>NC_067477.1:20500170-21187465 GCF_947179515.1 Apodemus sylvaticus | reverse complement strand
ATATATTAGACAAATAATCTACCATTTCAATACTATCCTTATTACCAAATTCTAGTCCAACTGTAAACCAATAAAAGATTACAGATACTTAAGTTACAGGATCAGTTGTTCATAATGTAACAAAATATACTTACAACTTCATTAATATATTTTCATACTTAGTTTTTATTATTTATTACAGTGAGATTTACTTTGTTTTGAACAGTACTCAGAAGAAGTAAGAGAAATGGGAATTTTTTGTTAATCAAAATTACATTTTGATGAAATATTTTGAAACTCTATTAAAAAGAGGTCAGGAATGATGATGCAATACCTTTAATCCTAGCATATAGGAGACAAAGGCTGAGGCAGGCAGATCTTTGTAAGTTTCAGGGCAATCTAGTATAGATATCCAGTTCCAAGCTAGCCAAGGATATATGGTGAGACATGTCAGGAGCTAACAAGCTAATAACTAGCAGGTTATCTTCCTGAGATGACTCCACTTTTGATTAAAATCTATGATAGAATTCTGGTAGGCAAGACTCAGAAGAAAATCATTTTAGGAAAGATTCCTGAAATTAATTATGCTTTTCCTATCATCATCACATATTTAACAATTATGAAATATTAGCCCACCCTTTAAAGCAGCTCTTTGCAAATCAACAAAGATCTACTGTCTTGTAGTGATGCTATATAGACAAATACATGACGTCTTAATTCTTAATGATGATCCTATAAGAATTCCTAAAATTATATCAGTATTTATTTATTTATTGTCACCTTTTTATTATATATTTTTATTTTCTATATTCTTTGTTTACATTCCAAATGATTTCTCCTTTCCCAGTTCCTCCCTCCCCATATGTCCCATAAACCTTCTCTCCACTCATTCTCCAATCACCTCTCTCCTTTTTCTCTATCCTGAGAGTCCCTTCCAATGGTAGATCAAGCCTTTCCAGGATCAGGACCCTCTCCTTACTTCTTCATGGGAGTCATTTGTTATGCTAATTGTGCCTTGGGTATTCAGAGCTTCTGGGCTAATTAATATCCACTTATCAGAGATTGCATCCCATGTGTATTCTTTCGTGATTGGGTTACCTCACTTAGGATGATATTTTCCAGATCCAACCATTTGCCTAAAAATTTTGTGAATTTATTGTTTTTAATTGCTGAGCAGCATTCCATTGTGTAAATATACCACATTTTCTGTATCCATTCCTCCTTTGAGGGACATCTGGGCTCTTTCCAGCTTCTGGCTATTATAAATAAGGCTGCTTTGAACATAAGTGTGTCTTTATTGCATGCTGGGGAATCCTTTGGGTATATGCCCAGGAGAGGTATAGCAGGGTCCTCCAGAAGTGTCATGTCCAGGTTTCTGAGGAACTGCCAGACTGATTTCCACAGTGGTTGTACCATCTTACAATCCCACCAGCAGTGGAGAAGTGTTCCTCTTTCTCCACATCCTTGCCAACACCTGCTGTCTCCTGAGTTTTTAACCTTAGTCATTCTGACTGGTGTGAGGTGAAATCTCAGGGTTGTTTTGATTTGCATTTCCCTAATGACTAATGATGTTGATCATTTCTTAAGGTGCTTCTTGGCCTTCCAAATTTCTTCAGGTGAAAATTCTTTGTTTAGATCTGTACCCCATTTTTAATAGGGTTATTTGGTTCCCTGTGGTCTAACTTCTTGAGTTCTTTGTATATATTGGATATTAGCCCTCTATCAGATGTAAGGTTGGTGAAAATATTTTCCCAATTTGTTGGTTGCTGATTTGTCCTTTTGACACTGTCCTTTGTCTTACAGAAACTTTGTAACTTTATGAGGTCCCATTTGCTAATTCTTGATCTTAGAGCATAAGGTTTTGGTGTTGTGTTCAGGAACTTTCCCCCTATGCCCATGTCCTCAAGGGATTTCCCCAGTTTCTTTTCTATTAGTTTCAGTGTGTCTGGTTTTATGTGGAGGTCCTTGATCCACTTGGAGTTGAGCTTAGTACAAGGAGATAAGAATGGAGCAATTCCCATTCTTCTGCATGCTCACCTCCAGTTGAACCAGCACCATTTGTTGAAAAGGCTATCTTTTCTCCTCTGGATGTTTTCGGCTCCTTTGTCGAAGATCAAGTGACCATAGGTGTGTGGATTCATTTCTGGGTCTTCAATTCTATTCCATTGGTCCACTTGCCTGTCACTGTGCCAGTACCATGCAGTTTTTAACACTATTGCTCTGTAGTATTGCTTGAGGTCTGGGATACTGATTCCCCCAGAATTTCTTTTACTGTTGAGAATAGTTTTAGTTATTCAGGATTTTTTTTTATTCCAGATGAATTTGAGAATTGCTTTTTCTAACTCTGTAAAAAACTGAGTCGGGATTTTGATGGGTATTGCATTGAATCTGTAGATTGCTTTTGGCAAGATGGCCATTTTAACTATATTAACCCTGCCAATCCACGAGCATGGAAGATTTTTCCATTTTCTGAGGTCTTCTTTGATTTCCTTCTTCAGAGACCTGAAGTTCTTGTCGTATAGATCTTTTACTTGTTTGGTTAGAGTCACCCCAAGATACTTTATATTGTTTGTGGCTATTGAAGGGTGTCATTTCCCTAACTTCCTTCTCAGCCTGCTTATACTTTGAGTATAGGAAGGCAACTGATTTGCTTGAGTTGATTTTATAACCAGCCACTTTGCTGAAGTTGTTTATCAGCTGTACGAGTTCTCTGGTGGAGGCTTTTGGGTCACTTAAGTATACTATCATGTCATCTGCAAATAGTGATAATTTGACTTCCTCCTTTCCAATTTGTATCCCCTTGACCTCCTTATGTTGTCTAATTGCTCTAGCTAGAACTTCAAGTACTATATTGAAAAGATATGGAGAGAGAGAGGACAGCCTTGTCTAGTCCCTGATTTTAGTGGGATTGCTTCAAGTTTCTATTTATTAAGATCTATTATAGTGGGCTTGCTTATTATATCCTTTTCATTTTCCTATAGTCAAAACTGCATTGAGAACTCTGCCATGTGTCATCAGTCAATTGACTCTTAGATAGTAAGCAGACATTCTACTACTCAGAGCACATTCCAAGACGTTCTCAGATTATTAACCAAAGATCATAAAAAGGGAACTAATGATTTATTAAAGGTGATAGGACAGAAGATAAAATGTTGACTGGGTTTATCTATCTATGCAACACTTCACTAAGAACTTAGTTATGGTTTTTAATTCTCCATGAACCTCTGGAGCTATAAAAGGTGATGAAGTAGCCAGCTAATTACTGCTAATGGACACTCCTGTAAATATTCTTTGTTGCAAACTTCTTACTCACTTTGTGATTTGAATTTATGTGTAAAACCTGTGATGAACTTTTTACTATGTGATAATGTATTATGTAATCCCCTAAACCAGTGGCTTTCAACCCTCAGAATTAACAAGAATGTTTTTAGGACTTGGTAAAACTTATCCTCAGCATTCAGTATAGAGAGCTGAAGGCAAAGGCACACAAATTTCTCTTGTCCTTCTTAGGATCATCATGATCATTGTGCTTTCCCCCTTTTTCTTAGAGAGTTTTCATAGGAAATGTTTTACATCTTAGAAATAAATGCTAAATTAACTTTTCAAAGTGTCCCTTTTTCTTCCTGTGACTTCAACTTACAGGTTGAAAGTTAGAGCCATGCAATTCCTGCACAGATAGAAGAAAGGCCACATCATTTAATCTCCTGGTAGGTTACAGGTGCTAATCCCCTGACCCAGTGCCTTTTAACCTTCAGAATTAGCAAGAATGCTTTTAGGACTTTTTAGAAATTATCATCAGCATTCAGTATAGAGAGCTGGAACATGTGGAGATCCTCAGTCTTTAAAGCCACAACAGAGTTCTACTTTGTGTCTCCTTTCAACCCACGCCAGGCTAGAAGGCTCTGGTAATTTGTGTCAAATTTTTTCAAAAATTATGGAAAATTTACCCTACATAATAAAAATAAATTTGAACTTGGAAGTGGTAGGATATGTATTTACTCACAGCATTTGTGAACCAGAAGGGGACAGACCCCTAGGAGTTTGATGTGAGCCTGGTCTACAGAGTGAGTTCCAGGACAGCCAGGGCTATACAGAGGAACCCTATCTTGAAATACAAAAACAAACAAAAGAAACAGAAGGTATTTGAATCTCTATTGTAAAGGATACTTCTGTTTCTAATTATTAATGATACAGATACAACAAAAGTTAATAGACTTTGGGGCTAGATGAGTGGCTCAATGTTGAAAAAGTATTTTTTTTTTTTTTTTTTTTTTGCTTTTGTGGATGCTTTTGTGGAAGACCCAAGTTCAGTTCTCAGCACAAATCCCAGGCACTCAGAACAGCCTGGAACTCCAACTCCAGGGGACACAATGTCTCTGTTCTCTGAGCATACCTATACTCACATATGCAAACACACACAACTACACACAACTACACACACAACTACACACACAAACACACACAACTATTTGTTAATTTAATGAAGGATTTAGGTTTTACTCTGAGTAACTAAAAAGGCATTAGAGCATTTTGCTAGAATGGCCTGTTGTGACTCTGTTTGAACATGATCACATAGTCTTCTGTGAGTGGGCAGGTAATATTGACAAACCATAGAGGAAAGCAGAGAAACTACATAAAGGCAAGTCAACAGGAGGAAGGCTATGTTAAATTTTAGGTTCCTATTTATGCAATTGGCAAACCAGCATCTGCTAAGCATGCTCCAGTACAAAAAGAAGGAGGTAAAATGAGAAAGAATGAATAAAGTTGAATGCCAAGAGGTGATTCACCCCTGACCCTACCATGTGGGACTCAGAGACAGAAGAGTCATGAATTCAGGGTGAGCCTCAGCTACACAGCAAGAACCTGTTTTGTTTTGTTTGTTTCTATAGAAAAAAAACATGTAATATATATTTTGTTCCCCTCCCCAAATTCTTTGCAGATCCTACTCACAATTCTATTATTCCTACTTTCTCTGTCTCTCTTTCTCTGTATGTCTCTCTCTGTGTCTTTTCTCTTTCTCTCCATTCCTTTCTGCACCCCCTGTCCCCCTCTCTCTCCTTTTCTTTTCTTTTCTTTTTTTTTATTTTTCATTTTATATCCCAATGGCAACCTTCCTCTCCTCCCAGTCCCCTACACACAGGGGACCTTCATCCATTCTCCTCTCCCTTCTTCTCTGAGATAAGGGATATCTTTCCTAGATAAATCCTCAACACCCCTTGCCTGCTCAGCACCTCTCATTTCTCTGTAGTGCTAAGTGCATGCTCTCCCGCTAAGGCCAGACGAGGCAGCCAGTTAGGAAAACAGGATCCACAGGCAGGCAACAGATTTCTGGCCAGCCCCTGCTCTGGCTTTCGTGAACCTGTATGAATACCAAGCTGCACATCTGTTACACAATGGGGGGGGGGCACTGGCGGAGATAGGTCCAGCCTATGCTCATTCTTTGGTTGGTGCTTCAGATTCTGAGAACCTCCAAGGATCCAGGTTAGTAGACACTGTTGGTCACCCTGTAGAGTCCCTGTCCTCTTTAGGTCCCTCAATCTTTCTCCCAACTCTTCCATAAGACTCCCTTAGTTCCATCTAATGCTTGGCTGTGGTTCTTTGCATCTGTTTCCATTGTCTGTTAGGTGGGGCCTCTCAGAGAACAGTTATGCTAGGTTCATATCTGCAAACATAACAGAGTATCATTAATAGTGTCAGGGATTGGTATTTGCCCATGGGATGGGTCTCAGTTTGGGCCTGTCATTTGCTGACCATTTCCTCTTTCTCTGCTCTGTCTTTGCCCCTACACATCCTGAAGGCAAGACACATATTTTGGGTCAAAGCTTATGTGAGTCGATTGCTATCCTTATCCCTCTACTGGGAGTCCTACCTGGTTACAAGAAGTGGCCACTTCAGGATGCATATCCCCAAGTGCTTGTAGTCTCAATAGAGTTGCTCCCATAGACAACCTGGGATATCCTCCCACCCCTGTCCTAGCTCTCTGTTGCATCCTGGAGATGCCACCTGCCTGGCTCTAACTTCTGATTTCCATTTTGTGTCCCTCACTCTCCCTACAACTTACCCCAACCCTGCTCTTCTCCCTATCCCCTCTCCTTTTAATTTTGTTCCACCATACAACTTCCATATCTATTTTATTTCCCCTTTTGAGAAAGATTCAACCATCCTACCTCCTTATTCTTTGGAATCCTTGGCTCTGGCTTATAGAGTGGTTATGCTGTAGTTTCTGGCTAATATCCATTTATAAGTGAGTATACTCCATGCATATCCGTTTAGGTCTGGGTTACCTCACTCATCCTCTTGCAAGCAAAATTCATGATGTCCTGGTTCTTAATAGATGGGTATCCATTGGGTAAATGAACCACATTTTCTGTATCCATTCTTCTGTTGTGGGATATCTGGGTTGTTTCCAGCTTCTGGCTATCACAAATAAGACTGCTATAAAGATAGTGGAACATGTGCCCCTGTGGTATGGTGGGGTATCTTTTGGGTATATGCCCAAGAGTGGTATAGCTGGATCTTCAATTAGATCTATTTCCAGTTCTCTGAGGAACCTCCAGATTGATTTCCAGATTTGTGCCAGTTTGCAATCCCACCAGCAATGGAGGAGTGTTCCTCTTTCTCCACGTTTTCACCATCATGTGCTGTCACCTAAGGTTTTGATCCTAGCCATTCTGATTGGTATGAGGAGGAATCTCAGGATCATTTTGATTTGCATTTCCCTGATCACCAAGGACTTTGAACATTTCTTGAGTGCTTCTTAGCAATTCAAGATTCTTCTGTTGTGAATTCTCTGTTTAGCTCTAAAAACCCATTTCTTTTTCTTTTTTTAATATTTTTATTTTCTATATTCTTTGTTTACATTCCAAATGATTTCCCCTTTCCCAGATCCCCCCTCCCCATATGTCCCATAAACCTTCTTATCTCCATCCATTCTCTAATCACCTCCCTCCTTTTTCTCTGTCCTTATATTCCCCTCCAATGCTAGATCAATCCTTTCCAGGATCAGGACCCTCTCCATACTTCTTCATGGGAGTCATTTGTTATGCGATTTGTGCCTTGGGTATTCAAGGATTCTGGGCTAATTAATATCCACTTATCAGAGATTGCATTCCATGTGCATTCTTCTAAAACCCATTTCTTGATAGGCTTGTTTGGTTTCTTGGTGGTTAGCTTGTTGAATTCTTTATATATTTTGGATATTAGCCCTCTATTGGATGTGGGGATAGTGAAGATTTTTTCCTAATCTGTCATTGCACATTTATTCTATTGGCTATATCCTTTGCATTACAGAAGCTTTCTTGTTTCATAAAAATAGATCCATATTTGTCACTTTGCACAAAGCTCAAGTCCAAATGGATCAAGGACCTCAACATCAAACCGAATACACTAAATCTAATAGAAGATTGTTGGGTCAGTTGCCTTGCATGAAGTAGAGCCCCTGAGATTCATTCTCTCTCTCTCTCTCTCTCTCTCTCTCTCTCTCTCTCTCTCTCTCTCTCTCTCTCTCTCTTGCTCTCTCGCTCTCTCGCTCTCTCTCATATTTCTCTTACCTCAAGGGCAAGGTGAGCCTCAGAACCAAATTTCTCTGTCTACTCTTTTCTCAGTGTGTCATGATTCATGGTATGGTTTTAATTTGAAGTCCAGTGCTTGAACGTTAGCTCAGCAGTTAAACACATTTGATGCTCTTACAAAAGATACAGTGTGATCCCTAGTATGGTAGTTCACAACTGTAGGATCATGAAAGACACCCTGGTTCCTGGTTGAGCTAAGCTTAGAAACCCCAGTGACCCTAAAGGGACAGCAGTCATTGTGCCTTGTTGCCAGATGCTAAGCTCCTGACATGAGACTGCAGCCCTCCATAGATTTGTGGCCATAAGTCACATAAAGACAATATCCCAACCCCCCTCCACAGATCAAATAGGCTCAAGCCAGATCTCCATTTTAATGAGGTACCTAAATGCCTGAAGGGCTTACCTAATTAAGCTTTCTTTCCCAGATATTCCTCCCTGCAAAAATGTATTTAACCTCAGGCCTCTCCTGAGAAGTGGTGTATGGTTTTACTCATCCACTTTCCACCATGACAATAAATGCCTTAAATCCATGGACTGTTTTCCATGTTCCCTTTTCTCATGGGGAGCCATAGAGAAGGCCTTCGCCTATAGAGCTGCATCTAATCTCCCATACAAGGTCTCTCCATTCTCCCAGCCATGACCACCAAGCCAAGCTAGTTGCCCACCAACAAGCCAAGGACTCCTGCCCTCTCGATTCAATCAGAGTTCCCCTCTCTTCACCCTCAGCCCTGGGCTAGATCCAGCCTGTGGACCTCCACTCAATTTTCAGCTCTTTCATGGCATCCAGTGGCACCTGGGTGCCCAACAGTCTGAGAATCAAATGTCCCCAGCCTCCCTGCAGGCCCGGGGATCCCAAGCCAACTCCAGCTGTCCCCAGGACCTCAGACTGTGTTTCCCTATTCCCTGACATCTGCCCAGGAATGGTGTAAGGTTAGTACAGTAAAAACTACTGTGTCCTGCCTCCCCAGCAGCTGGAGCCCTGTGGCAGAGCAGATGTAGAACCTCACTAATCCTACACACAGCTATTTGTATCTCTAGTCTTAGGGGTTGTGACATTCATTTCTTTCTCTGCCAGCACCATTGTGTTTGTGGTACACTTACATACATGCAATGAAAACAAAAATAAACATAATAAATGTAATGCTTATTTTTAAAATATGAAGTGTAAGTATTTATGATTCACAAAGAACAAAAAAAGAACAAGAAGATAGGAGAGATAGGTAAAGAAGGAGGGGGAAAGGGGAGAAAATAGATTCTTTTGTGGGTGTTTTATTTTTCCTGCAAAATTTTGTCTTGGTTTATGTCTTTTAGCTAATGTGTATGCATGTTTTGCTTTCATATATATATATATGTATGCACTATCCAAGCCTGCAGAAGTCAGAAGATTTTGAGCACCAGCCCTGGGTCCTCTGGAAGAGCAGCAAATGTTCTTAATCACTGACCTTTCAGGAGCCATAATGAGACAGGCTAATAAGTAGCAGGTAGTCTCCCTGAAATGACCTGCTTCATATTCTTATATAATCTGTGACAGGTTTGCCCTTATTAAGCAAGGCTATAAGGGATTCATTTTAGAAAAGATTCCTGCTATTAATATGCTTTTCCTGTTATTATTAAACATATATAACAATCACTAAATAATAGCACATCCCTTTGGAGCAGATCTGTGCATATCTATGCAGATGTACTGTCTTGTAGTGATGCTATATATACAAATAGATGACTTCTTACATCTTAATGATGATCCTATAGGAATTCCTAAAGTTATATCAGTGATTTTTAAGCTCTTTTATAGTGGGACTGCTATTAGCTCCTTTTCTGATAGTCAAAATAGCAATGAGAACTCTTCCAGTCTCCCAAGTGTCACCAGTTAATTGCTCTTAGATAGTAATCAGACTTTCTCCCACTCAGAGCACATTCTGAGAGGCTGTAAAACAATTAACCAAAGGTCATAAAAAGGAAACTAATGATTTATTATCATGATAGGACAAGTCCTAGGTGATAGGACAGAAGATAAAAGGTTGACTGGGTTTATCTATGCAAAACTTCCTTAAGAACTTAGTTATGGTTTTTAACTTGCCACAAACCTCTGGAGCTGAGGTTATTCACACCCCTAATGGATATGCATGTAAACATTCTCTGTCTTAAACTTCTATTTCAATTTATGATTTGATTTTTTGCGTGTGAACTTGTGGTGAATTTTTTAACATGTGATCATGTATTCTGAAAGATGTGTAAGTGTTGAGGACAAAGAGAAGAGTCAGAACTGAGCTGAGAGAAGAAGTGAGGTGAGAAGTTTTAGACAGAACACCTTTTAGACAGAACTGAACTAAAGAAGAACTGAGAAGTATAGGCACAGCATAGGGAGAAGGGTATTATTGTGACTTCAGAGTAGGAGGAGACAGCAAGGTTAGAAGGAGAATGTAGAGTGGACTAACTTAGAAATCATAGGTAACAGGAAAAAACTAAGAAATCAATGTGTAGCATGCAAAGGGAGAAAGAAAAAAAGAAGAAGCTGTAGAGAGCAGAAGGAGTAGGCAGGCTTCTCCTTACCATGGGACAGAACAGGTCCTTTCTCAATAACAAGGCAGGCTTAGTCTTATTAAAAGGAACAGAGCTTTTTTTTTCTTACAAACTTAGGTTTAATTCATTTAGTATTAAAAGGGTAGAAGATTTGTTTTTCTATGTAAGAAAGATTGGAGCTCATTTTCCATCTAGAATGAGTGAGTTCTTTCTGCACCGGTGCTTGGTCTTTGCTCCATATGCATATGTAAGTATGGATGGGTGTGTAAGTATATAATTCTGTGAATGCATGCAAGTTGGGCCCAACTGGTTTGAATGGAATGTATAAATGAGCATGTGTGAATCTGTATATGAACTTATGTGAACTTATGCATATTTGTTTACATAAAATTTTTTTCTTCTGTGAGTGTTATCCTCTTCTCCTAATTCAATACAAGTTTATTGCTCCAAACTTTCCCCTAGCCTGACAAACAAGAGGCATCAGGTCAAAAGTGAAAGAGCTCTAGCAATTAATCCTTTACTTAATCTACTGTTGTTTTAGAATAAGGTGCTATGTGCCAAAGATTGCAGTTTCTGACCTCAGAGGAACACAGAATCCTGGTCAGCTACAGTAGAATAGTAATATAGACTTAGATAAGCAAACTTTTTATTATTATACAGCAACCCTAAATATCTCATAAGAGAAAGTCTTACCCTGTATCTCCTAAGACCAAGTCTTACCCTCTGGCTCTTTACCCTCCACTGCCTAAAGAAGAACAGAAAAGATGCCCAGCTGGGGCTGCCCCGGTTAGTACACATCTCTCTAGCCTTTCTGCTGAGAATATTATACAATGATGGTAAACTAAACATTAAAGGATAGCTTTACGTATGACATATTCTTAATGAACTTTCTATAAAATACTGAAATTTAGTTGTAACTGAAGTTTAGAAAATGTTCTGAGGCTATGATAATTATTTTAAATATCTAGATGAAACATTTGTTAATTATGATCACACTTGCTCAATGAATATTGACTGTTTTCTTCTATATCATATCTTCTCTATATTATCTTCAGATCCCCAGATTCTATTTAAACCTACAGATTTAGAAAAGTCTGTGGTAATACCTGGCCATAGCAGCTTCCTGATTATAGAAATTAAAGGTCAACGGACTGCTTCTGCCTTAGCTACTATGCCTCAATCAATCAATTCAACACTGAAGTTTACAACAGGCTCTTGGTTCTTATACAACTTTGGCACAGTTGGAGGACGACGGGCTTGGACCATAAGTTTAAGACCATGTAATTATTGGATTCATTCAGATGCTCTTGATTTTATGTCCCTTAATCTTGTGAAGTATATTGATGTAGGAAACAAAGTAGATTTTCAATTTAAAATTATCCCAAAAGGTAAGCTCCCTTTTATTGAAAAGAAAAACTTGTTTCTTTTCTTAAGTATAAAATACCCTCTTTGATATTCACTGCGGCTTCCCTGATTACCAGGATTTTACTACTAACAGAGGTTGTTCTAATTATGGTTATATTCTAAGTTCTACACTAAATGTTTTATAGACATTTTTATGTTTATAGTCACCCTATAATCTAGACAAAATTTTTTAAATTTTTAAAATAAGTCAGGCAAATAGTGGCACATGCCATTGCTGTGAATTCTAGGACAACTTGGTTTACAGAACAAGTTCCAGGATAGCCAGAGCTGTTACACAGAAAAACCCTGTTTCAAAAAACCAAAGGGAAGAACTGCGGAAATAGAAGTAAATTCATAGTCAACACTTTAGTAAATTTAGTCAAAATTAAGCATAGGGTTTTTTTTTTTGTTGTCCTCCTAAAAGAAAGCTTTAATGTCTTTGCTACAGCATTATTTATCTTCATATGTTCATTGTGTGTGTGTGTGTGTATGAGTATTTTGCCTGCATGTATCTGCACCATGTTTCTCCAATGGTGTCCACAAAGGAGTTTCAGATCCCCTGGAACTCAATGACATATGTTGTAAGCTACCATGTGAGTGTTGGGAATCTAACCAAGTCCCTCCACAAAAATGTCATGTTCCCTTAACTACTGAGCAATCAATCTCTCCAGTCCAGATTTCAGGTATTTAATACAAGCCAAAAATTTTTACAGAAATTACTATATTGTATCTTTTATTTTCCCATAATTATTTTAAAACCTATAAAGCTATGATGGCAAGATGGCTCAGCAAGTTAGGACACTTTGCACCAAGACTTCCCCCTGAGAACCATGATCAACATAGTGGAGGGAGAGAATGAAGAACCAAGTCCCACAAGTGGTGCTCTGACCTTCCCAAGAGCACCATCTCATGTCCATGCTTGCATTAATATGCAGACACACTCTCTCTCTCTGTCTCTCTCTGTCTCTCTCTCTCTGTCTCTCTCTCTCTGTCTCTCTCTCTCTCTCTCTCTCACACACACACACACACACACACACACACACAAACACACAGGTGCATGCATTGTTAAGTAAGCAAATTTTAAAATAAAACTACAACAATAATAAAGAACATATGATATGTGAAAGCTAGTGAAAAGGCTCAGTTTATATAAGTAACTGCCAGGCAACTCAGACAACCCAAGCTTGGCCTCTGGACCCCACATCTGGAAGAGAAAATTAACCCAAAAGTGACTCTCTGGCCTGCACAAGCCCACCATGGCATCCATACATGCACTTGAACACACACACACATACACACACATCATATACCCACAACAATAATGAATTAGTAAATAATCTGAAGAACTTTTAAGAATGTTAAGTATGTGAAACCAAAACTTCCAGGTCTAAAGTTTCTCTGAAGTAATGGGATATAATGAACCATTAGAGATATTAGCTAGGAAAGGATCAGGTCCTGGGACAACCACAGGCAGCATTGCAGAGTAGCAATGGAAAACAGGAAGGCATAGATTGTATACATTAAAAGACATAGATTGTAGATGAGAGCAGAGAGAGAACTCATAGAAGGGCTATGTTGAGCTAAATGAATGATCAATAAGAAATACTTGTTGCTTGAGGTTGTCAGACTTCTTTTCTGGTTGGAGTTAATAGGATAAAAATTATATACATAGGAAAGACAGTGGTGCTGCTAGTGTCCATTATGATTAACTTAAGGTGTGTGTGTGTGTGTGTGTGTGTGTGTGTGTATGTATGTGCACACATGCACAAATTGTCAGTAACACTAATGTTCAGCAGACAAGTTTCAGGGGATAGGAATCGGGTTTAGTGTGTATCCTTATAGAAAGAAGGGCTAACTCCTTAAAGCTCTGTCATCCCAAGCTCAGAGTTTGTGGGGGTTCCTGATGTCAACTTGGCAAATAGCAATCACCAGGGGGAAAGGCCTCTGAGCATTCTTGTGAGGGATTTGTGTATGCATTCACACACTGTTCTCTGCTTCTTGGCTGTGGATGAAATGCCCAACTGCTTCAACATGACTTCCCCACCAGAATAGACTGTACCTTGAACTGTGAGCTAAAATAAACTCTTCTTTTATACATTGCTCTTGTCAGGGTATTTTTGTCATAGCAACAATGAGAGAACTAAGACAGGTCAGAAGATCTTTTTGTGGGCAGCTGAGTCAATGCGGCTGTAGGCTTGACACAGTAATGAAGTACCTAAGCCTTCTCTAGAACATTATCATGGATTTTGACCTTATGCTAAAGAAGGGCTAGAAGTCTAAATATGCCAAAGTTAAAGCAGAAGGGGGGGATGCAGTCAATGTGGGATACAGTCAATACTAACTCTTTAATAAAGAGCCCTAAATCTTTCTTTAGAGTACTAACATGATCTAGGTTTCAATAGTAAATGAGTTGGAGCAGGAGAAATAATCAAGCAACTTCAGTCTAGGTGTGGTCTAGTTGTTCATTCAGTGCTGGGACTACATGATGGTTCAAAGTTCTCACTGTTGCCAAAGCCAGAAGAGACAAACCAGGTCCTATGAGATTGCTGCTCTTGCTTGTGTGCACAGCTTGCATTATTCCCACTTTAGGGCAATGACTGGGAGGGGAGTTCTGACCAGCATGTGGACAGAGTGAGAGAAAATGCCTCAATTCCTCTTACTTTGCACCTTTATGTTTGAAAAGGCCTGAGATAGGTTAGGCACTGTGGGGTTTCAGGCCTCTCTCCCTCTTCCCCATTGATTGGATTTTACAGAAAGTCAGTACATCTGACTTTTCAACTTCATAACCCCTTGTGCACCCCTCCTTTCATTATTTCTGGAATTGATTCCCACATCCTGTTTTACAAATGTTCAGTCACTGACATCAGCTATTAGGAACACTGCCCTGTGATATGACTGTGCCAGCATCAGCTTTAGTCATGTCTCAGCCCCTGGCCTCTCTTAATACAGGCCCTTAGCCACATAGTAGGCTGTCTGCATTGTTTTGATTTTATTGACCTTTGTTTAGGTTGCGTTTGTGAGGCTATATGGTTACACACATAGACCATGGTGCATGTGTGGGGATCAGAGAACAACTTTTGGGAGTAAAGTCTCTCTATCTAAACTATGGGCCCCAGAATGGGACTCAGGCCATCTGTACAGAGCAAATGCCTTTACCCTAGCCCTTTAGTTTTCACTAGAGATAGTCCTTAACTTTGAAAGAAAGGTCACCAAAAGGCAGACAAGCAGGAGTCAGCCTTTGGGATGAGATACACAGCATCTGATGTTTTTTTTGAAGCCCTAAGACATCTGTGCATGGAAAATGGAGCATCATATTTTATTCCCTATAGGATTGCTACTTTGTTTATGGACACTCTTTGAACAATTAATGTGTGGATGCAAAGTTAAGCAAGGGTCTGACCCAAAGTAAATGACAGATCTGAAATGTAGGTAGGAGTGCCAGACTTTTGTCTTCCTAGTTTCCTGGTGGACCTCAGTGGAAGCCAAAACTTTTTAACAAAAGAAGTTTCTAGGTACCTGTTCTGGGATGTCTAGACAGAGGTGTCAAACTTCTCATCCCACTTGAGTCAGTCTTCAGACATCTGTAATTTCAAGTAAAGACTCAATGCTTATTGAAAAGCTTTCATGGCTCTACAAAGGAGCATGCACAACTGCTACAGCCTGCACTGCAGCAGAGGCCCTATGTACACAGAGTCAAGTGTAAAGACAGTAATGTATGAAATCCACACTTCACAATGTTTTAATCTCCATGGATTACACTTATCTACTAAGAGATAAGAGGCCCAGAGTTAGTTTTCTGTGCCCTGCCTGTCACTAACTGCCTTGGATTTGCTTCTGTGGGTCCAAGTTTTATAAACAATGCCAGGAGATGCCAGTGTGAAAAAAGGCTGTCCAATTCCAGCAAGTAAGAATCCAGTTGAAATAATTTCCTAAGCAATGTCTCTGCAGAAAACGAAAGCAGAAAAAGTTCTTACTGAGAAAAATTATACAAACTTCACCTAGGACTGTTTGAAGAGGGAAATGTTTTTGAGCAATCTCAATTCTTTTTTTTTATTGAATATCATCTTCATTTACATTGCCAATGGTAAAACCTTTTCTGATTTCTTCCCTCCCCAAAGACCCCCAACCCCTCCTCCCATGCCCTGCCTCCACGTATATGCCTCTCCATCCAACACACTCCCATTTCCCCTCCCTGGTTTCCCTTTGTTGGGGCCTCTATTGAACTTTTACCTGACCAAGGACCACTCCTACTGATGCCCAACAAGGCCTTCTTATGCCACATTTTTGACTGGAACCATGTGTACTCCTTGGTTGATGGTTCAGTCACTGGGAGTCTTGGGGTGTCTAGGTGGCCAAAACCAGTGTTCTTCCCATGGGGCTGTAAACCCCTTCAGCTCCTCTGGACCACCCTCCAGCTCCTCCACTGGACCTCACACCCAGTCCAATAGTTGGTTGCTAGCTTCTGCCTCTGTATTTATAAGGCTCTGGCAGGGCCCCTATGGAGCCATGGCATACTCCTTTTGGTATATGCTTTTTGTCATAGTATCAGGGTTTGGTGACTGTTTATAGGATGAATTCCCAGGTAGGTCAGTCTCTGGGTGGCCTTTACTTCAGTCTCTGCTTCACACATTGTCTCCCTTATTGCTCCTGTGAGTATTTTGTTCCCTTTCTCAGAGGAACCAAAGCACCCTCACTTAAGTTCTCCTTCTTGAGCTTCCAGTGCTGGGTGAATTGTAGCTTGTTTATATTGAGAATTTCATGAATTCATTGTTTTTAATAGCTGAATAGTACTCCATTGTGTATATATACCACAGTTCCTGTATCCATTCCTCTGTTGGACATCTGGGTTCTTTCCAGATTCTGGCTATTATAAAAAGGTAGCTATGAACATAGTGGAGCATGTGTCCTTATTACATGTAGAAGCATCATCTGGGTATATGCCCAGGCGTAGTATAGCTGGGTCCGCAGGTAGTGCTATGTGGAATTTTCTGAGGAATCGCCAAACTGATTTCCAGAGTGGTTTTACCAGCTGAGCAAGCTCAATTCTTGTCCAAGGTTATACACTGTTCATAACTGGTCTTGGTAGCTAAAAATGCCACAGGGCAGAAAACATAGTATTACAATAGCAAAGTTAACCGCCAGTTACCTAAAAAGCATGAGTCAGAGAGACTGATCTGTTTTTTCTGCTTCCTTAAATTTCTCTGGAGGGAGGTTATCACAAACCAGTACAACTAGACTCACATGGCTCTTGCAGAGAACCAAGTTCAGTTCCCATCACACATAAAACTAAGGATACTAATAGTCATTTAACAGGATCAGCTCCATAGTTGTAGGTTATTGTACCTACAAGTACCTGCCTAGTAGGAAACATAACCAGTAGTACCCAAGAGACTTTGCTATCCATTTGAGAACCTGGGTGAGCAAGGAGGAATGGAAGAGAAAAAGTATTTTATGAGGAAACTGTCTCTGAAGGTAAATTTTTCTAAGAACTATTAAAATTGACAATCATTATTAAGCTGTTTTCACAATTTTCATTATGTAATTTTAACTGTTGCCACTGATTCCATAGCTATGACAACCTTTCCTATCCCTCCAGTCACTATACTGGTTGGAAACCCTGCGTTGGTGGAAGTTAAGGCAGAAGGTGTTTTCGACCTCACTCAAAATTATCATCTAAATATTCACGTAGCTGGCAAATTTTTTCAAAAAGTAAGCGTTTTTTTATCATTATTATTACAAAACCATTTATTAGATATAGAAAATGTTGACTTAGAGCTGTGAATGAGAAACTTGTCCCTTTCATCCAGGATAAGTGAGCATATTTAACATGTGGTATCTTATAAGGCTGGTTGGAGGTTATGTTAAAACTTAGAAATATGTGATCTGGCCAGGAATGGTGCATACCTTTAATTCCAGCACTCTGTGGCTAGGAGCAGACATATATATATATATGAATGAGAGTCTGAAGCCAACCTGGTCTTTACTGAGATACAGGCCAAGCAGGGCTACATAGTAAGAGAATCTTAAAACAATAAAAATATAATACTTTTATATTTTTACATTTTACACCTCTTTTCTAACTTAACTTTTTGTGTTCTCTAAATTGTTAATCATAATTTCTCCCTATTTAACACCTTTTTTTCTTTTCCCCATCCCCTGCTCCTTATTGTTTCATATTTTACCTTAAGTTTTGAACTTCAAACCTCACTCTACAATATTTTTGGCCATTTTATTTTATATGATTATAGATAGTATAGTACTTGGCCTTAATTAATATATTTTATTATATTCCTATATCTGATTTAGTTTGATGATGCTACTTATATATCAGTTTGCTTCTTCCTCCCTAAGTAATGCTGAGGTTTAGTGGTCAGCTTTCACTACCAACTTGATATAATCCACAATCACCTGAGAAAAGGGTCTCAGTGAACTTTGTCTAGACTAAGTTGCCCTATGAACATGCCTAAGAATAATTCTTCTAGTCAGGTTAGCAGAGGGGACAATACCCACCTGGAGAGAGTGACAGCATTTCCTGGGCTGGATGATAACCTGAATAAAATGTATGACGTGAGCACTAAGCTGGGGCATTCACTCACTGCTCTCTCCTCTTTTGTAAAGAGGGACTTTTGTTTTATTTATGCCTTTGCCTTCACATACAAACATATTTGTGTGTGCCCGATGCTCTCAAAGGCCAGAGAAAGATGTTGGATACCCTGTAACTAGGGTTGCAGGTGGCTTAGAGCTACCATGTGGGTTCTGGGAACAGAATCAAGATCCTGTAAGAGAGCAGTGAGCTCTCTTAACCGTGGAGCCATTCTCTAGCCTTTGCTGTCTACTCTTGCTTATGCATGTCATGTGACTATCTGCATTCTGGTTCCTGCCTAACCAGAACTGGTAACTGAGAGCATAAGCACTTTCCCTTTTAAGGTGCTTTTGCCAAAGGTTTTGTTTGTTTGCTTGCTTGTTTTTGTTACCTCAAGAACAGGAACTAAAGCAGAGGTTTAAAGCTTTTCACCCAGAAGAATCCCAAATAAAATCAGATGACATATCCATCCCAGTAGATTCACAATCACATCTCAAAAAATACAACATGAATAGACAAAGCAGCGTGATACTTTTAAAAGATCCCAACTCACAATCAGCATATCAATAAAACAAAAAAGTCAGTTCTGTTGCTCAAAAAGACAGTTGGCATCATGGACAAGAAATTTAGGGAGAAAAATGAGATTTTGAAAATAAAAAATACCACTAGAGATATTGGAGATTAATTTTTTAATAGATAAAATAAAAACACAGTGAAAAGCATTGCCAGTATCCTTGACCAAGCAGAAGAAAAAACATGTGAGGTTGAAGATTAGGTCGATTAGGTCCAGTCTGTGAAATAATACAAAATCACATAGCAATAAAGAAAAAAATAACCAGTCTTATGTGCCCATAATTTTCAAGGAATCAGTAATTTGACAACTTGATCATGAAACCAAGTTAAAGAATCAACAGGATAGGAAAAGGAACTAGGATGGCAAAATCAAATTGCATAGAAAATTTGTTCAAAGAAATTACACAAGAAAATTTCTCCCAAATAGAGGATGATTAGGGACATCTAAATTTAATAAAGATAGGACATGAAAATAATTGTCTAAGTCACAATATATATGAAATACTAATATTAGAAAACAAAGAAGCAATATTTAACATGTCAAGATAAACACTATGGCTCACTTGGTGAAGTGATTGTCAGGCATGCGTGAACCCCAGGGTTATATCCCAGAACCACATATACCAGGTATGTTAATGCACATTTATAGACTCAGTACTTGGAATGTCAAAGAATGAGAAAAGAACCAACTCATGCAAGTTGTCCTCTGAGCTATGAAACATACATGCACATGCACACACACACACACACACACAGACACACACACACACTCCCTTTCCCATTCTCTCTCTCTCTCTCTCTCTCTCTCTCTCTCTCTCTCTCTCTCTCACACACACACACACACACACACACACATACACACACAGAGACACACATGTATGTATAAGAAAGTATACAAAAACAAAGAAAACAGACAAACAAAAGATAAGACTACTTGTGTCAAGAATTTTGAATACCTGATTTGATGTTTTGTATCTTGCTAATTGTCATTTATGCTTTTCCCTTGGCTAGCTTGCTATATTGTTAAATAAACTTATCCATTCATAACCAAAAATACAACTATCATAGGTCATTCTCTGCATCTTTAAAAACAATGTAGTTTGGAGGTTTCTGGGCTTTTAAACTTCATGTTTGGATCTTTCCAGGGCTCTACTTCATTAGCACTGACTACTTGGGAGAGTGCACTTTCATGCTTCGCTGTTACACTGCTGCCAACCATAAAGAGCAGCTGCAGTTACCTCAGGACTATGCACCACTCTCCTGGCAGGCACGTACCAATTGAAGACTGGATTAGTGGAGTTCACATGGACAGTCAGGGTTTCAATATGATCAAAACTCTGCCGGTAAGAAATCTAGCTATAGTGCCTTTAAAGAACAAAGGATATACATGTCCTGGGTGTGTCTACCGCCATTCTGTGTTAGCATTTCTGGTCTGATGGCTCAAGCATTTCTATCATTTTTCAAACCCTGGGTGATTTTGAGAACATGATGGTGATGATTCATTTCTAAACTGTGAAAACTTTCTGAAATAATTGCTTTTCTCACTAAATTTTTTATTACCAGTAATAAATTACTAATAGGATGATGGTATGATTGTGAGCATCTGTAATACATGCAGCTATTTTTTTTCTTACAGTGACTAGTCTCATGCTAATGTATCTGACTGATTGTATTTCTCTTTGGGTTTGGGTATTTTGTTTTGTTTTTCCTTAGAAAAGGTCTCAAAATGTTGAACTTGAAGTTTCAATTCTCCTGTGAACAGTCTCTTTTCAATATGATAATTTTTGCTTTGTTTTCATGGTATCTGTGAGTCTCTTATTTTTGTCTTTGTGTGGATGGGAATGGCCAGCACATACATGTGGAAGTAAGTGTGTATGCAGGTATGTGTGTGTAGGTGTGCTTGGCCATGCAGGCTTAAGTATAGGCCAGTAGTTAACAACACAATGTCTTCCTCAATAGTTTCTCTGCCTTATTTCTGAGTCATTGACCCTAGATGTCACTATTTTCCCTAGATTGGCCAACAACTCCCAGGATTGGCCTCTTTTGCCCCCAGCATTGGGCTTATGGGTTAGTGATACCACAGTTGGTTTGCACTTGGGTACAGAGATCCAAATGTAGACAGGAGCTCACACTTGAGTGGCAGGCACTACCAATTGAGCTATCTGCCTACCTATTTATTTAGTTGTGTTTTTTTTTTTTAATGTGAGGAGGATGCCAGTACTCCATGTCTAATGGTTCTTTATCAGCCAAGAGGACCAAATAACTCAATGGGATTTGGTGCAGAAAGAAAGATATGTCAAGCTGGTGTCATTGACTAACCCTGTCCAGTATGGTCAAGTTGGAGGCATTCCGGTGAAGGGTTCTCAATATCTTCCTCTTCAACCCTCTCAATATCTGGAACACTTATTCTATGGAGCTATTACACAAGTTTTAACATCTTCCTCATGTTATGTTTAAAGAAAAATAAATTAATTTAAGAAACCATTTTAAAATTATGAACAGTTACAGCCCCCCAAAATTAAGGTAGTGCCTTATAGTGTCAATTTAGAAGCTTTATTTGGATTTTGATGTATTTAATGCAACTGGTAATTGCAAATTTGACTTGGCCTGTGTAGGTGAACAATACAGACTATTACTTTATTGGCCCTAGGAAATTATATACTCTAGCCAATATATACTCTACCTTCATGACTTAACACTGAGCTTCATTCTTTTCCTTCTTCCTCCTGTTCATTATGACTTAATTCTGAGGATAATAGGAAGGTAGAATATACTTTTAATACAAAAATTTATATAGCAATGATTTTCTTAAGTTCATGGCCAAATGTTAAAATGTTATCTTCATATCATTTTTAATCATGTCACAATCCACTTAGCAAAGCTTGATTATATTTCAGTGAAAATTATCTTCCAGAGTATGCTTTATTTTTTTCCTGGGATGGGGGGGTATAAATAACTTTATTACAATTAGCATGCATGGTGCAGAATTTCATGCAAATGAAGTGTGCCTGCAGTGTGGTAATTTAAACATATTTAAACAAAAGATGAATGCACAAATTTGTGGCTACTTAGATCACTGCAGCTTCTAGGAGCTAGTTTCTTTTACTGATTTAAAAACAAAATGAAAAAATAATAAAACAGTTGTACCTAAAAAAAAAAGCAACTAAAAATTAGCTGATGTACTATATTTAGGTCTGTGACAGAAAGCAAATAATCAAAACCTGACACCGTGTTCTAACTGCATTACTGCGACTCTTCTCTAAAAATGCTTAGACACGCCCTGCATTAACTTTATGTAAGCTATTTTAAGTACTAAAAGTCATCTTTACCTCCTTACAAAATCAAATTACATAATCACAGAGTCAGGTCTTTGAAGTTACAGAAACTGAGTAGGAGAGAAAGTCAATGTTGGAATATGTTATAGTACCTGCAACTAAAAGTGAAGTATTTGTACAGAACGGTTGTCTGGAAAAATAAAACAATGATGAATAATAACATATAGCCCTCTTCCTTTGCTTAATCTCTTGCAGATAAACTACAGACCTCCGTCTAATATGGGAATTTCTATTCCACTCACAGATAATTTTTATCATGCAGACCCTAGCAAACCCATACCAAGAAATCAGTTTCACAAATCAAAGGTAAATAATTTTGTCTACAAATCAACTACTGTAGTGTTTGATTAAAAATCGCTGTTTTCATTTAGATAGGTTAACTGATAAAGGTACTTGCCATCAAGCCTGAATCTCAGACAGACCCCCTAGGAAGTAGTACAAGGAAAGAATTGACTCCAGCTAGATTACTCTGGACTTTAGCCACACACCATAACAAACTCACCACACACACACACACACACACACATGGACATGCACACGGACATGCACATGCACACAGGCATGTGCACACATGCACGCACGCGTACATGCACACTTATGCAAATGCACCATACACATGCACTCATGTGCACACACACAGTCATATATATATATATATACACACACACACACACACACACACACACACACACACACACACACACACATATATAACATGGATACTTACAGTTTTTAAAGAGAAACCCTTTATTTATACTGCAGATGGACACAGTTATAGGACCCAATGAGATACTTCAGGTATTTTTCATATTTCTCAAGGACTTCTGCTGCCCCTTTTTCAGTCGCTGCTTTGTCACCTTTAACTACTCTGAGACACCACTTTCCAGCCAGGAAGTCTCAATGGACTCTCTCCTTGACTTTTCAGCTCCCAAATAAATCTCAAAGGAGACACATACACAAAGAGCCCTGTGCTTTCAAAGGAGAGAAGAACTTACAACTGTCTAATGTCTTCAGCAATTCCTTGTGCTAGAATAGGCACATTTAAACTCCTGCTATGTCATGCCTAGAAAATAGACTGGGTCCTTGGAACTGGACAGCCATCTATCTGGAGGTTAGAGGAGCATGATGGAACAGAGGGAAATGTTAGAGTTCAGAGAAAAAGTTACTTGGTATTGAACCTTGTTAAGCACTGTTGTTCAGAGACAGGGAACTTAAGTGTTTCTGAAATGTATGAAATTACATTGCTAAATTAAGTGATTTACAACCATGTCAAAGATGAAGTAAAATTCAACCTTAAGCAAAGTTTTAAAAGGAGGCTTTTAAAAAAGCTTGTTGCGCTTGTTGGTTTAATCTTCCTTAAGTATTTCCTTTTGGCCTGATATGTTGGGAACAACATTCCAGCATACTAAAGACAAAGGCTAGGTGAGGTGTACAGCCAAGACCTTGACCAGTCAAAGGAGAATTTCTCTTTGTAGATGAGATAGTAGGTGGTTTGTGCAGTTCATTGTTCAACATCACTGTGAGAATGGAGTGCTAATATTGTTAAACTCAAAGGTCCCATGACTTCTGGTCCTAAGCATACACAGTCACTGTTTCTATATTCTGCTGTGACAGATCATGGAGCAAAAGGATTACTGTCTCTGTTCCAAATCCAAGTCATAGTTTGATTTTGTATGTTGTATTTTGTCAGATGTGTTAAAATTCAAAATTGTGGCTGCTTAGATCATTGCAGCTTCTAGGACCTAGTTTCTTTTACTGATTTAAAAAGCAAAATGAAAAAATAATAAAACAGTTGTGCCTAAAAAAAACAACTAAAAATTAGCTGATGCACTATATTTAGGTCTTTGACAGAAATACATATGTATTTAAACAGAATATATAATATATAATATGTATTTATATATATATATAATACATATACATTATGTATATGTATTTCTGTACATATATGTACAGAAATACATATATGTATTTCTGTTTAAATATACATTATATATATACAAATATATATAATATGTATTTAAACAGAAATACATAATAGGTTCTGGGATGAGAGACTTACCCTTTCCCTTGCCCTGGTCTTTTCATCATGCTTCAACATGACAGCCCCCAGCTCACTCTATCCTAGCCATGTGGGCCTCTTTTCTGTTTCTCTGATATGTTTCCATGTCAGGACTTTGCATCTACAAGAACAACCCTTCACCTTCTGACATATGTCACACATATGCCATATGTCAGGCTTTTGCTTTAGTTCCCAGCTCAGAGTGAGGCCTTCACTGACCAATCCCTGTAGAAAGATAGCCCTATCTCTACCATCCATGACTCCCTATTCCTTTCTATATTCTCCAGACCATGTGTCACTGCTCTAACATTTTACTTACTAGTTTTATATTTGTTTCATTCTGTCCTCACAAGAAAATAAGCTCATAAAACAAGACTCATTTCTGTCTTTGTTTTTCCTGATACTAAAGGTCAATCCAAGGCCCAGGATATGAGAATAGAAAGTTTTATTTGTTTTGACCTGTTACTACCATATTCCACATAGTCCAGTCAGCCCCTGACAAAGGAGTGTTCAGGAATTGTTGAATGAGATATCATAATGGCCCATACATACGTAATCTCAGCAGTTGAGAATCCCAAGGCAGGAATATCAGGAGTTTGAGGACATCTTGTGTAACATAATAACTCTGAGACCTCAGATAGACAGTGTCTTAAAATAGACAGAGACAGACAGACAGACAGACAGACAGACAGACACATAGATAGATAGATAGATAGATAGATAGATAGATAGATAGATAGGAATGTTCTTTTTTTATGCTTTCACAAATCTGTCATTTTTTATTAGGATTCCTTCTGGGTTCAGTAAATTTAGATCTCTGACAACCTTATGACAACCCACATAAAAATGTCAGTGACTCATAAAACTAGAAAATCATTAGTTCCTTTATACAAAGAGAAATCCAAGTCAATTGAGCTCTTGTAATTATGGGGAAAATTAAATGAATTTTCTTGAAACATGGAAAATGCCTCTGATTTTTCTCAGATATTTTAGAAATTGTACTGATTTTGTTTATGTAGTGGATTGCATTGATGGATTTCCGTATATTGAACCAACCCTGCATTCCCGGGATAAAGCCTACTTGATCATGGTGGATGATCGTTTTGATGTGTTCTTGGATTTGGTTGGAAAGAATTTTATTGAGTATTTTTGCATCGATGTTCATAAGGGAAATTGGTCTGAAGTTCTCTTTGTTGGATCTTTGTGTGGTTTTGGTATCAGCGTAATTGTGGCTTCATAGAAGGAATTGGGTAGTGTTCCTTCTGTTTCTATTTTGTGGAATAGTTTGAAGAGTATTGGTGTTAACTCTTCTTTGAGGGTCTAATAGAATTCTGCACTGAAACCATCTGGTCCTGTGCTTTTTTTGGTTGGAAGACTTTCTATGACTCCTTCTATTTCTTTAGGCATTATGGGACTGTTTAAAAACCACATGTTCATCTCATTGGATGCTGAAAAAGCATTTGACAAAATTCAGCATCCTTTCATGCTTAAAGTCTTGGAAAGAACAGGAATTCAAGGCCCATATCTAAACATCGTTAAAGCAATATACAGCAAACCAGTAGCCAGCATCAAACTAAATGGAGAGAAACTTGAAGAAATCCCACTAAAATCAGGGACTAGACAGGGCTTCCCCCTTTCTCCTTATCTTTTCAATATTGTACTTGAGGTACTAGCTGGGGCAATTCGACAACATAAGGAGGTCAAAGGGATACAAATTGGAAAGGAAGAAGTCAAACTATCATTATTTGCAGATGACATGATAGTCTACCTAAGTGACCCAAAAAACTCCACTAGAGAACTCTTACAGCTGATAAACAACTTCAGCAAAGTGGCAGGTTATAAAATCAACTCAAGCAAATCAGTGGCCTTCCTATACTCAAAGGATAAGCAGGCTGAGAAAGAAATTAGGGAAATGACACCCTTCACAATAGCCACAAACAGTATAAAGTATCTTGGGGTGACTCTTACCAAACATGTGAAAGATCTGCATGACAAGAACTTCAAGACTCTGAAGAAGGAAATGGAAGAAGACCTCAAAAAATGGGCAAACCTCCCATGCTCATGGATCGGTAGAATCAATATAGTTAAAATGGCCATTTTGCCAAAAGCAATATACAGATTCAATGCAATACCCATCAAAATCCCAACCCAATTCTTCACAGAGTTAGAAAGAGCAATTATCAAATTCATCTGGAACAACAAAAAACCCAGGATAGCTAAAACTATTCTCAGCAACAAAAGAAATTCTGGGGGAATCAGTATCCCTGACCTCAAGCAATACTACAGAGCAAGTGTTAAAAACTGCATGGTATTGGTACAGTGACAGGCAGGCAGATCAATGGAACAGGATTGAAGATCCAGAAATGAACCCACACACCTATGGCCACTTGATCCTCAACAAAGAGGCTGAAAACATCCAATGGAAAAAAGATAGCCTTTTCAACAAATGGTGCTGGTTCAACTGGAGGGCAGCATGCAGAAGAATGCGAATTGATCCATCTTTGTCTCCTTGTACTAAGCTCAAATCCAAATGGATCAAGGACCTCCACATAAAGCCAGACACTCTGAAGCTAATAGAAAAGAAACTGGGGAAGACCCTTGAGGACATCGGTACAGGGAGAAAGTTTCTGAACAGAACACCAATAGCGTATGCTCTAAGAGCAAGAATTGACAAATGGGACCTCATAAAATTACAAAGTTTCTGTAAGGCAAAGGACACCATCAAGAGGACAAATCGGCAACCAACAAATTGGGAAAAGATCTTCACCAATCCTACATCAGATAGAGGGCTAATATCTAATATATATTAAGAACTCAAGAAGTTAGACTCCAGAAAACCAAACAACCCTATTAAAAAATGGGGTACAGAGTTAAACAAAAAATTCTCACCTGAAGAACTTTGGATGGCGGAGAAGCATCTTAAAAAATGCTCAACTTCATTAGTCATTAGGGAAATGCAAATCAAAACAACCCTGAGATTTCATCTTACACCAGTCAGAATGGCTAAGATTAAAAATTCAGGAGACAGCAGGTGTTGGAGAGGGTGTGGAGAAAGAGGAACACTCCTCCACTGCTGGTGGGGTTGCAAATTGGTACACTCTGGAAATCAGTCTGGCGGTTCCTCCGAAAACTGGGCACCTCACTTCCAGAAGTTCTTGCTATACCACTCCTGGGCATATACCCAGAGGATTCCCCACCCTGTAATAAGGATACATGCTCTACTATGTTCATAGCAGCCCTATTTATAATTGCCAGATGCTGGAAAGAACCCAGGTATCCCTCAACAGAAGAGTGGATGCAAAAATTGTGGTATATCTACACAATGGAGTACTATTCAGCCATTAGAAACAATGAATTCATGAAATTCTTAGGCAAATGGATGGAGCTAGAGAACATCATACTAAGTGAGATAACCCAGACTCAAAAGGTGAATCATGGTATGCACTCACTAATAAGTGGATATTAACCTAGAAAACTGGAATACCCAAAACATAAACCACACATCAAATGAGGTACAAGAAGAAAGGAAGAGTGGCCCCTTGTTCTGGAAAGACTCAGTGAAGCAGTATTTGGCAAAACCAGAACGGGGAAGTGGGAAGGGGTGGGTGGGAGGACAGCGGGAGAGAAGGGGGCTTACGGGACTTTCGGGGAGTGGGGGGCTTGAAAAGGGGAAATCATTTGAAATGTAAATAAAAAATTTATTGAATAAAAAAAAGAGAAAAAAAGAAATTGTACTGATTTTGTTTAATTCCAGATATTTTTTTACTTACATTTCAAATGATTTCCCCTTTTCTGGCCCCCCACTCCCCTAAAGTCCCATAAGTCCCCTTCCCTCCCTCCCACCCCCGTTCTCCCATCCACCCCTTCCCACTTCCCTGTTCTGGTTTTGCCCTATACTGTTTCACTGAGTCTTTCCAGAACCAGGGGCCACTCCTCCATTCTTCTTGTACCTCATTTGATGTGTGGATTATGTTTTGGATATTCCAATTTTCTACTCTAATATCCACGTATTAGTGAGTGCATACCATGATTGATCTTTTGAGACTGGGTTACCTCACTTAGTATGATGTTCTCCAACTCCATTCATTTGTCTAAGAATTTCATGAATTCATTGTTTCTAATGGCTGGATAGTACTCCATTGTGTATGTATACCACATTTTTTGCATCCATTCTTCTGTTGAGGGATAACTGGGTTCTTTCCAGCTTCTAGCTTTTATAAAAAGGGCTGCTATGAACATACTGAAGCACGTATCCTTATTACATGCTGGGGAATCCTCTGGGTATATGCCCAGGAGTGGTATAGCAGGATCCTCCAGAAGTGATGTGCCCAGTTTTCTGAGGAACCACCAGACTGATTTCCAGAGTGGTTGTACCAGTTTGCAACCCCACCAGCAGTGGAGGAGTGTTCCTCTTTCTCCACATCCTTGCCAACACCTGCTGTCTCCTGAATTTTCAATCTTGGCCATTCTGACTGGTGTAAGATGAAATCTCAGGGTTGTTTTGATTTGCATTTCCCTAATGACTAATGAAGTTGAGCATTTTTTAAGATGCTTCTCTGCCATCCGAAGTTCTTCAGGTGAGAATTATTTGTTTAACTCTGTACCCCATTTTTTTAATAGGGTTGTTTGGTTTTCTGGGGTCTAACCTCTTGAGTTCTTTGTATATGTTGGATATTAGCCCTCTATCTGACGTAGGGTTGGTGAAGATCTTTTCCCAATTTTTAGTTGCCGATTTGTCCTCTTGATGGTGTCCTTTGCCTTACAGAAACTTTGTAATTTAATGAGGTCCCATTTGTCAATTCTTATCATAGAGCATAAGCTATTGATGTTCTTTCTGTTCAGGAACTTTTCCCCTGTACCGATGTCCTCAAGGGTCTTCCCCAGTTTGTTTTCTATTAGCTTCAGAGTGTCTGGCTTTATGTGGAGGTCCTTGATCCATTTGGAATTGAGCTTAGTACAAGGAGATAAGGATGGATCAATTCGCATTCTTCTGCATGCTGACCTCCAGTTGAATCAGCACCATTTGTTGAAAAGGCTATCTTTTTTTCCATTGGATGTTTTCAGCCCCTTAGTCGAGGATCAAGTGGCCATAGGTGTGTGCGTTCATTTCTGGATCTTCAGTCCTGTTCCATTGATCCGCCTGCCTGTCACTGTACCAATACCATGTAGTTTTTAACACTATTGCTTTGTAGTATTGCTTGAGGTCAGGGATACTGTTTCCCCCAGAATTTCTTTTGTTGTTGAGAATAGTTTTAGCTATCCTGGGTTTTTTATTATTGCAGATGAATTTGATAATTGCTCTTTCTAACTCTATGAAGAACTGAGTTGGGATTTTGATGGGTATTGCATTGAATTTGTATATTGCCGTTGGCAAAAATGGCCATTAATCCTGCTGATCCATGAGCATGGGAGATTTTTCCACTTTTTGAGGTCTTCTTCCGTTTCCTTCTCCAGAGTCTTGAAGTTCTTGTCATATAGATCTTTCACATGTTTGGTAAGCGTCACCCCAAGGTACTTTATACTGTTTGTGGCTATTGTGAAGGGTGTCATTTCCCCAATTTCTTTCTTAACCTGCTTATCCTTTCAGTATAGGCAGGCTACTGATTTGCTTGAGTTGATTTATAACCTGCCACTTTGCTGAAGCTGCTTATCAGTTCTCTAGTGGAGTTTTTTGGGTCACTTAGGTAGACTATCATATCATCTGAAAATATGATAGTTTGACTTCTTCCTTTCCAATTTGTATCCCTTTGACCTTCTTATGTTGTCTAATTGTCCGAGCTAGTACCTCAAGTACAATATTGAAAAGATAAGGAGAAAGGGGGTAACCCTGTCTAGTCCCTGATTTTAGTGGGATTGCTTCAAGTTTCTCTCCATTTAGTTTGATGCTGGCTACCGGTTTGCTGTATATTGCTTTTACTATGTTTAGGTATGGGCCTTGAATTCCTGTTCTTTCTAAGACTTTAAGCATGAAGGGATGCTGAAGTTTGTCAAATGCTTTTTCAGCATCCAATGAAATGACCATGTGGTTTTTTTCTTTGAGTTTGTTTATGTAGTGGATTGCATTGATGGATTTCCTTATATTGAACCAACCCCGCATCCCTGGGATAAATCCTACTTGATCATGGTGGATGATTGTTTTTATGTGTTCTTGGATTCAGTTGGCAAGAATTTTATTCAGTGTTTTTGCATCAATGTTCATAAGGGTAATTGGTCTGAAGTTCTCTTTCTTTGTTGGATCTTTGTGTGGTTTTGGTATCAGTGTAATTGTGGCTTCATAGAAGGAGTTGGGTAGTGTTCCTTCTGTTTCTATTTTGTGGAATAGTTTGAAGAGTATTGGTGTTAGGTCTTCTTTGAAGGTCTGATAGAATCCTGTACTAAAACCATCTGGTCCTGTGCTTTTTTTGGTTGGAAGACTTTCTATGACCCCTTCTATTTCTTTAGGGGTTATGGGACTGTTCAGATGATCTATTTGGTCCTGATTTAATTTTGGTATTTGGTATCTGTGTAGGAAATTGTCCATTTCCTCCAGATTCTCAAGTTGTGTTGAGTATAGGCTTTTGTTGTAGGATCTGATGATTCTTTGAATTTCCTCAGTTTCTTTTGTTATAACCCCCTTTTCATTTCTAAGTTTGTTAATTTGAATACTTTCTCTGTGCCTTTTGGTCAGTCTGGCTAAGGGTTTATCTATCTTGTTGATTTTCTCAAAGAAGCAGCTCCTGGATTCGTTGATTCTTTGCATGGTTCTCTTTGTTTCCATTTGATTGATTTCAGCCCTGAGTTTGATGATTTCCTGTCTACTTCTCCTCCTGAGTGAAGTAGCTTCTTTTTGTTCCAGGGCTTTCAGGTGTGTCATTAAGCTGCTAGTGTATGCTCTCTCACGTTTCTTTTTGGAGGCACTCAAGGCTATTAGTTTTCCTCTTAGCACTGCTTTCATTGTGTCCCAAAGATTTAGGTATGTTGTGCCTTCATTTTCATTAAATTCTAAAAAGTCTCTGATTTCTTTCTTTATTTCCTCTTTGGCCAACGTGTCATTGAGTAGAGTTTTGTTCAGCCTCCATGTGTATGTGGGCTTTCTGTTGTTTTTGTTGCTATTGAAGACCACTCTTCTTCCATAGTCATCTGATAGGAGGCATGGGATTAGTTAGATCTTCTTATATTTGTTGAGGTCTGTCTTATGACCAATTATATGGTCGATTTTGGAGAACGTATCATGAGGTGCTGAGAAAAAGGTATATTCTTTTGCTTTGGGGTAAAATGTTCTATCAATATCAGTCAAATCCAATTGGTCCAAAGCTTCAATTAGTTTTACTGTGTCCCTGCTTGGTTTCTGTTTTCCTGATCAGTCCATTGAGGAGAGTGGAGTGTTGAAGTCCCCCATAATTATTGTGTTAGGTGCAATGTGTGCTTTGAGCTTTAGTAAAGTTTCTTTTACTAATGAGGGTGCCCTTGCATAGAAGTTCAGAATTGAAAGTTCTTCTTGGTGGATTTTTCCTTTGACCAGCAAGAAGTGTCCTTCCGTGTCTCTTTTGATGACATTGCGTTGAAAGTCAATTTTATCTGATATTAGAATGGCTACTCTGGTCATTTCCTGAATCCATTGGCTTGTAAAATTGTCTTCCATCCTTTTACTCTAAGTTTGTTTTTGTCTTTGACACTGAGGAGTGTTTCCTGTATGCAGCAAAATGTAGGGTCCTGTTTCCTTATCCAGTTTGTTAGTCTTTGTCTTTTTATTGGGGAATTGAGTTCTTATACACCTAAAATATTCCTAGATTTCTACACTTCTTGCAGAATTAACCTAGGATTTAAGGGCAAGAAGTTCTGCTCAAGTGAGCCACCAAGACACTGAGTTCTCCAACTAGATTCCTTTCAGATATAAATACCTGTCTTATTACAATGCCAAGTCTCTCCATAGATATAAGATCTTTCTGCTTAGATATTCCTTTCTATTGATTCCCCCTGTTGATTTACACCTTGGACCATCTGCCTCCAGACCATAGTCACCCTTGTGGGTTGGGGATATGGTGGCAGGGAATCAACATCTCAGACTCCAGGTGCAGGTGAGAACTCCACAGCAAGCTCATGAGAATGCTGTGGAAATCTCCTTTATTAATTCTCCCAGAGCACCATTTATACCCTCAACCTGTGTCACATTGGTCTCAAGCAAGCTTGTCTTCCAAGTGGCAATTCCCTGTTTGCTGTCATTGTCTGTGTCACAAATCTTTAGGCCCATTGGTCCTCATATAGAAGTTGCCTCTGAGGCTGCATGCCCCAATCCATCTCCCTACCATATTTTCCCTGAGTGTCAAATAGGAAATATATGTAATTCATAACAATTAATTAAGAGGGAGATTTGATCATGTGTTTATTTTGTTTTGTATTGTTGCACATGGTCTTACCATATTGTGGTAAGCATAATTGAGGGTTAGCACAAACTTGCTGTGTAGTCCAGGCTGACATGGAACTACTGACCATCTCATCTCAAAGTGCTGAGTTTACTGACATGCATCACCACATCTGCCCCCTAAAATGATTTGAATGCAGGGCTTATGGCATATGGCAGCTGTACATTTCAACAATTGTAGTGTTATCAGACATGGATTGCCACTCTCTAAGGTTAACCCCCTGCACATGACAAATGGTGTCTCTATTGGCTCTGCACACTGGCCAGAGAAACTCTCTGTGAAAGAAAAAGTCAAACATGGAAGTTGTGTCTTTTTGTGCAATGTTTATGAATAAAATGTCCATGTATAATTTGAAAGAATTATGCAGAAATATTGTTAACATTACAACCTTCATCATCTTGTCTCCTGGGCAAGCACTCTATGCAGATCTATACCCCCAATACCTATTATTTTATCATTAATGAATTTTCTTCTTTTAACTTCTTGAAACTTTCTTATTCAGAGAATAATGCTTCCTAAACACTTATTTTGGAAAAACTACAAATTATAAAAACAAGTCAACCTTTGTTGCTTCTGTCTACAGGAAACTGGCAAATACAAACAGTGTGCTAATGTTACTAGTCGGGCAATGTGCAACTGCTCAGAACATCAAAAGTTTTCACATGCTGTTGCTTATTCAGATTGCAAAGAAAAGGTAAGGTAATTGGTATTACCTCATGATGGAGTGGTTTCCTATTCCTGTGAATGGAAATGTGCCATTTAGTTAGACATGAAAACTCAAACCTGGGGGCTGGAGGGTTGGCTGAGTGGATAAGAACACTTGCTGCTTTTGCTGAAGACTCAGGTTCAATTCCCAGAACTCACACCCTGCTCACAACCTTCTGTAACTCTAGTTGTTGAGATCTGATGCCTTCTTCTGGCTTCCACTGGCAGTGTATGGACTCAGCTCAAAGAAAAATCATGCAGGCAAAATTCCATATACATAAAAACAAGTCTTTAAAAAAACAATAAAATCACACATGTGGAAATAACATCCATTGTGAGTTAGAACTGAATATAAGACTGCTAAAAGGATCTGACTTTTGTAAATGGAAGAGGTAGTTATCAAAACTGATCTCTAAGGTAAAATAAAAATATCTGCTCTGAGCTCTCTATTTCATGCAACACTGATGAGGATACATGTGTATCAAAACACACACACAATTAGCAATAGTAATAGTAATAATAATAAATTAATATAACTTTAATTCTTTTTTGTTTATTGGATATTTTATTTATTTACATTACAACTGTTATTCCCTTTCCTGGTTTCCCCTCCAGAACTCCCCTATCCCATTCCTCCTCCCCCTGGTTCTATGAAGGTTCTCCCCCACCCATACACCCATTCCCAGTTCACCACCATGTTTTCCCCAAAACTGGGGATTCCAGCCTTCATGGGACAAAGAGCCATTTCTCCTATTGATGCCAAACAACGCCACCCTCTGCTACATATTCAGCCAGAGCCATGGGTCCCTCCATGGGTACTCTCTGGTTGATGGTTTAGTCCCTGGGAGCTCTGCGGAGTTGGTTGCTTGATATTGTTGCTTCCTATAGGGTTGCAAACCCATTAAACTCCGTCAGTCATTTCTCTTACTCCTCCATTGGGGTCCCCATTCTCAGTCCAATGGTTGTCTATGAATATCCACCTCTGTATTTGTCAGAATCTGGCAGAGCCTCTCAGGAGACAGCTATTACAGGTTCCTGTCAGCAAGCACTTCACAGCATCAGTAATAATGTCTGGGTTTGGTGTCTATATATAAGATGGATCCCCAGGTGGAGCAGTTTCTGGATGGCCTTTCCTTCATTCTCTGCTCCACAATTTGTCCTCATATTTCTTTTAGATAGAAGCCATTTTGGGTTAAAAATTTGGAGATGAGCTGGTAGCCCCATCCTCCAACTGGGAGCCTTGCCTAACCTCTGGATATGGTCTTTACAGATTCTCCATCCTCGTTGGGCATTCATTAGAGCTAATTTCATCCCTGTTGGGTCCTGGGAGCCCCTTGCTTTCCTGGCATCTGGGACTTGCTGGTGGTTACCCTCAGTTCCCCATCACCCATTACTACACACTTGTGTTCAAATTCATGACCCTCTGTATATCATCCCTGTCTTCTCCAATACCTGATCTTGCCTGCTCCCCTGCTTTCCCCCCCTTCCCACTCTCTTCCTTCCAAATACCACCTACTCTCTATATCCCTTGAGTATTTTGGGTCCCCCTTCTAAGAAGGATTGAAGCACCCATCTTTTGGTGTTCCTTCTACTTGAGCTTCATATGGTCTGTGAATTGTATCTTGATTATTCTGAGCTTTTGGGCTAATATCCATTTGTCAATGAGTGTATACCATGTGTGTTCATTTGTGACTGGGTTATCTCACTCAGGATGATATTTTCTAGTTCCATCCATTAGCATAAAAATTTCATAAAGTCATTGTTCCTAATAGCTGTGAAGTACTCCATTATGTAAATATACCACATTTTCTGTATCCATCTCTCTGTTGAAGGACATCTGGGCTGTTTCCATCTTCTGACTAATATAAATAAGGCTGCTATTAACATAATAGAACATGTATCCTGGTTATATGTTGCAGCAACTTTTGGGTATATGCTCAGGAGCGGTATAGCTGGGTCCTCAGGAAGTACTATGTCCAGTTTTCTAAGGAACCACCTGACTGATCTCCAGAGTGGCTGTACCAGCTTGTGATCCCACTAACAATGGAGGAGTGTCCCTCTTTCTCCACATCCTCTCCAGCACTTACTGTCACCTGAGTTTTTGAACTTAGTCATTCTGATTGGTGTGAGGTGAAATCTCAGGGTTGTTTCGATTTGCATTTCCCTATGACTAAGGATGTTGAATATTTCTTTAGGTGCTTCTCAGCCATTTGATATTCCTCAGTCAAGAATTCTTTAACTCTGTACTCCATTTTTTAATAGGGTTATTTGGCTCTCTGGAGTCTAACTTCTTGAGTTCTTTTTATATATTGTATATTAGTCCTCTATCAGATGTGAGGTTGGTAAAGATCTTTTCCCAATCTGTTGGTTGCTGTTTTCTCCTATTGACAGTGTACTTTGCTTTACAGAAGTTTTGCAATTTTATGAGGTCCCATTTGTCAGTTGTTGATCTTAGTGCATAAGTCATTGGTGTTCTGGTCAGGAAAATTTCCTCTGTGCCCATGTGTTCGAGACTCATCCCCATTTCCTCTTCTACTAGATTCAGTGTATCTGGTTTTATGTAGAGGTCATTGATCTACTTGGAATTGAGCTTTGTACAAGGAAATAAGAATGGATAAATTTGCATTCTTCAACATGCTGACCACCAGTTGAATCTGTACCATTTGTTAAAAATGCTATCTTTTGGGTCACTTAGGTAGACTATCATGTCATCTGCAAATAATGATAGTTTGACTTCTTCCTTTCCAATTTGTATCCCTTTGACCTCCTTATGTTGTCTAATTGCCCGAGCTAGTACCTCAAGTACAATATTGAAAAGGTAAGGAGAAAGGGGCAGCCCTGTCTAGTCCCTGATTTTAGTGGGATTGCTTCTAGTTTCTCTCCATTTAGTTTGATGCTGGCTACCGGTTTGCTGTATATTGCTTTAACGATGTTTAGGTATGGGCCTTGAATTCCTGTTCTCTCCAAGACTTTAAGCATGAAAGGATGCTGAAGTTTGTCAAATGCTTTTTCAGCATCCAATGAAATGACCATGCAGTTTTTTTCTTTGAGTTTGTTTATGTAGTGGATTGCATTGATGGATTTCCTTATATTGAACCAACCCTGCATCCCTGGGATAAAGCCTACTTGATCATGGTGGATGATCGTTTTGATGTGTTCTTGGATTCGGTTGGCAAGAATTTTATTGAGTATTTTTGCATCGATGTTCATAAGGGAGATTGGTCTGAAGTTCTCTTTCTTTGTTGGATCTTTGTGTGGTTTTGGTATCAGTGTAATTGTGGCTTCATAGAAGGAATTGGGTAGGGTTCCTTCTGTTTCTATTTTGTGGAATAGTTTGAAGAGTATTGGTGTTAGGTCTTCTTTGAAGATCTGATAGAATCCTGCACTGAAACCATCTGGTCCTGTGCTTTTTTTGGTTGGAAGACTTTCTATGACCCCTTCTATTTCTTTAGGGGTTATGGGACTGTTTAGATGATCTATTTGGTTCTGATTTAATTTTGGTATTTGGTATCTGTCTAGGAAATTGTCCTTTTCCTCCAGATTCTCCAGTTAGTATAGGCTTTTGTAGTAGGATCTGATGATTTTTTGGATTTCCTCAGTTTCTGTTGTAATATCTCCCTTTTCATTTCTAATTTTGTTAATTTGGATACTTTCTCTGTGCCCTTTGGTCAGTCTGGCTAAGGGTTTATCTATCTTGTTGATTTTCTCAAAGAACCAGCTCCTGGCTTTGTTGCTTCTTTGTATGGTTCTCTTTGTTTCTACTTGATTGATTTCGGCCCTGAGTTTGATGATTTCCTGTCTTCTACTCCTCCTGGGTGAAATACCTTCTTTTTGCTCCAGAGCTTTCAGGTGTGTCATTAAGCTGCTGGTATATGCTCTCTCCATTTTCTTTTTGGAGGCACTCAGGGCTATGAGTTTTCCTCTTAGCACTGCTTTCATTATGTCCCAAAGATTTTGGTATGTTATGCCTTCATTTTCATTAAATTCTAAAAAGTCTCTGATTTCTTTCATATTTCTTCTTTGGCCAAGGTGTCATTGAGTATTGTTCAGCCTCCATGTGTATGTGGGCTTTCTGCTGTTTTTGTTGCTATTGAAAACCACTCTTACACCATAGTGATCTGATAGGAGACAGCAGGTGTTGGTGAGGATGTGGAGAAAGAGGAACACTCCTCCACTGCTGGTGGGGTTGCAAATTGGTACAACTACTCTGGAAATCAGTCTGGCGGTTCCTCCGAAAACTGGGCACCTCACTTCCAGAAGATCCTGCTATACCACTCCTGGGCATATACCCAGAGGATTCCCCACCATGTAATAAGGATACATGCTCTACTATGTTCATAGCAGCCCTATCTATAATTGCCAGATGCTGGAAAGAACCCAGGTATACCTCAACAGAAGAGTGGATGCAAAAAATGTGGTATATCTACACAATGGAGTACTATTCAGCCATTAGAAACAATGAATTCATGAAATTCTTAGGCAAATGGATGGAGCTAGAGAACATCATACTAAGTGAGGTAACCCAGACTCAAAGGGTGAATCATGGTATGCACTCACTAATAAGTGGATATTAACCTAGAAAACTGGAATACCCAAAACATAATCCACACATCAAATGAGGTACAAGAAGAACGGAGGAGTGGTCCCTTGTTCTGAAAAGACTCAGTGAAGCAGTATAGAGCAAAATCAGAACAGGGAAGTGGGAAGGGTTGGGTGGGTGGGAAAACAGGGGGAGGGAAGGGGTCTGATGGGACTTTCGGGGAGTGGGGGTCCAGAAAAGGGGAAATCATTTGAAATGTAAATAAAAATATCAATAAATTAAAAAAAATGCTCTTTTTCCCTACCAGATGTTTTTAGCTCCTTTGTCAAAGATCAAGTGACCATAGGTGTATCGGTTCATTTTACGGTCTTCAATTTCATTCCATTGATCTACCTGCCTGTCTCTGTGCCAATACCATGTAGTTTTTATCACTATTTCTCTGTAATACAGCTTGAGGTCAGGAATGGTAATTCTCTGAGAAGTTCTTTTATAGTAGAGAATAATTTTTATTATCCTGGGTTTTTTGTTATTCCCAATGAATTTGCAAATTGCTCTAACTCTATGAACAAAACTGAGTGGGGATTTTGATGGGTATTGCATTGACTATGTAGATTGCTTTTGTTAAGATGGCCATTTTTACTATATTAATCCTGGCAATCTATAAGCATGGGAGATTTCTTCATCTTCTGAGATCTTCTTCAATTCCTTTTTCAGACTTGAATTTGTCATACAGATCTTCCACTTGCTTGGTTAAGGTCACACCTAGTTATTTTCTATTATTCATGACTACTGGGAAGGGGGTCCTTTCCTTACTTTCTTTCTCAACCTATTTATCCTGTGAGTAGAGGAAGGCTACTGATTTGTTTGAATAAATTTTATATTCAACCATTTTGCTGAAGTTGTTTATTAGGTTTAGAAGTTCTCTGGTGGAATTTTGGGGTTCACTTACTTATTCTATTATATCAGCTGCAAATAATGCTATTTTGACTTCTTGCTTTCCAATTTGTATCCCTTTGACCTCCTTTTGTTGTGTAAAATCTCTGGCTAGGATCTCCACTACTATAATGAATATTTAGGGATAGAGTGGACAGCCTTCTATGGTCCCTGATTTTAGTGGAACTGTTTCAACTTTCTCTCCATTTAGATTGACGTTGACTACTGGTTTGCTGTACTATGTTTTACTATGTTTAGGTATGGGCCTTGAATTCCTGATCTTTCTAATACTTTTAGCATGAAGGGGTGTTGAATTTTGTTAAGGGCTTTCTCAGCATCTAATGAGAAGATCGTGTGGATTTTTTCTTTGAGTTTGGTAATAGATTACATTGATGGATTTCTATATATTGAATCATTCCTACTTCCTTGGTATGAAGCCTGCTTGATCATCATAATTTTTATGTGTTCTTGGATTTAGTTTGTGAGAATTTTATTGAGTATTTTTGCATCAAAATTCATAGGGGAAATTGGTTTGAAGTTCTCTTTCTTTGTTGGGTCTTTGTGTGGTTTATGTATCGTATCAGAGTAACTGTGGCTTCATAGAACAAATTGAGTAGTGTCCCCTCTGTTTCTATGTTATGAGTTTGAGAAGTATTGGAATTAGGTCGTCTATGAAGGTCTGATAGAATTCTATACTAAAACCATCTTGTTATGTGCTTTCTTTAGTTGGGAGACTTGTAATGACTGCTCCTATTTCTTTAGGGGTTATGGGACTGTTTAGATGATATATTTCACCATGATTTAACTTAGTTACCTGCTATCTATCCAGATAATTGTCCATTTAATCTTGATTTTCCAGTTTTGTTAAGTGTAGGCTTTTGTAGTAGGATCTGATTATTTTTAGAATTTCCTTGGTGTCTTAGGTTATGACTCCCTTTTCATTTCTGATTTTGTTAATTTGAATACTGTCTCTGTGCCCTTTGTTTAGTATGGCTAAGGGTTTATCTATCTTGGTGATTTTCTCAAAGAACCATCTCCTGTTTTGTTGAGTCTTTCTACAGTTCTTTTTGTTTCTATTGGGTTGATTTCAGCCTGGAATTTAATTATTTCCTGTTGTCTACTCCTCTTGGGTATATTTGCTTCTTTTTTTTCTAGAGCTTTCAGGTGTGTGTGCTGCCAAGCTGCTAGTGTATGCTCTTTCTTTTCGGGTTTTTTGTTTTTGTTTGTTTGTTTGTTTTTTGGTTTTTTTTTTTTTTTTTTGGCTCTCAGAGCTATGAGTTTACCTCTTAGCACTGTTTTTATTGTATCCCATAAGTTTGGGGAATTTGTGCCTTTATTTTCATTAAATTCAAAATAGACTTCAACTTCTTTTTGTCTTTATTGGACAAGGTATCATTGAGTAGAGTGTTGTTCAGCTTCCATGTGTATGTGTGCTTTCTGTTTGTTTGTTGTTATAGAAAAGCAGCCTTCTTCAGTGGTGATCTGATAGGATGCATGGGATTATTTCAATTTTCTTGTGTCTGCTGAGGCCATGTTTTGTGACTGATTATATGGTTAATTTGGAGAAGGTACTGTGAGTTTCTGAGAAGGTGTAATATATTCAACCTAGGATGAAATATTCTATAGATATCTGTTAAATCCATTTGGTTCATAATTTCTATTAGTTTCACTGTATCTCTGTTTACTTTCTGTTTCCAGGATCTGTCTATGGATAAGAGTTGGGTGTTGAAGTCTCCCACTATTATTGTGTGAGATACAATGTATGCTTTGAGATTTAGTAACATTTCTTTTATGAATGTGGGTGCCCTTGCATTTGGAGCATAGATATTCAAATTTGAGAGTTCTTCTTGGTAAATTTTCCCTTTGATGAGTATAAAGTGTCCTTCCTTATCTTTTTGATAACTTTTGGTTGAAAGTCAATTTTATTCAATATTTTTTTCAATCTAATGCTATCTCTCTTATTTTTATTTTTGTTATTTAAGTGGTTATTTTGCTTTCTTTTTCTATTAGATATTTGCTTTATTTACATTTCAAATGATATCCCTTTTCCTCATTGCCCTTCTGAAAACCCCCTATCCCATCCCTCCTCCCCCACCTCAGCCCCCCCTTCCTGACTAGCATTACCCTATTCTGGGGCATCACACCTTCACAGGACCAATGGCCTGTCCTCTCATTGATGTCTGAAATGGCCATTTTCTGCTGCATATGTAGCTTGAGGCATGGGTCCCTCCATGTGTACTCTTTGGTTGATGGTTTAGTCTCTGGGAGCTCTGGGGGGTACTGGTTGGTATATATTATTGTTCCTCCTGCAGGGCTTCAAACCTCTTCAGCTCCTTGGGTCCTTTCTCTAGCTCCTCCACTGGGGACATATACTCAGTCTATTGGTTGGCTGTGAGCCATGGGTATTTTGAGCCACCTTCCAATAAGGATCAAAGTATCCACACTTTGGTCTTACTTCTTCTAGAGCTTCATGTGGTCTGTGAGTTCTATCTTGGGAATTCCAAACTTTTTAGACTAATATTTATCAGTGTGTACATACCCTGTGTGTTCTTTTGTGACCGGGTTACCTCACTCAGAATGATATTTTCTAGTTCGATCCATTTGCTTAAGAATTTAATGAATTCATTGATTTTAATAGCTGAGTAGTATTCCATTGTGTAAATATACTACATTTTCTGTATCCATTCCTCTGTTGAGGGACATCTGGGTTCTTTCCAGCTTCTGGCTATAATAAGGCTTCTATGAAGATAGTGGAGCATGTGTTCTTATTGCATGTTGGAGCACCTTTTGGGTATATGCCCAAGTGTAGTATAGCTGGGTCCTCAGGTAGTGCTATGTCCCATTTTGCGAGGAAACACCAAACTGATTTCCAGAGTGGTTTTACCAGCTTGCAATCCCACCAACAATGGAGGAGTGTTCCTCTTTCTCCAAATCCTTGCCAACACTTGCTGTCTCCTGAGTTTTTGATCTTAGCCATTCTGACTGGTGTGAGGTGAAATCTCAGGGTTGTTTTGATTTGCATTTCCCTAATGACTAATGATGTTGAACATTTCTTAATGTACTTCTCATCCATTCAAAGTTCTTCAGGTGAAAATTCTTTGTTTAGCTCTGTACTCCATTTTTTTAATAGGGTTGTTTGGTTTTCTGGAGTCTAACTTCTTGAGTTCTTTGTATATATTGGATATTAGCCCTCTGTGGATGTAGGGTTGGTGAAGATGTTTTCCCAATTTGTTGGTTGCCCTTTTGTCCTTTTGACAGTGTCCTTTGCCTTACAGAAACTTTGTAACTTAATGAGGTCCCATTTGTCAATTCTTGATCTTAGAGCATAAGCTATTGGTGTTCTGTTCAGGAACTTCTCCCCTATGGCCATGTCCTCAAGGGTCTTCCCCCAGTTTCTTTTCTATTAATTTCAGTGTGTCTGGTTTTATGTGGAGGTCCTTGATTCACTTGGAGTTGAGCTTAGTACAAGGAGATAAGAGTGGATCAATTTGAATTCTTCTGCATGCTGACCTCCAGTTGAACCAACACCATTTGTTGAAAAGGCTATCTTTTTTTTTCCACTGGATGTTTTCAGCTCCTTTGTCAAAGATCAAATGATCATAGGTGTGTGGGTTCATTTCTGGTTTTTCAATCCTATTCCATTGATCTACCTGCCTGTCACTGTACCAATATCATGCAGTTTTTAACACTATTTCTCTGTAGTACTGATTGAGGTCTGGGATACTGATTCCCCCCCCCCCTCCCCCCGCCCCCAGAAGTTCTACTGTTGAGAATAGGTTTAGCTATCCTGGGTTTTTTGTTATTTGAGAATTGCTCTTTCTAACTCTATGAAGAACTGAGTTGGAATTTTGATGGAGATTGCATTGAATCTGTATATTGCTTTTGGCAGGATGGGCATTTTTACTATATTAATCCTGCCAATCCACGAGCATGGAAGAATTTTCCATTTTCTGAGATCTATGACCCCTGATTTCCTCTCAAGGTTTTCTATCTCCAAAGTTGTCTCCCTTTGTGACTTCTTAGTTGTTTCTATTTCTGTTTTTAGATCCTGGATGGTTTTGCTCTGTTTCTTCACTTGTTTGCTTGTGTTTTTCTGTATTTCTTTAAGAGATTTCTGTGTTTTTTCTTTCATGACTTCTGCCTGTTGACCCAATTTCTCCTGCATTTCTTTAAATGATTTTTGTATTTCATCCTTATTGGCTTCTGTCTGTTGGCCCATATTCTCCTGAATTTCTTTAAGTGATTTTTGTGTTTCCTTTGTAAGGGCTTCTACCTTACTCATGTTCTCCTGAACACTCCTCCACTGCTGGTGGGATTGCAAGCTGGTACAACCACTGTGGAAATCAGTCTGGCAGTTCCTCAGAAAACTGGGCATAACACTTCCGGAGGACCCTGCTATACCTCTCCTGGGCATATACCCAGAGGATTCCTTGGCATGCAATAAGGACACATGCTCCACTATGTTCATAGCAGCCTTATTTATAATATCCAGAAGCTGGAAAGAACCCAGATGTCCCTCAAAGGAGGAATGGATACAGAAAATGTGGTATATTTGCACAATGGAATACTACTCCATTGTATTAAAACAGCAATTAAAAACAACGAATTCATGAAATTCATAGGCAAATGGGTGGAACTGGAAAATATCATCCTAAGTGAGGTAACTCATTCACAAAAGAACACACATGGAATGCAGTCACTGATAAGTGGATATTAGCCCAGAAACTCTAAATACTCAAGACACAACTCACGTTGAAAGTAGAGGACCCTGGACCTGGAAAGGCTTGATGCAGCATTGTAGGGGATTACCAGGACAGAGAAGTAGGACAGGGGTGATTGGGGAACTGGTGGAGGGAAGAGGGCTTATGGGACCTATGGGGGAGGGGGGAACTGGGAAAGGCAAAATCATTTGGAATGTAAACAAAGAATATAGAAAAGAAAAAAAGAAAAAGAAAAAATAAAAGAAAAAACAAAACAAAAAAGGTATTAGGGAGAAGTGATTGCTGCTTCCTGTTATTTTTGTTATTAGAGGCGGAGTTATGTTTGTGTGGCTCTCTTCTTTTTGGTTTGTTAAAAGATTAGTTTCTTCCTTTTTCTAGTTTGTAGTTTCGCCACATTTGTTGGTGTTTTTGACCCATTATCCTTTGGAGAGCTGGATTTGTGGAAAGATATTATGTAAATTTATTTTGTCACGGATTAATTACCTTTGTTTCTCCATCTATGGTAATTGTGAGTTTTGCTGGGTATAGTAGCCTGGGTTGGCATTTGTGTTCCCTTTTGGTCTCTATGATATCTGCCCATGATCTTTAGGCTTTCACAGTCTCTGGCAAGAACTCTGGTGTAATTCTGACAGGTCTGCCTTTATATGTTACTTGACCTTTTCCTTTGCTGCTTTTAATATTCTTTCTTTGTTTAGTGCATTTGGTTTTTTAATTATTATGTGACTGAAGGAATTTCTTTTCTGGTCAAATCTATTTGGAGTTCTAGAGAACTTCTTGTATGTCCATGGGTACCTCTTTCTTTAGATTAGGGAAGTTTTCTTCTATAATTTTGTTGAAGACATTTACTGGTCCTTTAAGCTGGAAATCTTCACTCTCTTCTATACCTATAATCCTTAGGGTTGGTCTTCTTATTTTGTCCTGGATTTCCTGGATGTTTTGGGTTAGGAGATTTTTGCATTTTGCATTTTCTTTCACTGTTGTACCAATGCTTTTTATAGTATCTTCTGCATCTGAGACTCTCTCTTCTATCTCTTGTATTCTGTTGTTGATGCTTGCATCTATGACTCCTGACTTCTTTCCTAGGTTTCCTATGTCCAGAGTTGTTTTCCTTTGTGATTTCTTTATTGTTTCTACCTCCATTTTTAGATCCTGGATGGTTTTGTTCAATTCCTTCACCTGTTTGGTTGTGCTTTCCTATAATTCTTTAAGGGCTTCTACCCATTTACCTGTGTTCTCCAGAATTTTTTTAAGTGAGTTATTTATGTCCTTCTTGAAGTCCTCTATCATCATGAGCTGTAATTTTAATCCCAAATCTTTTCTTTTTTGGTATGTTGGGGTATCCAGGACTTGTTGTTGTGGGGAACTGGGTTCAGATAGTGCCATGTTGCCTTGATTTCTATTGGTAACTTTCCTGCATTTGCCTTTTGCCATCTGGTTGTCTCTGGTGTTAGTTGATCCTGTTGTCTTTGGCTGGTGCTTGTCCCTCCTGTGGACCAGCAAGCCTGTCTCAGCACCCCTGGGTGACCAGCTCTCCCCTGGCAGAGTGCTGTGGCTCAGCCCAGCTCCTGGTTGCAGGTGGAGACCGGAAGGACCCTTGTCCCAGCTGCTCTGCCACTCCTGTGTTCACTGTACTCCTGGCTGTACTTGTGTGCTCAATAGATGGAGAGAAGATGGCAGTCTCACCTCCCAACCTGGGTATCAAAGCACTCCCTGCATACCAGTTCTCCCCTGGCAATTTTATTCAATATTTGAATGGCTACTCTATCATGTTTCTCGGGACCATTTGCTTAGAAAACAATTTCCACCCTTTTTCCCTGAGGTAGTATGTGTCTTTGTCATTGAGGTGTATTTCCTGTGTGCAGAAAAATGCTGGCTCCTGTTTATGTATCCAGATTGTTAGTTTACATCTTTTTATTGGGAAATTGAGTCCATTTGTTTCTAAGAGACAGTAAGGAAAAGCGATTATTGATGCCTGCTATTTTTGTTGTTAAAGGTGAAATTATGTTTCTGTGGCAATCTATTATCATTTGTAATGCTGGATTTGTGGATATTGTGTAAATTTGTTTTCATAATGGAATATCTTGGATTCTCCATATGTGGTAATTGAGAGTTTTGCTGGGATTAGTATCCTGTATCTGGCACTTGTGTTCTCTTGGGGTCTGTATAACATCTCCCTATGATCTTCTAGCTTTCATAGTCTCTGGTGAGATGTTTGGTGCAATTCTGATAGGTCTGACTTTATATATTAAGGGACATTTTTCCGTTACTACTTCTAATATTCTTTCTTTGTTATGTGCATTTGGTGTTTTGACTATTATATGATGCGAGGAATTTCTTTCCTATTTCAATCTATTTGGCTTTCTGTAGGCCTCTTGTATGTTTATGGGCATCTCTTTCTTTAGGTTAGGAAAGTTTTCTTCTATAATTTTGTTGAAGATATTTACTGGCCCTTTAAGTTGGGAATCTTCACTCTCTTTTGTACATATCATCCTTAGGATTGGTCTTCTCATTTTGTTCTGGATTTCTTGGTTGTTTTGGGTTAGAAGATTTTCTATTTTTCACTTTGTCTGTTTTCTCAGGGTTTTCTATGGTATCTTCTCCACCTGAGATTTTCTCCTCTATCTTTTCTATTCTGTTGATAATGCTTGCATCTATGACTGCTGATCTCTTTCCTAGGTTTTCTATCTCCAGGGTTGTCTCCCATTGTGATTTCTTTATTGTTTCTATTTACATTTTTAGATCCTAGATGGTTTTCTTCAATTCCTTCACCTGTTTCATTGTGTTTTCTTGTAATTCCTTAAGGGATTTTTGTGTTTTCCCTTTAAGGGTTTCTAGCTGTTTACCTATGTTCTCCTGTATTTTTTTTAAAGGGGAGTTATTTATGACATTCTTAACATTCTCTAACATCATCATGAGATGTGAATTTTAAATTTGAATCTTGCTATTCCAGTGTGTTGGAGTAGCCAAGCAAGACTTATTGTGTTGGGAAAACTGGGTTCTAATGATGCCAATAGCCTTGGTTTCTCTTGCTTATGTTCTTGCACTTGCCTCTCTCCATCTGGTTATCTCTGGTATTAGTTGATCCTGCTGTCTCTGACCAGAGCTTGTCCCTTCTGTGGGCCTGTGAGCCTGTGCTCTTAGGTGCGTCATCACTCCTGGGAGACCAGCTCTCTCTGGATGGGATTTGAGTATGGAGAGCTCTGTTACAGGGTTAGCTCAGGGGCAGTGATAGAAACTGGAAGGATCCAGTCCTTGGCTGCTCCTTGGTTCTTGTCCCCTGTGTGCTCCTGTTGGGTCCCTTTTTGGCTAGTTATTGGAGCAAACGTGGTGGCCTCACCTGTGAACTTAGGAGTAACAGCACTCTTGGGAGGCCAGCTCTCTCATGAGATTTAGCTGTGCCACTTCAGAATATACACCTTAAGGACTTAATCAATATACTACAGAGAATAATGCTCACACATGTTTATTACTATAGTTATTACAATCACTAAGAAATGAAACTATCTTAAATGTCTATGGATAGGCAATATTTTTCTAGGAGTATTTTTCAGCAGAAAACAAAGTAAAACAAAATAGGAAATCATGACATTTGCAGGAAAAGTATCATTTGGTGAAAGGGAAATAAGTCAGGCTTAGAAGAGAAGTACTATGTTTTTCCTCATATAAAGACTCTACACTTAAATTTATATTGGAGGAGTAGAAAGTAGAAAAGCATATACACAAGGTGAGGAAAGATCTTAAATTGTGGTAGAGAGATATGAGAATTTATGTGACCTAAAAGCAGAAGGGAACTCTGTCTGGGGAGAACAAGGAGATTTCCGAGAAGAGGGTGAAAAAACAAAAACAAAAACAAAAACAAAAACAAAAATCAATGTACAATGACAGTTATGGAAGATAATTCCATGATAATTATATATATACATATATGTATATATATATATATTTAAGATTTGTGTGTATAAGAAAATTCTATAATGACATGTATCATTTTGTATACTAACTTCACTGTTTTAAAAAGTTATAAATTTAATTTCTTAGAATTTTCATGGATTTGGTTGTGATAGAATATTTCTATGTCTGAAAGGCAGAGACCCTAAGAAGCATTCCACTTAGAATAGCCACGGTTCTGCAAACATTTCACTCATTTCCTGGCCAGAAATGATAGTACTGAATTTTCCATTCTTATATGCATTCATGGAATTTGTATTTTAGGTTCATCGTTTCAAGTTTCCAGTCACACAATACCCAGTTGTTTTGGAAATCTTCAATGAAAGAGATAAAGTCTCTGCAGAACCTCCATATTTAGTTACCATGACTGAAGTGAATATGAGGAAAAACTGGCAACTAAGTATGGCTTTCTTTCTCCTCTGCTTATCTTACATTTCACTCTCTTATTAGTGGTTTTCAAAAACAAATGGATTGCAAAGCCTGATCACATGAGAAACAGCCAGGAGAATTTGGAAAAGGAGTTGAGTCACTGGCATGTTCACATTCACCATTGTCATGTCCTTTTATGTTCTTATAACATCTGTTACCCTGAATTCAGTTGACTAAGGCCATTTTTTTACTTGAACTCAGGACTATAGATATTACTCAATATTAAAGGAGTATACTACTCTTGTAGAGGACTCAAGTCAAGCAACTCGCATAATGTCTGTAACTCCAGCTAGAGGGTGTCCTGTGCCTATACCCACATACAAACATAATTAAAAATGAATATTTAGAAAATAATTTGCAAGAATGAATCAAAGTCATGTTTTAGATTAGTAGCAATGATGATTAAGTTTATGCTGTGTACCAGTTGTATGTTTATTAATCATTACCATAATAGTTATCAAAATGTTCTGTGTTTCCAGGTAATCTGTAGGATATATTTCTAATTATGTACGTAGTTTCATGAAGATGCTTTTTAGTTGAATGTGGTAATATACAGTTATAACTCCAGCTCTTGATAGGTAAAAGAGGGAGATCAGAAGTTCAAGATCAGTTTCAGTTCTATAATGAGATAGGACCAGCCTGGGCCACATGAGACATTGTTCCAAAAAGAAGGAAGAAAAAAAAAGAACTGGGATTTTGTGGTAAAATAGCTAAAGAGAAACAGGCATAGTATACAACACAAAAGGAAATTAATTTAAATTCAGTTTTACTGCAAAGATACAACTTTTAGTTGGATATTTATGTGTGAATATTTTCAGGTAATTAATTGATAGATAATAGACAGTAGATAGATACATGTATATATATACAGAGAGTTACAGAGAAAGAGGAGGGGGAGAAGAGATAACATCTGGGACAGGAACTCAGTGGTAGAATGCTTACCTAGAATGCTCAAAGCCCTAGGGTCAATTCCAGTGTTGACCCACAAAAAAGACAGGAAAATGGCAGAGAGGTCTGATGAAATGGGTAGATGAACTGAATTAATATTTGATTAGTCACCACTATTTCACTAAGTTTGCAGACATTTGGTTCAGTGAGTCTTACTCTGACAATTTAATGACAACCCTGGAGATAGAAAACCTAGGAAAGAGATCAGCAGTCATAGATGCAAGCATTATCAACAGAATAGAAAAGATAGAGGAGAAAATCTCAGGTGGAGAAGATACCATAGAAAACCCTGAGAAAACAGACAAAGTGAAAAATAGAAAATCTTCTAACCCAAAACAACCAAGAAATCCAGAACAAAATGAGAAGACCAATCCTAAGGATGATATGTGCAAAAGAGAGTGAAGATTCCCAACTTAAAGGGCCAGTAAATATCTTCAACAAAATTATAGAAGAAAACTCCAGTAAAGAAAATAAAGCTTCAATTTTCCATAATCAATATTCCTAGTTTTTGTGGTTCCCTGGTGTCTCTAATCAGGTTTGGAGAACTAACTTTTAAATATGTAGGCATGTTTAAAGTAGAGGGTTAAATTAGTGAGTTAGCAATGGTGACAGGATTTCCAAGGGAAATTAGTTAAGAAGACAGCAGACCTTGAATTATTTTCTTTAGCTCCCCATTATATTACTGTGGATTACAACACCTATACCAGCTTACTTAATTAAGAAAAAATGAAATATTAGGCAGGAGAGCTATTTACTTCTCTTGGAGATCCATTTAGTTATCCTATTGTGCAAATTTACTTCCATTTTAGACAAATCATTTGCCTACCACTATGAAAAATGCAAAGTATGTTCATTTCAGGAATGGTATCTTATAAGTTAGATACTCAAAAAAAGAACTCAGTCTAAAGCACATTGTGAGCAGTTAAGCTAATTCCACCTGAAGAGAACTGAATATGTAGTTTAGTGGTAGAGTTCTTATCTACTATGAACTGGAGACTGGGCTTCAATTTCCCATTACCAGAATCTCTCTACTTTTGATGAATATGGGTGTTTTGTCTGTATGTCTGGGCATCACTTACATACCTCGCACCCTCAGAAGCCAGAGGAGGCCAAGATTCAGATCCCCTAGAACTGGTGTTGTAGATGGTTGTGAGTTGTCACATGGGTATTGGGAATCAATCCCAGGTCCTCTACAAGAACAGCCAGTGCTCTTAATCACTCAACTATATTACCGGCCCTAAGTACCAGATACTAGTTGAAAATAAAAATGAACAATTCTCCCTAGAGCCCATGCCTACACTTGGGTCTGTCTTACCTTCTGCAACTCTTCCAGATGTCTATACCCATATACTGTGGGTATATTTTACTGCCTTCTGGATAACTCTTTTCTTCTCTTAGCTCTTCTTCTTTAGCCTATATTAAAATATCTTAGGAAAACACAACTCTAAAGATATTTACAACTCAAACAAAACTAAGAGCATGAGTTCCTTAGTCATGTCACATAATAAAATATTTTGTTGTACCTTACTGCATGTAACAGTAGAATATGGAAATATAAATATGCTTAAAATGTATTCTGTGTATTTTAGTACACCATGAGCCAGAAAATGTTAAGAAAATGAAGAATTACTTAGAGCCGCTGCTTAAGACTCCAGTGTATAATCCTTTAGGTCTCAACCTAACCATAAAGGTATGCTGACAGCCTTAAAATTTTTATCATGTAGAGTTCAAAGCATGTATCCTAATGTAAGATTGAAAGTTTACAAGCTGATGAATGGTGCAAATAACAGCTTAAAGTATATAGAACATCTTTTTTTTAAAAAAAATTCCTTTAGTTTCTTATTTCCAAATGAATTAGAATATTGAGTGGAACATTAATTTACTATTTCGTAAGAGATAGGACAGATGAATTAGCTAAGGGGAAGCAGAAAAGTTGTTCCACTAGCTAAGGATCTCAGGGATACATGAATCCCAGGTAAGTATGGAAAAAAAGGAAAATGCAAAGACTCATTAAAACCACAGAAATTTAGAAATTTAATTTCATGAAAGCCAAGTAGTTTTATGTTTTAGCTTCATTCTCATAGATGTGTTCTCAAGAAGTGGCTATCCTGGGTACTTTTGTTGAAATTAACACAACTGTTGAGAATGACCATCTGTGTTTGTTCTACAGGGCTCTGAACTGTTTCACTTCAAGGTGTCTGTGGTACCTGGAGTCAGTTTTTGTGACCTAAATGAAGAATTTCAGGTATAGTAAATGCATGACAAACAAAATGAGATAAGTGGAAAAATGACACAACTCTTGTCAAATCCAACTTATGCATAAAGATAACAGAGGCAGCATTTGTGTGCTAGATAAGGCTTAGACAAGGTGTGGTCAAGATCAGAATGTGGGTGGTAGGGGATGCTAAATGTCTACAGGATTATGGGTGGAATTTTACTGTGTGGTTTGTTGTGGGGATCAAACAATGTCCAGTGTTTTACATAACCACTTTTCTTTTTATTTTTAGATTTATGTTGATGAAGTACCATTGCCGTTTCCAGGACATGCACTAATAGCTGTTGCGACATCTGTAGTTCTGGGGGGATTAATTTTTGTAGCATTTGTGTTCCAACTGCGTAACATCCACCCACTGAGAACATTGAAGGGATTTATGAAGGGAAATCCTGCTCTCACCTCAACTACAACTGTCAACTCATAATTGGAAGTTTATATAATTAACAAATGATAATTGTCTTGGACTCCTAGCTCCATTAAATCTGTTCATAACTATGCTTATATTTTAAAATGTACTTTTGGTACAAGGCTATACAATTATTATGCTATTATAATTCTAGTTCCTGATGGTCAGCAGTTCCACATTGCATTTTCATATTTCTAAAATACAAAGAAAATTGTTTTATCACTTACATGGAATGGGTATTTTTTGGTGGGGGATCGTTTTCCAAACTATAAATTAATAACAAATTCTGTGTGGAATTGGTTTTCTGCAATATATAGCTTGTATGATCTAGAGCCCATTTTGTAGGGTCAGGTTCTAGATGGAATTGTGGTACAGTAAGGGCATCATTACACAATGGAGTCAGGTATGGAGAGGTTCATCAGTGGAAGAGGAAATATGGCAATACTATATGTCCTCAAAGCCTTCCTTCAAGCTCCTTCTAATGTTTGGTTGTGGGTTTCTGCATCTGTGTCTGAAATAACTCCTTGTAGACTATAAGACCCCCAAGAATTAAAGCTGGAATTCAACAACAAAAAGCCTACAAACTCATGAAAATCGAACAACTCTCTACTCAATGATCTGTGGGTCAAGGAAGAAATAAAGAAAGGAATTAAAGACTTTCTAGGGTTGGAGAGATGGTTCAGCCATTAAGAACACAGATTGCTCTGCCAGAGGTCCTAAGTTCAATTCCCAGCAACCACATGGTGGCTCACAACCATGTGTAATAGGATCCAATGCACTTTTCTAGTGTGTGTGAAGACAGCTTCAATATACTCATATAAATAAAGAAAAAATAAATCTTAAAAAAAATGAAAACTTTCTAGAATTCAATGGAAATCAAGGCACAATATACCAGAACTTATAGGACACAACAAAAGCAGATCTGAGAGGAAAGTTCATAGCACTAAGTGAATTCATAAAGAACTTTGGAGAGGTCTCATAGTAATGATTTAAAAATTAAACCTGAAAAGTCTATAGAGAAAAAGAAGCAAGCACAACCTACAGAAGTAGTTGGCAGGAAATAAGCAAACTTGGAGTTGAAATGAATCAGTTATAAACAAATTTAACAGTATAAAAAATCAACAAATTCTAGTTTTTTGAGAAAATGAACAAGATAGAAAAACTTTTAGCCAAACTAAATAAAAGACAAAGAGACATTATACAAATTAACAAAAACAGAAGTAAAAATGGAGATAAAAACCCCAACAACATAAACTGAGGAATTAAACACAGTAGGCCTTATTTCAAAAGCGTGTAGTCCACAAAATTGTAAAATCTAAATAAAATGGATAATTATCTAGATATATCCCACTTACCAAAGTTAAATCATGATCAGGTAAACTAAGTAGTCTGATAACCCCTAAGGAAATACAAGCAGTCATTAAAAGTCTCCCAACTTTAAAAAAAAAAAAAAAAAAAAAAAGCACAGGGTCAAATGATTTTAGCACAAAATTCTACCAGAATGTCAAAGAAGAGCTCATACCAATACTCCTCAAACTATTTCATAAAATATAAACAGAAGGAGCATTGCCAAACTCATTCCATGAGGCCACAGTCACCCTGATACCTAAACCACACTAAGATTCCACAAAGAGAATTTCAGTCCAATTTCCCTAATGAACATTAATGGGGATTCATCCTACAAACAGTCACCAAACCCTGACACTATTATGGATGGCAAGTGCTTGCCAAAAGGAGTCTGTTATGGCTGTCTACTGAGGGCCCTGCCAGAGCCCTACAGATAGAGGCAGATGCTAGCAGCCAACCATTGGACTGAGCACGGGGTCCCCGATGGAGGAGTTGGAGGAATGACTGGAGGAGCTGAAGGGGTTTGCAGCCCCATGGGAAGAAGGATGATGTCAGCTAACTAAACCCACCAAGGGTCTAAGCCATCAACCAAGGCGTACACATGGTTCCAGCCAAAATTGTGGTGTAGGAATGCCTTGTTGGGCATCAGAGAAGTCCTTGGTCATATGACGGCTCAATAATTTCCCCAGCATGGGGAAATCAAGGGATTGGATGGAGGGGTATTTTCTTGGAGGCAAAAGGGAGAGGGGACAGGATGAAGAATGCTTGAAGAAAGGATGGGGAGGGAGAACAACATCTGAAATGTAGATAAATAAAAAATTAATAAAAAAAACTGCATGGTATTGGTATAGAAACAGGATGATCAACAGAATTGAATCAGACTTAGAAACAAACTTACACACCTACAGATACTTGATTTTTGAGAATGAAGCCAAAACCATACAATGGAAAAGGGAGAACATCTTCAACAAACGGTGCTGTTCTAACTGGATGCCTGCCTGCAGAAGAATGCAAATACATCCATATTTATCACTCTGCAGAAAACTCAAGTCCTAGTGATTCAAATACCTCAATATAAAAGAAGATACACTAAAGCCTTGAACTCAGTGGTATAGAAAACCACTTCTTGAACAGAACACCAATGGCTCAGACATTAAGATCAGCAATTAATAAATAGGACCTCATGAAACTGAAAAGCTTCTATAAGTCAAAAACTACAGATCGGGAAAGGATCTTCACCAACTACACATCCAACATTCTACATCTCTAACCTCTTCAAGACCTTCAATCCTCTTCCCAACTTTTCCGCAAGACTCCCCATGCTCCTTCTGTTTGGTTGTGGGTCTCTGCATCCGTGTCCCTTGGGTGCTGGGTGGAGCCTCTCAGAGGACAGTTATACTAAGATCCTGTCTGCAAGTGTAACACAGCATCATTAATAGTTTCAGATATACTATTAATATAAACTGGTCTCAATTTGGGCCAGTCATTGGCCATTCCATACACCTATGCTCCATCTTTGTCCCTGCACATCTTTTAGGCAGGACACATTTTGGCTTGATGGTTTTGTGGGAGGGTTCCTTTCCCTATCCTTTCACTGGAGTCCTGCCTGAATATAGGAGGTGGCTGTTTGGGGCTCTATATTCCCTACTTCTAGCAGTCTCAACTAGAGTCACTTGAATAGCTTCTCTGGGGCCTCACTGTCCCAGGTCTCTGGCATCTTCTATATATTAACCACACAAATGTATCTTTATCTTCCTACTTCCCTATCCTCAACTCTTTTCCAACAACTTTTCTTCCATTTACAGGTCTTTTTCTGGCCAAATTTGTCTAAAAAGGTTTCCTTTTTTGTTATGAGTTAAGACATTACTCAGGCCTTCACACCTTTATTACCTCGGACTTAAATAAGTTTTTCTAATTAAAAGATTTTATAAAAGGAAGATTGTCCACAGTAGTGAGATGTACATAGAATAGCTTTGCTTTTCTTACAGTCTCCTAGCTGAATCTAAATAATTCCAAAGTTTTTATTCTGTTTCATAATGAACAGAACTCCTAATACCATTATATCCATGCTCTTTCCTTTTTTCTTTTTATTGGATACTTTACATTTCAAATGTTATTCCCTTTCCTGGTCTCCCCACCCCATCCAGAAACCCCCTATTCCATCCCACCACCCCCTGTGCCTATGAGGGTGTTCCCCCACCCACCCACCCACTACCCACCCTCCCAATTCCCTACACTAGGGCATTGAGCCTTCACAAGACCAAGGACCTCTCCTCCCATTGATGCTACTTATATGACTGGGGCCATGGGTCCCTTCATATGTACACTTTGGTTGGTGGTTTAGTCCCTGCGAGCTGTGTGTGGGGGATCTGGTTGGTTGATATTGTTGTTCTTCCTGAGGGTTGCAAACCCCTTCAGCTCCTTCAGTCCTTTCTCCAACTCCTTCATTGGGGACCCCATGCTCAGTCCAATGGTTGGCTGTGAGCATCAGCCTATGTATTTTTCAGGCTCTGGTAAAGCCTGTCAGAGGACAGCTATATCAGGCTCCTGTCAGCAAGCACTTGTTGGCATCCACAATAATGTCTGGGTTTGGTTACTGTATACAGGATGGGTCTTCAGGTGGGGCAGTCTCTGGATGGCCTTTCCTTCAGTAGCTGCTCCACTCTTTACCTCTGTATTTCCTCCTGTATTTTGATCCCCTGTCTAAGAAGGTCAGAAGCATCCACAATTTGGTCTTCCTTCTTCTTGAGCTTCATGTAGTCTGTGAATTGTTATCTTAGGTATTCTGAGCTTTTGGGGTAATATCCACTTATCAGGGAGTACATACCATGTGTGCTCTTTTGTGATTGGGTTACTTCACTCATGCTCTTTCCTAAGAGAAATCTGATGAATTCTGCTTAAGTCAATAAATAACCATCTGTTTGCTAGGTTTCCTTCAACTTAAATAGGCCACTTACATTTTAAAGTTTTCTATTTTAGACTCAAATCTAGGGATTCATTCTATTTTTTTAAGGAATATTGTCTTCATTTACATTGCCAGTGGTAAAACCTTTCCCAATTTCCCAATCTTCCCCTCCCCAAAGACCCCCACCCCCTTCTCCCACCCCCTTGCCTACATGTATATGCCCCTCTACCCGACACACTCCCACCTCCCCCTTTCAGTTTCCCTTTATTAGGGCCTCTATTGAGCCTTAACCTGACCAAGAACCACTCCTCCTACTGATGCCCAACAAGGCCTTCCTCTGCCACATTTTGGCTGGAACCATGTGTACCCCTTGGTTGATGGTTCAGTCCCTGGGCGTCTTGGGGTGTCTGGGTAGCCGAAACAAATGTTCTTCCCATGGGGCTGTAAACCCCTTCAGCTCCTCCAGACCACCCTCCAGCTCCTCCACTGGGGACCCCACGCCCAGTCCAAGAGTTGGTTGCTAGCTTCTGCCTCTGTATTTGTGAGGCTCTGTCAGGGCCCCTCCAGAGACAGCTATGACATGCTCCTTTTGGTATATGCTTCTTGTCATAATGTCAGGATTTGGTGACTGTTTATAGAATGAATCCCCAGGTAGGGCAGTCTCTGGTTGGCCTTTACTTCAGTCTCTGTTCCACACATTGCCTCCCTTATTGCTCCTGTGAGTATTTTGTTCACTTTCTCAGAGGAACCAAAGCACACTCAAGTCATCCTTCTGCTTGAGCTTCCTGTGCTGGGTAAATTGTAACTTGTTTATTTTGAGCTTTTGGGCTAACATCCGCTTATTAGTAAGTACATACCATGTGTGTTCTTTTGTGACTGGGTTACCTAGCTCAGGATGACACTTTCTAGTTCCATCCATTTGCCTAAGAATTTCATGAATTCATTGTTTCTAGTAGCTGAATAGTACTCCATTGTGTATGTATACCATAGTTTCTGTATCCATTCATCTGTTGAGGGACATCTGGGTTCTTTCCAGCTTCTGGCTATTATAAATAAGGCAGCTATGAACATAGCGGAGCATGTGTCCTTATTATATGTAGGGACATCTTCTGGGTATATGCCCAGAAGTGGTATAGCTGGGTCTGCAGGTAGTACTATGTCTAATTTTCTGAGGAATCACCAAACTGATTTCCAGAGTGGCTTTACCAGCTTGCAATCCCACCAACAATGGAGAAGTGTTCCTTTCCCCCAACATCCTCTCCAGTATCTGCTGTCCCCTGAGTTTTTCATCTTAGCTATTCCGACCCATATAAGGTGGAATCTCGGTGTTGCTTTGATTTGCATTTCCCTGATAACTAAGGTTGCTGAACATTTCTTTAGGTGCTTTAGAGCCATTCCAGTTTCCTCAGTTGAGAATTCCCTGTTTAGCTCTGTACACCATTTTTCAATAGGGTTATTTGACTCTAGGGAGACTAACTTCTTGAGTTCTTTGTATACATTAGATATTAGCCTTCTATTGGATGTATGGTTAGTAAAGATCTTTTTCCAATTTGTTCTCTTCCAACAATGCTACCCACCTGCTTTGTAGAGCCTGTTTCCTTTTACCATGTCTCTTGTGTGGCATACCTCCTTACCTCAGGATTTTTGAGTGTAAGTTTTGTCCTATTGACTGTGTCCTTTGCCTTACAGATGCTTTGCAATTTTATGAGCTTCCATTTGTTGATTCTTGTTCTTAGAGCATAAGCCACTGGTATTCTGTTCCATTCTATATTTTACAGAATAAAATTTAATTCATTCCTTGCAAAACATGTGTTTTATATAGTATTTTATTCTTGAAAATGATACATATTAAGCTGCTCAGCAATCTACTAAACAGTGCTGTATTCTAATTACTTTAGAATTTTATGAGTTATTTTAAGTTTTGAAATTCTGAAATAAAAAGGTGGAGCAATCACCTTTTTATAATTAATAAATAATCTATGAATTTTAAAAATAAATATAATAATGTTATATAATTTAGCATTATCATTCTCAAGATACTGGCTTTCACTCATAATATCTGACTCAGTATTTTTTTTTCTGCATGTTCACTGTTAAGGCCCCAACATCCTAAACACTATAAATTCAATGAGTGAATAGATATTGACTATGAACCTTTAATGGCCAGGCAGGTTTAGAAAGGCAACAAAGAATTCTCTATTTTCATAGAAATATAAGGGAGATATTAAAGTTTTTCAAATAAATATTTGTATTAGTACTTTTCTATTGTGACAAAATGCTATGACAAAAATCAACACAAGTTATGGAAGAGTTTATTTTGCCTTCCATAATGGCAGGGAAGGTATGTTATTGGTATGCCAGCAAGAACAAGAAGCTGGCTGACCAAATTTTACCCACACAGAGAACAAAGAGGTAGTAGGGCAAGATTATAAACTCTCACAGACTTACCCCAGAGATAACTTCCTCCAGCAAGGTTGCACCTCCTAAAGGTTAACCACCACCCAAACAGCACCAACTGAAGAGCAAGTGTTCAAATACATAAGCCTACTGGGGACTATTTCTCACTCAAATGTAATAAAAACTATCAACAGATAAAAGCATTAAGACAGAAACAAATATTACTTGAACATTTAAAAAAGAACCTCTTTTTCCTGAGGGACAGAGTTAAATAGGGACCTGAACAATGGGAAATAGCAATGAATCAAGTAAAGGGAAAGCCAAGTAGGAAAACCTTGCACATAGAAGAGATCATCAATCATAAATCTGTACTATGTGCTGAGAAAATAAAGCAGAGCTAGATTATTCAGGGTTGTTGTAAATGTTCCAATTCTTCTATTTTCTTGCTGCCTCAAGGCCCTATAGCCCCAGTATATGAACACCCTGCATAGGCAATGAAATGCTACCTTAGGCAGGTCTCTGCCATAAACCCTTATATTTCCCTGCTATTATCCAATTATCTGTAAACATACCAGTGAAATCCTATTATGCCTTTTAATTGTGTATTCTGTTCCCAAATAAAACACACTCACCTACCACTTTTCTTCCAACAATGCTACCCACCTGCTTTGTAGAGCCTGTTTCCTCTTACAATGTCTCTTGTGTGGCATACCTCCTTACCTCAGGATTTTTGAGTGTAAGTTTCATTTTCATAAACTTCCCTGTGATTCTACAGTCCATGTCACATGATTGATCATTAAAAACAAACAATATCCCTCTCATAATTCTAATGCAATCTATCTATAGTGTGACATGACTTTAGATATAGGATCAGATATGGAGCCTGACATTAAGTCATTTTGGCATAAGGATTGTTTGAGCTAAAGGTAGTTGAGAATTAGTATAGGAAGAGTTCTTATAGTTTCAGTGACAGTTCCCATAGACTCGGATACCTGAATATTTGATCCCCATTTGTGATGCTATTTTGGTAAATTTATGAAGTGTTCCCATGTGGGAGGGAATATGCCACTGGTGTACTGAGGATTAAAAGCCATGTACTACTTTCTATTTAATTCAAGATGTGAGCTCTCAGATTGCTTCTACAGCCACCATGCACATATCCCCACTGAGATGGCAGCCGTCTTATTGCTTTGGAACCCTAAGACCAAATAAACATATCCTTCTATAGGTTGCTTTGGTCATAGGGTTTCATCACAGTAACAAAAAGAAACCCATACAGTCCTCTACACTCCTCTTATCCAGGAAATAAGAACACAAGTTACCTCTATACTGTTGCTCTCACTACCATCAGTTCAAGAAATGTGTATTACTTGAGGTGGAGAGTTAACACCAAGATTTTATGAAAACATAACTAACTGAAATAACGCTTCTTCCATTATAATGAACACATCTTAGTCACATCTCCACACTTAATCTACCTTAAAGCTCAGCCTCTAGTTCTTTATTTAAAAGGTCTATAAGCTCAAGTTCTGTTTTCTATCAACACCTACATAAATATTACTAAAATCTGTGTGTCTTTGCTATCCTCCTGCTAATCAATTATTTGCTAGTATAATGCACAAGCTCCATTATACTGCACACTAGAGAATAGCAACAATCTTATCCTACAAGAAGAAAAGGCTTTGGTAGATTGCTAAGCATTTTGGAATTCATACCAAGGATAATGAAAACTAAGGAACAACAATTAGATTTGTATTTAAAACAAATCATTCTGGCTCTTGAGAGAATTTATTGGAGAGGCACAAAAGGCAAGCAGTAGTTTAATTATGGGTAGACTACAGTATTCAAGTGAAAGATAGTATTACCATTGGGTAAGGAAAAGATACTTGAGATAAAGCATGAATAGAATCAAGACCTATTAAGAATGTATATTTCAAAATGGAGTAAATACTAGAGATGAGAGAGGAAAAGGTTCCAATGTGTGACACTAATATAATAAATACATATTTGATTTTCCCTAGTTAGTGAAACAAAATTTTAAAGACCTCCAGTTCTTGGCCTAATCCTGTTGTACTGTTTTTAAATCCTGGCTCCTGATATAACTTCAAAGCAATTAAGATGAAAGAATCATCTTGTTAGTCACAGCAACCTCCTCTCAAATTCCCCTAAATTTAATGAGAGGACTTTTGGAAATAATAGAGGTGGGACCAGATTCTATGGAAAACAAATTTGGAGCACTGGAAATTTCAGTACCACCTAGCAACTCCTGATGAAGGAAAAGATTCCTTCAAACTCTTAGAGATTGGGGTCCTTCAGTGATAACCAGTACTTGAAATTGATCAATGCCTGTGTAATAAATTTATGGTGAAAGAAAACATTTCTTCTAGGTTAGGTATGAGACCAGTAACTAAAGTGGGAATGGACAATTTATAAAATATTGACTAGTTTGTTTATATAAAATTTCAAACTAATAAGACACGAGGCAGATGATTTGTCTCTTGACAAAACCATGCTAACTTGTGTCATAAAAATTATTGCTTTGGTGTTGGATCCATGTCTCAGCAGTTAAGAGCACTGACTTCTCTTCTAGAGGTCCTAAGTTCAATTCCCAGCAACCATATGTTGATTCACAACCATGTGTAATGGGATCCAATATCTTCTCTTCTGGTGTGTTTGAAGGCAGGACAATGTACTCACACATATTAAAATAAATAAATCTATAAAATATTGCTTTAACTTACAATGAACTTATGAGGCTAGTAACAGATAATGTTTAGTGAGATACTAGTCTTGACTGAAAGACATGTAAACATTTCTACTGTTATTCCTTTTGTCTTATTATGACATGAATTATTGCCTTAAACTTATTATGAATGTATTAGAATGTATTAATAGTTAGAAAATCATGTAATTAACTATATTGCTGTAACAGGTCTGCCTAATAGTTGTACTAGGTAATTGTTTTTTTTTAATATTTTTTTATTTTTAGTTTTTTTTAATAGTCCAGTCTTAATCCACCCCTCCTACATGCCCCCTCTGTAGGTTCCTCCCTCAATTATTCTTGACCCTCCCCCCAAGCTTCAAGAGAATGTCCTCTCTCCCTGGGGTCTCAAGTGTCTGTAGGCTTAGGTACATCTTCTCTGAGGCCAGAGCAGGCTGTCACGTGTCACATATGTCAGATTGAGTTTTAAGTGGCCCCTCTTCTCCTTCCTCTGCTTCTTGCCTTCATGTTCTTCTTCCTTGGGGTGACTGCCAGCAGAACATCTTTTAGAGCTTTGGTGCTGTCTGGCTTCTTCCAAAAACTTGTCCAAACCAAAAGGATCTTCCTCAAACTGAACTGGTCCTCCTCGGCCTCTCTGTCTCTGGTCTGAACCAGCAAAGGCCTTCCTGGGAACAAACCTGTTGGTCTTGATCCTGGTTTGGAGGTCATCGCCATACATGTCCTTGTCCAGGTTTCGACTGGGCCTGTAGATACTCTGAGCCATACCTTTGCACCCTCTCCTGGCCTGGTCATAAACATTGTCAGTTTTGTCTTCTCCACCTGCAAACCCACTGTCCACACCCTGGGACTGGTTGAAGAGCCTTTGGTCATACTGAACTTCCTTGGAAGGTAGAGGCTTGGGCACACCAAGAGCAATGACTTCACTGACATCTCTGTTTTCATTTCTCTATAGATTTGACCTCTTGCCAGGAGCTGCCCTGGAAAGGTTCCGGTGGTGCTGTCTCTCTTTGTGCCTGTCATGATGGATTCCATCTCTCTCTCTCAGGCCTCTCTATCCTCTTCTTCCACTTGGTTTCGGATCCCAGCTCTCCTTTCTCTGGCTGTCCAGGCCATTTCTCTGAGTTTCTCTTCGTGTTTTGGATGAGGTAATTTTTTAAAAGATAGTATATATACTGGAACAAAAAATAAAGGCTGTCTTTCTGCTTCATCCAAAGCAGGTGGTTTTCTGCAAGTTTCATTTTTCCCTTTTTCTTCTTTCCTTCTCTTCTTTTCTTTTCTCTCTAGTTCACAAAGAGTTAACAAGCTCCAAGCATCTCACCTGACCAGCAAGGAGGCCTCTAGCCAGAAAGAAAAGAGCCCTACCAACTAAAACTTCTTTACCTAGTCCCCTGCTAACAGTAGGAGCTAATTACAGAAAGGAGTGGCTTTTAGCCACAGAATAGCAAGAGAGAGTTAAGTTCCAGTGGCCATCAGTTTATGGCCCCTAGAAAAGTAAGGGAGAGTTACAAGGCCAGACAACATCAGTATTTAACCTTTGTCCAAATCTATGTCTCTACTCAGCAGTATCTGTAAAGACAGGGACAGGTCCCTGGCAGGTGGCTACAAGACTGCTGTACCATAAAGTCTTCATCCAGTGTATTAGATAGCATCCCTGTAACGCAAGGATGAAGTCTCCAATTAACCTTCTTCAGCATACTCCATGCAATTAGCTCAGAATTGCACACAAATGACTGACAGGAGGACCTGGATGAGGTTCAATGACCCCTCACACAGCCCCCTCTCCTTTCAAGGAATGTCAACAGTCAACAGATCCAAATATAATCCTCTCTCAAAAGTAGGCACGATGATCTCAGGAAGATTATAGCTATTTTGATCAGAGGACTATGTCCTATAACAACTGTGTAGCTTACAAAGTTTTGGAGTCTGAGGAGCCTGATACCAAGGAGCTGCTAAATCTGTTTCTAATAAAGGCATGCTGCCTCAGTCATATTCTTACGTAATCTTCCGTGGCAGACAAGGCAAAGCATCAATCACTCTTGACTCTCTTTTAAAAGAACATTTATCCCAGCCATCAGGGCTCCATTCTAAAGACCTAAGCATGTCCCAAACACCAACTTCCTATACCATCCATTTTATAGGGATTGAAATTTCAACATACAAAACTGGTCATTCTTTCCACTGTAATTTTTACAGGTTTCCTACACTACAAAATTATGTCTATATAGCTCAAGGAATCCAGTAGAAGAGGCACAACAAATAGGGGAAACAGGGCCTAATAAATAGAATGTAACCCTAGAAAAGGCTGAGAATTATCTGAGAATTTACAACGTCTGGCTATCCAACATGAGGTGAAAAGAATAAATGTAAGCAAAACTAAATTTGTAGGTATGCTTGAAGGTAGTTGAAGAAATCCAAGCATGTTTCCTTTGAAAACAGGAAATAAGACCTACTAAGTAATTAAGATAGGTATATCAAAAAGTGAAACCAGTGGAAGTATAATTGCTTATCATTGAGTCAGCTGACAAAAGAAACCAAGATTTTCAGATGGGCAGTCAGTAATGGTGAGTTAGTGCTACCAGACTTCTTGGATATGTACAAGTTAGTTAAGGGATCAACTAAAGCTTTCCTCCTTCCTTTATTTTCATTTAATTTTTTTTAATTGGATGCCCAAAGCATTTTAACCATACATGCATTTTTTATTATAATCATGCTTTCTCAGGTTTATTTTGCAAATAAAACATATAAAATCTCAGTATAAACAATGATGTTTTATTATATTTAAATATATAATGTGACTCATTTACAATTTTAGTCATTTTATGATTAAAACCGCATACATTATATAATCAAAAAAAAATAAAAGATCAGAAATTAAACTGGAGGTCAACTTAGTTCCACAATCAATTAAATTTACTTTTGCTGAAATAAATCATAGTATAACATAAGAAGCAGTCTTTTTGAAAAAAATAACTTCTATCCTCAAAAATCAAAGAATGATGACCTTAAAATCCCATGACATGAGAATATTAAAAGCATTACTGACTAATTATCAACACATTTAAAACAATATCTAATTTGGTTTAACATGATTAGTTACCTCTTTGCCACCTAAGAAAGCACAAAGAAACTTTGTTCCTACTGATTTAATGGAAATATTAGCTGCTACCATTTGCTTTAAAAATCAGATTTTTTAATAGATGACAATATTAAAAATGATAATGAAGAAAAAATACTAGGAAATCACTAAAACTGGACAATACTTACCTTTGTAACAAAATGAAAAACTAGTTTTGAAGGACTATAATAATTCTTTTGGGGAGTTGAGTACACTTACTTTTACAATCACAGTAAAAGGAATGCACATATACATAAAACAGAGAAACAGTGGACTTAGGCACAATGTCATACTGAGTGGGTCCTTTATATCTTCTTTCAGCATGCTGCTACTCTGTTCATATCTATCTTAGAGTTCTTAATAAAAACCATGTGTCATCAATTCACAAATATACTATACATGGCCATTTAATCCTTTGACTTCTTTAAAATCAAAGGAGGTGATGTGTTGGTGCAGGTTAATCCATCCTGACAAATGTCTTATTTGGGTATAGGATGTTGATAGTAGAGAAAGCTGTGCCTGTGCTGAGAATGAAAGATTGCATGTAGGATATTTCTGTGCACACTTTAAAAAGTACATTCTACTAAACAAATGAACTTAACTAAAAGAAAGAGGAAGTCTTAATGTTCAAAATATCATCACTATCACAAAGGATGATTTCTCCTAAAAGAACATGTGAGTACTGACCAGTCTTTCACAAGTCTAAAAATATTATTTCAAAAAAGAATTCTGGCCAATGCCACTAGTACCCTAACATCTAGGCAACTGCTAAATAACAGTTCAATTTAGATTCTAATGAGATAACTACACTATAAAGAACTAGAATTTAAAAAATCATTCCTACATTACAATGAGGTATTTCTCTGGCCTAAAATGTGTGGAACAAAGAAAGAGAGAAAGAGGCAGGCAGGATGAGAGGGAGGGAGAGACAAAGATCAGGAACATAGATCCATTATTTACTTATGGGCAAAAATAAAGTAACTATAATATTAGAAACTGTTGCCTGCTTCTTCCTAAAATTATTTTGTTTTAGACACACTCTTATACCCATCCAAGCAGAAATAATCTCCATAGGCTAAGTTATAATATGAAATAAGCCTACAGTAGGAACATATTTCCATCCTATGCATTGTTACCTGGGATGGTTATTTAAATAAACATACTTTAACATTGTAGATTATGGAACAAGTAATTTACATCAAAATTTGAAACAAAGAACTAATGATCATAAAACACTGATTTTGCTATTTAGGCTAATTTAATTTTGCTAAATGAAGTTATCCTAAATGTAAAATATTGCGTTTTAACTCCAAAAATTAAAGGTTAAAAGTGATGAAGACAGCAAAATGCATATATTTTGACTTTCAGTTTAATTTCATTTACTCTTTTAAAGCTACTTATTTATTCATTTATTTATTCATTTATTTATTTAGTGTGTGTGTGTGTGTGTGTGTTTATGGTATACATGTGATATTAAGGAATTGGTTCTCTCCTTCCACCATGTTGCATTACAGGGATGGAACTCAAATTTTATCAGTCTGGGAACAAGCTCCTTTCCCAGCAAGGAATCCTGCTAGCTCCAAGCTTTATTTATTTTTTGAAAAATGTAAATAATTCTCCAATTCTACAGGAAATAAGCAGCTTATAAATGGCCATGCAATAATTTATAGATAAATAAATTTCAAGTAGAAGGTACCAATTTTCTTCAAATGCAGGAAAAAATTAATGAAATGGCTCTATCCATTTTTGCTGTGAGAAAAACACATATAAAGATATAAAGGTATAACCAAGATCTAATTAATCATGTCTATCACTGGAAAAGTGGTAGCATCTTGTAAATGTCTAATAGTGCTTAAAAAGATAGCTATCTAGGATTGATATTTTTATAGATTTGATAACCCATTAGGTTGGACTAATACTACTACCCTTTTATTTTATTATATTTTGGCAACAATTTAAAACATTTTATTCACTTTGTTTACCTGATAGAACTCATTATAAGTTTTAGAAATTATGTTTCTTCTAAAACAATGTCAACCTGTCTCTTGACAGTTTAATTGACTAAATTAATGCCGGAAGTCTTCAAAATGGATTTAACTTGTGCCACTTGATAACAACCTTTTCCGGATTTGTAATTGTCTCTTTCCATTGATTCACTGCATCAATATTATTACTGTCTTCACTTATCCAGAGCTGTAAAGGAACAGTACAATCATTCAACTTGATAAATATTAGTAACTGAGTTTAAATAAGTACTCTTACTGTTAAGAGGTATGGACAACCTTGGATAACAGATCGTTAAATAAGTATCATTCCAATTTTTTCCAAAGTTGATGATTTGACCCTTAAATGTTAAAATATTTAAGCTGTTTAATCATTCTGGATTATCTCACCCAATTCAAATTAAGAATTAAAAATGAAATATTATTCTAAAAAATTACCTTGAATACTCTTTCTTGCTCAGTCTATAAGCCCAAGTAAAATTCATCATTATTGCTCAAAAATGTTGTTGCTAAGTTTTCTAAACTGAGGCAATGATTTTAACATAGAAGAAATGTGAATTTGAGCTCCTTTTACATTAAATGAAACTATAATCTTAATTGAAATCTAATAAATGGTCATTCTTAATCCATAATAATTTCATCATATCTATCACTTCTATAATTATAGATAATACATGTGAATGATATGGAGAAACTTGTATTCTGCAAACATAAGGCATAACAATGAGTTTATAAAATGGAGTGGACACAAGGTGGACACACAAGTGAAAATACTTGAATCTTTGTCTTGGCTATAACACTAACAAATGCTGTAATCTTGGAATTAAGTTACCTGTGACAAAGTTTCTAATTCTTCTAATAGATTTGAGAAAGACATTGGTTTTCATTTTCTTGGCCTAAAAAACCTTTCCTTCAAACAGCATCTTACATAGAATCTAATACATAGCACAGGTAACATTAAGAGTATTTGGGTTGATAGACTGGGAGAATGTAATCCCACATAAGATTCCCTTATGGTGACTGACCCCTGAAGTCCCCCCAGAGAAGAAGCTGTCCAGATTTATTATTTAGGAAATCATCTCTCAAATTAAATTTCCATGAATTCTTTAACTCAAACTCCTCTCCAAATAAGAATACAGAAATCTTAACCACTTTAAATTAGCAACCTAATTATAAGAAACAAGAGTTCATATAAATCTTTGAAAATTCATAAACAGAATCTGAAAATCTCACCTAGACTACTAATAGTAGTTTTTTTGTCAAGTGAAAGCTTTTACATCAGTTAAAGACCTCAAGATTTAAATGTGGCAAAACAGTTGTAATTAAGACAAAGAGCTAACTAATAGCTACTACAAATCAAAGATTTAAAAAGGAAAATGTAAAAAAAGAATTCTATAGGTTTAAATGTTATCAAGCCCTATACAAATTACTCAGAATTTTAATTAATCCACAGTAGAACTATCCAAATGATATCAAAAACATTATTAAAAGTTGAAATTTTATAGAAATTAAAATCTCTTATAACTAAATTAATAATAGATTATTAATATATTATGTTAATATATTAATATATTAATATGTTATAACATAAAAGGCTTCTTTTAAATAAAAAGTTAAAGATGAAACAATAAAATGAATGTGATACTCAAAGTCTTAAGTGTGATTTACATATTTAGGTTTCTATTCTTTTAAAGTTGAAAGGTTCAGAAGGCTTAAAAAGTAAGCTTGTGCTCAGAAATGTTATCTATTTATATTAAAGCCTGACAAAATTTGATTCTGAAGCAATGCTGAATTTTAATTTAGAATGTTGAAATTCTAATTTTATCTTCTTTCCCAGCAGTGCTGTAATAGCTTCCAGTGCTACCTGGCTATAAATACCTGTATGTGACGCTGTGTTGCCCACGAAGGCAATCAAGTTTAGAAATATGTAGAGGGATCTTGTTGTAACCTACATCAGCCCTCCAAGATGAAGACGCAAGCGGCTAAGAAAATGAGTCCCACCTGAAGTTAATTGGATTTTGTATATAAGGAATTTTCCATAAAAAAAATCAGCAGAAGAAATGTATGATATTTGAATAAATGAATAAATGTATGGGAAATATGAATTTATTCATCAAATCAAAGTAGGGAATATACCTGAAACCAGAGGAACAGTCTAAGAGGTCTATAAAGACAACTTTGATGCTAAGAATGCCTGTGACCACCTATATCTGTGATTCAACATTTGTAACAGATACCTTGTGGTTTTGTATGACAATGCTAACCAGGCATCCTAGAAGATGGACACCAAGGAGGAGGAGCAGCTGAAGCTTCTCAAGGAGCTATTTGACATCAACACAGATCTTCCCAAAATGAATAACAGTCATGCATGTTCCCGGTTACCTTTACTCTTTTTAATTAATATTGAATATTGTGCTTTCTTATTTGAGACCTAGAATGACTTGTTTGAAAGTTTTTCTAGCATTAGAATATATAATGTTAATAAACTTGTAGCTTTTGTTAAAAAAACATTTTTTATCTTCTTTTGTTAAAAAACTTCATAGTAACACACAGAGAGGTATCAGGAAGAAATTCAAGATAACACTTACTAACCTGGCCTACAAAATGTTTTCTTCTTACAGAGCTCCGACTGTAAAGCTTAATAAGGAAAACAATTTCTTTTTCAGTCTGTATAAGTGGAAAAATCATAGTTTCTTCCCATTTTACTCTTCCACTGGAGGCCTTCAGTAAGCGTGTCTTCTTCTTATAAATCAGCTCTCCTGAGCTAAACATCCCTACCTTCACAAAAAAACCTAGGAAACAAGAACTATAGTTTATAAAATTTTATGTGAAATACTACATAAGGATTTTATCTACATATCAGTTATTATAAAATATGAATAATCAACTTTAAATGTCTTCTGGGTTGCTATTTGACTATAGTACATAAAACTTTTGCCACACTTTACAAATAATTGCTGTTGCCTCAAATGAACTTAATATTCCTCTGCTCTAAATGACATCAAATATAACAATTATCAGAAAAGAAAAACACATTGAAAAGTAATACAATAAAGGTATCAATTCTCTGGACATCCAGAGGTATTAATTTCACAATTTTATAGATAAGTTTCTTTGCTTGTGATGCCATTAATGTATGTGTACTAGAATAAAATAAGTAAATATTCTTAAGTAAATTTGAGATCTAGCACTTTGACAATGATAAAATAGTTTGTATGAGCTATAACCAAACACAACACTTATGAACTTTGGGAAAAATAAAAAAAAATAGTAAAGATCCCCCCAAACCAACTCTACTGGCTCTTAATATTGGAATGTTCAGTCTTTAGAGCTTTGAGAAAATAAACTTGTTATTTAAAGCAAAGGGGAGGAAAGGATTTTAAAGAAGTTTGGATCAGGAATATCAACTAGGGAACTGTCTTAGATAAAATTGTGGGTAATGTATCTTTTCACCTAATCACACCTTTCAATGTGATATAAAATGACTATAGCTTAAGCAACAACTATTGTCTGGCTACTATGAGGAGTCAGTTAATATAATTGGGGCTAAAAGGCAGCAAGCAACTGTGGAGAGTTGCAGTATGAGGAATGTGTTCTATTTATATGGCCCTAGGGATTAGAATTCAAGTCCTAACTTACCAACTGAACCATCTCCCTAGTACTGCTTGCTTTGTGAAGTTTACAAGGAGTTCTTCACTTTTTCATGTTTATTATTCTTTTCAGATTCTTCCTATATAGACTGAAGTTAATTTTTAAGGACATTATTTAATTTCTGGGTATGTGCAAATGAGTTAGCATAGTTGGTACAAGATTGTCTTGCATATTATTAAATTTCTGACTTACAAATTTCTTCTTATTTTAAATTTATATAATCTTCACTTTTCAGAATACTAATCATATTTTCTATACTTTGCTTCATCCAACTCCCTACAAACTCCCTAATTTGATGGTCCCTTTAAAGAAAAATCTTTTGATTTTATTATCTTTTTTTTTTTTAATAGAAATACCTAGTTGGGCGGTGGTGGTGAACGCCCTTAATCCCAGCACCTGGGAGGCAGAAGCAGGCAGATCTCCGAGTTCAAGGCCAGCCTAGTCCACAGAGCGAGTTCCAGGACAGGCTATACAGAGAAACCCTGTCTCAAAAAAACAAAAAACAAAAAAAACAAAAAAACAACAAAAAAAAAAAAAAAGAAAAGAAAAAAAGAAAAAAAAAGAAATACCTAATACAGAATGTTTCCCCCCCTTCAGTTTCTTATTATCTTTTCTTAATGTATTTATCAATTCCAGTCTTCATAATACTTCTTATTTTTCTAACTGCTTAAATTGAATGCTCTGTTTTATATGTTTTTCATCTTTCTTAGTGAAAATACTTTTACTTTGGGAGGATAATTCCCTCCTACTCTTAGCTGTTGATATAGGGTCCTTCTCAAACATTCAGCTCTAAGGGTGGCCTGGTGAACTAAGCATTGCTCACCAATGTATCACAGTCCCTAGCTGAACATCCAGAGAAGGACACAAACCTTACTGCACTTATCCTTTACTTCCTACCCTACCGAAACCTCTTCACATCATATGTCCTTTGAACCACTGATACACTTACTCAAAGCCAGAGGTGTTGATGAACTTGGAAGGTATTGTGCTTGGAGAATTTGCAGCTGAATCCTGCTATTTACTGCTTGAAAACAAGTCCCCAGTTCAAGTTCTGCTTGGCAAGCCTATACATGAAAAACATCATTTGGCAGTTAACAATAGAATTTGGAGATATTTCAAAAAATCTAACAAAAAAAGCTGGAGTAAATTTTTTAAAGTATTATTTTCTCCTTTTGCCCAAACCCAGAAGTTATGAGAAGTTTTGATTATAAATACTATGAATTTCAAAAATATATTCACTTGCACAAAATCTGAAAATACATGATATATCTACATACTGAACTTCAAAATTACTGATATCAAAAGATAACTTTACTAGTATCCTTGCTGGACTCCAAGAATGTTCTCCTTCCCCTTTGAAGGCCTTGGGTGGGGGGAGACTAACCAGCTTGGAATCCTGTTCCATCAATCCCTTCCCAGTCCGGTCCACCCTGGACGAGGCCAGTAGAGGTAAGCTGCATGGGATCCGTGATCTAGCTTCTCTTGCTCTGGACCCACACTTTAGTTCTGAGGACCTTGTGGAACCCCAGGAGCATCCTGCTCCCCCTTAGAGGACAGCAAGAGCCCCAAGAATATACCAGTTGAGAACATTGCCCCACCAATCCCTTGTCAGTAGGGTCTGCCTGAGACACAGCCAACAGTCAGGTACCCTGACCTCCAAAGTCTGACCCACAGTTCCTCCTGTTTTCCTGAGAAGTCCTGCTGCCATCAGGATCATCCAGCCAACACCAAGAAAAACCAGATGCTTAAGGATAGCATAAGAACAAACTCAACAAGACCCAGGGCAATATGGCTTGACCAGAGCACACCTATCCTGCTACAGCACATGCTAGATATCCTAAGGAAACTGAAGCACAAGGAGAGGATCTTAAATCCAATCTTATAAAGATTATAAATGCCTTTAAAGAGGAAATGAATAAAACCCTTAAGGAAATATATTAAAATGCATTCAAACAGGCAGAGGCACTAAAAATGGAAGCAAAGAAATTTAAAGAACTCAAGAAAAATACAATCAAACAGGTGAGGGATATGAATAAACTAAGACCTGAAAATGGAGATAGAAGCAATAAAGAAAACACAAATTGAGATAATCCTGAAGATGAAAAATTGAGGAAAAAGAACAGAAACCACAGATGTAAGTATCACCAACACAATATAAGAGATAGAGAAAGAATCTCAGACATAGAAGATACAACAGAAGAAATCAATATATCAGCCAAAGAAAAGGCAAAATCTAAAATGTTCATAATACACAACACCAAGGAAATTTGGCATATTATGAAAAGACCAAATATAAGAATAATAGGATTAGAAGAAAAAATTCCCAAGTCAAAGACACAGAAAATATCTTCACCAAAATCATAGTAGGAAATTTCCCTAACCTAAAGAAGGAGATGACTATAAGTGTATAAGAAGCATACAGAACACCAGACTAGACCAAAAAAAAAAAAAAAAAGAGAGAAACCTCCACATAATAATCAAAACATTAAATGTACAGAACAAAAAGAAGATTAAAAGCCACAAGAGAAAAAAGGCAAATACCTTTCTCAATTACTCCTGATTTCACAATGAAGATTAAAAGCTAGAAGGGCCTTGGAAGATATATTGCAGATGCAATGAGACCACAGATGTCAACCCAGACTACTATACCCAGCAAAACTTTCAATCACCATTGATGGAGAAACCAAGATATTACATCATAAAACCAAAATTAAACAATATCTATCCACAAATATAGCACTATAGAAGATACTAGAAGAAAACCACCAATCTAATGAGGCTAACTACACTCAAGAAAACACAAAATATAATTTCATTCCATTAAAACAAACAAAAGAAAAACACACACAACACCAAAAATAACAGAAATTAACAATCATTGATCATAAATGTCTATCAATATCAATAGATACAATTCCCCAATGAAAAGACAAAGGGTAACAGAATGGATACATAAACAGATTCCATGATTCTGCTATATATGAGAAACACATTTCAGCAACAAAGATAGACATTTTATCAGAATAAAGGGCTAGAAAAAGGTATTTCAAGCACACAAACATAAACAAGGTGGAATAATCATTCTAATATTTAATAAAATAAACTTTCAACCAAAAGTAATCAAAAGAGATAGTGAAGGATCCTTCAAACTCATCTTCTGTGCTTATAGATTGGTAGGATTAACAGTGAAAATAGTAGTGATCTTACTAAAAGTAATCTAAAGATTCAATGCAATCCCCATCAAATTCCAACACAATTCTTTACACACCTTGAAATAACAAGTCTCAACTTAATATGGAAAAAAACAGGATATCTAAAACAATCCTGAACAATGAAAGAACTTCTAGAGGTACCACTATCCCTGACTTCAAGTTGTACTACAGAGAAATAGTAATAAAACTGCATAATATTGATATAAAACAGACAGATTGATCAATGGAATCTACCTGAAGATTAAGAAATAAACCCACATACATATGGATGCTTGATTTTGAGAAAGTAGCCCAAACCATACAAGTAAAAAGGGAGAGTATCTTCAACAAATGGTACTTGTCAAACTGGATGTCTGCAGGTAAAAGAATGAGAATAGATTCATATTTGCCAATTTACACAAAGCTCAAGCCCAAGTGCAAGCACTTAAAAAATGCTCAAGTTCCTAGTCATCAGAGAAATGCAAATAAAAACACCTCTGAGGTTCCATCTTACACTCATCAGAATGGCTAAGATCAAAAATTCAAGAAATAGCACATGCTGGCGAGATGTAAAACAAGGGGAACATTTCTGCATTGCTGGTAGGAGTACAAACTTGTACAACCACTTTGGAAATCAATTTGGTAGTTTGTCAGAAAACTGGAAATAGTTCTACCTCAAGACACAGCTATACCACTCGAGTATACACCCAAAAGATGCTCTATCATTCCACAAGGACACATGCCCAACAATGTTTATAGCAGCTTTATTTGTAAAAGCCAGAAACTGGGAACAACTTAGATGTCCCTCAACTGAAAAATAAAGAAAATGTGGTTCATTTACAAAATGGAATACTACTCAGCTATTAAAGACAAGGACATCACAAATTTTTCAGGCAAATGGATGGAACTAGAAAATATCTTAAGTGAGCTAACCCAAACCTAAAAGGGCATGGTATGTACTCACTTACATGTGAATATTAGCCATAAAGTACAGGATAACCATACTATAATCAACAGACCCCAAAATGCCAAATAACAAGGGCCCAAAGAGAGATGGCTGAACCCTTCTAAGAAGGGGAAATAAAGATATCAGAGGTAGATAGATGGAGATAAGTTGGCAGGAGGAGTGGAAGGGAAAGGGACATCAGGTACAGGGAGAGCACAGAAAAGAAAAGAAAAATTGGCAGGTCCAATCTCTAGAATGTGTCAGAGATCTGGGATGGTGGGAGATCCTAGAAGGTCTATGGAGTTGACTCTAGCAGTGGAGAATATGGAGAATATGGCCTCTTCCTATAGTCAGCCACTACTCCCAAGGCAGGGCTAAGGACTGTAACACACTCACAAAACCTTCTATTCAAAATTATTCCTATTTACAAGATATGGAGGGACAAAGATAGAGCAGAGATTGAGGGAATGGCCAACCAATAACTGTCTCAACTTGAGACCCACCATTGGGTAAGAACAAATCCCTGACACTACAAATGATAATTCTGTTATGCTTGCAGATAGGAGCCTAGCATAACTGTCCTCTGAGAGGCTCCACATATCAGCCAATGGAAAGAAATGCAGAGGCCCACAGCTAAACACTAGATGGAGTTTAGAAAGTCTTGTGGAAGAGTTGTGGGAAGAACTGAGGGAACCAAAGAGGAGAGGGACTCTATAGAAAGACCAACAATGTCAGCTAACCTGGACCCTTGGGGGTTCCCAAAGACTGAATCAACAACCAAAGAGTGAGCAGGGCTGGGCCCAGATTCCCTGGACATATGTTGCAGATGAACAGCTTGGTCTTCATGCTAGGCCCCCCTAAAGAGGAGTAGGAGCTGTCCATGAAACTGTTGCCTGCTTTCCTATAGAGCCCATTCCCCTAAATGGGCTGTTTTGTCTGACCTAAGTGAGGAAAGATATGCCCATTCCTGCAGTAAATTGATGTGCAGGAGGCGGTGTGGGATGTTGATGTGGGGATAATACATGTCTCAAAGGAGAAGGGTAAGAAAGAATTGGGGTGGATCTGTGTGAAAGGGAACTGGGCTAAGAGGGGGAACTTGAAATTGAGATGTAAAGTAAATAAATAAATTTGAAATAAAAAAGATAAGTTGATTTCTTTCTTCAGAGACTTGAAATTCTTGTCATACAGTTCTTTCACTTGCTTGGTTACCACCAAAAAGAAGCTCGGAATAAACATGATATTATACACAGACCATATGAAACCCAAGATGAAAGAAAATGACACCAAAGTGTGGACACTATAGTCCTACTCAGAAGGAGAAAGAAAATAATCTCAAGAAGTAGAGGGAGAGAGGGATCTGGGATGGAAAAAGAAGAGGGAGGGCAAAACAAACAAACAAACAAACAAAACAAAACAAAACGAGAGCTGATTCAGGTCAGGAGGAGACAGGGGAGAAGTACAAAGGATCAGGAATTTGAAAGGAGGTGTATACCAGTCAGGAAGGGGGAACCGGTGTTAGCCACTAGAAAGTTCCAGATCCCAGAAACTCAAGAGGGCCCCAGGACCCATCAGGGAGGACATTAGCTGAAATACCAAATAAAGGGGAGAGAGAACCTGTAGAGAACATATCCAGTTGATAAGCACAGCCCCCAGTTGAGGGATAGGGCCACCCACCCACCTCAAAAATTTTAATTCAGAATTGGTCCTGTCAAAAAGAAATGCAGGGACAAAGAATGGAACAGAGACTGCAGGAAAGGCCATCTAGAGACTGCCTCATGTAGGGATCCATCTCCCTTCCCAGTTTCTCCTCCACAAACTCCCTAACCCATACCCCTCCTGCCCCTGACACACACACACACACACACACACACACACTCCCACATCAGCGCCATAGAATTCCCCTCTGCTAGATCATCAAACCTCCACAGAACCAAGGGTCTCCCCTCCCATTAAGGCTAGGTAAAGCAATCCTCTGCTACATATTCAGCTGGAGCCATAGGTCTCTCCATGTGTACTCTTTGGTTGGTGGCTTAGTCCCTGGGAGCTTTGGGAGGTCTGGTTGATATTGGTGTTCTTCCTATAGTGTGGCAAACCCATTCAGCTCCTTCAGTACAACCCCTAACTCCTCCATTGAGGTCCCTGTGTTCAGTCCTATGGTTAGCTGCAAGCATCCACATCTGTATTTGTCAGGCACTGGCAGAGACTCTCGGGACAGCTATATGAGGCTCCTGTCAGCAAGTGCTTCATGGCATCAACAAATGTCTGGGTCTGGTGTCTGCAGATGGAATGAATCCCTAGTCTCTGGATGGCCTTTTCTTCTATCTTTGCTCCACTCTTTGTTCCTACATTTCCTTTTGACAGCAGCAATTCTGGAGTAATATTTTTGAGGTGGGTGCATGGCCTCATCCCTCAACCAGGGGTTTGCCTATTCACTGGATATGGTCTTTACAGGTTCTATCTCCCCTTTGCTATGCATTTTGCTAATGTCATCCCTGTTGGGTCCCGGGAACTTATTGCTTCCCTGGCATCTGGGACTTTCTAGTGGTTATCCTCATTTTCCAACCCCATTACTACATACCTTTCAAATTCCTGACCCTCTGCACTTCTCCTACTCTTCTCCTATATCTGATCCTTGCCCACTCTTCCAAGCCCCTCCTCTGTCCCTTTCCTCCCAACCTTTTCCATAATTATTTTCTTCCCCATTCTGAGTGGGACTTAAGCATCCACACTTTGGTCTTCCTTTCTCTTGAGTTTCATATGGTCTGTGAGTTGTATCTTGGGTATTCTGAACTTTTTGGCTAATACCCGCTTATCAGTGAGTACATAATGATGTGTGACCTTTTGTGACTGGGTTACCTAACTCAGGATGATATTTTCAAGTTCTATCCATTTGCCTAACAATTTCATTAAGTCATTATTTTAATAGCTGAGTAGTATTTCATTGTGTAAATACACCACATTTTCTGTATCCATTCCTCTGTTGAGGGACATCTGGTTTGTTTCCAGCTTCTGGCTATTATAAATAAGACTGTACGAACACAGTGGAAGATGTGTCTTGTTATATGTTGGAGAATCTTTTGGGTATATGCCCAGGTGTAGTATAGTTGGGTCCTCAGGTAGAACTATTTCCAATTTTTTGAGGAACCATCAGACTGATTTCCAGAGTGGCTGTACCAGCTTGCAATCCCACTAACAATGGAGAAGTGTTCCTCTTTCTCCACATCCTTGTCAACATGTGCTCTCATTTGAGTTTTGGATCTAAGCCATTCTGACTGGTGTGAGGTAGAATCTCCAGGGTCATTTTGATTCGAATTTCCATGATGTCTAAAGATGTTGAACATTTCTTTAAGTGTTTGTCACCCATTCAAGATTTCTCAGTTAAGAATTCTCTGTTTAGTTCTATGCCCCATTTCTTAATAGGGCTATTTGGTTTTCTGGAATTGGATTTCTTTGTGTATATTGGATATTAATCCAATATCAGATGTAGGATGAGTAAAGATCTTTTACCAATTTGTACATGGCTGTTTTGTGCTATTGACAGTATCCTTTGCCTTACAGAAGCTTTGCAATTTTATGAGATCCCATTCATTAACAGTTGATCTTAGAGCCTGAACCATTGGCGTTCTGTTCAGGAAATTTTCCCCTGTGCAAATAAGATCAAGGCTCTTTCCAACGTTCTATTAGATTCAGTGTATCTGGTTTTATATGGAAGTCCTTGATCCACTTGGACTTGAGCTTTGTACAAGGAGATAATGGGTCAATTCACATTCTTCTACATGCTTACTGCCACTTGAGCCAGCACCCGTTTATTGAATATGCTGTCTTTTATTCTACTGGATGGTTTTGGCTTCTTTGTCAAAGATCAGATGGCCATATATGTGTCATTGTATTTCTGGGTCTTTAATTCTATTCCATTCATCTACATGTATTTCTCTGTACCAATACTATGGAGTTTTTTTTTTTTTTATCACTAGTGCTCTGTAGTATAGCTTGAAGTAAGGAATGGTGATTCCTCCTGAAGTTCTCTTATTGTTATGAATAGTTTTCACTATACTGGGGTTTCTGTTTTTCCAGATGAATTTGAGAATTACTATTTCTCTGTGAAATACTGAGTTGAAATTTTCATGGGGATTGCACTGACTCTATAGATTGCTTTTGGTAAGATGGGCATTTTCACCATGTTAATGCTGCCAATACATGAGCATGGGATATCTTTCCATTTTCTGAGGTCTTCTTTGATCTCTTTCTTGAGAGACTTGAAGTTCTTGTCATACAGATATTTCACCACCTTGATTAGAGTCACACTGAGATATTTAATATTATTTCTAACTCTTGTAAAGGGTACTATTTCTAAATTTCTTTCTAAGTCCATTTATCCTTTGAGTAGAGAAAAACTACTGATTTGCTTGAGTTAATTTTACAGCCAGCCAGTATAGTGAAGTTGTTTACCCACTATAGCAGTTCTCTAATGGATTTTCTGGGGTCATATATACTGTCATATTATCCGTATACAGAGATATCTCGACTTCTTCTTTCCCAATTTGTATCACTTTGATACCCATTTGTTCCCTAATTTCTCTGGCTAGAACTTTGAGAAATATATTGAATAGAGAAGGGGGGAGTGGTCAGCCTTGTCCTGTCCCTGAGTTTAGTGGTATTGCTTCAAGTTTCTCTCCATTTAGTTTGATGTTGGCTATCAGTTTGCTGCTGGCTATCAGTTTGCTGCATACTACTTTTATTACCTAGTTCTTTGAGGAAATCAACAAGACAGATAAACCATTAAACAGCCTAACCAGAGGGCACTGAGAGAGTATCCAAATTAACAAAATCAGAAATGAAAAGAGAGATATAAGAACAAAAACTAAAGAAATATTGGGAAAAGCTCTTTACTAATCTCATATCCAATAGAGAGCTAATATCCAATATATACAAAGAACTCAAGAAGTTAGACTCCAGAGAACCAAATAACCCTATCAAAAAATGAGGAGCAGAACTAAACAGAGAATTCTCAACTGAGGAATCTCAAATGACTAAAAAACCAGCTAAAAAAATGTTCAACATCTTAGTCATCAAATGTAAATAAAAATGAGCCTAAGATTCCATCTCACACAACTCAGAATGGCTAAGATCCAAAACTCAGGTGACAGCAGATGTTGTGGCCAGGATGTGGAGAAAAGAGGAACACTCCATTGTTGGTGGGGTTGAAAGCTGGTACAACCACTCTGGAAATAAGTCTGGTGGTTCCTCAGAAAACTGAAAATAGTTCCATTTGAGGATCCAGCTATACCACTCCTAGGCACATACCCATAAAATGCTCCAATATATAACAAGGAAACATGCTCCACTTTGTTCATAGCAGCCTTATTTATAACAAGAAGCTTGAAACAACCCAGATGTCCCTCAACAGAGGAATGGATACAGAAAATGTGGTACATTTACACAATGGAGTACTACTAAGCCATTAAAAGCATAACTTCATGAAATTCTCAGGCAAATGGATAGAACTTGAAAATATCATCCTGAGTGATATTCAGTTCCAAAAGAACACACATGGTGTGTATTCCCTAATAAGTGGATATTAGCCCAAAAGTTCAGAATACCCAAGATTTAATTCACAGACCATATTAAGCCTAAGAAGAAGAAAGACCAAAGTGTGGATACTTTGATCCTTATTGGAATGTGGATCAAAATACCCATGGCTCACAGCCAACCAATAGACTGAGCATTGGGTCCCCAATGCAGGAGCTAGAGAAAGGACCCAAGGAGCTGAAGAGGTTTGAAGCCCTGCAGGAGGAACAATAATATGTATCAACCAGTATCTCCAGAGCTCCCAGGGACTAAACCACCAACCAAAGAGTAAGAATGGAGGGATCCATGGCTCCAGCTTCATATGTAGCAGAGGATGGCCTATTCAGACATCAATGAGAGGAGAGGCTATTAATCCTATGAAGGCACAATGCCCCAGTGTAGGGGAATGCCAGATAAGGAAAGGAGAGATTATAAGCAGGGAGAGAGGGGATAGGATAGGGGGTTTTCGGAGGAGTACCAAGGAAAGAAAATACCATTTGAAATGTAAATAAAGCAAATAACTAATAAAATAAAAAAATCAATTCAAAATGCATCAAAGATCTTAGTTTTAAACCAGAACACTAAAATTTCTAGAAGAAAACTTTCAAGCAGATAGCCTTGAAATTGTTGGACTTAGCAAGAACTTATTTTTTAAATGTTTTAGATTGCTTTACTTTATTTTCGTATGGATAAGAGTTGCTTGCATGCATGTATATGTAGCTAGTGAGTATATGGGTGATTATAAGCTACCATTCAGATGTTGAAGCCAAACCTTGGTCCTCTGCAAGAATATCAAGTTCTCAAAACTACTTCTCTTTAGCCCCATCAAGTACATTTTTAATAGAACACCAATTGTGGGACCGTGGTGTGTGACAGTCTGTAGCTTGGTTGGGTAAGGCCACTCCAGAGACTCAACTCCATAATCCTGTGACCATGCTATCCCCCTCCCTCACCCACAGTGTTTTGGCTGGACTTCACCTCTGCAATCACCCAGGCTTTCCCTGCCCCTAGGTTACCTGTTGCCAAGTAACACAGCTTACTCTAAATGGAGGCTTTTGGCCAAGGTGCCATTGAGTAGACTATTGTTCAGCCTTCATGCGTATGTGGGCTTTCTGTTGGTTTTGTCGCCACTGAAGACAACTCTTACTCCATAGTGATCCGATAGGAGGCATGGGATTAGTTCGATCTTTTTATATTTGTTGAGGTCTGTCTTGTGTGTCCATTTTGGAGAAGGTACCATGAGGTGCTGAGAAAAAGGTATATTCTTTTGTTTTAGGGTGAAATGTTCTATATATATCAGTCAAGTTCAATTGGTCCAAAGCTTCAATTAATTTTATTGTGTCCCTCTTTAGGTTCTGTTTTCCTGTTTGGTCCATTGAGGAGAGTAGAGTGTTGAAGTCACCCACAATTATTGTGTTGGGTGCAATGTGTGCTTTGAGCTTTAGTAAAGTTTCTTTTAAGAATGAGGGTGCCCCCTCACTTCCAGAAGATCCTGCTATACCACTCCTGGGCATATACCCAGAAGATTCCCCAGCATGCAATAAGGATACATGTTGCACTATGTTCATAGCAGCCCTATTTATAATTGCCAGAAGCTGGAAAGAACCCCGGTATCCCTCAACATAAGAGTGGATGCAAAAATGTGGTATATATACCCAATGGAATACTATTCAGCCATTAGAAACAATGAATTCATGAAATTCTTAGGCAAATGGATGGAGCTGGAGAACATCATACTAAGTGAGGTAACACAAACTCAAAAGATGAATCATGGTATGCACTCACTAATAAGTGGATATTAACCTAGAAAACTGGACTAACAAAAACATAATCCACACATCAAATGAGGTACAAGAAGAATGGAGGAGTTCTTCTGAAACCCTTGTTCTGGAAAGACTCAGTGAAGCAGTATACGTCAAAACCAGAACAGGGAACTGGGAAGGGTTAGGTGGGAAAACAGGGGGAGGGAAGGGGGCTGATGGGACTTTCGGGGAGTGGGGGTCTAGTAAAGGGGAAATAATTTGAAATGTAAATAAAAAATTTATCGAATCAAAAAAAATCAAAAAAAAAAAAAAAAAAAAAAAAAAAGAATGAGGGTGCCCTTGCATTCGGTGCACAGATGTTCAGAATTGAAAGTTCTTCTTGGTGGATTTTTCCTTTGATCAGCAAGAAGTGTCCTTCCATGTCTCTTTTGATGACTTTAGGTTGAAAGTCAACTTTATCTGATATTAGAATGGCTACTCTGGCTCGTTTCCTGAGACCATTGGTTTGTAAAATTGTCTTCCAGCCTTTTACTCTAAGGTAGTTTTTGTCTTTGAAATTTAGGTATGTTTCCTGTATGCAGCAAAATGTAGGGTCCTGTTTCCTTATCCAGTCTGTTATGTCTTTTTATTGGGGAGTTGAGTCCATTGACGTTAAAAGATATTTAGGAAAGTGATTATTAATTCCTGTCATTTGCGATGTTATTTTTATATTTGAGTGGTTATCTTCTTTTGGGTTTGATGAAAGAAGGTAACTATCTTGCTTTTTCCAGGGTGTCGTTTCCCTCCTTGTATTGGAGTTTTCCTCCTATCATTCTCTGTAGAGCTGGGTTTGTAGAAAAATATTGTGTAAATTTGGTTTTGTCATGGAATATCTTAGTTTCTCCATCTATGGTGATTGAGAGTTTTGCTGGGTAGAGTAGTCTTGGCTGACATTTGTGTTCTCTTAGAGTCTGCATGAGATCTGCCCAGGATCTTCTAGCTTTCATGGTCTCTGGTGAGAAATCTGGTGTGATTCTGATAGGTCTTCCTTTATATGCTACTTGGCCTTTTTCTCTTGCTGCCTTTAATATTCTTTCTTTGTTTAGTACATTTGGGGTTTTGATTATTATGTGATGAGAAGTATTTCTGCTCAGGTCCAGTCTTTTTGGAGTTCTGTAGGCTTCTTGTATATTCATGGGCATCTCTCAAGTTGGGAAAGTTTTTTTCCATAATTTTATTGAAGATATTTGCTGGCCCTTTCAGCTGTACATCTTCACTCTCATCTATGCCTATAATCCTTAGGTTTGGTCTTCTCATTGTGTCCTGGATTTCCTGGATGTTCTGGGATACAAGCTTTTTGCATTTTGCATTTTCTTTAACTGTTGAGTCAATGGTTTCTATGGTATCTTCGGCATCTGAGATTCTTTCTTCCATCTCTTGTATTCTGTTATTGATATTTGCATCTATGGCCCCTGATTTCTTCTCAAGGTTTTCTATCTCCAAAGTGATATCTTTGTGATTTCTTAGTTGTTTCTACTTCTGATTTTAGATCCTGGATGGTTTTTCTTAGCTCCTTCACTTGCTTGTTTGTGTTTTCCTGTAATTCTTTTTTTTCATTTTTATTTTTTTAATATTTTTATTTTCTATATTCTTTGTTTACATTCCAAATGATTTCCCCTTTCCCAGATCCTCCCTCCCCATATGTCCCATAAACCTTCTTCTCTCCATCCCTTCTCCAATCACATCCCTCCTTTTTCTCTGTCTTTATATTCCCTTCCCATGCTAGATCAATCCTTTCCAGGATCAGGACCCTCTCCATACTTCTTCATGGGAGTCATTTGTTATGAAATTTGTGCCTTGGGTATTCCGAGGTTCTGGGCTAATTAATATCCACTTATCGGAGATTGCATTCCATGTGTATTCTTTTGTGATTGGGTTACGTCGCTTAGGATGATATTTTCCAGATCAAACCATTTGCCTAAAAATTTTGTGAATTCATCGTTTCTAATTGCTGAGTAGTATTCCATTGTGTAAATATACCACATTTTCTGTATCCATTCCTCCTTTGAGGGGCATCAGGGTTCTTTCCAGCTTCTGTCTATTATAAATAAGGCTGCTATGAACATAATGGAGCATGTGTCTTTATTACATGCCGGGGAATACTTTGGGTATATGCCCAGGAGAGGTATAGCAGGGTCCTCTGGAAGTCTCATGTCCAGTTTCCTGAGGAACCTCCAGACTGATTTCCACAGTGGTTGTACCATCTTACAGCCCCACCAGCAGTGGAGGAGTGTTCCTCTTTCTCCACATCCTTGCCAACACCTGCTGTCTCCTGAGTTTTTGACCTTAGCCATTCTGACTGGTGTATGGTGAATGAGATTTTTGTGTTTCCTCTTTCATGACTTCTGCTGTTTGACTCACTTTCTCCTGCATTTCTTTAAGTTTTTTTTGTTTTTTTTTTTGTTTTTTTTTTCTGTGTGTGTGTGTGTGTGTGTTTCTTCTTTATTGGCTTCTATCTCTTGAGCCTTATTCTCCTGAATTTCTTTAAGTGATTTTTGTGTTTCCATTATACGGATTTCTAGCTTATTCATGTTCCCCTGTATTTCTTTAAGAGATTCATTTATGTCCTTTTTGTGTTCTCCCAGCAGCATCATGAACAGTGATTTTAAACCCAAATCTTGTTTTTCTGGTGTGTTTGTATAACTAGGACTTGCTGATGTTGGAGAGTTTGGTTCAGACGCTGCCATACTGCCTAGATTTCTGTTAGTAGCATCCCTGTGTTTGCCCTTTGCCATCATGTTATTTCTGGCGCTAGTTGGTCTCATCTCTGGCTGGTGTTTGTGCCTCCTGTGAGGCTATAGGGCTATTTCTGCAACACTGGATGGCTGGGTTTCCCCTGTTACAGATTGTTGATGTGCTGTCCTCCTTTTGGGTACCTTTGGAGCCCTAGTGTGCCTTGCCCCAGATTGTCTGTGAACCAGGCGGTACCCGTTTACTCCTTCAGGGAGTGCTGATGGTGTATGCTGCGGGACCTTTTCTGAGTGGTGGTCACTCTGCTGGGCAGCCAATCTCCCAACCGGGTTGGTGCACACAAGGCTAGCCTAGCTGCTGAGGTCCTGAGTCTAGGCAAAAGCCTGGCAGGCTAAGGCCTGAGCAAAGTTCCCCTTGGGCTATGACTGTTAATTGGTTCTGTCAGGTGGCCAGGATGGCAGAGTGTGCATGCATTCCCTAAAAGTGCTGGAAGAGTCTGCTAGGCTAACAACCTCCTGGCCAGGTTGGCACACAGATGGCCCACCAAGCAGCCCAGGGCCTAGGGGCAGTCCAAGGCCTGACCGGCTTAGACCCCCCTCCCCCCACCCTGCTATGTTAGCCTCAGGCTATGACTCTTAGCTGACTTTGCCTGCTAAACTCTCTGGCGTCCTGTAGTCAAAATGGCGGCGCTCGCACCGGGCTGGGCAAACAACCTCCTGACCAGGTTGGCACACCGATGGCCCCCTGAATAGCCAAGGGCCTGGGTGCAGGCCAACACCCGTCGGGCTTAGACCCCTGGGATGTTGGCCTCGGGTTACATTTGCATACCTCAGCCTGTCTGATTTCTCTGGTGCCTGAGATCCAAGATGGGAGAGAGTCTCTCTTAACTGACTGGCAGGAGGCAGTTCTGATGTGATAATCTTCAATTTTAATATCTTTCTATATATTTCCTCTATTTTATCAGAAATGTTGTCAATGTAAATATTTGATTTTATCACAAATATTTCTAATTCCACCTTCAATTTATTTAGAAAGAGTTTTTATATCTACCATTTTATATGTAAAATTTTCCATGAAATAGTCAATTTTAATGTGTTTGTCTATATGTTTCTTGAATTTTACCAGAAATATTTTCCATGTAAAGCTTCAATTTTATCTGAAAATGTCTATAATTCCACCTTCAGTCAACTTAGAATTATCTTTATGCCTATCATTTTATCTGTAAAATTCTATGATAATCTTTAATTTTAACATGTTTTTCTATATATTTCTTCAATTTTATCAGAAATATTTTCCATGTAAATCTTCAAGTTTATCAGAAAATGTTTATAATTCCACTTTCAATCAACTTAGGAATACTTTTATGCCTACTGTTATTATATCTATATAAAATTTTCCATGATAATCTTTTTTAAAAAAAGAATTTTTTGAAAAAGGATTTCTGACTTGATCAGAAAACCCAAGACTTTTTCGTTGTTGATGTTGCTTATCTGGCTTTGGTCAAAACCCATGTGCTATCCAGAGCTTTTAGAATTTTTTTCTATCAAGAAAGAGCTGTCTCAAGCAAAAGGATCTGTCTAGAGCAGAGAGCTGTCTCAAGTAGTCTACCTACCCAGAGCTGTCTAGGGAGCCATTTTGAGCAGACTATGAGACTGTCAGTTTATAACCCACTAATGACTTTGAGTCATTTGTTTCACTTCTCCCAAACAGCCCTTCTCTCAGGAACCCCGACCTAGCCCAGGTAGGTCCTTGTTGAATCACCTCACCTGAGGTACCTTTGCTAACAGGGCGAGCTGTGCTATGCTGTCCAGGTGAGGTGCAAAGCCTGCTCTCCTGAGTGCTGCAGCTAGTGAAGGGGCAGAGCAAGCTCTTCCTCTCTCATGATCTCAGAGCCAGCTCTCCTGGTTGCCACCTGTAGGCGGGGAGGAAGGCATCTCTCCCTTGTCCATGACACCCTTTGGCAAAAGAGGGGCGGGGCCAGCTCTCCCATGCTCATACCCTCAGAGTGGCTTTCCCTGCCATCAATGTCAGTTCTACTAACCTGAGCAGGTGAAGAAGTCTGGTGGCTGGTGAGGGGCGTGGCCAATCAGCATAGTACCAAAGGTGACAATTCAGACCAAGGGCATCTGCTTGGCTTTTGGTGTTAACATGGGCCTGTGAAATCAACACAGACCCCTGGCTTCCATAGGACCAGACCACAGACCCAGACATGGCCCCTGTCAGCAACATGGACACCCTATGTCTCCATGGCCTCAGGCGGCAGTGCAGAACACTTAGATTAGTATGTCTCCCCTCAGCAGCACAGCCCTCAGATACATGGGCCCTGGTGGCAGCCCAGACCATGGACATCCGCTTGGCCTTTTGTGGTAACTTGGGCCACAGACATTGACACAGACATGGCCCAGACCTCACGATAGCCTCCTCATAGCTGCCTGTTCCTCACCATCACTGAGTCATCAGTTCCATCATTCTCCACAGTCCAGCTTGATTTCTCCTCATCTCTCCACTGTGCACTCCATCTTCCCCATCTCTTCATCACACATTCATCCATTGTAGTGGTGCCCACAACAGGTATTTGGATGCCTTTCTTTGGCACTTGTGTTGAACAATCCAGTTCTTACAGAACATGGCCTGAACCAGAAAGCCCGTTTATGCATGTTTTTTGTTTGTTTGTATGTTTGTTTTTTATGTTAAGGACCAGTTTCTGTTATTCAAAACCTATTTGAACCATACTAACTTTTTTATAAATGTTGACATTAAATATCTTTTAGATTTAAAAAAATTGAGCAAGCACTTTTTGTTTATAGCAATAACAATTTTTAAAAGTTAACTTTAAAAACACCCATGCTTGGTCCAAAGAAATGGCTCAGTTGGATGGTAATTGTTGTTAAGCCTGGCATCCAGAGTTTGATCCACAGGACCTAAATAGTGAAGAGACTCAGTTCCCACAAGGTGTCCTCTGACCTCTCACACATGCTATAACATACATCTTCCTCCCTCAAGTAATAAAAAAAAATCTGGCATAAAAAGCAAAAACTTATTAAAATGAAAACAAATTTCATTCTGTGATGGGGGTGGGGTATAGCTCAGCAGCAGAAAATGTGTTCAATATATAAGGTCCTGGACTCCATCCCTAGTACAGGAGGTGCAAGAAGGACCCAAACTGTACTCCAACCAACTTGTGAACAGATATATAGCGTATCTAAAATTAAAATCATTTTATTAATTCTATTTTATAGTAATCTCATACTGCATATGGATATTATGATTCATTCTTATTTTTCCTCAGTCCTTAGCTACTAAAATCTTTTAAAAATTATTTGAAGATATTTATACTTTCAGGATTGCTACTACTATAGTAAACAATAATTAAAAATGTGCTAGGAAAGGGTGTCATGATGTTATTTTTGAAGAAAATGAAGGAAGAAAAATGATTAAGTTAATGTTTTATAATTATTTCTAAAATATTATGTTTAAATAATATTGTTTCTTGAGAACTTTCATAGTATTCCCACATATTCCAACATATATTCAAATTATCCTCCAAGAGATGAAGATTATTCATTAAGCCATTTTAAAGGTGTGAACTATGTCCACTATTGGATACTATTATCACTTACAGAAATTTTTGAAGGTGGTATTATTTCCAACGAGTAATCCATTTCCTGGGTACTGAGAGTTCTGAGTGAAAGAGAACATTCTCCAATGGTTTTCTTTTTGGGAGCCTGGGTTTGAATCTTAAATGCAAGTCTCACAGCTTGTAGATTTTGAAGTTTAATAGCAAATACAAACGTTTCCATAAATTCGATAACCTTATAAAACAAGAAAATATAAAATATTAAATATAAATACTTTTAAAAGTTGATATGCAATTATAGAATAAATTTGTATATCTAAGAAAGTATGTAAAATATATTTTACAAGTATTTTAGACTGAGGGAAAGGAGATCCAGTGACTAGCCCAAAATGGTACCCATCTCAAGGGGAAGCTTCAAGACCTGACACTATTACTGATGCCATGATATAATTACAGACAGGAGCCTAGCATGGCTGCCCTCTGAGAGGCCCAACAACCTAGCTGACTAAGACAGAAGCATATACTTAAATCTAACCAATGGACTGAAGTCAGGGACCCCTGTAGTTGAGTTAGGAAAAAGCTGGAAGAAGTTGAGGAAAGGGGCAACCCCATAGGAAGACCAGCAGTTTGAACTAACCTGAACCCCAGAGATCTCTCAGAAACTAAACCTCTGACCAGGCAGCATACACCAGCTGGTGCAAGGCCACCAACACATATACAGCAGAGGACTGCCTGGTCTGGCCTGAGTGAAGACAGACATGCCTAACCCTCAAAAGACTTGAGGCTCCAGGAAATGGGGAGGTATGGCAGGGTATGGTGTTGTTGGGTGTGTGGGACATCCTCTTTAAGATGAGGGAAGCAGGAATAGAATGAGGAACTGTCAGAGGGCAGAAAAGAAAAAGGATAATGACTGTACTGTTGAAAAAAGATTAAAGATTTTAAAAAGATTAAAGATATTTTTAAAAATGAAAATGGAGCTCTTGTTTTACTGTATTACTTAGTTTCACAATTCATCTTTATATTACTTAGAAATTAAGATCAATATTAATAATAGCCTCATCAGAATATAGCTTTGCCTTTTTGAAAATTAGACTATTTTCTATAGTTTCTGGTTTTCTGATAATACCTTTCTTGCTATTCATTATAATTTTTTCAAAATTTGATGACAATATTTGAAAATTTTCATATACAAGTTTACAAAGCATAGAAAGTCTAAGCTGTTCACACAAAGAGAATTGAATTCTCTCTTTAACAGAGATTAAACACAAAATTGTTCTTTGCTATGTACTTCCTTCTTTGCATTGTTGGTGGACCTTTTTAAAAAGTCAAGATATCTAGTCAAATAGCAAATATGATGGCTATTGTCTCCAAAGTTTCAAAGATATTATAATTTATATCAAATCAGACAGAATTACGATTCTGTTGGCCTCCCAACAACTGAACTGTTTCTTTTATATTATCAAGCTATAGAACTACACCAATAAAATATTACACATGAACTATTTAAAATCTTACACAGTGCAAGTGTGATGGTATATTTCATAATTTTCATAATAGGAATTTTTCAAACCACTTGATTTATGAAAATAAATTTTGAAAGTGAAAGAATCATGAAGGTATTTTTCCTAACTTTTCCTATTTACTTACTTTTATTTTAAAATAATAAAATTGCTTAATTCAGAAAGTGCTCATCCTTGAGTGCATCATTTCTCCAGAATCATTTAGAATTTTATTCAAGTTTTCTACTACTATAAACAAAATTACCAACATTTTATATATGCTGTTTGCATCTTAGATTACTTTCATGGAACATATTTCAAATAAAATATCTGTGTTGCTAACTGTAAACATTTTGAGTTTTTTATGTATGTTACCAAAATAATTTCCCCAAAATGTATGTTTTAGAGCAGTAGTTTTAAATATTTGTAATGCTGGGACCCTTTAATACAGTTCCTTATGTTGTAATGACCTAACCATAAAATGTCTTTACTATTTCATAACTGTAGTTTAGTTACTGTTATGAATCATAATGTAAATATCTGATATGCAGGATATCTAATATGTGACCCCCAATGGGATCATGACCCATGGGTTGGAAATCATTGTTTTAGAGTCATTAAAAGATAATTCCTGTGTGGAACTGGGTAGGTTCAGAGGATCTGGGAGGAGTCAAAGGAGACCAGCTAACACCAGAGATAAACAGATGACAAGAAGCAAGGGCAAGATCATAAGCAAAAGAAAACAAAGGGACTTGGCATCATCAGAACCCAGTTCTCCCATCACAGCAAGCCCTAGATACCCCAACATACCAGGAAAACAAGACTCTGTTAATTGAGGACTTAAAAAGGGACATTAACACCCTTAAAGAAATACATGAGAGGGGCTGGAGAAATGGCTCAGTGGTTAAGAGCACTGACTGCTCTCACAGAGGTCCTGAGTTCAATTCCCAGCAATCATGTGTAATGGGATCTGATGCCCTCTTCTGGTGTATTGGAAGATCGTGAAAATGTACTAATATAAGTAAAAATAAATAAATATTTTAAAAAAAGAAAGAAATCCAGAAGATTACAGGCAAAAAGGTAAAAGCCCTTAAAGAGGAAACACAAACCAAATCCAAGAACATATCAAAATGATTATTCACCATGAACAAGTAGGCTTTCTTTCATCCCAGGGCTGCAGGGATGGTTTAATATATGGAAATCAATCAACTTAAGCAAGGATATAAACAATAAATGAAGAAAAAAGCCACATGATAATCTCATTAGATGCTGAGAAAGCCTTTGACAAAATTCAACACCCTTTCATGGTAAAAGTCTTGGAAAGATCAGGAATCCAAAGCCTATACCTAAACATAGTAAAAGCAATAGAGAGCAAACTAGTAGCCAACATCAAACTAAATGGAGAGAAACTTGAAGCAATCCCACTAAAATTGGGAACCACACAAGGATGCTTACTCTCTCCCTACATATTCAATATAGTACTAGAAATCCTACCAAGAAAAATTAGACAACAAAAGGAGGTCAAAGTGATGCAAATTAGACAGGCAGAAGTCAAAATATTACTATTTGTAGATATATGATAGTACACTTAAGTGACCCCAAAAACTTCACCAGAGAACTCCTAAATGTAATAAGCAACTTAAGCAAAGTGGCTGGATATAAAATTAACTCAAACAAATCAGTAGCCTTCCCATACTCAAAGGATAAAGAAGCTGAGAAAAATTAGGGAAATGACACCCTTCACAATATTCACAAATGATATAAAATACCTTGGTGTGACCCTAACCAAGGAAGTAAAAGATCTATATGAAAAGAACTTCAATTCCCTGAAGAAAGAAATTGAAGAACTCAGAAGATGGAAAAATCTCCCATTGTATTGGCACAATGAATACAAAAAAATCCATCTTGCTGAAAGCAATTTACAGATTTGATGCAATTCCCATGAAAATTCCAACTCAATTTTTTATAGAGTTAGAAAGAGTAATTTGCAAATTAATTTGAAATAACCAAATACCAGAATGGTGAAAACTATTCTCAACAATAAAAGAACTTCTAGGGGAAGCACCATCCCTGACCTCAAACTGTATTACAGAGCAATGATAAAAAACAGCATGGTATTGGTACAGAGACAGGCAGATAGATCAATGGAATAGAATTGAAGACCCAGATATGCACACACTCGCCTATGGTCACTTGATCTTTGACAATAGAGCTAAAAACCACTCAGTGGAAAAAAGACAGCATTTTTAACAAATGGTGCTATTTCAACTGGAAGTCAGCAAGTAGAAAAATGCAGATCAATCCATTCTTATCTCCTTGTACAATGCTGAAGTCCAAGTGGATCAAGGACCTCCACATAAAAACAGATACACTGAAACTAACAGAAGAGAAAGAGGGAAAGAGCCTCAAACACTTGGATACAGGGCAAACTTTCCTGAACAGAACATCAATGGCTTAGGATATAAGATCAAGAATCGCCAAATGGGACCTCATAAAACTTCAAAGCTTCTGTAAGGCAAAGGACACTGTCAAAAGGAAAAAACATCAACCAACAGTTTGGGAAAAGATCTTTACCAATCCTCCATCTGACAGAGCGCTAATATCCAGTATATACAAAGAACTCAAGAAGTTAAGACTCCAACAAACCAAATAACCCTATTAAAAAATAGGTTACAGAGCTAAACAGAGAATTCTCAACTGAGGAAACTCAAATGGCCAAGAAGCATCTAAAGAAATGTTCAACATCCTTAATCATCAGGGAAATGTAAATCAAAATAACCCTGAGATTCTGCCTCACATCAGTCAGAATAGCTAAGATCAAAAACTCAGGGGACAGCAGATGTTGATGAGGGTATAGAGAAAGAGGAACACTCTTCCATTGCTGATGGGATTTCAACCTGGTATAACCACTCTGGAAATCAGTGTGGCAATTCCTCAGAAAATTGGACACAGTACTTACTACCTGAGACCCAGATATACCACTCCTGCATATACCCAGAAGATGCTCCAATATGTAATAAGGATACATGCTCCTCTATGTTCATAGCAGCCATAATTATAATAGCCAGAAACTGGAAACAATCTAGATATCCCTCAACAGAGGAATAGATACAGAAAGTGTGGTGCATTTACACAATAGAGTACTACTCAGCTATTAAAAACAACGACTCATGAATCTAGAAAATATCATCCTGAGTGAAGTAACTCAGTTACAAAAGAACACACATGGTTTGTACTCACTAATAAGTGGATATGAGGCAAAGAGGGTGGAATAACCACAATACAACTCACAGACCACATGAAACTCAAGAGGAAGGAAGACCAAAGAGTGGATGTTTCACTCCTACTTAGGGGGAACAAAATAGTCTAGGGAAATAGAGAGTGGGGGGGAACTTGGGAGGAAGAAAGGAGGGGGGTAGGAAAAAGAGGAGCAGAATCAGGTATGGGGGATAGAGGAGATGTACAGATCGTCAGGAAATTGAACAGAGGTGTGTAGCAATGGGGGATGGGGAACTGGAGGTAGCTACCAGAAAGTCCCAGGTGCCAGGAAAGAAAGAGCTTTAAAGGACCCCACAAGGATGACACTAGCTAAAATTCCCAAGAAAGGGGAGGGAGAACCTGTCAAGACCATATCCAAAGATTAGGCATGGCCTCCCAGTTTAGGGATGGGGCCACCCACCCATCTCCAAAATCTTAACCCAAAATTGCTCCTGTTTAAAGGAACTACAGGGACAAAGAGTGAAGCAGAAACTGAAGAAAAAGCCATCCAGAGACTGCCATACCTAGAGATCCACCCCATATGTAGTGACCAAACTCAGTCACTATTGCTGATGCCAAGAAGTGCTTGCTGATAGAAAACTGATATAGTTGTCTCCTCTGAGAGGCTCTGCCAGATACTGTCAAATACAGATGTGAGACTTGTAGCCAACCATTGGACTGAGCACAGGGACTCCAATGGAGGAGTCAGGAGAAGGACTGAAGGAGCTGAAGGGGCCTTATCTGGCATCAATAGGAGGGGAAGCCCTGGGTCCTGTGAAGGCTTGATGCCCCAATATAGTAGTGCTGGGGAAGTGAGGTGGGGGTGGGTGGATGGGTAGGGGTGGGAGCACCCTCACAGAAGCAGGGTAAGGGGGGATGGCTTAGGGGCATTGCAGAGGGAAAACCAGGAAAGGGGATAACATTTGAAATGTAAATAAACAAAATATTCAATTAAAAGAATTAATCATTTTAATCATCTCATACAAAAAACAAACCAAAAGAAGAAAGTCACACACACGCGCACATACACACACACACACACACACACACACAAACAAAACCAACAACAAAATAACAGGAACTAATAATTATTGGTCATTAATAGCTCTCAAAATCAGTGGATTCAATTCACCAATTAAAAGACACATGCTAACAAACTGGGTATGTAAACAGGGTCCACCATTCTTCTTCATATAAAAAAAACATATCTCAGCAAGAGAGATAGACACTATTTCAGAGTAAAGGGCTAGAAAAAGATTTTCCAAGAAAACAACCATAAGAAACAAGCAGGAATAGCCATTCTAATATCTCACAAAATAGACTTTCAAACAAAAGTTATTATATGAGATGGTAAGGACACTTCATACTCATCAAATCCACCAAGATGAAGTCTCAATTTGGAATTTCTATGTCCCAAATTCAAAGGAAACCAATACTTAAACTTTACTAAAGCTCAAATCAACACACTGAACTACACACAATAATAGTGGGAGACTTAATCTCTCCATTCTCAACAAAGGAAAGGTCATAGAAACAGAAACTAAACAGAGAAACAATTAAACTGACCATTGTTACTAACCAAATATATTTAACAAGTAGCTACAAAACATTTCACCAAAACAAAGGCTATACATTTTTTTCAGCATCCCATGGATCCTTCCCCAAACCTGAACATACAACTGGGCACAAAGCAAACCTCAACAGATACAAGAAGAATGAAATAACCCCTTGCACTATATCAGATTACCAAGGAATAAGACTGGACTTGAACTAAAACAGAAACCCAGAGCGCACATACTCATGGAAACTGAACAACTTTCTACTCAATGATCACTTTGTCAAGGAAGAAATAAAGAAATTAAAGACTTTCTAGAATTCAACAAAAATGAAGGCACAGCATACACAAACCTATGGGACACGATGAAAGCAGTGCTAAGAGAAAAATTCATAGTTCTAGGTGGCTTCACAGAGAAACTGAAGAGATCTAATACTACCAACTTAAGAGCACACCTGAAAGTTCTACAACAAAAGAAAGTAAACATACCCAAGAGGAGTAGACAGCAGGAAATAATCAAAATCAGGGCTGAAATCAATCAATTATAAACAAAGAGAACAAATAAATAAAGAATCAACAAGAGAGGCAGTCTGGGAGCTCTCAGCGCTTGGGTCCCGGTCGGTCCTGAGGCCTCTGGCGGGAGCCCTCAGCTCAACTCTCTCCGCTTCTGGATCCAGATCAGCCTGGGCGGCAACACCACATCTCCAGGTCCTGCAAGAGGCTAGAGGGACTTCCAGGCGGCCAGCTGGGAGAAGTTGGTGTGCTCCGGTGAATCCAGCGGGCCCCAGCAGGAGCCTTCTGGTGCCTGCTTTGGGATCTGAACAGCCAGGGCCACAGCCCTCAGTCTCCAGGAAGTGCAGGAGACCCAGTGTGCACCCAGAGGCAGTCTGGGAGCTCGCAGCACAGCTTGCTCCTGCTGCCCAGAGCTTGGGTCCCAGTCCTGAGGCCTCAGGACGGAGCCCTCAGCTCAACTCTCTCCGCTTCGGGATCTAGATCAGACTGGGCAGCGGCACCACATCTCCACATCCTGCAACAGGCTAGACGGGCTTCAGGGTTGCCAGAGAGGAGAAGTCTGTGTGCTCCTGTGAATCCAGCAGGCCCCAGCGGGAGCCTTCAGGTGCCTGCTTCCAGATCTGAACAGCCTGGGCAGCAGGCTGCACCCTGTCTACAGGTAGTGCAGGAGGTAAGCTGTGCACCAGAGGCCAACTGGGAAGGGGCAGCTTGCACTGGTGAGTCCAGCACTGACAAGACCAACTAACACCAGTGAGAACCAGATGGCAAAAGGCAAACCAGGAACATCACTAACAGAAATCAAGGCAATATGGCAACATCTGAACCCAACTCTCCTCTACCAACATGTCCTGGATACCCCATCACACCAGTAAAACAAGATTTGGATTTAAAATCACTGGTCATGATCCTGGTACAGGAACACATGAAGGACATACTTAAAGAAATTCAGGAGAAAATGGATCAAAAGTTAGAAGCCCTTGCAAGGGAAACAAAAAAATCATTGAAAGAAATCCAGGAGAATACAAAAGCCAACAATGAGGAAACGCAAAAAACACTTAAAGAAATACAGGAGAACTTTGGTCAACAGGCTGAGGTCATGAAAGAGGAAACACAAAAATCTCTTAAAGAATTGCAGGAAAGCACAAACAAGCAAGTGAAGGAGCTAAGCAAAACCATCCAGGATCTAAAATCAGAAGTAGAAACAACTAAGAAAACTCAAAGGGAGACAACTTTGGAGATAGAAAGCCTTGGGAAGAAATCAGGGAACAGAGATGCAAATATCAACAACAGAATTCAAGAGATAGAAGAAAGAATCTCAGATGCTGAAGATTCCATAGAAACCATGGACTCAACAGTTAAAGAAAATGCAAAATGCAAAAAACTTGTAACCCAAAATATCCAGGAAATCCAGGACACAATGAGAAGACCAAACCTAAGGATTATAGGCATAGATGAGAGTGAAGATTTACAACTTAAAGGGCCAGCAAATATCTTCAATAAAATTATGGAAGAAAACCTCCCAAACCTAAAGAGAGAGATGCCCATGAATATACCAGAAGCCTACAGAACTCCAAACAGACTGGACCAAAACAGAAATACTTCCTGTCACATAATAATCAAAACACCAAATGTTCTAAACAAAGAAAGAATATTAAAGGCAGTAAGAGAAAAAGGCCAAGTAACATATAAAGGAAGACCTATCAGAATCACAGCAGACTTTTCACCTGAGACTATGAAGGCTAGAAGGTCCTGGGCAGATCTCATGCAGACTCTAAGAGAACACAAATGCCAACCAAAACTACTATATCCAGCAAAACTCTCAATCACCATAGATGGAGAAACTAAGATATTTCATGACAAAACCAAGTTTACCCAATATCTATCCACAAACCCAGCCCTACAAAGGATAATAGGAGGAAAACACCAATACAAGGAGGGAAACTTCACCCTGGAAAAAGCAAGATAGTAACCTTTCATCAAACCCAAAAGAAGTTAAGCAATCAAATTTAAAAAATAACGTCAAAAATGATAGGAAGTAACAAGCACTATTCCTTAATATCTCTTAACATCAATGGACTTAATGCCCCAATAAAAAGACACAGACTAACTCACTGGATACACAAACAGGACCCTTCATTTTGCTGCTTATAGGAAACACACCTCAGGGTCAAAGACAAACACTACCTTAGAGTAAAAGGCTGAAAGACAATTTTACAAGCAAATGGTCTCAGGAAACAAGCTGGAGTAGCCATTTTAATATCAGATAAAATTGACTTTCAACCCAAAGTCATCAAAAGAGACTCTGAGGGACACTTCTTGCTGGTCAAAGGAAAAATACAACAAGAAGAACTCTCAATCCTGAACATCTATGCTCCAAATGCAAGGGCACCCTCTTTCGTAAAAGAAACTTTATTAAAACTCAAAGCACACATTGCACCTAACACAATAATTGTGGGTGACTTCAACACTGCACTTTCCTCAATGGACCAATCAGGAAAACAGAAACTAAACAGGGACATAATGAAACTAATTGAAGTTTTGGACCAATTAGATTTAACAGATATATATAGAACTTTCTATCCTAAAACAAAAGAATATACCTTTTTCTCAGCACGTCATGGTACCTTCTCCAAAATCGACCATATAATTGGTCACAAGGCAGAGCTCAACAAATATAAGAAGATTGAACTAATCCCATGCCTCCTATCTGATCACTATGGAGTAAAAGTGGTCTTCAATAGCAACAAAAACAACATAAAACCCACATACACGTGGAAACTGAACAATATTCTACTCAATGATACCTTGGTCAAGGAAGAAATAAAGAAAGAAATTAAAGACTTTTTAGAACACAATGAAAATGAAAACACAACATACCCAAATCTATGGGACACAATGAAAGCAGTGCTAAGAGGAAAACTCATAGCCCTGAGTGCCTCCAAAAAGAAAATGGAGAGAGCATACATTACCAGCTTAATGACACACCTGAAAGCCCTGGAACAAAAAGAAGCTATATCACCCAGGAGGAGTAGGAGGCAGGAAATCATCAAACTCAGGGCTGAAATCAATCAAGTAGAAACAAAGAGAACCATACAAAAAATCAACAAAACCAGGAGCTGGTTCTTTGAGAAAATCAATAAGATAGATAAACCCTTAGCCAGACTGACCAAAGGGCACAGAGAAAGTATCCAAATTAACAAACTTAGAAATGAAAAGGGAGATATAACAACGGAAACTGAGGAAATCCAAAAAATCATCAGATCCTACTACAAGAGCCTGTACTCAACACAACTGGAGAATCTGGAGGAAATGGACAATTTCCTTGACAGATACCAAATACCAAAATTAAATCAGGACCAACTAGACCATCTAAACAGTCCCATAATGTCTAAAGAAATAGAAGGAGTCATAGAAAGTCTTCCAACCAAAAAAAGCACAGGACCAGATGGTTTCAGTGCAGAATTCTATCAGACCTTCAAAGAAGAGTTAACACCAATACTCTTCAAACTTTTCCACAAAATAGAAACTGAAGGAACACTACCCAATTCCTTCTACGAAGCCACAATTATGCTGATACCAAAGCCACACAAAGATCCAACAAAGAAAGAGAACTTCAGACCAGTTTCCCTTATGAACATCGATGCAAAAATACTCAATAAAATTCTTGCCAACCTTTATCCCGGGAATGCAGGGTTGGTTCAATATACGGAAATCCATCAATACAATCCACTACATAAACAAACTCAAAGAACAAAACCACATGGTCATTTCATTGGATGCTGAAAAAGCATTTGACAAAATTCAGCATCCCTTCATGCTTAAAGTCTTGGAGAGAACAGGAATTCAAGGCCCATACCTAAACATAGTAAAAGCAATATACAGCAAACCGGTAGCCAGCATCAAACTAAATGGAGAGAAACTTGAAGCAATCCCACTGAAATCAGGGACCAGACAAGGCTGCCCCCTTTCTCCTTATTTTTTCAATATTGTACTTGAGGTACTAGCTCGGGCAATTCGACAACATAAGGAGGTCAAAGGGATACAAATTGGAAAGGAAGAATTCAAACTATCATTATTTGCAGACGACATGATCGTCTACCTAAGTGATCCAAAGAACTCCACTAGAGAGCTCCTACAGCTGATAAACAACTTCAGCAAAGTGGCAGGTTATAAAATCAACTCAAGCAAATCAGTGGCCTTCCTATACTCAAAGGATAAGCAGGCTGAGAAAGAAATTAGGGAAATGACCCCCTTCACAATAGCCACAAACAGTATAAAGTATCTTGGGGTGACTCTTACCGAACATGTGAAAGATCTGTATGACAAGAACTTCAAGACTCTGAAGAAGGAAATGGAAGAAGACCTCAAAAAATGGGAAAACCTCCCATGCTCATGGATCGGTAGAATCAATATAGTTAAAATGGCCATTTTGCCTAAAGCAATATACAGATTCAATGCAATACCCATCAAAATCCCAACTCAATTCTTCACAGAGTTAGAAAGAGCAATTATCAAATTCATCTGGAACAACAAAAAACCCAGGATAGCTAAAACTATTCTCAGCAACAAAAGAAAATCTGGGGGAATCAGTATCCCTGACCTCAAGCAATACTACAGAGCAATAGTGTTAAAAACTGCATGGTATTGGTACAGTGACAGGCAGGAGGATCAATGGAACAGGATTGAAGATCCAGAAATGAACCCACACACCTATGGCCACTTGATCCTCGACAAAGAGGCTGAAAACATCCAATGGAAAAAAGATAGCCTTTTCAACAAATGGTACTGGTTCAACTGGAGGTCAGCATGCAGAAGAATGCGAATTGATCCATCCTTGTCTCCTTGTACTAAGCTCAAATCCAAATGGATCAAGGACCTCCACATAAAGCACATAGGACACTCTGAAGCTAATAGAAAAGAAACTGGGGAAGACCCTTGAGGACATCGGTACAGGGAGAAGGTTTCTGAACAGAACACCAATAGCATATGCTCTAAGAGCAAGAATTGACAAAGGGGACCTCATAAGGTTACAGAGTTTCTGTAAGGCAAAGGACACCATCAAGAGGACAGATCGGCAACCAACAAATTGGGAAAAGATCTTCACCAACCCTACATCAGATAGAGGGCTAATATCCAATATATATGAAGAACTCAAGAAGTTAGACTCCAGAAAACCGAACAACCCTATTAAAAAATGGGGACAGAGTTAAACAAAGAATTCTCACCTGAAGAACTTTGGATGGCGGAGAAGCATCTTAAAAAATGCTCAACTTCATTAGTCATTAGGGAAATGCAAATCAAAACAACCCTAAGATTTCATCTTACACCAGTCAGAATGGCTAAGATTAAAAATTCAGGAGACAGCAGGTGTTGGAGAGGGTGTGGAGAAAGAGGAACACTCCTCCACTGCTGGTGGGGTTGCAAATTGGTACAACCACTCTGGAAATCAGTCTGGTGGTTCCTCCGAAAACTGGGCACCTCACTTCCAGAAGATCCTGCTATACCACTCCTGGGCATATATCCAGAGGATTCCCCACCATGTAATAAGGATACATGCTCTACTATGTTCATAGCAGCCCTATTTATAATTGCCAGATGCTGGAAAGAACCCAGGTATCCCTCAACAGAAGAGTGGATGTAAAAAATGTGGTATATCTACACAATGGAGTACTATTCAGCCATTAGAAACAATGAATTCATGAAATTCTTAGGCAAATGGATGGAGCTAGAGAACATCATACTAAGTGAGGTAACCCAGACTCAAAAGGTGAATCATGGTATGCACTCACTAATAAGTGGTTATTAACCTAGAAAACTGGAATACCCAAAACATAATCCACACATCAAATGAGATACAAGAAGAAAGAAGGAGTGGCCCCTGGTTCTGGAGAGACTCAGTGAAACAGTATTCGGCAAAACCAGAATGGGGAAGTGGGAAGGGGTGGGAGGGAGGACAGGGGAAGAGAAGGGGGCTTACGGGACTATCGGGGAGTGGGGGGGGGGCTAGAAAAGGGGAAATCATTTGAAATGTAAATAAATTATATCGAATAAAAAAAAATTCTTGCCAACCGAATCCAAGAACACATCAAAATGATCATCCACCACGATCAAGTAGGCTTTATCCCGGGAATGCAGGGTTGGTTCAATATAAGGAAATCCATCAATGCAATCCACTACATAAACAAACTCAAAGAAAAAAACCACATGGTCATTTCATTTGATGCTGAAAAAGCATTTGACAAAATTCCGCATCCTTTCATGCTTAAAGTCTTAGAGAGAACAGGAATTCAAGGTCCACACCTAAACATAGTAAAAACAATATACAGCAACCCGGTAGCCAGCATCAAATTAAATGGAGAGAAACTTGAAGCAATCCCACTGAAATCAGGGACCAGACAAGGCTGCCCCCTTTCTCCTTATCTTTTCAATATTGTACTTGAGGTACCAGCTCGAGCAATTCGACAACATAAGGAGGTCAAAGGGATACAAATTGGAAAGGAAGAAGTCAAACTATCATTATTTGCAGACGACATGATAGTCTACCTAAGTGACCCAAAAAACTCAACTAGAGAGCTCCTACAGCTGATAAACAACTTCAGCAAAGTGGCAGGTTATAAAATCAACTCAAGCAAATCAGTGGCCTTCCTATACTCAAAGGATAAGCAGGCTGAGAAAGAAATTAGGGAAATGACCCCCTTCACAATAGCCACAAACAGTATAAAGTACCTTGGGGTGACTCTTACCAAACATGTGAAAGATCTGTATGACAAGAACTTCAAGACTCTGAAGAAGGAAATGGAAGAAGACCTCAAAAAATGGGAAAACCTCCCATGCTCATGGATCGGTAGAATCAATATAGTTAAAATGGCCATTTTGCCTAAAGCAATATACAGATTCAATGCAATACCCATCAAAATCACAACTCAATTCTTCACAGAGTTAGAAAGAGCAATTATCAAATTCATCTGGAACAACAAAAAACCCAGGATAGCTAAAACTATTCTCAGCAACAAAAGAAAGTCTGGGGGAATCAGTATCCCGGACCTCAAGCAATACTACAGAGCAATAGTGTCAAAAACTGCATGGTATTGGTACAGTGACAGGCAGGAGGATCAATGGAACAGGATTGAAGATCCAGAAATGAACCCACACACCTATGGCCACTTGATCCTCGACAAAGAGGCTGAAAACATCCAATGGAAAAAAGATAGCCTTTTCAACAAATGGTGCTGGTTCAACTGGAGGTCAGCATGCAGAAGAATGCGAATTGATCCATCCTTGTCTCCTTGTACTAAGCTCAAATCCAAATGGATCAAGGACCTCCACATAAAGCCAGACACTCTGAAGCTAATAGAAAAGAAACTGGGGAAGACCCTTGAGGACATCGGTACAGGGAGAAAGTTTCTGAACAGAACACCAATAGCGTATGCTCTAAGAGCAAGAATTGACAAATGGGACCTCATAAAATTACAAAGTTTCTGTAAGGCAAAGGACACCATCAAGAGGACAAATCGGCAACCAACAAATTGGGAAAAAATCTTCACCAGTCGTACATCAGATAGAGGGCTAATATCCAATATATATAAAGAACTCAAAAAGTTAGACTCCAGAAAACCGAACAACCCTATTAAAAAATGGGGTACAACTCCTGGGCATATACCCAGAGGATTCCCCACCATGTAATAAGGATACATGCTCTACTATGCTCATAGCAGCCCTATTTATAATTGCCAGATGCTGGAAAGAACCCAGGTATCCCTCAACAGAAGAGTGGATGCAAAAAATGTGGTACATCTACACAATGGAGTACTATTCAGCCATTAGAAACAATGAATTCATGAAATTCTTAGGCAAATGGATGGAGCTGGAGAACATCATACTAAGTGAGGTAACCCAGACTCAAAAGGTGAGTCATGGTATGCACTCACTAATAAGTGGATATTAATCTAGAATCTGGAATACCCAAAACATAATCCACACATCAAATGAGGTACAAGAAGAAAGGAGTAGTGGCCCCTTGTTCTGGAAAGACTCAGTGAAGCAGTATTCGGCAAAACCAGAACGGGGAAGTGAGAAGGGGTGGGTGGGAGGACAGAGGAAGAGAAGGGGGCTTACAGGACTTTCGGGGAGTGGGGGGCTAGAAAAGGAGAAATCATTTGAAATGTAAATAAATTATATCGAATAAAAAAAATTAAAAAAAAAAGAATCAACAAAACCAAGAGCTGCTTCTTTGAGAAAATCAACAAAATAGACAAACTTTAAACTAAGAGGCACAGAGACAATAAATATTCAAATTAACAAAATAAAAAATGAAAAGGGAGACATAAGAACATAAACTTAGAGAATTCAAAGAACCATTAGGTTTTACTTCAAAAGACTGTAATTCGCAAAATTGGAAAATCTAAACAAAATGGATGAATTTCTAGACAAAATCCACTTACCAAAGTTGAATCAAGATCAGGAAATGTATCAAAACAGACTCATAATCCTTAAGGAAATAGAAGCAGTCATTAAAAGTTTCCCAATCAAAAATATCTGGGGGCAGATGGATTTAGAAGAGTTCTATCAGATTTCCAAAGAGGTAATACAAATACTCCTCAAACCATTCCATAAAACTAAAATGGAAGGAATACTACTGAACTCATTGTATGAGGACACAGTTATTCTGATACCCACACCACACAAAGACACAACAAAGAAAGAGAACTTTAGACCAATTTCACTTACAAACATCAACATAAAAATACTCAATAAAATTCTTTCAAATTGAATTTAAAAAACACATAAAAAGCACAATTCACCATAATCAAGTAGGCTTCCAAGTTGCAATTCACCCAGCACAGGAAGCTCCAGAAGAATGACTTAAGTGGGGGAGCTATGGTTCCTCTGAGAAAGGGAACAAAATGCTCACAGGAACAACAAGGGAGGCAATGTGTGGAGCAGATTCTGAAGTGAAGGCCACCCAGCGAGTGCGCTACCTGGGGAATTCATCCTATAAATAGTCAGCAACTCCCCCCCCAACACTACGATGAGAAGCATGTACCAAAAAGAGCAAGCCATGGCTGTCTCCAGAGGGGCCCTGCCAGAGTCTTATGAATTCAGAAGCAGAAACTAGCAACCAAGCTTGGACTGAGCTTGGTATCCCCAACAGAGGATCTGGAGGGCTGTCCAGAGGAACTGAAGGGGTATATAGCCCCATGGGAAAAACAATGACACCAGACACCCCAAGACTCCCAGGGACTGAATCATCAACCAAGGGGTATACATGGTTCCAGCCAAAAATGTGGCAGAGGAATGCCTTTTTGGGCATCAGTGGGAAGAGTGGTCTTTTTTTTTCATAGTTTTTTCCTATTTTATTTTATTAAATTGTAATCTTTTGGTATGAAATTAAGTTTTTTTAATTTGATATAGTTTTTATTTACATTTCAAATGATTTCTCCTTTTCTAGCCCCCCACTCCCCGAAGGTCCCATAAGCCCCCTTCCCTTTGGCCAGGTAAAGGCTCAATAGAGGCCACAACAAAGGGAAACAGATGGGGGAGAGGAAGTTTGGGGGGAGAGGTGGGACTGTGTTGGGTAGAGGGACATATACATAGAGGCAGGGGAAGGGATGAGGGGAATGGAATCATTGGGGAGGGGGGCTTTTGGGAGGGGGAAACTGGGAAAGGTTTTACCATTGGCAATGTAAATGAAGAAGATACTCAATAAAAAAAAATCAATAGCCCTTCTCTACACAAGTATTAAATGGGCTGAGAAAGAAATTAGGGAAACAGTACCCTTCACAATAGCCACAAAGAACATAAAATACTTTGGTGTAACTTTAACAAAGCAAGTGAAAGACCTATCTGAAAAGAATGTCAAATACTGGAGGAAAAATTGAGGAAAATATCAGAGGATAGAAAGATGTCCCTATCAATAGGACTAACATAGCAAAAATGGCTATCTTACCAAAAGCAGTGCACAGATTCAATGCAATTTCCATGAAAATTCCAACACATTTTTTTACATTCCTTCAAAAGCAATCTCAACTTCATATGGAAAAACAAAAAACCCAGAATAGGAAAAAAAAAACAAAAAAAAAAACAATTTAAAAAACCCCAAAACTAAACAATAAAAAAAGTTCTGAAGGAATCACTGCGATCCTTGATCTCAATATGTTCAGAAATAGTGATTTTTTAAAAAAGCCTTTATGGTACTGGTACAAAAATAGACAGGGTAATCAATAGAAAATAATTAAAGACCCCAAAATAGACCCACATACCCATGTACACTTGATTTTCAACAAAGAAGCCAAAACCAAACAATGAGGGGGAAAAGAAAGCATCTTCAAAGAATGGTGCTGGTCTAGCTGGTTGACTGCATACAGGTGAATGCAAATAGATCCATATTTATTACCCTGCAAAAAATTCAAGTCCAAGTGGATTAAGGACCTCAACTGACTCCTATTAGACTCCTATTAGACTATTAGAGAGAGTGATAACCTTGAATGCATTGGTACAGAACACATTTTCCTGAACAGAATACCAATAGCTTAGTTCCTAAGATCAATAATTGATGAATGGCCCCTAATGAAATTGAAAAACTTCTTTATGGTAAAAAAAAAATCGTCAATAAGACAAAATGGTAGCCTACAGACTGGAAAAAGATTTTCACTAACCCTACATCCATCCAGTGGAGGGCTAATATCCAAAATATATAAAGAACTCAAGAAGTTAGATACCAACAAACCAAATAACCCAATTAAAAACTGGGGTACAGAAATAAATGGAGCATTCTCAATAGAGGAATATCAAATGCCTGAGAAGCACTTAAAGAAATGTACTTAGTCATCATGCAAAGCAACATGACTCTGAGATTCTATCATGTTGTAAGATATCTCCTCTCCATTCACATTGAGAAAGTGAGAGAGGCCAGTGATTGGAGGGGAGAGAGGAGGAGGATCTAAGAGAAGTGAGGGGAGGAGAGAGGGAGAGGCTCGGGGAACCCCAGTAGTGGAGGGAGAGAGATGCAGATATCCAGATGGCTTCAGATATATTTCTGGTGTTTGAAAGAGGTTAGAAATATTGGGATAAGACTTTATCATTGTAAACTGGCATTATGTAATAGGGAGTTTAATATACATAAATATTTTTGGTTAACTATTTAAGTTTAAGAGTCATGCTTTACCAGGTATTTGGGTGCAGAGCGGGAGCATGGGACTCCTGTCATTTACAGAGTCTACTGTGGAGAGAAAACACAGCTGGGATGCTGTGAGAGCTAGCTGGGAAAGACTGGCTCTGTGGTGACAGTGAGAGCTGCCCAGAGCGAGACCTGCCGGAACTTGGTGCAGGGCCCTGGCAGGGTGGTCTTTATTAATTAATTAACACTACACCATCATACTCATTAGAATGACTAAGATCAAAAACTCAAGGGGCAACACATGCTGGTGAGGATATGGAGAAAGGGGAACACTCCTCCTGTTGGGAGTGCAAACTTGTACAATCACTCTGGAAATCAATCTGATGGTTTCTTATAAAACTGGAAATAGTTCTAACTGAAGACCCAACTATACTGCTCCTGGACATACACCCAAAAGACCACACCACAAGAACGCGTGCTTCACTATGTTCATAGCATCTTTATTTGTAATAGCCACAAACTGGGAACAACCCAAATGCCCCTCAACTGAAGAATGGATACAGAAAATAAGGTTCATTTATACAATGGAATACTATATTCAGCTATTAAAAACAAGGACATTAAGAATTTTGCAGGCAAATTTATGGAAATAGAAAATATCATCCTGAGTGAGGTAACCCAGACTCAAAAGTACATGCATAGCATGTACTCACTGATAAGTGAATATTAATCATAAGTACATGATAAACCCCACAGAACCAAAAAGTTAAACATTTTAAGGCCCAAGCATGGAAGCTTGAATCACACTTAGAAGGAAGAAACAAAATAATCATAGGAGGTAGAGGGAGGGTTGGTCCAGGATGGAGAGGGGAGGGCAAAAGGAATGGGGAGTCAAGGTCAGGCATGGGGAGAGACAGAATAGAGGCCCAGAGTGCAAGGAAAATGAATAAAAATCTCTAACTACTGGCAGTGGGGGTGGAGGAGAGAATCTCTGGGAAGTCCCAGAGACCTGGGATAGGGGAAGCTCCCAGGAGTCCATGTGAACAACATTAAGCCAACAATAGAGACTTGGAACATAAAAAAGTCACTTCCTGTAGCAAAGCAGGACCTCCAGTGGAGGGATAAGGACACCAATCTATCCACAAAACTTTCAACCCAAAATTTGTCCTGTCTAAAGAAATTCAGGGATGGAGCAGAAACTGAAGGAAAAGTCAAACAATAACCTGCCCAACTCAAACTGATCCATGGGCAACCACCAATCTCTGATACTATTAATGATACTCTGTTGTGCTTACAGACAGGAACCTAGCATAACCATCCTCTGAGAGACTTTACCCAGCAGTGAGCTGAAACAGATGCAGATATCTCCTGCCAAACCAGGATAGTAATGAAAGAGTTGAGGGAAGGATTGAAAGTCCTGAAAAGGGAAGAGAACCCCCACAGGAAGACCAACAAAGTCAACTAACTTGGATTCCTAGAACTCTTTGAGACTGAGTCTCAAAGACCAAAGAACCAACCAAAGAACACACAGGAACTACGAGCCCCAGCACATATATAGCAGACATGTAGCTCAGTCTCTATGGCTGCTGTGCTGGCCTCTGTAGGAGATGGTGTGTGTGTGTGTGTGTGCGTGTGCGTGTGCGTGTGCGTGTGTGTGTGTGTGTGTGTGTAATAAAGAATGAATACTGTGTTAGAGTGGACCTGAGTTCAAGTCTCAGCATCTACTTCAGGTGGCTTGTATCACCTGTTAATTCCAGCTTGAGGAGATGCAATCCTCTGGCTTCAATGTGCACGCACACACACACACTTAAATATAAAGGCTTTCAAATATTTCATTTGTATGTAAAAACAGCTTTTAAATGTATCAAATGACAATAATGGGCATATCTTTAAATTAGTATGAAAACAATCTATAAAACAAAACTCAAGGTAATAAACCTTCTAGTTGTAATTGGAAGATTTTGAGAAAGAGATCAACTACAATTTTTTTTATTTTATTTTTTTTATTTTTTGAGATCGACTACAATTTTGTAATGACTTTTCAAAGTCAAAAAGTTGTTGGGAGCAAGTACAGTAAAGAAGTTTCTTACTTATTGCTAATCTACATATTCTGGTAATTAAGGTTTTTTTAATTCATCTATCAAACAATAAAATAACGAATACTCGTGATTTTAAGATATCTTTTAAAAGCAAAATTGTGTCATTTTAGCTTGTCCAAATTAAAACCCTTTCGTATTCTAATATTTCACATAAATAAAAGTAACAAAGAAGAGAAGAGTGAAAAATTCAAACACAAAGAGCCACTTACATTGGAACCTTCTTTGGCTGAAGATTTGAAATGTACTGGTTTGGACAATGTTAAAATTCCTTTTATAGAAATTGTGGGAGTATCTCCACAACTAGAGGGCCAACTTATATCTCTGCACTTAAAAAAAAAAAAAGAAAGCATAAGTTAAGTTTTTACAAAGGACTCTGACAACACAAATATATGATATATTTATTGAGTTGATAACTTTTCTGAGGCAAGGTCTCTTTACATAGCCCTGGTTGTTTTGGGACTCACAATATATACCAGGCTGGCCTCAGAGACCCACCTGCCTCTGCCTCCAGAGTGCTGGGATTAGAGGTATGAACCACCATGCCCTACTGAGTTAATTATTTTTAGTTAAAATTTTTTAATAAATTTTAGAATACTGAGATTTCACACTTCATCCACATTAACATTTTGACATTTTTCTTCATGACATTTTTGTACACATTTTGTCTTTGTTAATCACTCTTCCTCTACTCCTCTCCTTGCTGTGCCTCTCACTTGTTCCCAATTGTCCTCTTCTAGCTTTCAAGTAACAAGTATTCCATTATCTTCCCTAACCTCTTCCTTAAAAACTCTTTTCCATAGCGAATAATGAAAAAAGAATAGGCAAAGTCCATCCCCTCATGTTCCTCTAATTTCCTGACTTATGTACATATAAGTACAAATACAAAAATTAAAAGCAGGCGAATATGTGAAAGAGAACATGTAATATTCTTGTGAGTCTTATTTATCTCACTTGTTAATTTCCAGATATATTCAATTTCCTGAAATACTCACAATTTAATTTATATAGCTAAATAAAATTCTATTGTGTATATGTACCACATTTTTATTATCAATTCATGTTGATGGACATCTAGGCTGATTTAATTTCCGTTCTATTATAAATAGTAAACCACAAAACCTGAATGTGCAAGTATATATATAATAAGATTTTTACACGTTTGGGTATATGCTTAGGCATAGAGTCCTATAGTAGTGTTATTTTTAGATTTTGGAGGGGGTTGTTTCCACTTTTGTTTGTGGAAGAAGCAGATGAAGAAGAAGAAGAGATGCAAGAAACCTACCTTTGCACTTTGCCACTGCTTGTACACTTAGAGCTCCCCTTCCCTCCTTTTCCCAGCATAGATGCCTCAGGCCTTTTGGAGAGGGCCCAGCCTGGCACCAGAATATTGTAATTCCCCTTTTCATGGCAGCAATTCTTTCCCACTAATGACCTCCTCGGGGTAGGCAGCAGATACCAGCCTTAGGAACAGACAAAAGGCAACTTACCACTGCCTCTGTGTCACTGAGGCTGACACTCTCCTTGATAATCAACATTTCTCCAGTGCAGATGGCTCCTGTCCTTGAAGGGAACAAGGACCAAACATCCTTGAAATGGTAAGTGGCCCACTCTTGGACCATGAGGGAAGGGCAGTTAAGTGCTCCCAGACAGCCGTGACCAGTTTGTAAAAATACACTAGTTCCAGATAGCCCCATAAAGTTACTTCCCAGGTGTTATGAATGGGCCTGGCGCTGTTTGTATGTTGATGCTAATTCTGCTCTCCTAGGAGGGGCTGCAGACAATGAGTGAGTCATACTCATGTGACTTCTTGTGAACCAATCCCCTAATAAATAAAGGAGCCAATGACTGGGCGAGTAGGTGGGACTTCTGGGTTGGACAGAGGAAGAGAGAAAGCAGGAGAGAGTTAGGTCCTTTTTGGATGGGTAGAGCATGAGGACAAGATGTAATTATGAGGAATCCCATCAGGATTTGTTACCAGAGAATTTAGATTTAATAAGGCTTACAGATTAGGATTTTAGTTGTTGCACCCAGCAATTGAATTACCATTGTTTCTGAACTAAGTCTGTGTGGCATTTTCCTTCACGTGGCAGTTCACCTGGGTTTAAAAAAGAAAGGTACAAGGGCAAAGTATGGGTTTTCCAGATGTGTACCACAAAGGCCATGGGGTTTTTGTGCATTGGGGCTGGCATGGTAGCAACCCACCAGTGGGCACCTAGTGAGCTAGGTGGAGACATTTGGGGAAGCCCCTGGCCACAGTCTCCACAAGATAAGAACAGGCTGGCCAGACTGCTGGGCTGAAAGTAGCAAGGTATAGTGCAGGAACTTGCCATTCTTTTTTAATATTTCCCATAACACCCAGGTCTAAAGGGTCCCCCTCCCAGCTGCACAGGTCCGCCCCTCTGTCTGAACAAATGTTGTTAGGTTTGAAGCATGGCTTCCCCTTGTCATCTTCCCAGTCACATAACAACAAAGTCCAGATATCCTTGCATGTGCATGTACAAAAACTCCAAGCCCCTGGACACAGCCATCACATTCGTACCCTGCACAATGGGAAAGGCTTGCAAGCTCTGGGTCTGACTATTAAATGAAGGTTCTCATTATTATTACATCAGACTTGCATTTCCTGTTGTTCTTCTGGGGTTCACAAGAACTGGGCATAACAGTTTGTTTGTTCATTTTTTTGGTTTTGGCATCTGGGTTTTTGTTTTGTTTTGTTATTTAGACATTTTCACAGTGATTTCCATAGCAGTTACACCAATTTACACTCCCACAAAGAGTTCCTTTTCCCTAACACCTTCACCAAAATTTGTTGTCATTTCTCTTTTGATGATAGCCATTCTGACTGGGATGAGATAGGATCTCAAAGATGGATGAAGATTCTGAACTTTTTTTTTTTTTTTACTAAATTCTTTAATTGTAATAGTTAGGTCAATATACATCTACATACAAACATATATGTATTGAATGAACTATAAATTTTGTGTGTGTGTGTGTGTGTGTGTGTGTACACAGAAAGAGAGAGAGAGAGAGAGAGAGAGAGAAAATACAAATTGGAACATTCTACCAGTAAAGCTTTTGTACCTCAGTATTAAGAGGATTTTTAAAATAAAAGTATAGATGAGAGTGGAGATTTACAACTTAAAGGGCCAGCAAATATCTTCAATAAAATTATGGAAGAAACTTCCCTAACCTAAAGAGAGAGATGCCCATGAATATACTAGAAGCCTACAGAACTCCAAACAGACTGGACCAGAACAGAAATACCTCCCATCACATAGTAATCAAAACCCCAAATATATTAAACAAAGAAAGAATATTAAAGGCAGTAAGAGAAAAAGGCCAAGTAACATATAAAGGAAGACCTATCAGAATCACACCAGACTACTCACCAGAGACTAGGAAAGCTAGAAGATCCTGAGCAGATCTCATGCAGATTCTAAGAGAACACAAATGCCAGCCAAAACTACTATACTCAGCAAAACTCTCAATCAACATAGATGGAGAAAGCAAGATATTCCATGACAAAACGAAGTTTACCCAATATCTTTCCACAAATCCAGGCCTACAAAGGATAATAGGAAGAAAACACCAATACAAGGAGGGAAACTTCATCCTGGAAAAAGCAAGATAGTAACCTCTCATCAAACCCAAAAGAAGTTAACCAATCAAATTTAAAAAATAACATCAAAAATGACAGGAAGTAACAATCACTATTCCTTAATATCTCTTAACATCAATAGACTCAATTCCCCAATAAAAAGACATAGACTAAAAGACTGGATAAAGAAATAGGACCCTCCATTTTGCTGCATACAGGAAACACACCTCAGTATTAAAGACAAACACTACTTTAGAGTAAAAGGCTGGGAAGAAAATTTTACAGGCAAATGGTCTCAGGAAACAAGCCGGAGTAGCCATTCTAATATGAGATAAAATTGATTTTCAACCTAAAGTGATCAAAAGAGACACTGAGGGACACTTCTTGCTGGTCAAAGGAAAAATACACCAAGAAGAACTCTCAATCCTGAACATCTATGCTCCAAGTGCAAGGACACCCTCATTCATAAAAGAAACTTTGCTAAAGCTCAAAGCACACATTGCACTTAACACAATAATTGTGGGTGACTTCAACACTGCACTTTCCTCAATGGACTGATCAGGGAAACAAAAACTGAACAGGGACACAGTGAAACTAATTGAAGCTTTGGACCAATTAGATTTAACAGATATATATATATAGAACATTTCATACAAAAGCAAAATATATATACACCCTTTTCTTAGCACCTCATGGTACCTTCTCCAAAATCGATCATATAATTGGTCACAAGGCAGACCTCAACAAATATAAGAAGATTGAAATAATCCCATGCCTCCTATCAGATCACTATGGAGTAAAAGTAGTCTTTGATAGCAACAAAAACAACAGAAAGCCCACATACACATGGAAACTGAACAATACTCTACTCAGTGATACCTTGGTCAAAAAAGAAATAAAGAAATCAAAGACTTTTTAGAATTTAATGAAAATGAAGACACATCATACACAAATCTATGGGACACAATGGAAGCAGTGCTAAGAGGAAAACTCATAGTCCTGAGTGCCTCCAAAAAGAAAATGCAGAGAGCATACACTAGCAGCTAAACAGCACACCTGAAAGTCCTGGAACAAAAAGAAGCTAATTCACCCAGGAGGAGTAGAAGGCAGGAAATCATCAAACTCAGGGCTGAAATCAATCAAGTAGAAACTAAGAGAACCATACAAAGAATCAACAAAACCAGGAGCTGGTTCTTTAAGAAAATCAACAAGATAGATAAACCCTTAGCCAGAAAAACCAAAGGGCACAGAGACAGTATCCAGATTAACAAAATTAGAAATGAAAAGGGAGATATAACAACAGAAACTGAGGATATTCAAAAATCATCAGATCCTACTACAAAAGCCTATACTCAACACAACTTGAGAATCTGGAGGAAATGGACAGTTTCCTAGACAGATATCAAACTCCAAAATTAAATCGGGATAAAATAGATCATCTAAGAAGTCCCATAACCCCTAAAGAAATAAAAGGGGTCATAGAAAGTCTCCCAAACAAAAAAAGCACAGGACCTGTTGGCTTCAGTGCAGAATTCTATCAGACCTGCAAAAAAGACCTAACACCAATACACTTCAAACTATTCCACAAAATAGAAACAGAAGAAACCATACCCAACTCATTCTACAAAGCCACAATTATGCTGATACCAAAACCACACAAAGATCCAAAAAAGAAAGAGAACTTCAGGCCAATTTCCCTTGTGAATATGGGTGCAAAAATACTTAATAAAATTCTTGCCAACCTAATCCAAGAACAACACATCAAAACGATCATCCACCATGATCAAGTAGGCTTCATCCCAGGGATGCAGGGATGGTTCCATATAAGGAAATCCATCAATGCAATCTACTACATAAACAAACTCAAAGAAAAAAAACATATGATCATTCCATTAAATGCTGAAAAAGCATTTGACAAAATTCAGCATCCTTTCATCTAAATCACCTTTCATGCTAAAGGTCTTAGAAAGAACAGGAATTCAGGGCCCATACCTAAACATCATTAAAGCAATATACAGCAAACCGGTAGCCAACATCAAACCAAATGGAGAGAAACTTGAAGCAATCCCACTAAAATCAGGGACTAGACAAGGCTGCTGCCCTCTCTTTCCATATCTGTTCAATATAGTACTTGAAGTTCTAGCTAGAGCAATTAGACAACATAAGGAGGTCAAAGGGATACAAATTGGAAAGGAAGAAGTAAAATTATCACTATTTGCAGATGATATGATAGTATACTTAAGTAACCTAAAAAACTCTACCAGAGAACTCCTACAGCTGATAAACAACTTCAGCAAAGTGGCTGGTTATAAAATCAACTCAAGGAAATCAGTTGCCTTCCTATACTCAAAGGATAAGCAGGCTGAGAAAGAAGTTAGGGAAATGACACCCTTCACAATAGCCACAAACAATATAAAGTATCTTGCTGTGACTCTAACCAAACAAGTGAAAGATCTATATGACAACAACTTCAGATCTCTGAAGAAGGAAATTGAAGACCTCAGAAAATGGAAAAACCTTCCATGCTCGTGGATTGGCAGGATTAATATAGTTAAAATGGCCATCTTGCCAAAAGCAATCTACAGATTCAACGCAATCCCCATCAAAATCCCAACTCAATTCTTCACAGAGTTAGAAAAAGCAATTCTCAAATTCATCTGGAATAACAAAAAACCCAGGATAGGTAAAACTATTCTCAACAACAAAAATTCTGGGGGATTCAGAATCCCAGACCTCAAGCAATACTACAGAGCAATAGTGTTAAAAACTGCATGGTATTGGCACAGTGACAGACAAGTGGACCAATGGAATAGAATTGAAGACCCAGAAACGAATCCACACACCTATGATCACTTGATCTTCGACAAAGGAGCTGAAAACATAGCTGGAAAAAAGTGGGGAAAAGATAGCCTTTTCAACAAATGGTGCTGGTTCAACTGGAGGTCAGCATGCAGAAGAATGGGAATTGATCCATTCTTATCTCCTTCCACTAAGCTCAATTCCAAGTGGATCAAGGACCTCCACGTAAAACCAGACACACTGAAACTAATAGAAATGAAACTGGGGAAAACCCTTGAGGACATGGGCACAGGGGGAAAGTTCCTGAACAGAAAACCGACAGCTTATGCTCTAAGATCAAGAATTGACAAATGGTCATCAGAACTCTGCCTCCCGCCAGTCAGTTACGAGGCCTCCTCCATATTGGTTCTCGGTCGCCAGAGAAATCAGACTGAGGTACGCAAATATAACCCGAGACCAACATGGCGGGGGATCTAAGCCCCACGGGCGTTGGCTTGCACCGAAGCCCTGGGCTGATCGGGGGGCCACCGGGGTGCAAACCCGGCCAGAAGGTTTTTTTCCCTCGGGCCAGCGCGCGCACCACCGCCATTTTGCCTAAGGGAAGCCAGAGAGACCTAGCAGGCAAAACCAAACCGGCTAACAGGCATAGCCCAAGGCGGACATAGCAGGGGTCTCAGACGATCAGGCCCTGGACTGCCCCCAGGCCCTGGACTGCTCGGTGGGCCATCTGTGTGCCGACCCGGCCAGGAGCTTGTTTGCCCCGGGCCGGCGCACTCCGCCGCCATTTTGCCTACTGGAAGCCAGAGAGACTAGCAGACAAAACCAAACCAGCTAACAGGCATAGCCCGAGGCGGACATAGCAGGGGTCTCAGACGGTCAGGCCCTGGACTGGCCCCAGGCCCTGGGCTGCTCGGTGGACCATCTGTGTGCTGACCCGGCCAGGAGGTCGTTAGCCCAGCAGACTCTCCCAGCACTCTCAGGGAGTGCGCCCACACCACCATCCTAGCCACCTGACAGACCCAATTAACACTCACAGCTGAGGGGAACTTTGCTCTGACATTGGCCTGCCAGGCTTTTGCCTAGACTCAGGGCCTGAGCAGCTAGGCTAGCCTTGTGTGCACCAACCCGGTTGGGAGTTCTGCTGCCCAGCAGAGAGATCAGCACACAGAAAAGGTCCCTGCAGCATACAGCCTCAGCGCTCCCTGAAGGAGCAAACGGGCACCTTCTGGCTCACAGACACAATCTGGGGCAAAGAACACTAGGGCTGCAAGGGCACCCAAGAGTAGGAAAGCACATCAGCAATCTGCAAAAGGGAAAACCCTGCCCTCCAGTGTTGCAGAAATAGCCCTAGAGCCTCTCAGGAGGCTGTAACACCAGCCGGAGACAAGACCAATTAGCTCCAGAGAACAAGATGGCAAAGGGCAAACGCAGGAACGCTACTAACAGAAATCTAGGCAATATGGCAGCATCTGAACCAAACTCTCCAACATCAGCAAGTCCTGGTTATGCCAACACACCAGAGAAACAAGATTTGGATTTAAAATCACTGTTCATGATGCTGCTAGAAGAACACAAAAAGGACATGAATGAATCTCTTAAAGCAATACAGGGGAACATGAATAAGCTAGAAACCCATTTAATGGAAACACAAAAAACACTTAAAGAAATGCAGGAGAATAAGGCCCAAGAGATAGAAGCCAATAAAGAAGAAAGGCAAAAAAAACTTAAAGAAATGCAGGAGAACTTGAGTCAACAGGCAGAAGTCATGAAAGAGGAAACACAAAAATCTCTTAAAGAATTACAGGAAAACACAGACAAACAAATGATAGAAATGAGCAAAACCATCCTGGACCTAAAAACAGAAGTAGAAACAACTAAGAAATCACAAAGGGAGACAACTTTGGAGATAGAAAACCTTGAGAAAAAATCAGGGGCCATAGATGCAAATATAAACAACAGAATACAAGAGATGGAAGAAAGAATCTCAGATGCCGAAGATACTATAGAAACCATTGACTCAACTGTCAAAGAAAATGCAAAATGCAAAAAGATTGTATCCCAGAACATCCAGGAAATCCAGGATACAATGAGAAGACCAAACCTAAGGATTATAGGTATAGATGAGAGTGAAGATTTACAACAGAAAGGGCCAGCAAATATCTTCAACAAAATTATGGAAGAAAACTTTCCTAACTTAAAGAGAGAGATGCCTATGAATATACAAGAAGCCTACAGAACTCCAAACAGACTGGACCTGAGCAGAAATACCTCCCGTCACATAATAATCAAAATCCCAAATGCTCTAAACAAAGAAAGAATATTAAAGGCAGTAAGAGAGAAAGGCCAAGTAACATATAAAGGAAGACCTATCAGAATCACACCAGACTTCTCACCAGAGACCATGAAAGCTAGAAGATCCTGGGCAGATCTCATGCAGACTCTAAGAGAACACAAATGTCAGCCAAGACTACTATACCCAGCAAAACTCTCATTCACCATAGATGGAGAAACCAAGATATTCCATGACAAAACCAAATTCACACAATATCTTTCCACAAACCCAGCTCTGCAAAGAATAATAGGAGGAAAACTCCAATACAAGGAGGGAAACTACACACTGGAAAAAGCAAGATAGTTACCTTCCTTCATCAAACCCAAAAGAAGATAACCACTCAAATATAAAAAGAACATCAAAAATGACAGGAAGTAATAATCAATATTCCCTAATATCTCTTAACATTAATGGTCTCAATTCCCCAATAAAAAGGCATAGACTAACAGACTGGATAAGGCAACAGGACCCTACAATTTGCTGTATACAGGAGACACACCTCAGTGTCAAAGATAAAAACTACCTCAGAGTAAAAGGCTGGAAGACAATCTTACAAGCCAATGGTCACAGGAAACGAGCAGGAGTAGCCATTCTAATATCAGATAAAATTGACTTTCAACCTAAAGTCATCAAAAGAGACACAGAAGGACATTTCTTGCTGGTCAAAGGAAAAATCCACCAAGAAGAACTTCAAATTCTGAACATCTATGCGCCAAATGCAAGGGCACCCTCATTCGTAAAAGAAACCTTACTAAAGCTCAAAGCACACATTGCACCTAACACAATAATTGTGGGGGACTTCAACACTCCACTTTCCTCAATGGACAGATCGGGAAAACAGAAACTAAGCAGGGACACAGTAAAACTAATTGAAGCTTTGGATCAATTGGATTTGACTGATATTTATAGAACATTTCACCCTAAAGCAAAAGAATATACCTTTTTCTCAGCACCTCATGGTACCTTCTCCAAAATCGACCATATAATTGGACACAAGGCAGACCTCAACAAATATAAGAAGATCAAACTAATCCCATGCCTCCTATCAGATCACTATGGAGTAAAAGTGATCTTCAATAGCAACAAAAACAACAGAAAACCCACATACACGTGGAAACTGAACAATATTCTACTCAATGATACCTTGGTCAAGGAAGAAATAAAGAAAGAAATTAAAGACTTTTTAGAACACAATGAAAATGAAAACACAACATACCCAAATCTATGGGACACAACGAAAGCAGTGCTAAGAGGAAAACTCATAGCCCTGAGTGCCTCCAAAAAGAAAATGGAGAGAGCACACAGTACCAGCTTAATGACACACCTGAAAGCCCTGGAACAAAAAGAAGCTATTTCACCCAGGAGGAGTAGAAGGCAGGAAATCATCAAACTCAGGGCCGAAATCAATCAAGTAGAAACAAAGAGAACCATACAAAAAATCAACAAAACCAGGAGCTGGTACTTTGAGAAAATCAACAAGATAGATAAACCCTTAGCCAGACTGACCAAAGGGCACAGAGAAAGTATCCAAATTAACAAACTTAGAAATGAAAAGGGAGATATAACAACGGAAACTGAGGAAATCCAAAAAAATCATCAGATCCTACTACAAGAGCCTGTACTCAACACAACTGGAGAATCTGGAGGAAATGGACAATTTCCTTGACAGATACCAAATACCAAAATTAAATCAGGACCAACTAGACCATCTAAACAGTCCCATAATGTCTAAAGAAATAGAAGGAGTCATAGAAAGTCTTCCAACCAAAAAAAGCACAGGACCAGATGGTTTCAGTGCAGAATTCTATCAGACCTTCAAAGAAGAGTTAACACCAATACTCTCCAAACTGTTCCACAAAATAGAAACAGAAGGAAAACTACCCAATTCCTTCTATGAAGCCACAATTATGCTGATACCAAATCCACACAAAGATCCAACAAAGAAAGAGAACTTCAGACCAATTTCCCTTATGAACATCGATGCAAAAATACTCAATAAAATTCTTGCCAACCGAATCCAAGAACACATCAAAACGATCATCCACCATGATCAAGTAGGCTTTATCCCGGGAATGCAGGGTTGGTTCAATATACGGAAATACATCAATGCAATCCACTACATAAACAAACTAAAAGAACAAAACCACATGGTCATTTCATTGGATGCTGAAAAAGCATTTGACAAAATTCAGCATCCTTTCATGCTTAAAGTCTTGGAGAGAACAGGAATTCAAGGCCCATACCTAGTAAAAGCAATATACTGCAAACCGGTAGCCAGCATCAAACTAAATGGAGAGAAACTTGAAGCAATCCCACTGAAATCAGGGACCAGACAAGGCTGCCCCCTTTCTCCTTATCTTTTCAATATTGTACTTGAGGTACTAGCTCGGGCAATTTGACAACATAAGGAGGTCAAAGGGATACAAATTGGAAAGGAAGAAGTCAAACTTTCATTATTTGCAGACGACATGATAGTCTACCTAAGTGACCCAAAGAACTCCACTAGAGAACTCCTACAGCTGATAAACAACTTCAGCAAAGTGGCAGGTTATAAAATCAACACAAGCAAATCAGTGGCCTTCCTATACTCAAAGGATAAGCAGGCTGAGAAAGAAATTAGGGAAATGACCCCCTTCACAATAGCCACAAACAATATAAAGTATCTTGGGGTGACTCTTACCAAACATGTGAAAGATCTGTATGACAAGAACTTCAAGACTCTGAAGAAGGAAATGGAAGAAGACCTCAAAAAATGGGGAAACCTCCCATGCTCATGGATCGGTAGAATCAATATAGTTAAAATGGCCATTTTGCCAAAAGCAATATACAGATTCAATGCAATACCCATCAAAATCCCAACTCAATTCTTCACAGAGTTAGAAAGAGCAATTATCAAATTCATCTGGAACAACAAAAAACCCAGGATAGCTAAAACTATTCTCAGCAACAAAAGAAAATCTGGGGGAATCAGTATCCCTGACCTCAAGCAATACTACAGAGCAATAGTGTTAAAAACTGCATGGTATTGGTACAGTGACAGGCAGGAGGATCAATGGAACAGGATTGAAGATCCAGAAATGAACCCACACACCTATGGCCACTTGATCCTCGACAAAGAGGCTGAAAACATCCAATGGAAAAAAGATAGCCTTTTCAACAAATGGTGCTGGTTCAACTGGAGGGCAGCATGCAGAAGAATGCGAATTGATCCATCCTTGTCTCCTTGTACTAAGCTCAAATCCAAATGGATCAAGGACCTCCACATAAAGCCAGACACTCTGAAGCTAATAGAAAAGAAACTGGGGAAGACCCTTGAGGACATCGGTACAGGGAGAAAGTTTCTGAACAGAACACCAATAGCGTATGCTCTAAGAGCAAGAATTGACAAATGGGACCTCATAAAATTACAAAGTTTCTGTAAGGCAAAGGACACCATCAAGAGGACAAATCGGCAACCAACAAATTGGGAAAAGATCTTCACCAATCCTACATCAGATAGAGGGCTAATATCCAATATATATAAAGAACTCAAGAAGTTAGACTCCAGAAAACCGAACAACCCTATTAAAAAATGGGGTACAGAGTTAAACAAAGAATTCACACCAGAAGAACTTCGGATGGCGGAGAAGCATCTTCAAAAATGCTCAACTTCATTAGTCATTAGGGAAATGCAAATCAAAACAACCCTGAGATTTCATCTTACACCAGTCAGAATGGCTAAGATTAAAAATTCAGGAGACAGCAGGTGTTGGAGAGGGTGTGGAGAAAGAGGAACACTCCTCCACTGCTGGTGGGGCTGCAAATTGGTACAACCACTCTGGAAATCAGTCTGGCGGTTCCTCCGAAAACTGGGCACCTCACTTCCAGAAGATCCTGCTATACCACTCCTGGGCATATACCCAGAGGATTCCCCACCATGTAATAAGGATACATGCTCTACTATGTTCATAGCAGCCCTATTTATAATTGCCAGATGCTGGAAAGAACCCAGGTATCCCTCAACAGAAGAGTGGATACAAAAAATGTGGTATATCTACACAATGGAGTACTATTCAGCCATTAGAAACAATGAATTCATGAAATTCTTAGGCAATTGGATGGAGCTAGAGAACATCATACTAAGTGAGGTAACCCAGACTCAAAAGGTGAATCATGGTATGCAGTCACTAATAAGTGGTTATTAACCTAGAAAACTGGAATACCCAAAACATAATCCACACATCAAATGAGGTACAAGGAGAAAGGAGGACTGGCCCCTGGTTCAGGAGAGACTCAGTGAAACAGTATTCGGCAAAACCAGAACAGGGAAGTGGGAAAGGGTGGGTGGGAGGACAGGGAAAGAGAAGGGGACTTAAGGGACTTTCGGGGAGTGGGGGGCTAGAAAAGGGGAAATCATTTGAAATGTAAATAAATTATATCGAATAAAAAAAAAGAAAAAAAATAAGAATTGACAAATGGGACCTCATAAAATTACAAGGTTTCTGTAAGGCAAAGGACACTGTCAAAAGGACAAAATGGAAACCAACAAATTGGGAAAAGATCTTCACCAAGCCTACATCTGATAGAGGGCTAATATGCAATATATACAAAGAACTCAAGAAGTTAGACCCCAAGAAACAAAATAACCCTATTAAAAAATGGGTTACAGATGTAAACAAAGAATTTTCACCTGTAGAAATTCGGATGGCCGAGAAGCACCTTAAGAAATGCTCAACATCATTAGTCATTAGGAAAATGCAAATCAAAACAACCCTAAGATTTCACCTCACACCAGTCAGAATGGCTAAGGTTAAAAACTCAGGAGACAGCAGGTGTTGGTGAGGATGTGGAGAAAGAGGAACACTCCTTCACTGCTGAAATTGCAAGATGGTATAACCACTATGGAAATCAGTCTGGCGGTTCCTCAGAAAACTGGACATGACACTTCTGGAGGACCCTGCTATACCTCTCCTGGGCATATACCCAAAGGATTCCCTGGCATGTAATAAGGACACATGCTCAATTATGTTCATAGCAGCCTTATTTATAATATCCAGAAGCTGGAAAGAATCAAGATGTCCATCAATGGAGGAATGGATACAGAAAATGTGGTATATTTACACAATGGAATACTACTCAGCAATTAAAAACAATGAATTCATGAAATTTGTAGGCAAATGGTTGGAACTGGAAAATATCATCCTAAGTGAGGTAACCCAATTACAAAAAAAATACACATGGAATGCAATCTCTGATAAGTGGATATTAATTAGTCCAGAAGCTCTTAATACCCAAGACACAACTAGCATAACAAATGATTCTATGAAAAAGTAAGGAGAGGGTTCTGATCCTGGAAAAGCTTGATCTAGCATTGTAGGGGAGTACCAGGACAGAGAAAAAGGAGGGAGGTGATTGGAGAATGGGTGGGGAGAAGAAGGCTTATGGAACATATGGGGAGGGGGGAACTTGGAAAGCGGAAATCATTTGGAATGTAAACAAAGAATATAGAAAATAATATATATATATATAAAATGAAATAAAAGTAAACATTACTAAAATATTGCATAAAATGCATGAGCATCTTTTAAGACATTCTCTATTTCTTTATAGCATAAACTTTGATCTCAGTGATAACTAAATGAAGTCTGTTTGTTGAAATTCCGAAGTTAAATAACATTCTACTAATAATATATTGGCCATGTAGTCCAACCTTCCCACATCTGGGTAAAATGAACAAAGAGACAGATGCATATCCATATTTACTGCAATACTACTAACAACAAGTAGTGTGTGTGTGTGTGATCATGTGCTATATTTGTAAAAATCACTATTCTTCCATAAAAAGAATTAAGTTCTAGCCTTTTAGCTGGTATGCTCCAGTGAAGACACCACAACCTGACCCATCCTAGAGGAACAGCTGCACTCAGAGCAGTTGGTAAGACCTCTCCCCACTCCAGAGACCCAGAACTGCAGCTGGGAACCTGATGGACTGGGAACCTATCACCCACCAAAATCCCTGCCCTTCGGAATACCACTCCCCTTCTGCTCAGTCTTTTATGCTGGAACAGACTCTTAGCTGGTCAGCTCCAGTGAAGACACCAAGTCCTTACCCATCTTAAGAGAACCCATTGTACTCAGAGCCAGTGGTAAGAACCTCCCCCACCATGAGTCCCAGAGCTTCTGCTGGGACTCAGGACCCATCACCTACAAACCCCCATCCGTCCAAATACTACTTCCCTGCTATCCATTCTGTCCCTTTTGCCTGGTCCTTTCTGCCTGGGCAGATTCTTAGCTGGTCTGCTCCAGTGAAGACACCAAATTCTGACCCAGGCTAGAGGAACCACTGCACTCAGAGCACTTGAGGATCCACTTCACTCAGAGCAGTTAGACAACAGCTTGACTGCTCCACTGAAGACACAACAGTCTGAAGGCCTCCCAGGAGAATTGCTGCAGCCAAGGTGACAGATCAGTAGCTTCTCTGCCCCGGCGAAGAGCCCCTACATGGAAGGCCCCACAGGTGGTCAGCTACAACTACTACTGCAGGCCTACCAGGAGACTTAAAGAAACCCAGGGACAAAAGAGGCAGACTCCAGACAGTCACCCAAACCAATAAACATCAGGGATATCCAGATGGCAAAAGGCAAGAACAAGTCCATAACTAACAGGAGCCAAAACATTTGGGCATCATCAGAATCTAGTTCTCTTGAATACAACACACCTGAAAATCAGGTGCTAAAATCCTATCTCATGAAGATAATAAAGTCCTTTAAGGAGGATATCAATGACTCACTGAAAGAAATACAGGAAAACAAAGGTAAACAGGTAAAGGAATTAAAACAATTCAATACCTAAAAGTAGAATTAGAATCAATAAAAAAAGAACATAAATGGAGGCAACCACTGAAAATGAGGTAAGGAATTACATATGTAAGTATCACCAAGAGAATACAAGAGATAGAAGAGAGAATCTCAGGTGTAGAAGATACCATAGAAGAGATTGACACAACTGTCAAAGAAAATTCAAAACATAAAACCTCCTAACCCAAAATCCAGGAAATTCAGGATACAATGAAAAGACCAAATCTAAGAATAATCAGAATAGAGGAGAATGAAGATTCCCAGCTCTGAAAATGTCTTCAACAAAAAATCACAGAAGAAAACTTCCCCAACCTAAAGAAAGAGATGGCCATAAAGGTACAAGAAGACTATGAAACACCAAATAAATGGGACCAAAAAAGAAAATCCACTTGTCATATAATAATCAAAACACTAAATGCACAGAAGAAGGAATATTACAAGCTGCAAGGAAAAAGTACCAAGTAACATACAAAGGTAGACCTATCAGAATTACACCAGACTTCTCAACAGAGACTATGAAAGCCAAAAGAGCCTGGTAAGAGGTCATGCTGACTCTAATAGAACATAAATGCCAACACAGGCTACTATACCCAGCAAAACTCTAAATCAACATAGATGGAGAAACCAAAACATTTCAGGACAAAACCAAATTCAAACAGTATCTATCTACCAATCCAGACCTACAGAGAATCCTAGAAGAAAAACTCCAACACAAGGAAGGTATCTGTACCAAAGAAAGGGCAAGATATTAAGCATCTCACAACAAAGCCAAAAGGAAAACAAGATCCAGCATTTTGCTGCTTACAAAAAACACACCTCATTAATGAAGACAGACACTATACACTATTTCAAAGTAAAAGGATGAAAAAAAGGTCCTCCAAGCAAATGGTCTCAGGAAAGAAGCAAAAGTTATCAAGCATGATGAAGAAGAACACTTCATATTAATCAAGGGGAAAATCTACTACGAGAAAGTCACAATTCTGAACATATATGCCACAAACGCAAGGGCACCCACATTCATGAGAGAAACTTTACTAAAGCTCAAAACACACACTGAACCCCACACAATAATAGTGGGGGACTCCAATACCCCACTCTCACCAATAGACTGGTCATTGAAACACAAACTAAACAGAGACACAGTGAAACTAAGAGGTTATGAACAAAATGGATTTAACAGATATCTACAGAACATTTCACCCTAAAGCAAAAGAATACATCTTCTAGCACCTCATGGTATCTTCTCCAATATCAACCATATAATTTGTCACAAAACAACCCTCAACCAATACAAGAAGACTGAAATAATTCCATCATCCTATCAGATCACCATGGCCTAAGTCTGGTCTTCAAGAACAGCAAAAACTACAGAAAGCCCACATACATGTGGAAACTGAACAACTCTTTACTCAATGATAACCTGGTTAGGGGAGAAATAAAGAAATCAAAGACTTCCTGGAATTTAATGAAAGCATTGACACATCATACCCAAACTTATGGGACACAATGAAAGCAGTGCTAAGAGGAAAGTTCATAGCACTAAGTATCCTGATAAAGAAACTGGAGAGATCTTACACTAACAACTTAATAGCACACCTGAGAGCTCTAGAACAAAAGGAAGCAAACTCATCCAAGAGGAGTAGAAGGCAGGAAATTGTCAAACTAAGGGCTGAAATCAAACAAACAGAAACAAATAAAACAATACAAAGAATGAACAAAACCAGAAGCTGGTTCTTTGAGTGAATCAACATGATAGATAAACCCCTAGCCAAACTAAAGTATTGAGAGGCAGTATCCAAATTAACAAAATCAGAAATGAAAAGGGTGACATAACAACAAAAATGGAAGAAAGTGAACAAATCATCAATTCCTACTATAAAAGCCTATACTCAACAAAACTGGAAAATTTAGATGAAATGGATGCTTTTCTAAACAGATGCCACATAACAAGTTTAATCAGGATCAGATAAACTATCTAAACAGGCCCATATCACACAAGGAAATAGAAGAAGTCATTAAAAACCTTCCAACCAAAAAAAGCCCAGGACCAGATGGATTTAGTGCAGGATTCTAGCAGACCTTCAAAGAAGACCTGATATCAATTTTCCACAAACTATTGCATAAAATAAAAAGAGAAGGAACACTACCTAACTCATTCTATGAAGCCACAATTACTCTGATTGTAACCAATCTTAACCACACAAGGACCTAACCAAAAAAAAAGAGAACTTGAGACCAATTTCGCTTATCAATATCCATGCAAAAATACTCAATAAAATTCTTGCAAACCAAATGCAAGAACTCATCAAAACCATCATTCACCACAATCATGTAGGCTTCATCCCAGGGATGCAAGGTTGGCTTAATATAAGAAAATCAATTAACATAATCCAATATATAAACAAGCTCAAAGAAAAAAATCACATGATACTCTCCTTAGATGAAGAAAAAGCATTTGACAAAATACGACACCCCTTCCTGTTAAAAGTATTGGAGAAACCAGGAATTCAAGGCCCATACTTAAATATAATAAAAGCAATTTACGACAAACCAACGGCCAATATCAAATTAAATGGAGACATACTTGAAGCAATCTCACTGAAATCAGGGACAAGAATGGCCACTCTCCCCATATCTATTCAATATAGTACCCAACTGCTAGCTAGAACAATAAGACAACAAAAGATAACAAGGGGATACAAATTGGCAAAGAAATAAAGGTATCACTTATTTGCAGATGATATGATAGTATACAGAAAAGACCCAAAAAATTCTACCAGAGAATTCTCCAGCTCATAAACAACTTCAGCAAAGTGGCTGGATATAAAATTAACTCAAATAAATCAGTAGCCTTCCTTTAAACAAATGATAAACAAGTTTAGAAAGAAATTAGGGAAACAACTTCCTTCACAATAGCCACAAATAATATAAAATATCTTGGAATAAATCTAACTAAACAAGGGAAAGACATGTATAACAATAATTTCAAGTCTCTCAAGAATGCAAATTGATCCATTCTTATCTCCATGTACTAAACTTCACTCCAAGTGGATCAAAGACCTCCATGTAAAACCAGACACACTGAAACTAATAGAAAAGAAACTGGGGGAGACCCTTGAGGACATGGGCACAGGGGAAAAGTTCCTGAACAGATCACCAATGCTTTAAGATCAAGAATTGACAAATGGGACCTCATAAAATTACAAAGTTTCTGTAAGGCAAAGGACACTGTTAAAAGGACAAAATGGCAACCATCAAATTGGGAAAGGATATTCACCAACCCCACATCTGATAGAGGGCTAATATCCAATATATACAAAGAACTCAAGAAGTTAGACCCCAGGGAACCAAATAACCCTATTAAAAAATGGGGTACAGATCTAAACAAAGAATTTTCACCTGAAGAAATTCGGATGGCCAAGAGGCACCTTAAGAAGTGCTCAACATCATTAGTCATTAGGGAAATGCAGATTAAAACAACCCTGAGATTTCACCTTACACCAGTCAGAATGGCTAAGGTCAAAAACTCAGGAGACAGCAGGTGTTGGTGAGGATGTGGAGAAAGAGGAACACTCCTCCACTGCTGGTGGGGCTGCAAGATGGTACAACCACTGTGGAAATCAGTCTGGAGGTTCCTCAGAAAACTGGACATGAGACTTCCAGAGGACCCTGCTATACCTCTCCTGGGCATATACCCTAAGGATTCCCTGGCATGCAATAAAGACACATGCTCCATTATGTTCATAGCAGCCTATTTATAATAGCCAGAAGCTGGAAAGAAAACTGATGCCCCTCAAAGGAGGAATGGATACAGAAAATGTGGTATATTTACACAATGGAATACTACTCAGCAATTAGAAACAATGAATTCACAAAATTTTTAGGCAAATGGTTTGATCTGGAAAATGTCATCCTAATCGAGGTAACCCAATCACAAAAGAATACACATGGAATGCAATCTCTGATAAGTGGATATTAATTAGCCCAGAAGCCCTGAATACCCAATGCACAAATTGCATAACAAATGACTCCCATGAAGAAGTATGGAGAGGGTCCTGATCCTGGAAAGGATTGATCTAGCATTGGAAGGGAATATAAGGACAGAGAAAAAGGAGGGAGGTGATTGGAGAAGGGATGGAGAAAAGAAGGTTTATGGGACATATGGGGAGGAGGGATCCGGGAAAGGGGAAATCATTTGGAATGAAAACAAATAATATAGAAAATAAAAATATTAAAAAAAAGAAATCGAAGATCTCAGAAAATAGAGAGATGAAGAAGATATTCGATTAAAAGAAAAGAAAATGGAGAGATCTCCCATGCTCATGGATTAGCAGAATTAACATAGTAAAATTGGCCATCCTACCTAAGGCAATCTATACATTTAATGCAATCCCCATCAAAATCCCAACACAATCCTTCAAAGACATTGAAAAAGAAATTCTCAAATTCATCTGGAAAGGCAAAAAACCCAGAAGAGTGTAAACAATTATGTTTTTTCTACATTCCTTGTTTACATTCCAAATGCTTTCCCCTTTCCCGGTTACCCCCTCCCCATATGTCCCATAAGCCCTCTTCCCTCTGCCCATTCCCCAATCAACCCCCTCCCATTACTCTGTCCTGGTACTACCCTACATTGCTACATCAAGACTTTCTAGGACCAGGGTGCTCTCCTTTCTTCTTCTTGGGAATCATCTGATATGTTAACTGTGTCTTGGGTATTAAGAGCTTCTGGGCTAATATCCACTTATCAGTGGCTGCATTCCATGTGTGTTCTCTTGTGACTGGGTTACCTTACTTAGGATGATATTTTCCAGATCCAACTATTTGCCTAAGAATTTCATGAATTCATTGTTTTAAATGGCTAGGTGATTCACCATCCCTGACCTCACTTTACTACAGAGCAATAGCAATTAAATAAAAACTACATGGTATTGGAACAGAGACAGACACGTTGATCAAGGGAATAGAACTGAAGGCCCAGATATAAAACCACACACTGACAGATACGTGACCTTTGACAAAGAAGCCTAAAATATACAATGGAAAAAAGAAAGCATCTTTAATAAATGGTGCTGGTCTAACTGGTTGTCTGTATGTAGAAAAATGAAAATGGAACCATATTTGTCAAGTCACCTTGTACAAAGCTCAAGTCCAAGTAGATCAAAAACCTCAAAATAAAACCAGATACACTGAATTTAATAGAAGGGAAAGTAGGAAAGAGCCTTGAACTCATGAGCATATGAGGAAATTTCCTAAACAGAACTCCAATGGCTCAGGTCTAAGATCAAGAATTAATAAATGGGACATCATGAAACTGGAAAGCTTCAGTAAGGCAAAGAACATAGTCAATAAGACAAATTGGCAACCTACAGATTGAGAAGAAAATCTTCACTAACCCCACATCCAACAGATGGCTCACATCCAAAATTTATATAGAACTCAAGAGGCTAATCACCAAAAACCCAAACAAACCCAATCAAAAATGGGGTTTAGAACTAAACCAAGATTTTACAACTGAGGAATCTCGAATAGTCCAGAAGCACCTAATGTTCAATGTCCTAAGTGATAAGAGAAATGCAAATCAAAACAACCTTGAGATTACACCTTACACCAATCAAAATGGCTAAGATCAAAACCTCAGGTGACAACACATGTTGTCAAGAAAATGGAGAAAGAGGAACACTCCTCTATTGCTGGTGGGATTGCAACCTGGTACAACCAACTCTAGAAATCAATCTGGAGGTTCCTCAGAAGATTAGAAATAAAAACTCAGGAGACTGGAGGTGTTGGCAAGGATGTGAAGAAAGAGGAACACTCCTCCACTGCTGGTGGGAATGAAAATTGGTATAACCACTCTGGAAATTAGTCTGGCCATTCCTCAGAAAACTGGGGACGTCACTTCCGGAGGACCCTGCTATACTACTCCTGGGCATATACCAAGAGGATTCCCCAGTATGTAATAAGGATACATGCTCCACTATACTCATAGCAGCTCTATTTATAATAGCCAGAAGCTGGAAAGAACCCAGGTGTCTCTCAACAGAGCAATGGATACAAAAAAATGTGATATGTATACACAATGGAGTACTATTCAGCCATTAGAAACAATGAATTCATGAAATTCTTAGACAAATGGATGGAGCTGGAGAACATCATACTAAGTGAGGTAACCCAATCTCAGAAGATAAATCATGGTATGCACTCACTGATAAGTGGATATTAGCCTAGAAACTTGGAATATCCAAGACATAATCCACATATCAAATGATGTCCAAGAAGAACGGAGGAGTGGCCCCTGGTTCTGGAAATGCTCAGTGCAGTAGCATAGGGCAATACCAGTACATGGAAGTGGGAAGGGGTGAATGGGGGAACAGGGGGAGGGAAGAGGGCTTATGGGATTTTCAGGGAGGGGGCATCCAGAAAAAGGGAAATCATTTGAAATGTAAATAAAGAATATATCGAAGAAAAAAAGAAAAAAAAAAAAGGTCAGAAGAGGGCATCAGAATATCTGGAAGTGGAACTATAGGCAGTTGTGCTGAGAGGTTTGGTTTCCTTAAAACCCAGATATGAGCCAGGCAGTGGTGGCACATGCCTTTAATCCTAGCACTTGGGAGGCAAAGGCAGATGAATTTCTGAGTTTGAGGCCAGTCTGGTCTACAGACAGACTTCCAGGGCAGCCAGGGCTACACAGAGAAACCCTGTCTCAAAAAATAAAAAATAAAAAAATTAACAGATATGGTATGTGGGAAAAAAAGAAAAGAAAAAAGGGAAGGGGTGGATGGGGGAACAGGGCTTATGGGACTTTCGGGGAGTGGGAAGCCAGAAAAGGGGAAATCATTTGAAATGTAAATAAAAATATATCGAATAAAAAAAAAGAAAATTGGAAATAGATCTACCTGAAGACCCAGCAAGACCACCACTCTTGGGAATATACCCAAAAGATGCCCCACCATGCCACTGGGGCATGTGTTCTACTATGTTCATGGTGGCCTTATTTGTGATAGCCAGAAACTGGAAACAACCCAGAAGTCCCATAACAAAAGAATGGATACAGAAAATGTGTTGAATTTACACAATAGAATACTATTCAGATATTAAGAATGAGGACATCCTGAGTTTTGTAGGCAAATGGATGAAACTAGAAAATATCATCCTGAGTGAGGTAACTCAGGCTCAAATGTACATGCATGGTATGTACTCACTAATAATAAGTGGATGTGAGCCAAAAAGAAAAGTGGAGAATACCCAAGATACAGTCCATAGATCAAAAAGGTCAACAAGCTGAAGGGCCCAAGTGAGGACACCTCAGTCCCACTTGGGAGGAAGAAGAAAGCAACCACAGTAGGGGAGGGAGGGAGGAACCTAGGAGGGAAAGGGAACAGGGGTTTTTAGGAAGAGGAAAACCTGATCTGGTATTGGGTGAGGGGAAAGGACTGAAGCCCTGAGGGCCAGCAGAAAGAATGGAAACAGGCAACCTCGGAAGATAGGAAGCTGGGGGGGGGGGGGGGGAACTCCAGAATGCACCAGAGACCCGGGAGGTGAGAGACTCTCAGGACTCAAAGGAAGGGGCCTTAGATGAAATGCCCTACAGTAGATAGAGGGAACTTATAGAGCCCACCTCCAGCAGAAAGACAGGGTATCAAGTGAGGGATGGGGTTACCATTCCACAGTCACAACTCTCACACAATAAGTGTTCCTGTCTGAATGAATTACAGGGATGGAAATGGAGAGGAGTCTGAGAAAAAGAAGGTCCAGTGACAGGTCCAAAGTGGAATCCAACTCATGGGGAGGTCCCAAGGCCTGAAACTATTACTGAGGCTGTGGAGTGCTCACAAAAGGGGATCTAGCATGACTGCACTCCGGAAGACCCAACCAGCAGATGAAAGAGTCACCTACAGATTGAGAAGAAAATCTTCACTAACCCCACATCCAATAGAGGGCTCACATCCAAAATTTATAAAGAACTCAAGAAGCTAATCACCAAAACACCAAACAACCCAATCAAAATACCATCAGAACAGGTAACACCAGAGATAACGAGATGTCTAGAGAACATAAGCAACAGTTACCAAGGCTACTTGGCATCATCAGAACACAGTTCTCCTACCACAGTGAGCCCTGGATACCCCAATACACCAGAAAAGCAAGACTGTGATTCAAAATCACACCTCATGGTGATCATAGAAGACTTAAAGGAGGACATAAAAAACTCCCTTAAAGAAATACAGGAGAACACAAGTAAACAGCTAGAAGCCCTTAAAGAGGAAACACAAAAATTCCTTAAAGAATTACAGGAAAACACAAGCAATCAGGTGAAGGAATTGAACAAAACCTTCCAGGATCTAAAAATGGAAATAGATACAATAAAGAAATCACAAACAACCTTGGAGATAAAAAAAAAATCTAGAAAAGAGATCAGGAGTCATAGATGTAAGCATCACCAACAGAATACAACAGAAAGAAGAAAACGTCAGTAACCTAGAGAAAGAGATGCCCATGAACATACAAGAAGCCTTCAGAACTCCAAACAGACTGGACCAGAACAGAAACTCTTCCCAAACATAATAATTAAAACACCAAAATCACCAAAGAAAGAAAGAATATTAAAAGCAGTAAAGGGAAAAGAGCAAGTAACTTATAAAGGCAGACCTATCAGAATTACACCAGACTTCTCACCAGAGACAATGAAAGCTAGAAGATCCTGGGCAGACCTCATACAGTCCATAAGAGAACACAAATGCCAGCCTAGGCTACTATACCCAGCAAAACTCTCAATCATCATAGATGGAGAAACCAAGATATTCCATTATAAAACCAATTTATACAATATCTGTCCACAAATCTAGCCCTACAGAGGATAATACACAAAAATCGCCAACACAAGGAGGAAAACTACACCCTAGGAAAAGCAAGAAGGTAATCTTTCAACAAACCCAAAAGGAGATAGCCACACAAATATAAAAATAACATAAAAAACAACAGGAACCAACAATCACTATTCCATAATATCTCTTACCATCAATGGAAACAATCCCCCCCAAATAAAAAGACATAGACTAACTGAATGAAGAATACTTAAACAGCAGCCAGTGTTTTGCTGCATACAGGAAACCCACCTGTGTGTCAAAGACAGACACTACTTAAGAGTGAAGGGCTGGAAACCAATTTCCCAAGCAAATGGTCCAAAGAAACTATCTGGAGTAGTCATTCTAATAGCAAATGAAAGCAACTTTCAACCAAAAGTCATCAAAAAAGATACCAAAGAAACTGCATACTCATCAAAGGAAAACTCTATCATGAAGAACTCTCAGTTCTGAACATCTATTCTCCAAATGGAAGGGCACAACATTCATACAAGAAACTGTATTAAAACTCAAAGCACACATTGCACCTCACACAGTAATAGTGGGAGAATTCAATACCCCACTCCCATCAACGGACAGATTATAGAAGCACAAATTAAACAGAGACACATTGAAACTAACAGAAGTTATGGACCAAATGGATTTAACAGATACCTATAGAGCATATGCTAAGACAAAAGAATTTACCTTCTTCACAGCACCTCATGGTACCTTCTCCAAAATTGACCACATAATCAGTCAACAGATACAAGAAGATTGAAATGATCCCATGTATCCTATAAGATATCCATGTACTAAGGCTAGTCTTCAAAAGCAACAAAAACAACAGAAAGTCCACATACACATGGAAGCTGGATAATGCCCTACTCAATGATAACTTGGTCAAGGAGATATGAGGAAAGAAATTAAAAGACTGTACTGGTTGGTTTTGTGTGTCAACTTGACACAGGCTGGAGTTATCTGAGAAAAAAGAGCTTCAGTTGGGGAAGTGCCTCCATGAGATCCAGCTGTGGAGCATTTTCTTAGTGATCAAGGGGGTGGGTCCCTTGTGGGGTACCATCCCTGGGCTGGTATTCTTGGGTTCTATAAGAGAGCAGGCTGAGAAAGCCATGGGAAGCAAGCCAGTAAGGAACATCCCTCCATGGCCTCTGCATCAGCTCATGCTTCCTGACCTGCTTGAGTTCCAGTCCTGACTTCCTTCCATGATGAACAGCAATGCAGAGCTGTAAGCTGAATAAACCCTTTCCTCCCCAACTTGCTTCTTGGTCATGATGTTTGTGCAGGAATAGAAACCCTGACTAAGACAAAGACTTTTTAGAGTTTAATGAAAATGAAGGCATAACATACCCAAACTTATATGGGACTCAGTGAAAGCAGTGCTAAGAGGAAAACACATAGCTCTGAGTACCTGAAAAAAGAAACTGGGGACAGCATACACTACATACATGAAAGCTCTAGAACAAAAAGAAGCAAATAAACCCAAGAGAAGTAGATGGCAGAAAATAATCAAACTCAAGGCTGAAACCAAGCATGTAGAAACAAAAAGAACTATACAAAGAATCAACAAAACCAGGAGATGGTTTTTTTTTAATTTGGTATATTCTTTATTTACATTTCAAATGATTTCCCCTTTTCTGGCTCCCCACTCCCCTCAAGTCCCATAAGCCCTCTTCCCTCTCCCTGTTCCTCCATCTACTCCTTCCCACTTCACTGTTCTGGTATTCCCCTATACTCTTGCAGTCTTTCCAGAACCACGGGCCACTCCTCCGTTCTTCTTGGACATCATTTGATATGTGGATTATATCTTGGATATTCAAGGTTTCTAGGCTAATATCCACTTATCAGTGAGTGCATACCATGATTGATCTTTTGAGACTGGGTTACCTCACTTAGGATGTTCTCCAGCTCTATCCCATTTGTCTAAGAATTTCATGAATTCATTGTTTCTAATGGCTGAATTGTACTCCATTGTATAAATATACCACATTTTTTGTATCCATTCCTTTGCTGAGGGACACCTGGGTTCTTTCCAGATTCTGGCTACTACAAATAGGGCTGCTATGAACATAGTGGAGCATGTGTCCTTATTGCATGCTGGGGAATCCTCTGGGTATATGCCCAGGAGTGGTATCAAGGACCTCCACATAAAACCTGACACACTGAAACTAATAGAAAAGAAACTGGGCAGGCGGTGGTGGTGCACTCCTTTAATACCAGTGCTTGGGAGGCGGAGGCAGAGGCAGGTGAATTTCTGAGTTCGAGGCCAGCCTGGTCTAAACAGTGAGTTCCAAGACAGCCAGGGCTACACAGAAAAGCCTGTCTCAAAACAAAAACAAACAAACAGGAAAGAAACTGGGGAACACCCTTGAGGACATGGGCACAGGGGAAAAGTTCCTGAGTAGAACACCAATAGCTTATGCTCTAAGATCAAGAATAGACAAATGGGACCTCATAAAACTACAAAGTTTCTGTAAGGCAAAAGACACTGTCAAAAGGACAAAATGTCAACCAACAGATTGGGAAAGATCTTCACCAACCCTAAATCTGACAGAGGGCTAATATCTAATATATCCAAAGAACTCAAGAAGGTAGAATCAAGAGAAACAAATAACCCCATTAAAAAATGGAGTACAGAGCTAAACAAAGAATTTTCACATGAAGAACTTCAGAGGGCTGAGAAGCACCTTAAGAAATGTTCAACATCATTAATCATTAGGTAAATGCAAATCAAAACAACCCTGAGATTTCACCTCACACCAGTCAGAATGGCTAAGGTCAAAAACTCAGGAGACAGCAGGTGTTGGCAAGGTTGTGCAGAAAGAGGAACACTCCTCTACTGCTGGTGGGATTGCAAGATGGTGCAACCACTTTGGAGATGGTTCTTTAAGAAAAACAGCAAGATAGATAAAACCTTAGCCAGAATAAGTAGAGGGTACAGAGACAGTATCCAAATTAAGAAAATCAGAAATGAAAAGGGATATATAACAACAGAAACTGAGGAAATTCAAAAAATCATCAGATCCTATTACAAAAGCCTATACTCAACAAAACTGGAAAATCTGGATGAAAAGAACAATTTTCTAGACAGATATCAAATACCAATGTTAAATAAAATCAGGTCCCAATACCCCTAACATTCATTAAAAGACTCCCAACCAAAGACCAGGATCAGATAGGTTTAGTGCAGAATTCTATCAGACCTTCAAAGAAGACCTAATACCAATACTCTCCAAACTATTCCACAAAATAGAAACAGAAGGAACACTACACAATCCATTCTATGAAGCCACTGTTATCCTTAGCATTCTCCCTTGGAGATGGCAAAGTTTCTGTATAATCAAGAACTTCTCACAATTTCTTTTCATAGAGCACCTCATAAGATATTATTTTCCTACTTCTATCATGTTTAATGTTCCAAATAGATTTTTACAACTGGTTGAGTGCACATTACTTTTATCTTCCCAAGATATCATGTATACTTAAGAGGCATTTAACTATAGTAAAATATTTTGATGACTTAAAAAATGTCAATACTCAGTTGTAATTTTAAAATAAATTTTATTAGTTTAATAAAAGTAAAATTTTAAAAAGATTGTAAAAATAAAAATACAGTATGATTGCAGAAGAGAAAGAAAGAGAGATATATAGAGACAGAGAGACAGACATAAAGACAAAGGGAGACAGACACAAATACACTGCCAGAGACAGAGAGGTGGAACGAAAAATAAAACAAATACAAGGAAGACAAGCACCACCCGCTTTCCCACTATTGTAGAAGCTAAAGACAATGTAAACCTGAATATACAATTAATTGTAATGATAACTGAGTTTGGGAGATGAGGGGTAAAGTAATTCTGTATTCCAATGTATTTTCTGTATATCTGTTGGACTATAACATTTTTATAATGAATGTAAATATGGAAATAATGAATACACATTCACCAAAATAAAATATTTTTTGAAATAAATCCCTTCCTCATATTTAAAATGCCTTTACCACCTGGGAAATAGGACACTTAGTCATATCCTAATATTTTGGAATCTATGCTATTTTTAATTTCAAATTCTTCCTGACAATGTGAAGCAAATAAATAAATAAATAAATAGAACATGTCATAGATGTCATAACTTACATAATAATGTCCAAATCTTTTATGACATCAAAATTAAACATGTTGATTTGCACATTACATGTAGTTTTGATAAAGATATATACATAGACACACATATCTACTCTCCATTATAAGAGTGTAGTATCAGAAGAAACCCCCTACAAACACATTGGCCACTTCATCTGGGTCAACAGTACTTAGAACTCCATCTGACTACATCTACAAATCCAACCACACACACACACACACACACACACACACACACACAGTATTACCTTGGAATGTATTATCCTTTTGTATTTTTCCTTTCAAGGGCTATCTGTTGAGTTCTTAGATCATTTGTTTGGCAGTTTGGAGGTTTTAGTGTTTCATGCTTTCAGTTCTTTATATATTCTAAATATTAACTCCTTGTCTAAAGTACAGGTGACAAAGATTTTCTCCCATTCTGTAGCCTATCCACTCACTCTGCTGACAGTTTCCTTGTTATTCAGAAATTATTAAATTTCGTAAAATTCTACTTGCTAATCTCTGGGTTGGATAATCTTGTTATTTTCCTGTGCTTGAGAGCTCTAATAAAAAAATCTTCCCCTGTTCTCACTTCAGCAGCACATATACTAATACTGGAATGATACAGAGAAGATTACCATGGCCCCTGCTTATGAATGACACACAAATACATGAAGTGTTCCTTATTTTCTAGATAGACCATCTAAATGGTCCCATAACCCCTAAACAAATACAAGTTGTCATTGACAGTCTCCCAACCAAAAAAAAAAAAAAAACAAAAACAAAAACAAAAACAAAAAAAAACAAAAAAAAAACCACCGGACCAGATGGTTTTAGTGCAGAAGTCTATCAGACCTTCAAAGAAGACCAATACTCTTCAAACTATTCCACAAAATAGAAACAGAAGAAACACTACCCAACTCGATCTATGAAACCAAACAAAGATCCAACAAAGAAAGAGAACTTCAGACCAATTTCCCTTATGAATATTGATGCAAAACTACTAAATAAAATACTTTCCAACTGAATCCAAGAACACATCAAAATGATCACTCACCATGATCAAAGAGGCTTCATCCCAGGGATGCAGGGATGGTTCAATATAAGGAAATCCAACAATGCAATCTACTACATAAACAAACTCAAAGAAGAAAAACATATAATCATTTCATTAGATGCTGAAAAAGCATTTGACAAAATTCAGCATCCTTTCATGCTAAAAGTCTTAGAAAGAACAGGAATTCAAGGCCCATATCTAAACATAGTAAAAGCAAACCAGTAGCCAATATCAAACTAAATGGAGAGAAACTTGAAGCAATCCCACTAAAATCAGGGACTAGACAAGGATGTCCTCTCTCTCCATATTCATTCAATAGAGTACTTGAAATTCTAGCTAGAGCAATTAGACAGCAAAAGGAGGTCAAAGGGATACAAATTGGAAAGGAAGAAGTCAAGTTATCACTATTTGCAGATGATGTGATAGTATGATTTAAAAAAAAAAAAAAACTCCACCAGAGAACTCCTACAAGTGGCTAGATATATCCAGAATATGGAAAAACCTTCCATGCTCATAGATTGGCAGGATTAATATAGTAAAAATGGCCATCTTGCCAAAAGCAATATACAGATTCAATGCAATCCCCATCAAAATCCCAACTCCATTCTTCATAGAGTTAGAAAGAGCAATTCTCAAATTCATCTGGAATAACAAAACACCCAGGATAGCTAAAACTATTCTCAACAGCAAAAGAACTTCTGGGGGAATCAGTATCCTGGACCTCAAGCAGTAGTACAGAGCAATTGTGTTTAAAAACTGCATGGTATTGGTACAGTGACAGGTAGATCGATCAATAGAATAGGATTGAAGACCCAGAAATGAACCCACACACCTATGGTCCCTTGATCTTTGACAAAGGAGCAGAAAACATTCAGTGGAAAAAAGATAGCTTTTTCAACAAATGGCGCTGGTTCAACTAAAGGTCAACATGCAGAAGAATTCAAATCAATCCATTCTTATCTCCTTGTACTAAACTCAAGTCCAAGTGGACCAAGGACCTCCACACAAAACCACACACACTAAAACTAATAGAAAAGAAAGTGTGGAAGAGTCTTGAGCACAGGGGCACAGGGGAAATTTTCCTGAACAGAATACTAATATCTTATGTTCTAAGATCAAGAATTGACAAATGGAACCTCATAAAATTAAGAAGTTCTGTAAGGCAAGGGACACTTTCAAAAGAACAAAATGGCAACTAACAAAGTGGGAAAAAAATCTTTACCAACCCTGCATCCGACAGAGGGCTAATATCCAAGATATACAAAGAACTCAAGAAGGTAGATGCCAGAGAGTCAAATAACTCTATTAAAAAATGGGGTACAGAGCTAAACAAAGAATTTTCATCTGAGGAATATTTAATGGCCGAGAAGCACCTAAAGAAATGTTCAACATCCTTAATCATCAGAGAAATGCAAATCAAAACACCCTGAAATTTCACCTCATACCAGTCAAAATGGCTAAGACAGCAGATGTTGGCCAGGATGTGGAGAAAGAGTGCCACACCAACTCCAGTGTCATCTTTGTGACATGACAGTATGCCATTAAGGCAGACAGGAGAAAAATACCCCTCGGGGCTAGGCTCCCTGGAAGTCTCTGGCAATGTGCCCACCTCTGGCCTTGAAAAGGGCCTCGATGTTCTTCAAGGATACTATGCTTCCTGGGTTATGGGCTCTACACTGTGTCTTTCTTCTTCCTATTCTTAATTCTTTATACAGCACGATCACAGCCTACAAGCTGGTTAATTGATAAAGGAGAACTTGGTATTCCAGTGGAAAGAAAAGAGGATGTGGTGATTTTTACACCTACTGCTTCCAGTCCTAAACTCAATGAACTCATGTTGAACTTAAGTGAAAGAAAGTCTTGGAATGCTTTTCATCAGGATCCGTCTTTATCACTAGCCTTAGCAAAGGTAATCCACAAAGAACAGAGACATTAAGGAATGTTATGAATAGTTTGGAGCAGAAAGAATACAGTATGAAAAAGTATAGAATACTGATGAGCTATTGCTTTTATACAGGTATTTATGATAAGAATGTAATAGATGGATAAAAGCATTGAAGGGTAGAAGGTCCTATAATATTCTTTAGATTATAGACATAGATTAGCTTGAGCCAGACTACCTTGGTGCTTGCTGTCCAGGGCAGCATAGAAAGCTCTTGTAATGATTATGTGCTCATTTTTAAAACATTTTGACTTTTGGTGACACAAGAAGGCTTATGGCATACAAATTGGTCTGAAGACCCAGGTTCTCCAATTGATTATTAAACCACAAGTTAGACTCGAACACCATATGTCTAAGGTTTACGACCTAAGACTGCTTTTGATCATGGTTCATAGAGCAAGAGTTCCTGTGGGCTTTGTGTCATGTCTACTTGCTGTTCTAATTAAGATGGAAATGTACCTTGTTTAGCAATTGTTTGAGTGTTCTGGAGGTGTGCCAACCTCGATCTGTTCCTCAATATACTATAAATATGCCTGACTAAAAAGTAAAGTTGCAGTAGATTCAAACTGCTCTTTGGTGTGTCTGTCTGTCATTACCTCACTGCACTTGTGCATGCCTTCCTGAATACCAAAGCCCTGGTTTTCCGTAGGTCGTGACTCCCCCAGATGGGTCAGTCTGTGGCAAAAGAGGAACACTCCTACATTGTTGGTGGGATTGCAAGCTGGTACCACCACTCTGGAAATCAGTCTGGCGATTCCTCTGAAATCAGTACTATCTGGGCATGATACTACTGGAGGACCCTGTTATACCACTCCTGGGCATATACCCACAGGATTCCCCAGCATGTAATAAGGACACATTCTCCACTATGTTCATTGAAGCCCTATTTATAATAGCCAGAAGCTGGAAAGTACCCAGAAGTCCCTCAATGGAGGAATGGATATAGAAAATGTGGTATATGTACACTATGGAATACTAGTAAGCTATTAAAAACAATGAATTCATGAAATTCTCAGGCAAGTGGGTGGAGTTGGAGAATGTCATCCTGAGTGAGGTGACCCAATCACAAAAGAACACACATGGTATGCACTCACTAATAAGCGGATATTAGCCTAGAAGCTCGGAATACCCAAGAAACAATTCACATAGGAAATGATGCCCAAGAAGGAAGGAAGGAGAGGCCCCTGGTCCTGGAAAGGCTCAATGCAGCAATGTAGGGGAATACCAGGATAGGGAAGGGGTTGATTGGGGAACAGGGTGGGGGAAGAGGGCTTATGGGATTTTTGGGGAGGGGGATCCAGGAAAGGAGAAATCATTTGAAATATAAATAAAAAATATATCGAAGAAAAAAAAAGAAAAAAAAGTTTTAACCTATGCCTGTATCTTAAAGTGATTTCCCTGTTTTCTTCTAGCAATTTTAGTCTTAAACACTTTATTGATCATTTATTGATTATTTTCTTTTTTGAAAAATACAATAGAATCTTAGATTTTTTTTTTTTTAGAATCTTAGATTTTAAGACAACTACTGAAACTTTTTTCAGAAGGAAGCCACACTAGATACTTGTAGGTTATAAAATATAACCTAATTGAATGGATATAAAGGAAGGAATATAAAATAATTAAATAATTTTTATATTCAATTATATAAAATTAAATGTAGACATTCAATTTTATAATAAAAAAATCAGTCTTTACTATGCTAATTTACCTGCAAAACTGTGATCCAGATCTGTTCTGCTGAAGAATTATAAAACAATTTCACATTCAATCTCCCCAAGTCTCTTTCATCTCCTGATAGGGTAATTGTATCTGAATTTTAAAGAATAAAGAATAAAAACTCCAAGGAATATTGCTAATCCAATTAACCTTTGATTTAAACCAATTTTGAAAGCACAAATAAAACAAATGTTTTGGACTTCTGAGACAAGATCTTACTATGTAGGCCTGACTGTCCTGGAACTTACTCTGTAGAAAAGGCTGGCCTTGAACACAAAGAGATATTCCTGCCTCTTACTGCCAAGTGCTGAAAGTAAAGACATGTGCCACCATGCCTGACAAAACCTGATATATATATTTTAAGTTTCCAACACATTAAGATAAAGATCACACTTCAGTGTTTTTTAGTGAAGTCCTAGAAATAAAATACACTGAGAATGCATATCATTTAGGAATTTAACAGAACTGCATGCAATGTGAGGAATTAAGTTAAAAGTCTGCAAACAGCACCTATCAGGTTCATGTGCTTCTGAAAGTTGCTTAATCCATGTAATTTAAATCATAAATAAAAAATATGTAACAGCTACTTTAAAAAAAATATTTATTTCTGCTTGAACACTGAGCCATGGGCTATCTGATCTCAATCTGTGATAATTTCATCAACATTGGTGCAATAACTAGCACACAAAGTCTATTGCACTTTTTTCTTTACCCAATTTTAACAGACAAGCTATTACTAAGTAGAAATAACCTGCTGAGCTGTACAAATAGGATGCTGTATTCCTTACCCAGACTTCTGTTACTGCCCTGAGAATTTTTTCTTGAAGAACTACTACTACTCGGCACACTGGAAAATGAATCACGCCTCTGCAAAAACAATAACAATAGCAACAATATGCTTCAGTCAGAAACTGAATATCAAACTTTAAAAACTTTCAGCTTATGCCCCAATAAAAACCTTGATATCAAACTCCATGTTAATCAATTTGTCAGTATTACTGGCCTGAACTTCTCACACTTGTAGGAGAGGAAAAAAATTTTTAACATTTAATGAGAAATATGTTAGTAAGTAACATTAGAAAACCTTTAGCATTTTGGCTCATTTCTTTTTTTTTTTTTTTTTTTTTTTGGTTTTTTTGAGACAGGGTTTCTCTGTGTAGCCCTGGCTGTCCTGGAACTCACTCTGTAGACCAGGCTGGCCTTGAACTCAGAAATCTGCCTGCCTCTGCCTCCCAAGTGCTGGAATTAAAGGCATGCGCCACCACTGCCTGGCTCCTTTAGCATTTTGGGTTTCGTCTTTGAGTTTGGTCTTAATTTTCATACTGCATACATTACTAAAAGTGTCCAGTAACCTATTAAAGTGTAAAACAATATTATCGAAGCATTATCCCTCTAGACCAGGAGCATCTGCATCATGTAAACCATACAAATAAAAATTCAGAGACCCTCACAGGACTACTGAACCTAAAATTCTAGGGGTGAAGAAAGCCTTGACCATATGTATTTAACAAAATTATCAAACAATTCAGATGTGTGTTAAAAGAGTACTATTATTAGTTGGCTTACACTGTGTCAAAATATATCTCTGTATATTCAATTGTTAATTCTATACTAGAAGAGAGCTAATGGCCCATCACTGTTCTCATATTTAATAAATATTCATTCTTCCTTACCTGTCTAAGGCATTCTAAAATTGTATCTGATTGGCTTTAATAAAGATCTTATGGCCAATAGCTGGGAAGAAGTGGAAAGTGGATCTTCTGGGTAGAGACTCTGGGATAAGAAATCAGAGGCCAAGGTACCAGCTGACATGGAGGTGGACAAATGGACAAGAACTGGGCAGAGAAGCACACCTGACTATGTGGTGGGATATAGTGGCAGGTTTAGTCTGGACAGAGTACTCTGGAGACTGCTCAGCAAAAGGCCTAGGCTTTAAAATATTATTAAGCCTCTATGTTGATATTTATATTGCTGGTTGGTCTGAGATAATCCTGGAATAAAATTAAAAAGTATTTAAAAACTAATGATAGAATTATTAAGGTTAATTGAGAATGAATGCCTATTTTATAAAACATGCCTTCTATACAAACTTTAAAAAAAGTCCATAGTATATATAAAAAGATGTTCAGAGTACTTTTACTCTCATGTACAGGAAGACAGATGACTTGTCTTTAAACATTTCTTCTCTCTATTGCTATTTCTCTTTTTGGTGTTTTCAGACATAGTTTTATTACTATGTGGCCCAGGCTGGCCTCATATTCTTAAGTGATCCTCCTGCTTCAGCCTTCTAAATGCTGGGATTACAAACGTAAGGAATCATTTCTGGTTTATTTCATAATTTCAAATAGAACTTACATGAACTAAAAACAAAACATTTAATCTATTAAAGGATATTATATTGGTATTAATAAAAATTAAAGTCTTACACCTCAACAGAAATACTAATTCTTAGTAACTGCCTGGTTATGTTCAAAAAGCAAAGTTAAATAAGTACTCTTTTCTTCTTCTTCTCCCCTTCTCCACCTCCCCCTCCTCCTCCTTTTTTGGGGTTTTTTTTGGGGGGGGTTGTTTTTTTTTTTGAGACAGGGTTTCTCTGTGTAGCCCTGGCTGGAACTCACTCAGAAATCTGCACTCTTAACTATACAATTACAAATCCGAATTGCCTCAAGATACTCCAGTGCATACCAATTAAGAGATATGAAATTATACAAAATGAAAAAAATATAATGCCTTTTAATAATCTCTGAAAATTTCCTAAACTAATGAATATCGGAAGTGACAAATATTTATTCTTCAGACATTATAATACACATAGTCAAAGAAATACATGTGATTCCTAAAACAATTCACACACTTCTGATTATTTTTATTTGAAATAGTTCACATATGATGACATTATATAATTATTATACCTGGATGAATCTCTGAGATGAAGTTGTAAGATCAAGCATAGATTTGCTTAGCCCAGGGGAACCAGGAAGTTGACTGGTTCTTAAATCACAAACTACAAAAGGACAAGAAAAAAGGGTTTTTAGTAATAAAAATGAAACAGCAGGTACTCATCATCTATATTATATATAAATTAACCTTAGAGGAGGAGCTTTTTCTTCCTCTTTATCATCAGGGGGTCTCTAACATTTCCTAGCACATTGCTATATCCTTCCAATCTCCAAGGCCGGGTGGTTAGAGATGCACACTGCCCCACTCTTACACACCTTCTCCACAGACCTGACCTTCTCCACAATTCTCTCTGGGACACTTGACTAACTGCGTGAGTTAGTCAGGGATGACAACACAATAAAATACCATCCTGAAGATTGTCTGGCTTCCAAGCCAGTCTCCAGTTTTCCCACAGTCCTAGAAGCTTGAGACAGAAGCTAATTTGTTTCTCAGGGCCTGAGAAAGCACTTCATAGTATCTCACCTCTCTGCAGCTACACCCTGGTGTCTTCCTGTGCTTACCCATCCCCTCCTGGGAATGCCAGTCAGGGTGGACCAGGCTCAGCAGCAGCCTTGCTTTCACTTAAGTACTGCTCATCTGACTCCAAATGCAGCCATATTCTGAGATGCTGGAAGGGCGGGGCTTCAACACTTCCATCTGGGAGGCTCTCTTTGTGACAACATTCTTAACACACTTCTGTGTGGTTGCCATACAAGGTAACCTCAGGTCCCAAGGATGAGTTAGGGCTTGTCTTTTGAGAGTCACCCTTTGGTTACAGAGGTGAATATAGAACCAGACCAGGCAGACATCACCCAGCACCTCTGCTCATAGACATGATGGAGATGGTGTATTCCCACCTCCAAAGTGTTGCTTTTAACCAGAGTGAAAGAAAGCAGCATGGAAGGGAATCTGGGCTAAAATCAAAAGCTGGTGGGAAATACCAGCTGGCTACTGGGGTGAAGGAAGGAGAGCTCAGATAAAATTTTGGCTTTCAGAAGGACCTTCCTACTTAGTGAGCACTAAGATTGGAGGTCAGGAGAGATGGCCAGGCATCACTGTTGTGGTGGGCCATGTGACAAGGGACAGGACCAGAGTGGTGGCTGAGGGAATGTAAGGACTGCCCAGGAGACTGTAAAGAATCGTCAAGAACTAAACGGTGGAACAGAAGCAAAGAGACAAAGTCTAGTCCTTTGACATACATAGGCACTGTCATCACACTGTGTGCATCTAAGTCTGAGGGATTAACCTAGAGCTCTTCCGACTTAAGAAAGTGCACAATAATCAACTATGTCAGTCTGGTAACTATTGAATCCAATCACAAAAGAACACACATGGTATGCACTCACTAATAAGTGGATGTTAGCCCAAAGCTCAAAATAAACAAGTTACAATGTACCCAGCACAGGAAGTTCAAGAAGGAGGAGGACTTAAGTGAGGGTGCTTTGGTTCCTCTGAGAAAGGGAACAAAATACTCACAGGAGCAATAAGGGGAAAACGTGTGGAGCAGAAACTGAAGTAAAGGCCACCCAGAGAGTGCCCTACCTGGGGATTTATCCTATAAACAGTCTCCAAACCCCGACACTGCTATGGATGGCAAGAAGTGGAGCATGATATGGTTGTCTGGGAGAGAGGGGGAGGCTGCCAGAGCCTTACACATAGAGAGGCAGATGCTAGCAGTCAGCCAACCATTGGACTGGGCATGGGGTCCCCAGTGGAGGAGCTGGAGGGTGGTCCGGAGGAGATGAAGGGTTTTACAGCCCCATGAGAAGAACAATGATCTCAGCCACCCAGAAGCCCCAGGACTCCCAGGAGCTAAACCTTCAACCAAAGGGTACACATAGTTCCAGCCAAAAATGTGGCAGAGGAAGGCTGTGTTGGAAATGCATTCAGTGGGAGGAGTGGTCCTTGGTCAGGTAAAGGTTCAATAGAGGTCCCAACACAGAGAAATCGAGGTGGGGAGGGGGGAAGGGGCCAGGTAGAGGGGGATATATGTGGAGGCAGGGGGTGGGAGGAGGGGTTGGGGGTCTTTGGGGAGAGGGGGTAATCGGGAAAGGTTTTACCATTGGCAATGTAAATAAAGATGATATTCAATAAAAAGAAGCAAAAAATAAATAAATGAAATAAATTAACCTTAATTTTGCTAAAACCTAAAAAAGTACAATTATTTTAATCTTTAAGGCAAAAGTCTATAGCAATCAAATAATGCATTTTCATATCCACATTAAATATTAAGCATGTTTTTGCTTATATTCCCCAATCCTTCATCCATAAAAAATAACTTAATAGGCTGTAAGTATTCTTTCATAAATGTAATTCAACTATTTTATGAGCACATATTATAATATTTCACTATTGAATCTCATGTGCTCTTTTATTTCTAGTTCTCCTCCCAAACTGTATGATATTTTCAAGAAGAAACTCTACACACCAAGTGTGTATTCTAGCACAGTGCTAAAGCAGACCCTTAAAAATATTTTTATTTGCAGTGACACTGATGCATGCATGCATGCATATAGAACTGCAAAACCTGAGTACCCAAGAATTTTATGAATCCAAGATACATATGGTAGCTCATATAATTGATATAGTCTCAAATATCAAACTAAAAACTTCTAGTTATTTTCAATTTTCTTTGTGTGTACTTCCAGTCATGAGCTCTAAAATTCATTTACCTGACTAGAACAAAAAATTATAAATATCTGTTGTAAAATTTATTAAGCATATAACAAAAAATATATGTAAAATAATCTGTAATAAAAACTTTTTTAAAAAGGAAAATAAATGGAATTTGGAACTGTCAGCAGATATAATACATTATCTCTCCATTTTTTTTCTTTTTAATTGGTTATTTTATTTCTTTAAATTTCAAATGTCCTCCTTCCTGGTTTCCCCTCTACAAAACCCGCTTCCCATCACCCCTCCTCATTGCCTCGATGAGGATGCTTCCCTCACCCAGCCACCCACTCCTGCCTCACTTCCCTAGCATTCCCTTATACTGGAGCATCAAGCCTCCACAGGATCAAGGGCTTCCCCTTGATGCCCCCCCTCCATTGATGCCAAATAAAGCAATCCTCTGCTACATATGCAGCTAGAGCCATAGGTTCTTTCAAGAATACTCTTTGGCTGGTGGTTGACTTAGTGTTTCACTGCTGTGAACAGATACCATGACCAAGGCAACACTTATTAGGACAACATTTATACGAATTATAACACCAGAAAGAAGTCACAACACTTATCACACATTTGTGAAGTCTGCTTTGCTCTTATTTTATTTTATTGGGTTTTTTGCTCTTATTTTAAAACAGCATTTAATAATAACTATTTCTGCTAGAGTCTTATATTTAATTTCTAAATTTGTTTAATATAAGCTCAGAAGAAATGCACAAAAATTTTTTCTTACCAGATCCATATAACTTTTTTGTTTCACAATGAGGAAGAAAGCGCCTACTTAAATCAGGTGAAAAGTGTTGATACATATAGCATGGATTATACACATCATAGCTGGGTCCAAGGTAGAATGAACTACAAAGTTCTGTCTTTTGATCTCCAAAAGATGCTCTGGCAGATCCTGAAAGCAAGTGTTTCTATAAGACAACAGCTGGTATACTGAAGGGACAGGTTAAAAATACTTTGTCACAAATGATACTAAAGCCTATGCCTTAACCAGCACACATTTATAGAATTCTAACTTCATGATTTATGAAAGGAATGAGCCAAGTATCCTACTCTTAAGACTGGCAAATTTTTAGCATTGTTCTTTGTCCCATAAACAATTCAGTAGTTCATGACCTAAATTTCCTCTCATATTTCTACTTATATGTATAATATCCTTTAAATAAAATTAGTTTAAATACTTTTTAAAAACGACAACATTTGAAAATTTGAGCACATGCAAAAAGCTACACTAAGCAGATCATTTGAAAGGACTCAAACCAAAAGGACTCAGAAAAGACCAAAACTTTTTCTGTCCACAGTGCAATAAAGTTGGAAAATGATGACAACAAAATTAATAGAAAATTTTTATAGAAATACTAAGAACCACCAGAAAGACTCCATCTAGCAACTGATAGGAGCAAATGCAGATTCCCACAACCACACAGTAAGCAGAGTTTGAGGAATCCTAAAGAGGAGCAGAAGTACCCAACAGAGGAACCAGGTTGGTCAGGGACACCACAAGAACACAGTCCAGAATCTACTGATTGGGACTCAAGTAGGTTCACAGAGATCAAAAAGCCTGTGTAGGTCTGACCTAGGTCCTCTTCATAAGTGTTATAGATGAGAAACTTGGGAGCTACAGGTGGAGCTGGGGCCATCTCTGACTTTTTGCCTGCTTGTGGGACCCTGTTCCTCCTACTGGGCTGCCTCATCCAGCCTTGATGTGATAGTATACACCTGGTCTAATTATTGCTTAATGTGCTGTGTTTGCTTGATGTCCCTGGGAGGGGAGGTAGAATAGGGTGGGTGGGTTGCTGGAAAAGAGGATAGGTGGGAAAAGAAAAGAAAAGGGAGTTGAGGGAAAGTAAACTGTAAGATGGAATATATGAGAGAATAAAAATAATAAGAGAAATACTAAGAACCAAGAATATTTTAATGTAGCAATTAAGAAGGGAATATGTAACAATTAAGAAGAAAATCAAGGGACCTGAAAGATGACTCAGCTGCTCAGAATCCTTGCTGTTCTTCCAGAGGACTGGAGTTTAGAATCTAGTGCCCATGTCAGGCAGTTCACAACTATCTGTAACTACAACTCCACAGTACCGGACTTACTCTTATATATTCCTTAGGTGCACTGCACACACATTCTCTCTCTCTCTCTCTCTCTCTTTCTCTCTTTCTCTCTTTCTCTCTCTCTCTCTCTCTCTCTCTCTCTCTCTCACACACACACACACACACACACAGAGAGAGAGAGAGAGAGAGAGAGACACATGAATAAAAATAAATTGTTAAAAAAGAATAAGAAAATCAAAAATCAAAAATTATTTTGCTACTGGGTATATTGAATTTTGGTATAATGATAGAAAAAGAGATTAATGGACCAGAATACAAGGCCCTAAAAGAGTTATTATTTTATGGGTATTTGATATATAAACAACATGACCTTATGTAGCAGTAAAAAAAGGATTATTTTATCACTAAAGTATTTATTGAATACTAATTTGGAAGAAAAAAATTAATTTTATTTGTTTTTTAAGTTATATGTAAGTCACAGACCTAAACCAAACATCAGAGACAAATAAAGCTCCTATATTTATTTGTAGGAAAGGTTTTGAACATAGACTATTAATTATGAAAATATTTTAAACATATTAAAATTTAGAAGACTCAGTAAAAGACTATTTAATAAAGTACATAGGAAATCCAGAGTGGTAGAAGACACATGCAACAAACAATAACTGGCTCTTTACTTAAGAAACCTCTAAAAAGACCAAAAGAAGACAGATAAGCCTCTACACAAATTGATTTACAACTTAAATAGGAACTTAGAAGGAAGGTTATAAATTTCATAAGTCATAAAACCCATAGATGCTTCCAGTTTCTGTCTACACCAGGAGCTGATCCTGTGCCACAAGATCAACACACAAATATAACCTTCTGGAGAGAACAGGCCTCCCAGGAGTGCTAACAAATCTGTGAGCATAGGTAAAACCAATACGACTGCTAACAGAGACCCTCCCGGAGACTTCAAGGCCACAGGAAGCTAAGAGCAGCCTAGGACAGGCTCTATCCAGATTCCATCTGCACCCAGAGCTAATCCTGTGTCACAGCTCTCCATACCCAAATACCATCAGGAGAGAGCTTGTCTCCCAGGAGTGCCAACACACCTACGAGCACAAATAAGACCACCACTTCTGCTCAAAATTCCTAGCCCAAGAAGTACCCACCCAGAGCCATCAGGACACATGAAGCAAGGAACAGCCAGGGACAGGCCCCTTCTGGTTTCTATCTGCACCCTGGATATGACCCTGTGACACAGCTCTCCATACCCAAATTCCTCAATGAGAGAACTGGTCTCTCAGGAGTACTGACACACAGGCTTACAGGAGGGACAAGCCACAGTCAGAGACAGCAAGAGCAGGTAGCACCGGAGATAATGAGATGTCTAGAGAATATAAGCAACAGAAACCAAGGCTACTTGGCATCATCAGAACACAGTTCTCTTACCACAGTGAGCCATGGATACCCCAATACACCAGAAAAAGCAAGACTGTGATTCAAAATCACATCTCATGATGATGATAGAGGTCTTCAAGAAGGATAATAACACTCTTAAAAAATACAGGAGAACACAGGTAAACAGCTAGAAGCCCTTGAAGAGGAAACACAAAAAAATCCCTTAAAGAATTATAGGAAAACACAAGCAATCAGGTGAATGAATTGAACAAAACCCTACAGGATCTAAAAATGGAAATAGAAACAATAAAGAAATCACAAAGGGAGACAACCCTGGAGATAAAAAACCTAGAAATTATATCAGGAGTCATAGATGCAAGCATCACCAACAGAATACAACAGAAAGAAGAATCACAAGTGCAGAAGATACCATAAAAAAAAAAATTGACACAACAGTCAAAGACAATGCAAAATGGAAAGAACTCCTAACCCAAAACATCCAGGAAATCCAGTCACAATGAGAAGACCAAACCTAAGGATAATAGATATAGAAGAGAATGAAGATTTGCAATTTAAAGGGCCAGTAATATCTTCAACAAAATTATAGAAGAAAATATCCCTAATTAAAGAAAGAGATACCTATAAACATACAAGAGGCCTACAGAACTCCAAATAGACTGGATCAGAAAAGAAATTCTTCCCATCACATAAAAGGCAAAATATCAAATACATAAAACAAAGAATATTAAAAGGATTAAGGGGCAAAGGGCAAGTAACATATAAAGGCAGACCTATCAGAATTACACCAGACTTCTCACCATAGACTATGAAAGCTATAAGATCCTGGGAAGATCTCATAGAGACCCTAAGAGAACACAAATTCCAGCCCAGGATACAATACCCAGCAAAACACTCAATTACCATACACGGAGAAACAAAGATAATCCATGACAAAAACAAATTCAAACAATATCTTTCCACAAATCCAGCCCTACAAAGTATAACAGATAGAAAATGCCAACACAAGGAGAAAAGCAAGAAAGTAACTTCTTTTGACAAATCCAAAAGAAGATAGCCATGCAAACATAAAAATAACATCAAAAGTAACAGGAAGCAACAATCACTATTCTTTAATATCTCTTAATATCAATGAATTCAATTCCCCAATAAAAAGACATAGACTAACTGAATGGAAATGGAAATGGGCCAAGAATTTTGGTGTATACAGGAAATGCACCTCAGTGTCAAAGACAGACACTACATAAGAGTAAAGGGCTAGAAAACAATTTTCCAAGCAAATGGTGCCAAGAAACAAGCTGGAGTAGTCATTCTAATATCATATAAAATCAATTTTCAGCCAAAGGTTATCAAAAAGGAAAACAAAAAACACTTCATACTCATCAAAAAAAAAAAAAGCCTACCAAAAAGAACTCGCAATTCTAAACATATATGCTGAAAATTCAAGGGCAACCACATTTATACAAGAAACTTTACTAAAGTTCAAAGTACATATTGGACATGACACTTCTGGAGGACCCTGCTATACTTCTCCTGGGCATATACCCAAAGGATTCCCTGGCATGCAATAAAGATACATGCTCCATTATGTTCATAGCAGCCTTATTTATAATAGCCAGAAGCTGGAAAGAACCCAGATGTCCCTCAAAGGAGGAATGGATACAGAAAATGTGGTATATTTACACAATGGAATACTATTCAGCAATTAGAAACAATGAATTCACAAAATTTTTAGGCAAATGGTTTGATCTGAAAAATATCATCCTAAGTGAAGTAACCCAATCACAAAAGAATACACATGGAATGCAATCTCTGATAAGTGGATATTAATTAGCCCAGAAGCTCTGAATACCCAAGGCACAAATCGCATAACAAATGACTCCCATAAAGAAGTATGGAGAGGGTCCTGATCCTGGAAAGGATTGACCTAGCATTGGAGGGGAATATAAGGACAGAGAAAAAGGAGGGAGGTGATTGGAGAATGGATGGAGAGAAGAAGGTTTATGGGACATGTGGGGAGAGGGGATCTGGAAAAGGGGAAATCATTTGGAATGTAAACAAAGAATATAGAAAATACAAATACTAAAAAAATAAAAAAAACAAGGTACATACTCATCAAATACCTCAAACACAAAAGTAGAAGAATTCAATACCCCATTCTCATCAATGGACAGAACATGGAAATACAAACTAAACAGAGACACAGTGAAACTAACAGAAATTATGGACCAAATTGATTTAAAATATATCGATACAACATTTCATCCTAAAACAAAAGAATATAACTTCTTCTCAGCACCTCACAGTACCTTCTCCAAAACTGACCATATAATTGGTCAAAAAACAGACCTCAACAGATCTAAAAACATCAAACTAATCCCATGCATCCTATCAGATCACCATGGACTAAGGCAAGTCTTCAAAAGCAACAAAAACAACAGAAAGCACACATATACATGGAAGCTGAATAATGCCCTACTCAATGATAACTTGGTCAAGGAAGAAATGAAGAAAGAAATTAAAGACTTTTTAGAATTTAATGAAAATGAAGGCACAACATACCCAAACTTATATGGGACCCAATGGAAGCAGTGCTAAGAGGAAAACTCATAGCTCTGAGTGCCTCCAAAGAGAAACTGGAGACAGTATATACTACCAGCTTAACAACACACCTGAAATCTCTAAAACAAAAAGAAGCAAATACACCCAAGAGGAGTAGATAGCAGGAAATAATCAAATTCAGGGCTGAAATCAACCAAGTAGAAACAAAAGGAAGTAGACAAAGAATCAACATAACCGGGAGATGGTTCTTTGAGAAAATCAACAAGATAGTTGAACCCTTAGCCAGACTAACCATAGGGTACAAGGAGAGTATCAAAATTAACAAAATGAAAAGGGAAATATAACAACAGAAACTGAGGAAATTAAAAAAGTCATCACATCCTACTACAAAACACTATATTAAACAAAACTAGAAAATATGGATGAAATGGGCAATTTTCTAGACACCAAATACCAAAGTTAGGTCAAGATCAGATAAACCATCTAAACAGTCCCTAAAGAAATAGAAGCAATCATTAAAAGTCTCCCAACCAAAAAAAAAAAAAAAAAAAAAAAAAAAAAAAAAAAAAAAACCAAACCAAACCAAAACAAACAAACAAAAAACCCAGAACAGATGGGTTTAGTGCAGAATTCTATCACACCTTCAAAGAAGACCTAATACCAACTCTCTTAAAACAATTCCACAAAATGTAAACAGAAGGAACATTACCCAATTCATTCTATGAAGGCAGCGTTACACTGTATATTCTCGCTTGGAGATGGAACAGTTCCTGTGTAATTAGGAATCTATCACAATTTCCTTTCACAGAAAACTTCATAAGAGATTTTTTTCTACTTTTGTCATGTTTAATATTTCAAATAGATTTTAAGCACTGGTTGAGTGCATATTACTTTAAGCTTCAGAAGATACCATGTATTTTTAAGAGGCATTTAAATATTATAAATAATTTTGATGACTTAAAAAGAATGTCAATACTTAGTTTTATATTTTAAAATAAGTTTTATTAGTTTAATAAAAAATTGAAAATAAATAAAACCCCATAGACAGATACACACAATCAAAATGGTTAAAACTAAAAGAACTGACATAAACAGGAGATGGCAAGAGTGTAGAACAATATAAACAGTTGAATTCTACTACTATGAGTGAAAATCTATACAATCATGAAAGAGCTTGGTAATTTCTATTAAAGCTGAATATACTTATACTCTATGACCCAACAATGCTATTCCAAACATATGGAGCTACAATTGCTATGTATGTGAAAGGCACCTGTATAAGAAGGTTTATAATTATTGTTATCCTTAGTAGCCAAAAATTAGAAAAAAAATCCAATGTCCACCAACAGTGAAATAAAAAATTGCATATGTTTGCCATGAAAAAATATTCTACACTAGTATTCTGTCTAATCCGGAATCTATCACAATTTCCTTTCATAGAGGACTTCATGTAATATGGGTATACTACAATATCTTATGCCATTTAAGACAAATAATAGAAAATAAAGCACACTTATGGTTGGATATAAAGCACTAAAGTTGTTAGATACTTGAAAGAAATCTAGTAAGTATGATATAGAATATAAAAGACATAAACAAAGGAATATATGCTGACTATGTCATTTCATTTAAATAAAGGCCATAGCCAGGAAACACTTTCTGAAGAGAAAAAGATAGGATAGACATTAAGAACAACAATTGAGTCTTCCTGTGGCCACTGGGACAAGGAAGACAAGAGATTCAACAGCCTTCTGTGCACAGCCCACCAGGAGAGAGTGGTCTCCTAGCAGTGCCTTCACTTCTGAGCACAGAGGAGAGATCTCTACCTTCTCTCTAGAGGGGTCCAGCTAGGAGCACACAGGGCATAAGATCAGTGGAGCAGCTGAGACAGAAGTCTTCCCACCACCATTTGCACCAGGGAGCCTGGAAACTCCACAGTCTTCTATGCATAGCCCTCCAGGAGAGAGTGATCTCCCAGCAGTGCTTTCACTTTTGACCTCAGAGGAGTAAGGACACAGGCTTACAGAGCCACAGGAGGAATAAACTCCAGCCAGAGACAATACCAACTAGCACCAGAGATAACCAGATGGCGAAAGGCAAACACAAGAACCCTACCAACAGAAACCAAGGCCACATGGCAACATCAGAACCCAGTTCTCCCACCACAGCAAGTGCCAGATACCCCAACACACCAGAAAAGCAAGAGTTGGATTTAAAATCATATCTCATGATGCTGATAGAGGGCTTCAAGAAACACTTAAATAACTCCCATAAAGAAATACAGGAGAACATTGGTCAGCAGGTAAAAGCCCTTAAAGAGAAAACACAAAAATCTCTTAAAGAAATACAGGAGATCATAGGTCAACAGGCAGAAGCCCTTAAAGAAGAAACACAAAAACCCCTTAAAGAATTACAGGAAACCACAATCAATCAAGTGAAAGAACTGAACAAAACCATCCAGGATCTAAAAATGGAAGTAGAAACAATAAAGAAATCACAAATTGAGAAATCTCTGGAGATAGAAAACCTTGGAAATAATTCATGAGTCATAGATGCAAGCATCAACAACAGAATCCAAGAGATAGAACAAAGAACCTCAGGTGCTGAAGATACCATAGAAAACATTGACTCAACAGTCAAAGAAAATGCAAAATGCATAAAGCTGGTAACCCGAAACATCCAGGAACTCCAGGACACAATGAGAAGACCAAACTGAAGGAATATAGGTATAGACCAGAGCGAGAATTTACATCTTTAAGGCCAATAAAGATCTTCAACAAAATTGTAGAAGAAAACTTCCCTTGAACATACAAGAAGCCTTCAGAACTCCAAACAGACTGGACCAGAACAGAAAGTCCTCCCGGCACATATCAAAACACCAAATTCACTAAACAAAGAAAGAATATTGGTGGCCATCTTGGCTCCCGGATGCCAGTCAGACCTGACAGGCACTGCCAAGTACACAGAGATAACCCAAGTCTAACGTCACTTGTGTCTCAGCCTCTCAGGCTTCTGCCTGCGCCCAGGGCCTGGGCAGCTCTGCAGGCCATCTGTGTACCAGCCCTGTTGGGGGACATTTGCCCTGCAGACTGATCAGCATTTGGAGAGAATCTCCACCATCTTTGCTCCCGGATGCCAGATGGACCTGACAGGCAGCGCCAGGTACACAGAGATATCCTAAGTCTAACAATGCTTGGGTCTCAGCCCATCAGGATTCTGCCTGCACCCAGGGCCTGGGCAGCTCTGTGGGCCATCTGTGTGCCAGCCCTGTTGGGGGACGTTTGCCCTGCAGACTGATCAGCATTTGGAAAAGGTCCCAGCAGCATCCTCCATCTTCCCTCCCTGATGGAGCAGACAGGCAGCACCAGGTTCACAGAGACAACCCTAGTATAACATTGCTTGGGGCAAGACACATCAGGGCTCCAACAGCACCCAAGAGTAGGGCAGCACATCAGCAATCTGTGCCAGGGGAAACCCAGTCACCCAGTGGTGTGGAAATAGTCTTACAGGCTCACAGGAGGTTAGAGCACCAGCCAGGGACAACAAGACCAACTAACGCCACAGATAACCAGATGGCAAAAGGAAAAGGTAGGAACATTACTAACAGAAATCAAGGCAAGATGGCAGCATCTGAACCCAATTCTCCAACAACAGCAAGTCCTGGATACCCCAACACACCAGAAAAATGAGATTTGGATTTAAAATCACTGGCCATGATGCTGTTAGAGGAACACAAGAAGGACATAAATAAATCTCTTAAAGAAATACCGGAGAAAATGGATCAAAGGGTAGAAGCTCTTACAAGGGAAACACAAAAATCATTTAAAGAAAATCAGGAGAATATAGGTCAACAGATAGAAGCCAATAAAGAGGAAATGCAAAAATCACTTAAAATACAGGAGAACTTAGGTCAATAGGCAGAAGTCATGAAAGAGGAAACAAAAAAATCTCTTAAAGAATTACAGGAAAACACAAACAAGTGAAGAAACTGAGCAAAACTATACAGGATTTAAAAACAGAAGTACAAACAACTAAGAAATCACAAAGGGAGACAACTTTGGAGATAGAAAACCTTGGGAAGAAATCAGGGGTCATAGATGCAAATAACAACAGAATACAAGAGATAGAAGAAAGAATCTCAGATGGCGATAATCTTTAATTGTAACACGTTTTTCTACATATTTTTTCAATTTTATCAGAAATAATTTCCACGTAAATCTTCAATTCTATCATAAAATGCTTCTATCCCATATTTCAATTAATTTAGCAGTGTTTTACATGTCTACCACTTTACTCTTTAATTTTCCATGAAAATTGTCAATTTTAATGTGTTTTTCTATATATTCTCTTTTATTTTATCTGAAATATTTTCCATGTAAATCTTTTATCATAAAGTGGTTTTGCTTCCCTTTTCAATTAAAAAAGAACAATTAGTAAATGAGACTTCAAGGTATATAAAAAAATTTGAATTTTGATGTGGATTGTATTGAATCTATAGATTGCTTTGGAAAGATGCCCATTTTCACTATGTTGATCCTACCTATCCATGAGTGGAAGAGATCATTCGATCTTCTGATATCTTCTTGAATTTCTTTCTTGAGGGAGTTGAACTTCTTGTCATACAGATCTTTCACTTGCTTGGTTAGAATTACACCAAGATATTTTATATTATTCATGGCTATACTAAAGGGTGTTGTTTCCCTAATTTCTTTCTGGGCCAATTTATCAGTTATTTAAAGGAAAGCTAGTGGTTTATTTGGGTTGATTTTGTATCCAGCCACTAATCTGAAGGTGTTTATCAACTGTAAGAGATCGCTAGTAGAATTCTTGGAGTCAGTTATATATACTGTCATATCATCTGCAAATAGCAATACTTAACTTCTTCCTTTCTAATTTGTATCCTCTTCATCTCCTTTAGCTGTTTTACTGCTCTAACTAGAATTTTGAGTAATATATTGAAGAAATAGCAAGTGGACAGCCTTGTCTTCTTCCTGACTAATGCTTTCACTAAAGCATTAGTGAAAATGCTTTAGGTTTCTTTCCATTTACTTTGATGTTGGCTATTGGCTTACTGTATATTGTTTTGCTTATGTTTAGGCATGTACCCGGTATCACACTGATTTCTGTAAAACCTTTAACATGAAGGGGTGTTGGATATCATCAAATGTTTTTATCAGCATCTAATGAGATAATCATGTGGCTTTTTTTCTTTCAGTTTGTTTATATAGTATATTAAATTGATGGATTTCATATATTGAACCACCCCTGCACCATGGAAAAAAAGCCTACTTGATCTTAACTTCATATGAAAAACCAAAAAAGGCAGGATAGCCAGGATATTGTTCAATTCTGAACAATAAAAGAACCTCCGGAAGAAATTATCATCACTGACCTCAAGCACAAAGATTACAGAGCTAATACTAGAGTGATTAAAAACTTTATGATAGGAGCTGGAGAGATGGCTCAGCAGTTAAGAGCACTGACTGCTCTTCTGAAGGTCCCAGCAACCACATGGTGGTTCATAACCGTCTATAATGAGATCTGATGCCCTCTTCTGGTGTGTCTGAAGACATCTACAGTGTACTTACATATAATAAACAAATCTTTAAAATAAAACTTTATGATATTGGTATAGAAATAGACAGTATAGTAAAAATGGCCATCTTGCAGAAAGCAACCTACAGATTCAATGCAATTCCCATCAAAATTCCAACTCAATTCTTCATAGAGTTAGAAAGAGCAATTGGAAAATTCATCTGGAATAACCAAAAACTCAGGATAGTGAAAACTATTCTCAACAATAAAAGAACTTCTGGCAGAATCACCATCCCTGACCTCAAGCTGTACTACAAAGCAATCATGATAAAACAAAAAAACAAAAAAACTACATAGTATTGGTACAGTGACAGGCAGGTAGATCAAAGGAATGGAATTGAAGACCCAGAAATGAACCCACACACCTATGGCCACTTGATCTTTGACAAAGGAGATAAAACCATCCAGTGGGGAAAAGAGAGCATTTTCAAGAAATGGTGCTAGTTTAAGTGGCTGTTAACATGTAGAAGAATGCAAATAGATCCATTCTTATCTCCTGTACAAACCTCAAGTACAAGTGGATCAAGGACCTCTACATAAAACCAAATACACTGAAACTAAGAGAAAAGAAAGTGGGGAAGAGCCTTGAGCACATGGGCACAAGGGAAAATTTCCTGAACAGAACACCAATAGCTTATGCTCTAAGATCAAGAATTGACAAATAGGACCTCATAAAATTGCAAAGCTTCTGTACGGCAAAGGATACTGTCAATAGGACAAAATGGCAACCAAAAAATTGAAAAAAGATCTTTACCAATCCTAAATCTGATATAGGGCTAATATCCACTATATACAAAGAACTCAAGAAGTTAGACTCCAGAGAACCAAATAACCCTATTAAAAAATGGGGTACAGAGCTAAACAAAGAATTCTCAACTGAGGAATATCGAATGGCTGAGAAGCACCTAAAGAAATGTTCAACAACCTTAGTTACCAGGGAAATGCAAATCAAAACAACCCTGAGATTCCACCTCACACCAGTCAAAGTGATTAAGATCAAACACTCCTGTGGCAGCAGAAGCTGGAGAGCATGTGGAGAAAGAGGAACACTCCTCCACTGCTGGTGGGATAGCAAGCTGGCACAACCACTCTGGAAATCATTTTGGCAGTTCCTCAGAAAATTGGACATAGTACTACCTAAGGACCCAGCTATACCACTCATGGGCATATACACAGAAAATGCTCCAACATGTAATAAGGACACATACTTATTTACTATGTTCATACAGTCTTATTTATAATAGCCAGAAGCTGGAAACAACTTAGATGTCCCTCAACAGAGGAAGGGATACAGAAAATTTGGTATATTTACACAATGGAACTATTAAAAACAAGGAATTCATAAAATTCTTAGGCAAATGGATGGAACTAGAAACTATCATCCTGAATGAGGTAATCCAATTACAATAGAACACACATGGTAGATACTCACTGATAAGTGGATATTAGCAGAGAAGCTCAGAATACCCAAGATACAATTCATAGACCACATGACTCTCAAGAAGGAAGACCAAAGTATGGATATTCTGGTCCTTCTTAGAAGGGGGATCAAAATATCCATGGGAGGAGATACAAAGTAGGGAGCAAAGACTGAAAGAAAGGCCATCCAGAGACTGCCCCACCTGGGGATCCATCCCATATACAGTTGCTGAACCCAGACACTATTGAGGATGCCAGCAAGTGCTTGCTGACAGGAGCCTGATATAGCTGTCTTCTGAGAGGCTCTGCCAGTGCCTGACAAATACAGAGGCAAATGCTACAAGCCAAACATTGGACTGAGCACAGGGTCCTAAATGGAGGAACTAGAGAAAGGACCCAAGGAGCTGAAGGGGTTTGCCACTCCATAGGAGGAATGTAACTGCTCACAGCCACAGTGAACTGGGTCCCTGGCAGAGAAGCTGGGGACAGATGGAAAGGCCTCAAAAAAGAATGGAGGCCAGGACAACCCAATTGCTGATCGAGGCCCAAAGTGTAATGGAGGTCTCAAAATATATATAGGCAGGGCAAGACCCTTCCACACATTCCAGGTGTTCTGGGGAACTAGTCTGGCTGTTCTTTGGACACTGGTTCCACTGCTCAGGCAGCAGGGTGGTTCACCTGCTTAATTCAGGAATTCATAGACCTGGGGGAACAATGAGCTTCACCTTCACTCTGAGCACTCTACCCTAGGTGGAGCAGGATCCTGACTAGCACAGGAATCCCGACTCAACAAAGGCTGAGAGAGAAACTTCACCTTGATCAATGTCAAATTCCTACCAGGTTGCATGACACCCCAAGTTGGGGAGGAAAGGGTTTATCCAGCTTACACTTTCACATTGTAGTTTATCACCAAAAGAAGTCAGGACTGGAATTCAAACAGGGGTTGATGCAGAAGCCATGGAGGGATGTTCCTTACTGGCTTGCTTCCCCTGACTTGCACAGCTTGCTTTCTTACAGAACCCAAGACTACCAGACCAGGGATGGCAGCAGCCACAAGGGGCCCTTCCACCCTTGATCACTAATTGAGAAAATGCCCCACAGCTGGATCTCATGGAGGCACTTCCCCAACTGAAGTTCCTTTCTCTGTGATAACTCCAGCCTGTGTTGACACACAAAACCAGTCAGTACAATTGACCCTTTGTCAACTTGACACACAAACACATCACTATTAAGCCTCAACCCTTACTTTCTTATTCATTCCCAAGATCTAATAACTTTAAAAGTCCCAGGGTCTTTACATATTAAAAGTTAAATCCACTTAAAATGTCCAATATCTTTTAAAACACAGAGTCTTTTAAAAATTCAAAGTCTCTTAACTGTGGGCTCCACTAAAATACATTCTTCATTCAAGAGGTAAAATTATCAGGGCACAGTCACAACCAAAAGCAAAATCAGACTCCAACTGTCCATTGTCTGGGATCCAACTCACGATCTTCTGGGCTCCTCCAAGGGCTTGGGTCACTTCTCCAGTCCTGCCCTTTGTAGCACACACCTTGTCATCTAGGGTACAGCTGCCTATACTCCACTGCTGCTGCTGTTCTTGGTGGTCATCTCATGGTACTAGCATCTCTAAAACACTTCTGTCTTCTGCTATAACTAGACTTCACCCATAGCCTCTCATAGCTCTCTGCATGGTGCCAAGCCTCACCTCCTTAGCATGACCCCTTCAGTCCTGGGCCATCAACTGCAACTAAGCATCTTTACCAATGTCCTTCCATGGCCTCTCACAGAGCCAAGCCTCATGATCTTCATGACCCCTTCATGCCTTCAAAACCAGTACCATCTGGGTAATTCTTACACATTACCAAGTCCAGCTACAGTGCAAAGTATAGCCATGGCTATCTCTGGAACGCAGCCTCTGTGCTCTCAGAAAACACTTCCCAGAAGATTTCACTTCAGTGATGCGGGTCTCTTCTTAATCACCACTAATTTCTTAGCTCCAGCTAACCAGCATCAATAGGACCAGTAACACAAAGGGTTCCTTTACTGGTTCTGGTATCTTGTTACTCACAGCTGATTCTTCAGTCCCAGCTAATCAAAACCACAGAATCTTCACAATCAAAACATGGCCACTGTAAGTGTCTTTAGTCTTCTCTCTGAAATTTCACAAGCCAGGCCTCCATCTTTTGCACTGTTCATAACATTGTCTTCCAAGCTCCTACAGAACTTACCACTGAGCTCTTAATATTCTAATGGATCTTCAAGCTCAAAGTTCCAAAGTCCTTCCACAGTCCTCCCCAAAACATGGTCAGGTTGTCACAGAAATATCCCACTATGCTGGTACTAATTTGTCTTTGTCAGGGTTTCTATTCCTGCAGAAACATCATGACCAAGAAGCAAGTTGGGGAGGAAAAGGTTTATTCAGCTAACACTTCCACATTGCTGTTGATCACCAAAAGAAATCAGGACTGGAACTCAAGCAGGTCAGGAATCAGGAGCTGATGCACAGGCCATGGAGAGATGTTTCTTACTGGCTTGCTTCCCCTGGCTTGCTCAGCTTGCTTTCTTATAGAACCAGAAGACTACCAGACCAGGAATGGCACCACCCCCAAGGGGGCCTCCCTCCTTGATCACTAATTGAGAAAATGCCCCACAGCTGGATCTCATGGAGGCACTTCCAACTGAAGCTCCTTTTTCTGTGATAATTCTAGACAGTGTCAAGTTGACATACAAAACCAGCCAGTACAAAGGGATCTTAGATGAAATGCCCAACTGTAGGGACAGGGAACTTGTAGAATCCACCTCCAGTAAAAAGGGCATCAAGTGGAAGAATGGGGTTGCCATCCCACAATCAAATACTGACTCAGAATTGTCCCTGTCTAAAAGAATTTCAGGGACAAAAATGGAGAAAAGACTGAAGGAAAGGAGGTCCAGTGACTGACCCAAAGTGGAACCCATCTCAATGGGATGCTACAACGACTGGCACTATTACTGATGCTGTGAAGTACTTACAGACAAGAGCCGAGCATGGATCTCCTCTGAGAGGCTCAACAAGCAGCTGACTTACATATACTTACAACATATACTTACACCAACCAATGGACAGAAGCCAGGGACCTCTGAGGTTGAATTAGGGAAAGGCTGGGGGAAGTTGAGGAGGAGGTTGTCCTCATAAAAAGACCAGCAGTCCAACTAACCTTGAACCCTGAGATCTCTAAGACACTGAAGCACCAACCAGGCAGCACACACTAGCTGGTACAAGGCCCCCAACACATATACAAAAGAGGTCTACCTGGTCTGGCCTCAGTGAAAGAAGAAGCACTAACCTTTGAGAGACTTGAGTACCCAGGGAATATGGAGGCCTGGCAAAGTATGTGTGTGGGAGGGAACATCCTCTTGGAGATGGGAGAGGAGTAAGGGGATAAGGAACTGTCAGAGGACAGAACAGGATGAGGATAATGACTAGACCATAAGAAAAGATTAAAGATAAATGCATACACACATACATGTCTTAGTCAGGGTTTCTATTCCTGCACAAACATCATGACCAAGAAGCAAGTTGGGGAGGAAAGGGTTTATTGAGCTTACACTTTTGCGTTGCTGTTCATCATAAAAGGAAGTCAGGACTGGAACTCAAGCAGGTCAGGAAGCAGGAGCTGATGCAGAGGCCATTCCTTACTGGCTTGCTTCCCCTGGCTTGCTCAGCCTGCTCTCTTATAAAACCCAAGAATACAGACCAGGGATGGCACCACCCACAAGGGGCCCTCCCCCTTGATCACTAATTGAGAAAATGCCCCACAGTTGGATCTTGTGGAGGCACTTCCCCAACTGAAACTCCTTTCTCTGGGATAATTCCAGGCTGTGTCAAGTTGACACACAAAACCAACCAGTACAATTGACCCCTTGTCAACTTGACACACAAACACAATCACAATTAAGCCTCAACCCTTACTTTCTTATTCATCCCCAAGATCTAAATTACTTTAAAAGTCCCACAGTCTTTGCATAATAAAAGTTCAATCACTTTAAAATTTCCAATATCTTCAAAATTCAAAGTCTTTTAAAAATTCAAAGTCTCTTAACTGTGGGCTCCACTAAAATACTTTCTTCCTTCAAGAGGGAAACATATCAGGGCACAGTCCCAACCAAAATCAAAACTCAAACTCCAATTGTTCAATGTCTGGGACCGAACAAATGATCTTCCGAGCTCCTCCAAGGGCTTGGGTCACTCTCTCCAGCTCTGCCCTTTGTAGCACACAGCTTGTCTTCTAGGCTCCACCTGCCTGTACTCCACTGCTGCTACTGTTCTTGGTGGTCATCTCATGGCACTGGCATCTCCAAAACACTGCTATCCTCCACTGTAATTAGGCTTCACCAATAGCCTCTCATAGGCTCTCTTCATGGTGACAAGACTCTGCTCCTATGCATGACCCCTTCAAGTCCTGGGCCATCAATTGCAACTGAGGCTGCACCTTCACCAATGGCCTTCCGTGGCCTCTCACTGTGCCAAGAGCCTCAGCTGCTCTTCATGACCCTTTCATGCCTTCAAAACCAGGACCATCTGGGTGACTCTTACACAGTACCAAGTCCAGCCATAGCACAAAATACAACTGTGGCTATCTCTGGAATGCACTCTCTGTGCTCTAAGAAAACACTTCCCAGAAGACTTCACCTCAGTGATGCTGGTCTCTTCTTAATCACCACTAATTTCTTAGCTCCAGCTAACCAGCATCAATAGTCCCAGTAACACAAAGGTTTGCTTTAGTGGTTCTGGTGTTTTGCTACTCACAGCTGATTCTTCAGCCCCAGCTAACCAAAACCACAAAATCTTCACAATCAAAACATGGCCACTGCAAGAGTCTTTAGTCTTCCATCTGAAATTTCACAAGCCAGGCCTCCATCTTCTGCACTGCTCTTAATATTGACTCCCAAGCTCCTACAGAACTTTCCACCGAGCTCTTAATATCGAATGGATCATCTAACCCAAAGTTCAAAGTCCTTCCACAGTCCTCCCCAAAACATGGTCAGGCTGTCACAGGAATACCCCACTATGCTGGTACCAATTTGTGTTAGTCAGGGTTTCTATTCCTGCACAAACATCATAACCAAGAAGCAAGTTGGGGAGGAAAAGGTTTATTGAGCTTACACTTCTGTGTTGCTGTTCATCACAAAAGGAAGTCAGGACTGGAAACTCAAGCAGGTCAGGAAGCAGGAGCTGATGCAGAGGCCATGAAGAGATGTTCCTTACTGGCTTGCTTCCCTTGGCTTGCTCAGCCTGCCCTCTTATAAAACCCAAGAATACAGCCCAGAGATGGCACCACCCACAAGGGGCCCTCCCCCTTGATCACTAATTGAGAAAATGCCCCACAATTGGATCTCATGGAGGCACTTCCCCAACTAAAACTCCTTTCTCTGTGATAACTCCAGCCTGTGTCAAGTTGACACACAAAACCAGCCAGTATACATACATACATACATACATACATACATACATACATACATACTTCAAGAAATTGAAAAGTTTCTTTACAGAATAAATGCACCATCATTTGGACCAAACAATGAGCTACAGAACAGAAAAATATATTTTTACCAACTACACATCTGAAAGAGATCTAGTATCCAAAATACATAATAAACTCAAGAAGTTGGGCATCAAGAAAACAAGTAACTCAATTAAGATAAGGAATACATATCTAAACCAAGAATTCACAAGAGAAGAAACCCAAATAGCTGAGAAGTACTTAATGTTCAACATTAAGTTGAACATTAATTCCCCAATAAAAAGACATAGACTAACAGACTGGATATGTAAACAGGACCCAGCATTTTGCTGCATACAGTGTCAAAAACAAACACTACCTCAGAGTAAAAGGGTAGAAAACAATTTTCCAAGCAAATAGTCCCAGGAAACAAGCTGGAATAGCCATACTAATATCAGATAAAATTGACTTTCAACCTAAAGTCATCAAAAAAGATGTGGAAGGAGACTTCATACTCATCAAAGAAAAAAATCCACCAAGAAAAACTCTCAATTCTCAACATCTATGCTCCAAATGTAAGGGCAACCTCATTCGTAAAATAAACTTTGCTAAAGCTCAAAGCACACATTGTACCTCACACAATAATTGGGGTGACTTCAACACTCTACTTTCCTCAATGGACCAATCAGGGAAGCACAAACTAAACAGAGACACAGTGGAAATAATTGAAGTTTTGGACCAAATGGATTTAACAGATATATATAGAGAGAACATTTCATCCTAAATCAAAAGAATATGCCTTCTCAGCACCTCATGGTATCTTCTCCAAAATCAACCATATAATTGGTCACAAAACAGACCTCAAAAATCGACCATATAATTGGTCACAAAACAGACCTCAACAGATTTAAGAATATCGAACTAATACCATGCTTCCTCCTATCAGATCACTATGGAATAAGGGTGGTCTTCAAAAGCAACAAAAACAACAGAAAGCCCACATATACATGGAAGCTGAACAATGCTCTACCCAATGATACCTTGGTCAAGGAAGAAATAAAGAAAGAAATCAAAGACTTTTTAGAATTTAATGAAAACGAAGGCCCAAACTCATGGGACACAATAAAAGCAGTGCTAAGAGCAAAACTCATAGCCCTAAGTACTTCCAAAAAGAAACTAAAGAGAGAGCATACACTAGCAGCTTAATGGCACACCTAAAAGCTCTAGAACAGAAAGAAGCAAATACACTCAAGAGGAGTAGAAGGCAGGAAATCATCAAACTCAGAGCTAAAATCAACCAAGTAGAAACAAAAAGAATTGTACAAAGAATCAGCAGAACTAGGAGCTGGTTCTTTGAGAAAATCAACAAGATAGATGTCTTAGTCGGGGTTTCTACTCCTGCACAAACATCATGACCAAGAAGCAAGTTAGGGAGGAAAGGGTTTATTGAGCTTACACTTCCACGTTGCAGTTCACCACTAAAGGAAGTCAGGACTGGAACTCTAAGCAGGTCAGGAAGCAGGAGCTGATGCAGAGGCCATGGAGGGATGTTTCTTACTGGCTTGCTTCCCTTGGCTTACTCAGCCTGCTCTCTTATAGAACCCAAGAACACCAGCCCAAAGGTGGTACCACCCACAAGGGGCCCTCCCCACCTAATTGAGAAAATGCCCCACAGCTGGATCTCATGGAGGCACTTCCCCAACTGAAGCTCCTTTCTCTGTGATAACTCCAGCCTGTGTCAAGTTGACACACAAACTGGCCAGTACAATTGACCCCTTGTCAACCTGACACACAAACACATCACTATTAAGCCTCAACCCTTACTTTCTTATTCATCCCCAAGATCTAAATTACTTTAAAACTCCCACAGCCTTTACATATTAAAAGTTCATTCACCTTAAAATGTCCAATATCGTTAAAATTTAAAGTCTTTTAAAAATTCAAAGTCTTTTAACTGTGGGCTCCATTAAAATACTTTCTTTCTTCAAGAGGGAAATGTATCAGGGCACAGTCACAACCAAAAGCAAAACTCAAACTCCAATGGTTCAAGGTCTGGGATCCAACTCACAATCTTCCAAGTTCCTCCAAGGGCGTGGGTCACATCTCCAGCTCTGCCCTTTGTAGCACAGCTTGTCTTCTAGGCTCCAGCAGCCTGTACTCCACTGTTGCTGCTGTTCTTGGTGGTCATGGCGTGGTACTGGCATCTCCAAAACACTGCTATCCTCCACTGTAATTAGGCTTCACCAATAGCCTCTCATAGGCTCTCTTCATAATGACAAGCCTCTGCTACTATGCATGACCCCTTCAAGTCCTGGGCCATCAATTGCAACTGAGACTGCACCTTCACCAATGGCCTTCCGTGGCCTCTCACTGTGCCGAGAGCCTCAGCTGCTCTTCATGACCCATTCATGCCTTCAAAACCAATACCATCTGGGTGACTCTTACATAGTACCAAGTCCAGCCACAGCACAAAACACAACTGTGGCTATCTCTGGAACACACTCTCTTTGCTCTCAGAAAACACTTCCAAGAAGATTTCATCTCAGTGATGCTGGTCTCTTCTTAATCACTGCTAATTTATTAGCTCCAGCTAACCAGCATCAATAGTCCCAGTAACACAAAGGTTTGCTTTAGTGGTTCTGGTACCTTGTTACAGCTGATTCTTCAGCCCCAGCTAATCAAAACCACAGAATCTTCACAATCAAAACATGGCCACTGTAAGTGTCTTTAGTCAGTCTTCTCTCTGAAATTTCACAAGCCAGGCCTCCATCTTTTGCACTGTTCATAACATTGTCTTCCAAGCTCCTACAGAACTTTCCACTGAGCTCTTAATATTCTAATGGCTTTCTAGCTCAAAGTTCCAAAGTCCTTCCACAGTCCTCCTCAAAACATGGTCAGGTTGTCACAGGAATACCCCACTACACTGGTACCAATTTGTCTCAGTCAGGGTTTCTATTCCTGCACAAACATCATGACCAAGAAGCAAGTTGGGGAGGAAAGGGTTTATTCAGCTTACACTTCCACGCTGCAGTTCATCACTAAAGGAAGTCGGGACTGGAACTCAAGCAGGTCAGGAAGCAGGAGCTGATGCAGAGGCCATAGAGGGATGTTTCTTACTGGCTTGCTTACCCTGGCTTGCTCAGCCTGCTCTCTTATAGAACCCAAGAACACTAGCCCAAAGGTGGTACCACCCACAAGGGGCCCACCCCACCTGATCACTAATTGAGAAAAAGCCCCACAGCTGGATCTCATGGAGGCACTTCCCCAACTGAAGCTCCTTTCTCTGTGATAACTCCAGCCTGTGTCAAGTTGACACACAAAACTAACCAGTACAATAGATAAACCCTTAGCCAGATTAACCAGAGGGCACAGAGACAATATCCAAATTAACAAAATCAGACTTGAAAAGGGAGATATAACAACAGAAACTAAGGAAATTCAAAAAAATCATCAGATCCTACTACAAAAGCCTATACTCCACAAACCTGGAAAATCTAGATAAAATGGACAATTTCCAAGACAGATACCAAATATCTAAATTAAATCAGGATCAAATAGACCAATCAACAGTTCCATAACCACTAAAGAAATAGAAGTGGTCATTGAAAGTCTTCCAACCAAAAAAAGCACAGGACCAGACAGTTTTTGTGCAGAATTCTATCAGACCTTCAAAGAAGACCTAACACCAATCCTCTTCAAACTATTCAACAAAATAGAACCAGAAGAACACTACCCAGCTTGTTCTATGAAGCCACAATTTCCACTGATACCAACGCCACACAAAGATCCAAAAACGATAGAGAACTTCAGACCAATTTCCCTTATGAATGTTGATGCAAAAATACTCAATAAAATTCTTGCCAACCAAAATCCAAGAACACATCAAAACTATCATTCACCACAGTGAAGCAGGCTTCATCCCAGGGATGTAGGGATGGTTCAATATACAGAAACCCATCAATGTAATCCACTACATAAACAAACTCAAAGAAAAAAAACCACAAGGTCATTTCATTAGATGCTGAAAAAACATTTGACAAAATTCAGCATACATTCATGCTAAAATTCTTGGAAAGATAGGGAATCCAAGGCCCATATCTAAACATAGCAAAAGCAATATACAGCAAACCAGTACCCAACATCAAACTAAATGGAGAGAAATTTGAAGCATTTCCACTAAAATCAGGGACCAGACAAGGCTGCTCTCTCTCTCCATATCTTTTCTTTCTTGCTTTCTTTCTTTCTTTTTGTTTTGTTTTTTGTTTTGTTTTCTTTTTGTTTTTCGAGACGGGGTTTCTCTGTGTAGTCCTGGCTGTCCTGAACTCACTCTGTAGACCAGGCTGGCCTCAAACTCAGGTTGGCCTCGAACTCAGAAATCTGCCTGCCTCTGCCTCCAAGTGCTGGCATTAAAGGCATGCGCCACCACTGCCCAACTTCTCCATATCTTTTCAATATAGTATGTGATGTTCTAGATAGAGCAATTAGACAACAAAAGGAGGTCAAAGGAATACAAATAGGAAAGAGGAAGTGATGCTATCACTATTTGCAGATGATAAGATAGTATACTTAAGTGAACCAAACAACTCCTCTAGAGAACTCCTACAGCTGATAAACAACTTCACCAAAGTGGCTGGATATAAATTTAACTCAAGCAAATCAGTAGCCTTCTTATACTCAAAGAATAAACAGGGCAAGAAAGAAATTAGGGAAACGACGCTCTTCAAAATAGTAACAAAGAAAATAAAATATCTGGGGGTGACTCTAACCAAACAAGTGAAAGATCTGTATGACAAGAACTTCAAGTCTCTGAAGAAAGAAATCAAAGAAGACTTCAGAAAATGGAAAGATCTTCCATGCTCATGGATTAGCAAGATTAATATAGTAAAAATGGCCATCTTGCCAAAAGCAATATACAAATTCAATGCATCCCCATCAAAATCCCAACTCAATTCTTCATAGAACTAGAAAGAGCAATTCGCAAATTCATCTGAAATAACAAAAAACCCAGGATAGCTAAAATTATTCTCAACAGTAAAAGAAGTTCTGGGGGAATCAGTATCCTGGACCTCAAGCAGTACTACAGAAAAATAATGTTAAAAACTGCATGGTATTGGTACAGTGTCAGGCAGGTAGATCAGTGGAATAGAATTGAAGACCCAGAAATGAACCCACACACCTATGGTTACTTGATCTTTGACAAAGGAGCTAATTTCATCCAGTGAAAAAAAGATAGCCTCTTCAACAACTGGTGCTGGTTCAACTGGAGGTCAGCACGCAGAAGAATGCAAATAGATCCATTCTTTTCCCCTTGTACTAAGATCAACTCCAAGTGGGTCAAGAACCTCCACATAAAACCAAACACACTGCTGCTAATAGAAAAAAAACTGGAGAAGAGCCTTGAACACATAGGCACAGGGGAAAATTTCCTAAACAAAACCCCAATAGCCTATGCCCTAAGATCAAGAATTGACAAATGGGACCTATAAAATTACAAATTTTCTGTAAAGCAAAGAATACTGTCAATAGGACAAAATGGCAACCAACAAATTGAAAAAAGATCTTTATCAACCCTACATCTGACAGAGGACTAATATCCAAAGAACTCAAGAAAGTAGACTCCAGAGAACCAAATAACCATATTAAAAAATGGGGTATAGAGCTAAACAAAGAATTTTCACCTGAGGAATATTGAATGGCTGAGAAGCACCTAAAGAAATGTTCAATATCCTTAGTCATCAGGGAAATGCAAATCAAAACAACCCTGAGATTTCACCTCACACTGGTCAGAATGGCTAAGATAAAGAATTCAGGAGAAGGCAGGTGCTGGAGAGGTTGTAGAGAAAGAGGATCACTCCTCCACTGCTGGTGGGGTTGCAAGCTGGTAAAACCACTCTGGAAATCAGTCTGGTGGTTCCTCAGAAAACTGGGCATAATACTACTGGAGGACACTGCTATACCACTCCTGGGCATATACCCAGAGGATTCTCTTACATGTAATAAGGACACATGCTCCACTATGTTCATAGCAGCCCTATTTATAATAGCTAGAAGCTGGAAAGAACCCAGATGCCCTCAATAGAGGAATGGATACATAAAATGTGGTATATATACACAATGGAATACTATTCAGCCATTAAAAACAATGAATTCATGAAATTCTTAGACAAATGGATGGAACTTGAGAATATCATCCTAAGTGAGGTAACCCAATCACAAAAAAAACACTCATGGTATGCATTCACTGATAAGTGGATATTAGCCTAGAAGCTTGGAGTACCCAAGACACAAATCACATATCAAATGATGCCCAAGAAGGAAGAAGAACAACATATGGATACTCTAGTTCTTCTTAGAAGGAGGAACAAAATACTCACAGAAGGAGATACAGAGACAAAGAATGAAGCAGAGTCTGAAAGAAAGACCATCCAGAAACTACACCACCTAGGAATCCATCCCATATACAATTACAAAACCCAGACACTCTTGTAGATGCACACAAGTGCTTGCTGACAGGATCTGGATATAGCTGTTACCTGTGAGGCTCTGCTAGTGCATGACACCTACAGAGGGGAAAACTCTCAGCTAGCCATTGAACTGAGCACAGAGTCCCCAATGGATGAGACAGAGAAAGGACCAAAGGAGCTGAAGGGGTTTGCAGCACCAGAGGAGGAACAACAATATGAGTCACCCAGTACTCCCAGAGTTCCCAGGGACAAAACCATCAACCAAAGAGTATACTTGGAGTTACCCATGGCCTCAGATACATTGGCAGCAGAGGATGATCTTGTTGGACACCAAATTGGGGAGAGGCCCTTGGTCCTGGAAAGACTTGATACTGTAGTGTAGAGGAATACCAGGACGGGGAAGCAGGGGTGGGTTGATTGGGGAAGGGGAGATGGCTTAAGGGATTTTCGGGGGAGGGGGGAACCAGGAAAGGGGACAACATTTGAAGTGTAAATAAAAAATATACCTAGAAAGAAAGAAAGAAAGAAAGAAAGAAAGAAAGAAAGAAAGAAAGAAAGAAAGGCAGAAGGAAGGAAGGAAGGAAGGAAGGAAGGAAGGAAGGAAAGAAAGAAAGAAAGAAAGAAAGAAAGAAAGAAAGAAAGAAAGAAAGAAAGAAAGAAAGAAAGAAAGAAAGAAAGAAAGAAAGAAAGAAAGAAAGAAAGAAAGTGCAAAAATGCAAAAAGGTTCTAACTCAGAAAATCCGGGACACAATGAGAAGACCAAAGTTAGCCCAAAAGCTCAAAATAAACAAGTTACAATTCACCCAGCACAGGAAACTCAAGAAGAGGAACTTAAGTAAGGGTGACTTGGTTCCTCTAAGAAAGGGAACAAAAATACTCACAGGAGCAATAAGGGAGACAATGTGTGGAGCAGGGGCTGAAGTAAAGGCCACCCAGAGACTGCCCTACCTGGAGATTCATCATATAAAGAGTCAACAAACCCCTACACTACTAAGGATGGCAAGAAGTGTATACCAAAAGGAGCATGCAATGGTTGTCTCCAGAGGAGCCCTGCCAGAGCCCTGGCAGATGCTAGCAACCAACTATTGGACTGGGCATTGGGTCCCCAATGGAGGAGCTGGAGGGTGGTCCAGAAGAGCTGAAGGGGCTTATAGCTCCCATGGGAAGAACAATGATTTTGGCCATCCAGATGCCCCAAGACTCCCAGGGACTGAACCATCAACCAAGGGGCACACATGGTTCCAGCCAAAAATGTGGCAGAGGAAGGCCTTGTTGGGCATCAGTGGGAGGAATGGTCCATGATCAGGTAAAGGCTCAACAGAGGTCCCAACAAAGGGAAACCAAGCGGGGTAGATGGGATTGTGTCAGATGGAAGGGTATATACATGGAGGCAGGGGGAAGGTGGAGAGGTTGGGGGTGTTTGGGGAGGGGAGAAATTGGGAAAGGTTTTACTATGGCAATGTAAATGAAGATGATATTCAATTTAAAAAAAAGAGAGAGAAGATCAAACCTAAGGATAATACATATAGAAGACAGTGAAGATTCCCATCTTAAAGAGCCAGTAGTATCTTCAACCAAATTATAGAAAAAAACTTCCCTAATCTAAAGAAAGAGAAGCACATAAACATATCAGAAGCCTACAAAACTCCAAATAGATTAGACCAGAAAAGAAATTCCTCCCATTACATAATAGTCAAAACATCAAATGCACAAAACAAAGCAAGAATATTAAAAGCAGAGAGGGAAAAAGGTCAAGTAACATATAAAGACAATCCTATCAGAATTACACCAGACTTCTCACCAGAGACTATGTAAGCTATAAGATCCTGGGCAGATCTCATACAGACCCTAAGAGAACACAAATGCCAGTCCAGACTACTATATCCAGCAAAACTCTCAATTACCATAGAGGGAGAAACCAAGATATTCCATGACAAAACAAATTTAAAAAGTATCTTTCACAAATCCAGCCCTACCAAGGATAATAGAAACAAAAGCCCAACACTAGGAAAACTACACACAAGAAAAAGCAAGAAACTAATCTTCTCACAAAAACAACAACAAAAAAGTGAATCTCACAAGCATAATTCCACCTCTAACAACAACAACAACAACAACAAAAACCAGTCAACAACAATCATTGGTATTTAATGTCTCTCAATATCAATGGACTCAATTCCTCCCAAAAAAGGAAATTGACTAACAGGCTGAATAAGAAAAGAAGACCCAACATTTTGCTGCATACAGAAACATACCTCAGTGACAAAGATAGAAACTACCTCGATCAAGGTAAAAGGGTGGAAAAAATGGTCCCAAGAAACAAGCTGCAGTAGCAATTCTAGTATCCAGTAAAATAGACTTTCAACCAAAAGAGATTTAAAAAAAAGATAGGGAAAGACACTACATACTCATCAAGGAAAAAATATCCACCAAAAGGAACTCTCAATTCTGAACATCTGTGCCCCAAATGCAAGGGCACCCACATTTGTAAAAGGAACATTATTAAAGTTCAAAGCACACAGTGAAATTCACACAATAATAGAAGATTTAAACACTCCACTCTCACCAATAGACAGATCATAGAAACAGAAACACAGTGAAACTAACAGAAGTTATGGATCAAATGGATTTAACAGATATCTACAGAACATTTCACCCTAAAAAAATAAAAGAATATACTTTCTTCTCGCCATCTCATGATACTGTCTCCAAAATTAACCATACAGTCAGTCATAGCACAAGCCTTACAAGAATCAAGAAGACTGAAATAATCCCATGCATCCTATCAGATCACCAAGGTTAGAAGGCTGGTCCTCAACAACAAAAACAATAGAAAGCCCACATTCACAGGGAAGCTGAACAACCCTCTACTGAATGAATACTTGGGTAGAGAAGAAATAAACTTGGGTAGAGAAGAAATAAAGAAAAAATTTAAAGACTTTTTAGAATTTAACAAAACTGAAAGTACAACATACCCCAACTTATGGGGCACAATGAAAGCAGTGCTAAGAGGAAAACTCAGTTCTGAGTGCTTCCATAAAGAAATTGGAGAGATCATAAACTAGCAGCTTAATGGAACATCTAAAAGCTCTAGAACAAAAAGAAGCGAATACACCCAAGAGGCTAAAATAAACCAAGTAGAAACAAGGAGAACTATACAAAGAATCAACAAAACCAGAAGCTGGTTCTTTGAGAAAATTGACAACATAGAGAACCCATTAGCTAGACTAACCAGAGGGCACAGAGACAGTATCCAAATTTAAAAAAATCAGAAATGAAAAGGGGAGAAACTGAGGAAATTCAGAAGAGTATCATTCCTACTACAAAAGCCTATACTCAACAAAACTGGAAAATGTAGATGAAATGGATGGTTTTCTGGACAGATACCAGGTACCAAAGTTAAATTAGGATCAGATAAACCATCTAAAAAGTACCATAATCCCTAAAGAAGTAGAAGCAGTCATTAAAAGTCTCACAACAAAAAAAAATCCCCAGGACCAGATGGATTTAGTACAGAATTCTGTCAGACCTTCAAAGAAGACCTAATACCAATACTTCTCAAACTATTCCACAAAATAGAAACAGAAGGAATACTACCCAACTCATTCTATGAAGCCACAGTTACACTGATACTTAAACCACACAAAGACCCAACAAAGAAAGAAAACTTCAGACTAATTTCCCTCATGAATAATGATGCAAAAATACTCAATAAATTTCTTACAAACCAAATCCAAGAACACATCAAAATAATCATTCACCATGATCAAGTAGGCTTCATCCCAGGGATGCAGGGATAGTTCAATATATGGAAATCTGTCAACGTAATCCACTATATAAACAAACTCAAAGAAAAAAAAAACCACATGATCATCTCATTAGATGCTGAAAATTCCTTTGACAAAATACAATACCCCTTCATGCTGAAATTATTCAAAAGATCAGGAATTCAAGGTCCATACATAAAGATAACAAAAGCAATATACAGCAAACAAATAGCCAATATCAAACTAAATGGAGAGGATCTTGAAGCAATCCCACAAAAATCAGGGGAAAGACAAGGCTGTACACTCTCCCCCTATATATCTAATATAATATTGAATTTCTATCCAGAGCAATTAGGCAACAAAGGCAATCAAAGGGATACAAATTGGAAAGGAGGAAGTCAAGATATCACTATTTGTGTATGATATGATAGTATACATAAGTGACCACCCCAAAAAAATCCACAAGAGAACTCCTACAGCTGAAAAACAATTTCAGCAAAGTGGTTGGATACAAATTAACTCAAATAAGTAGCTTTCCACTCCTCAAAGGATAAGCGGGCTGAAAAAGAAATTAGAGAAACAACACCCTTTATAATATTACAAATAATATAAAATATTTCAGTGTGAGGCTAACCATGCAAGTGAAAAATCTATATGACAAGAACTTCAAGCCTCTAAAGAAAGAAACTGAAGATCTCAGAAGATGGAAATATCTCCCATGCTTATGGATCAGCAGGATAAACATAGTAAAAATGCCCATCTTACCAAAAGTAATCTACAGATTCAATGCAATCCCCATCAAAATTCCATCTCAATTCTTCACAGGGATAGAAAGAGCAATTCTGAAATTTATCTGGAATAACAAAAAACCCAAGATAGCAAAAAAAAACATTCTCAAAAATAAAATAACTTCTGGGGAAATAATCATCCCTGACTTCAATCTATACAGAGCAATAGTAATAAAAAACCATATGGTATAGGTACAGAAACATGTAGATAGATCAATGGAATAGAATTGAAGATCCAGAAATAATCCCACATACCTTTGGTCACGTGATCTTTGACAAAGGTGCCAAAAACATTCAGTGGAAAAAAGACAATATTTTCAACAAATGGTGCTGGTTCAACTGGTGGTAAGCAAGTAGATGATTGTAAATTGAGCCATTCGTATCTCATTGTACAAAACTCAAATGCACATAGATCAAGGACCTCCACATAAAACCAGATACACTGAATCTATTAGAAGAGAAAGTGGGAAAGAACCTCGAACACACTGGCAATTGGAAATTTTTTCTGAACAGAACACTAATGGCTTATGCTCTAAGATCAACAATTGGCAAATGAGATCTCATAAATTTGAAAGGCTTCTGTAAGGCAAAGGGCAATGTGAATAGGACAAAATAGCAACCCACAGATTGGGAAAAGATATTTACCAACCCTACATCTGATAGAGGGCTAACATCCAAAATATACAAAGAACTCCAGAAGTTAGACTCCAGAGAACCAAATAAACCTATTAAAAATTGGGTACAGAGCTAAACAGAATTCTCAACTGAGGATTCTGAAATGGGTGAGAAACACTTAAAGAAATGTTCAACATCCTTAGTCATCAGGGAATTGCAAATCAAAATAAGCCTAAGATTTCACCTCACACCAGTCAGATTGGCTAAGATCCAAAACATAGGTGACAGCAGATGTTGGCTAGGATGTGGAAAAAGAGGAACACTCCTCCATTTGGTGGTGGGATTGCAAGCTGGTACAACCACTCTGGAAATCAGTCTGGTAGTTCCTCAGAAAATTGGAAATAGTTCCACCTGAGGATCCAGCTATACCACTCCTAGGCACATACCCATAAGATGCTCCAACATATAACAAGGAAGCATGCTCCACTTTGTTCATAGCAGCCTTATTTATAGCAAGATGAAAACAACCCAGATGTCTCTCAACAGAGTAATGGATACAGAAAACGTGGTACATTTACACAATGGAGGCTGGCCTCGAACTCAGAAATCTGCCTGCCTCTGCCTCCCAAGTGCTGTGATTAAAGGCATGTACCACCACCGCCCAGCTACAAAAATTATTCTTAAACAAAGCATTTTATAGTCATAATCTTACATTTGTAGAAATCTCTAAAAATAAATTTTTGTTTTTTCAAGACAAGATTTCTCTGTATGGCCCTGGCTATCCTGGAACTCACTCTGTAGACCAAGCTGGCCTGGAACTCAGAAATCCACCTGCCTCTGCCTCCCAAGTGTTGGAACTAAAGTCATGCGCCACCACTGCCCGGCAAAATCTCTCAATTTTGATGCAGAACTAAAGCTATACTTTCTTACATTGGTATAGAATTTATATATTGATATGGGTTTAAGGTTTTCAATGGTATAAATTTGTATATATTGATCAACATTTGAAATTAATATTGTTACTCTCAGACATTGTGCCTATGCAACTCCTTTAAGATTACAAGGTCACAAACTGATTAGGATGATTAATTAATGCAAGTTAAAGGTCATCTAGTAAACTCCTGGCTATATTAGATTTTTATTTAATTATAATAAAGTGTTTTCAATATTATTCAAATAGAAATATCTAAGAGTAGTCAAGGTTTAACAGTTCAGATATACAATATATAGTCAGTCGTTAAAAGCATCAGAAATCCACAGGATATGGCATTTAAAATCATCTCATTATTAATAGAATTTTTAACTAGGATACATGTCTGCTCCTGATAGACCCCTTTCACAGTTCCAAAAATATCTGAGCATCATAACCTCCATATAGAGTTGCTCCAGGTGTGGCAAGGTAGCCACTAGACACGAACTGCCCTAATTTATCTGCAGACAAAAATTACTGTCCAGGAAAGGAAACACAATATGAGATAGTCAACAGCTTAACTCTGCCAAGACAGGATAAGATAGTCCTTCATAATTCCTGCTTTATTTCAGGTCTGTCAGATGGTTCTATGCCAGAAGGCTGAAGACAAATGCTCCAAAGTTATGAGAAATATAGGGGATTGTCCAGGTAGTCATATGTCTCTACAAATTCTTTTAAGTTTTGGAGCTATGTTTTTGTGCTTTCTATATATTCAGGTAATATTTAATCCATTCTTCAATCTCTGATGGGGTTGAAGACTAGTTAAGTCTCACAATCAGACTTAAATTGTTTAGCAATAAGGAAGACAATCTAGATTTGAAAGACTTGTTTTCAGACAGTAATGAAAGTTAGAATCAAAACATCACTCAGGTGTAGACTTGTAAAGTCTTTAAGTTAGAATAGATTTTAGAGTAATGTACCTAAATTGACAAAATTGATGAACTGGATGTTATTAGTATATATAATACTTTATAGTTTATATATAAACTGTTATATCTATATTCAATGCATATCTGATAGAAACGCCTTTTTAATAGACAAAAAAGGGGGAAATGTAGCTGCTTCTATTCTCGTGCTAATTATGTTTTCCAAAATCCTGTTTGTAGTGTCCCGCATGTAAAACTGGGGGACACTGCCTCCAGTTGGTTTTGATTAGTAAATAAGGTTGCCAGTGGCCAATGACTGGGCAGGAAGATAGAGGGGGATCTTTTAGGATTCCAGGGCAAGGGACTGAGGAAGAGGAGGAGGAGAAAGAGGAGGAGGAGGAGGAGGAATAGCCACCATGCAGGGGAAAGAGAGGAAACATCATGCCTGAGAGGTGCAGATAGGTAGTGGGGATCATGGCCCAAAGAGGACTGAATGTCTGGGTCTAGGGCAGCAAAGATGAAATATAGATTTTAGAAAGTAATAACTTAGGGGTATTAGAGGGGGCTCTATCAGTCATGTGGAGGTTAGGAAGTGTTCCAACCATTGAGCTGTTTAAGGTATATTAAAATGTAAAGGCTGTGTGTGTGTGTGTGTGTGTGTGTGCGCGCGCGCGTGCATATATATGTGTGTGTCTATGTGTGTGTGTGTGTGTCACTGCCTCTGTAGATTTGTGTAGCACAAATTGGGTCCTACTACAGATGGTGTTCCTGAAAATATCACCACAGGTTGTCTTCTGAACTCCACACATGCATGCATTCATATACATGCCCATATTTTTTTTTTAAGGTTTAAATTTAAGGGCTGATAAGATGGCTTAGTCAGTAAATGCCTGCATACATACAGGAGGACCTGAATCTAGATATCCATAACTCACATAAAAATCAATTACATTGGGCTCTTGTCTGTCATCCTAGCTCTGAAAAGATAGAGACAGGATTTCCAGAGCCAACTGATTATCTCTGAGATCAGAGAAAGACATTGTCTCAAAAATAAGATAGAAAGCAATAGAAGAAAACAATCCATGTTAACCTCTGACCTCCACAAACATGTACACATGTATACATGCACACATATATTATACACACACAAAATTATTTTTTAAAAAGTTTAAAATATTGTCATCTTTAATTCTCTGTCCTACTTTGCCCTACTCTGTCTGCTTAAAATTAGACCTAGAGTTTAAATTGGTATTTTCTAAATTAAGTTAAATAATAAAATAAATGATTTACACTGAGTTCAGAAAAGAAAATATTAGATGAAATTTTATCTTCACTCTGGTTTAGTTAACACTGTGGACAATCCAACTAATAATAACTAGAGTGCTTAGAAATTCTTAAAAGTTTTGAGGTCTAAGAGTCATTATTGACATCTTACAAATTAACACTTAAATCATTTAGCACATAAACAAAATGTTACTAGAAGTCTTCATTTATGGCAACACAATAGCAATGATCCTAAGCACATTATTTACTCATCATTATTATTATGATATAAATATATTTTCTATAATTTTAAATTACATATTTATTTACTATATAAGTAATACATTTTCTTTATTTATAGTATATAATAAATATATTAATATATAACATAAATAAGTTTATATATAAGTATATAATATAACAAAGTTATTGTAGTTATTATTATTATGATTACTAAAGATCCTCAGTAACACCAAAGATGGCTCATTACTTTTATAAGCTATTCCTAAAACATAAGAGTATTCTCATTTCATTTTTCTTTCATACAATTAAATCACTAAAGAATTCAATTTTTTCATTCAGACAGTACAAAATTATATCTAAGGTTCAACTGGAATTCCTCTTGGTTTACTAAACCAAAATGCTATATAACTGAATGTAACACTACATGATAGCTTACCCATTTTAAAAACATAACTAAACAATTTTAAGCCACAATATCTATCATCTTTAGTGGATAGCTTAGGTAGGCATTGATTTATAAAAAATTTTAATGATAAAACCTGTTGTCACTACAGTAAGGGACTACTGTTATCAGCCCCATTAGCAAGTAAACAAAGGGACCAAACAAGTTTCTAATACTTAAAGATTTTGGTTATTATTGATAGTGATCTGCTGTCTCAGAATTGCCTCCTCCATTACATTCCATTACTCATATAAACACACAAATATTCATATTTGACTTCTATGATTGGGTTCCAAGAGGATTTTCTTGAATATATCTTAGATTATATTAGATAGTTTCCAACATCCTCAATGAGCCTATAATTTAAGAGTTAAGCAATTCTTCTACCTATGTAATTCAAAATTCAATTTGTTTTCTACTAAGTACATGAAAAGAACAAAAGAAGACCTATTGCTATATATTTCTTAATTTTTTTCAGATGACTTATAGTTTCAGTGTAAGCCAAAGCCAACACTATGCAGAGTATACAAAATTCAAATAGCAAACTGGCAGACAAACTAGAGAGCAATATTTCCAGCAACCAGAGATGTTGTGGTGAAAAATGTTGTCCTAAAAATGAGAAATTCTCAAATTTGACCAAATATCTGGCTAATTCCTGAGCCAAAAATCAAGAGCTGCCATACAAGACAGCGTTTGTAACCCATGTTCAACCAAGTTATAAGTCTAGAAGGAAACAAGAAGGGATGGAAAGGGCTTGGTCAAATGTGACCAAATCCAGAGTCTCCACAATATCATTATATATCCAGACCATAACCCCAAATTAGTCCACACACAAAGTAACTGAAATATGTGATCCATTTTTAAGGGGAAAACTGTAACTGCCAGAACCTAAATTTAGATATATCACCTAGATATTGAAATTAACACATATACACCATTTTAACAAGCTAAAAGCCATAAAAGAAAATTTCTTTTACGATAATATAAGGATAACTTGCAAGTGAGAAAATAAGTATGCAAAAAAGAACCAAGCACAAATTTTAATATGCAATGTTTAGAATAAAATATTCAGAAGATAAACTTAAGAGCAGAATGAAGATGACAAATGAGAGACCATGAACTTGAAAATGGGCCAATTATTCACAAACTCAAAGAAAAATTATTGAAGAAAAAATAACATTCTCAGAGACACATAGAGCATCAAAAGGTCAAAACATATATGATCAAAATTCCAAAAGAGAAAGGTGAAACAGAAAAAAAATATGAGAACAAGTAATATGTATCTTGATGTGGGTTTGAAATATACTATATTTGTCAAATCAAACACTTAACATATTTGAAACTCAACAAATACAAAATTCAAAAGCAGTTTTAGAAAGTACATTGTACTTCAGATATAAGTTAAAATAAAGTTGTTAATAGATTGGTAAACTTCAATAAATAATATGCACACGTATTTAGAAGGAGTATATTGTTGGCTTCATATCATTTTTAAATGTTTCACCTATTCCCTGCCAAAAACACAGCTAATGTTTGATGGAAGGATGGAGTTACATAGATTAATGATTGAAAAGAAGTACAGTAAAATGTTAATGAGACAATTAAAATTTTAGATATGAAAGTATTCCTTCTTTCAACTCCTCTATATGCTTGAAATGTTTCCTGTTTTAACTGTACCAAAGTTTAGGAAATAATAAGCAAACTATTTCTGTGACATTATTTACTAATTAAATTATTTTACTTTTTTCTTTCTAGGATAATTTTTAAAGTCAAACTGAAGGAACTGGAGATATGGCTCAATAGGTAAAAGCACTTGTTGCTCTTCCAGGGGACTCAAGTTCAGTTTCCAGCATCCACAATGGCAGCTCACAACCACTTGTAACTCTGGTTCCAGAAGATCTCAGTACCTTCTTCTGGCCTCCACAGGCATCAAAATGTATGTGGTATACACAAACATAAACATATTCACATATACAAATAAAAATAATTTTAAGCCAAACTATGTGTGTGTGTGTGTGTGTGTGCTATGTTATATTATTACCAGTTTCTACAATGGGATATTTCAAAAAATATTATTCATTAAGCTGTTCTACAGAAAAGAACTTATAAAACTCGAACTATAAATATTTGTATAAATTTTGAGTGAAATAAATTTAAAAAGCAAAAAGTAATATTAAAAACAGTTAAACAGTTCATGTTGACTTTTAAATCCTGATATTTTATTGTTTACCTTCCAGTTCACCCAGATGTGAAGGAGTTCCTTGTGTCCTAGGCTGAATATAAGATAATTTAAACCTGGGCACCACAAATTGTACTTCTTTACCATCACATGGTAATTTGGAAAGCAAATAATCCTCATTACAGCCAACTTGGGGCTTTACTAAAACAGAAGTCAATGGAGGTATGCTGATGGCGTTTTGGCTATTTGAGGTTGATGCTTTAAAGTCTCTTTCCACAGAAACTGCATTCAAAAGAAGAGAAAATCAGCGAGAAGTCACAATTATGCATATAGATTATATATAATAATCTAAACCTAGAATGGCTGGAACTTTTTAAATTGCTTTATTATTTTGTTTTATTTTGAGACAAGATCTTACCATGTATCTTTAACTGGGCTGGAACTTGCTTTGTAGACCACACTTGCCTAGAATTCAGTGATCTGATAGAATCTGTTGTTTGCTTATGCATTCTTGAATGCTAGGACAAACAGTATTGCCATCTGGGCCTTTTTTTATTGGATATTTTCTTTATTTACATTTCAAATGTTATCTCCTTTCCCCATCCTCCTCAAACCTCCTATCCCATCACCACTCCCTCTGCTTCTATGAGGGTGTTCTCCCACCCACTCCCACCTCCCCACCCTGGCATTACCCTACACTGGGGCATTGAGCTTTCACAAGACCAAGGGCCGCTCCTCCCATTGATGCCCAACAAGGACATCCTCTGCTACATATGCAGCTGGAGCCATGGGTCCCTCCATGTGTACACTTTGGTTGGTAGTTTAGTCCCTGGGAGCTCTGGGGGGTGGAGGGATGGTTGATATTGTTCTCCTTCCTATAGGGCTGCAAACCCCTTCAGCTCCTTTCTCTAACTCCTCCATTGAGGACCCTGTGCTCAGCCCCATGGTTGGCTGTGAGCATCCACCTCTATTTGTCAGACACTGGCAGAGCCTCTCAGGAGACAACTGTATCAGGCAAGCACTTCTTGACATCCTCAATAGTGTCTGGGTTTGGTGACTGCTGAGTCTTTTTAAAATAATTTTAGAAAAACATCCTGATTCAAGCTACTCTTGCGTTCTAACAACCTCTTCTGGAATCTACATTAATCTTGGCCAACCAAGATTTGATTAATTAATGTTTTGCCAAAACACATCATCCTATCAGAATGGGAAAAGAAGTTCTTAAAAGTCATTCTCATAAAAGCTCATTGATGGAAAGCAAGTTTATTTCACAGTTAAATAAGTAGTGTCTTCAAGTAAAAAAAAAAAAAAAGATCCAGTCATCTTAAAATGCTATAAACAAAGCAATTTTTGTCAATTTTATAGGTAAACCTGAGTCTCAAATACATAATTTTGAAAGAAAAAAACTTCAAGTCTTTAAAACTCTCCACCAAATCACTAAATGAATACTGACTAAATATTTATCATATTAGCAACTGCCTCTGCTTGGACTTCTATAGACTATTTTATCTTTCTCTAAAATAGTATATACATAGCTTCACAACCCAAGATAAGGTGGAAAAGGACAGCTGATCTTTATGTATAACAGTATTATCTGCAGAATGAATAGAAGTACAAATACTATACTACAGGAATTTGTGGAATGTTTTAATGTTAAAAAAAGGAAGAAAAGAAACTTTCTTTTTTTTATTTTAAAGATTTATTTATTATATGCTAAGTACACTATAGCTGTCTTCAGACATACCAGAAGAGGGCGTCCAATCTCATTACAGATGGTTGTGAGCCACCATGTGGGATTTGAACTCAGGACCTTCAAAAGAGCAGGTAGTACTCTTAACCGCTGAGCCATCTCTCCAGTCCAGAAAGAAACTTTCTGCTATGGACTGGATAAAGGTTTAAGTGTATCCCCATATGTTGATATTTAATCCCTACTATAAGTGTATTAACCCACAATATCTACTGTAAGGAATGTAAAATTCTCTATGGAAACTTAAACCAAATCATGTTTTTAGATGTGGGGCCTTTGGGATTAGTATCCTTTGAGAGGGTAGAGAATCTGTGGTTGAATGATGGTGGCTTTGTAGGAGATAGAGAGAAACCAAGTTACATGTATTCATTCCTGTCTTAGTCAGGGTTTCTATTCCTGCACAGACATCAAGACCAAGAAGCAAGTTGGTGAGGAAAGGGTTTATTCAGCTTACACTTCTGCATTGCTGTTCATCACAAAAGGAAGTCAGGACTGGAACTCAAGCAGGGTTGGAAGCAGGAGCTGATGCAGAGGCCATGGAGAGATGTTCCTTACTGGCTTGCTTCTCCTGGCTTGCTCAGCCTGCTCTCTTATAGAACCCAAGAACACCAGCCCTGCGATGGTACTACCCACAAGGGGTCCTCCCCCTTGATCACTAACTGAGAAACTGCCTCACAGCTGGATCTCATGGAGGCACTTCCTCAACTGAAACTCCTTTCTCTGTGATAACTCCAGCCTGTGTCAAGTTGACACACAAAATGGACCAGTACAATTCCCATTTTTCTATTAAATGATACTCTGCATTGCCTTAGGATACTGCCAACAACAACAACAACAGCAATCATTTTCTTTGACCTTCAAAATGTTAGTCAAAATAAATATCTTATCCAATAACAGAGATATTGTATTATTGGCATCATAAAATGGAATAATAAAACTTCATATCCAACTATATACTAAATTCTATACTACAAAAAATAAAAGTGCCGGAGAAAAATAAAGTTCTAATCTTAAACCAAGAGACTTAAGTAACAATTCAATATAAAATGAAATAAGTCGACTAGGAATCTTTCATAAATGCAAGATTTGATTAAGTTATAAGTTTCTTCTTCAATGAATGTCTTGGGGTTTTTACAAGACCAAATCAACTTAAGGAGGAAATAGTTTATTTCAGCTTATAGCTTGTAGTTCACCATCAAGGGAACTCAGAGCAGAAATTTGAGGGGGGAACTAAAACAGAAGCCATGGAGAGTGCTGCTTATTAGCTTCATGATACTAATTTCTTATCATTGGGTTTTTGTTTTTATTTTTTTATTTGTTTTTTTCTTTTTATTCACATACCATAGCTGTTTATTTATTTATTTTTTATTTTCTGAGACAGGGTTTCTCTGTGTAGCCCTGGATGCCCTGAAACTCTGTCTGTAGACCGGACTGGCCTCAAACTCAGAAATTCACCTGCCTCTGCCTCCCAAGGGCTAGGATTAAAGACATGTGCCACCACTGCCTGGCTCATATCTGGGTTTTAAGTAAACCAAAACTCTCAGTACAACTGCCTATAATTCCACTTCCAGGGAATCTGATGCCCTCTTCTGACCTTCATTTTTTTTCTTTTTTTTTAATTCGATATATTTTTTACTTACCTTTCAAATAATTTCCCCTTTTCTGGGTCCCCACTCCCTGAAAGTCCCATAAGTCCTCTTCCCTCCCCCTGTTCCCCCATCTACCCCTTCCCACTTCCCTGTTCTGGTATTCCCCTATACTGCTGCACTGAGTCTTTCCAGAACCAGGGGCCACTCCTCCGCTCTTCTTGGACATCATTTAATATGTGGATTATGGCTTGGGTATTCAAAGTTTCTAGGCTAATATCCACTTACCAGTGAGTACATACCATGATTGATCTTTTGAGACTGGGTTACCTCACTTAGGATGATGTTCTCCAGCTCCATAATTTGTCTAAGAATTTCATGAATTCATTGTTTCTAATGGCTGAATAGTACTCCATTGTGTAAATAAACCACATTTTTTGTATCCATTCCTCTGTTGAGGGACACCTGGGTTCTTTCCAACTTCTGGCTACTAGAAATAGGGCTGCTATGAACAAAGTGGAGCATATATCCTTATTACATGCTGGGGAATCCTCTCGGTATACGCCCAGGAGTGGTATAGCAGGGTCCTCCGGAAGTGTCATGCCCAGATTTCTGAGGAACCGCCAGACTGATTTCCAAAGTGGTTGTACCATCTTGTAATCCCATCAGCAGTGGAGGAGTGTTCCTCTTGCTCCACATCCTTGCCAACACCTGCTGTTTCCTGTATTTTTGACCTTAGCCATTCTGACTGGTGTGAGGTGAAATCTCAGGGTTGTTTTGATTTGCATTTCCCTAATGATTAATGATGTTGAACATTTCTTAAGGTGCTTCTCAGCCATTCGAAGTTCTTCATGTGAAAATTCTTTGTTTAGCTCTGTACCCCACTTTTTAATGAGGTTATTTGGTTCTCTCGGTTCTACCTTCTTGAGTTCTTTGTACATATTAGTTATTAGCCCTCTGTCGGATTTAGGGTTGGTGAAGATCCTTTCCCAATCTGTTGGTTGACATTTTGTCCTTTTGACAAGTGTCCTTTGCGTTACAGAAACTTTGTAGTTTTATGAAGTCCCATTTGTCAATTCTTGATCTTAGAGCGTAAGCTATTGGTGTTCTGTTCAAGAACTTTTCCCCTGTGCCCATGTCCTCAAGGGTCTTCCCCAGTTTCTTTTCTATTAGTTTCAGTGTGCCAGGTTTTATGTGGAGGTCCTTGACCTACTTGGAGTTGAGCTTAGTACAAGGCGATAAGAATGGATTGATTTGCATTCTTCTGCATGCTGACCTCCAGTTGAACCAGCACCATTTGTTGAAAAGGCTATCTCTTTTCCACTGGATGCTTTCAGCTCCTTTGTCTAAGATCAAATGACCATAGGTGTGTGGGTTCATTTCTGGGTCTTCAATTCTATTCCATTGGTCAGCTTGCCTGACACTGTACCAATACCATGCAGTTTTTATCACTATTGCTCTGTAGTAATGTTTGAGGTCTGGGATACTGATTCCCCCAGAAGATCTTTTACTGTTGAGAATAGTTTTAGCTATCTTGGGTTTTTTGTTATTCCAGATGAATTTGAGAATTGCTCTTTCTAGCTCTATGAAGAACTGAGTTGGGATTTGGATGGGGATTTCATTAAATCTGTAGATTGCTTTTGGCAAGATGGCCATTTAACTATATTAATCCTGCAAATCCATGAGCATGGAAGATTTTTTTCATTTTCTGAGGTCTTCTTCAATTTCCTTCTTCAGAGACCTGAAGTTCTTGTCATATAGGTCTTTCACTTGTTTGGTTAGAGTCACCCCAAGATATTTTATGCTGTTTGTGGCTATTGTGAAGGGTGTCATTTCCCTAATTTCTTTCTCAGTCTGCTTATCCTTTGAGTAACTAGAAAGGCTACTGATTTGCTTGAGTTGATTTTGTAACCAGCCACTTTGCTGGAGTTGTTTATCAGCTGTAGGAGTTCTCTGGTATAGTTTTTTTGGGTCACTTAAGTATACTATCCTCTGCAAATAGTGATAGTTTGACTTCTTCTTTTCCAATTTGTATCCCTTTGACCTCCTTATGTTGTCTAATTGCTCTAGCTAGGACCTCAAGAACTATATTGAAAAGATATGGAGAGAGGGGGCAGCCTTGTCTAGTCCTGTCTAGTTTTTTTTTCGTTTTTTTTCTTTTTTTTTTTTTTGTTTTTTTTTGTTTTTTTTGGATTTGGTTTTTTCAAGACAGGGTTTCTCTGTATAGCCCTGGCTGTCCTGGACCTCACTCTGTAGACCAGGCTGACCTCGAACTCAGAAATCTGCCTGCCTCTGCCTCTCAGAGTGCTGGGATTACAGGAGTGTACCACCACTGCCCAGCCTGAGCCTAATTTCTTATAGCACCCAGGTCCACCTGGACTACCCACAATGAGGTGACTTCCCCCTACACATACACATCAATAATCAATCAAGAAAATGCACAAAAGGACTGTCTAAGGGGAAATCTTGTTGGGGCAATTTCTCAGTTAAGGGTCCCTCTTCCCAAATAAATCAAACTTGTGTCAAGTTAACATAAAAGTAGCTAGCACACTGATCATTTGTTCATAAGCTGTTTTTAATGTACATAAAGTACATTTTTACTGTATATAAAGTGGAAGTTTTTACCAAAAGCAAAATAATACTCACAGTTGTGCTTTTCTGTTTCACCATAGAAACATCCTCTACAACAACTCTTTATAAATTCTGCGGCCATTACTTTCAATTTCTAATAACTAGAAAACTTCTAATGTTGATATCAACCTATTTGTAAAAGAGGAAGCAGAAAATCGTCATCATTAATGCTACTGGCTATATCTAAACAAAGCATACTATGTCTTTCTAATGCATGAGAGGTCTGAAGAAAAATATTTAAAAGATGTAATTTTACTCTTTTACATGATTTTATACAGTTTATCAGAATTATAATTTATCATAACAGCATACTTACAATTATTAAATGAACAATTTCAATGTTACAATTTCAACTGTTTGAAAAAGAAAAATTCCCTTTTCAATATTCTTCATACATATAGGTTTGTGCCCAAGCAAAACCTGAAAGAAAATATGGCTGTCATAAAAAGTGTGACAGAAAATTTTCACTTCCTCTACATCAATTATTTTCATAACCAAAATCCTTCATAATTGGGACTCAAAAAGTAATCACTATAATCCTGAGAATTAAAATAACAGAAAAATATATCATAAATACTATATCATTCACACACCACACACACACACACACACACACAGACAGGTTAAAAAAAAGAGCAAGTACACAAATAAGATATATTGAAAATGGATTATGTATTATACTTATCAGGAACATAGTGCATAAGAATATTTTGTTCAATTTCCTACCCTAATTGCAATGTGCTTGTTCCCAAGGAACTCTATTTACATATATCTAAATTCTAAACATTTTGTGGGAAATGTAAACACACGCACAAGAGAACCTACAATAACAAAATCACCTGATTTAAACAACTATCAACTCAGGGTAAATCTTATTTTATCTCTACCTATAACTTGCCCTATAGTTTTTGCTTATTTTGAAATCAAAAAATGCTTAAATAGTAATCACTAAAAGATGTGATAGAAGACCTTGGGAGTTAACTTTTGAGAGGCTGTCACTGGCTAAAGTATTAAAATATCTGAAATAAATTATAACGTTTCTAAAAGGTACTCTTTTAAGAATAATCATAATAGCAAAATCACATATAAAAATTTAACATCAAGACATGAAAATTTTAATATACTTTATATCTAGTTTCACCTATGCTTTCTATTTTTTAAAGGTTGCTTTGTGGGTGGGGGAGCACCCTCATAGAAGCAGGAGGAGGGGGGATGGCATAGAGGGATTGCAAAGGGGAAACCGGGAAAGGGGATAACATTTGAAATGTAAATAAATAAAATATCCAATAAAAGAAAGAGTTGCACTGTTGAATTCAAGATAAAATTAAATTGTTGTATCTTTTGTTGCTAGAAATATTAACACTAGTTCTGTGTACTATTGTGTATACATTACTCATATATTTTTCAGTACATATCAGTAAGATATAGGACTACTAGATCAAAAAGTACATGTGTAATTCTGCTTTTAGTGCTAAAATTTCTCTGAATTGCTATCATTTTATATTTATAACAGAAGTATATAAAATAACATTTGTTGCCAATAAAATGTTATTCAAATTCTGCTTTTTTGTTTGTGTGGAAGTTATTTCCCTTTGATGTTTTCATTTGCATCACTCTAATTAAAATTTACATTGGAAAGGTTTGGAGAGATGGCTCAGTGGTTAAAAACAATGGCTGCACCTGAAGTCACGTTGATGTCTTTGCCCTGTGTTGCTGCCAAGGATTATGATGGTGTCCATGGCCAATGCTACAACAAGGGCCATGTTGATGTCCATGGTCTGTACCGCTACTGCAGACCATGATGAAGTCCAGGCACGTGCTGCTGTCAGAGATCATGTGGAAGTCCATGATCCATGCTCCACTGACAGAAAAAAGCAAGGAAGCTACTTTGTCATGGTATTGACAACTGCAGACTCAGAGCTGAGAGACACAGAACTCCTATATGACAACCCCTACCACAATCCCACCTCCACTCCCCAAAAACATAACAGCCTAAAGGAAGCCATAGAAGATAACTCTGAAAACTTATAATAAAGATGCTAAGGTGTAGTTCTCTATAACTGTTGGCTTCTGTTAGGGATGCAGTCTTCCTTAAGGGATTGGCCACCAGGTGTTTGACCATGTTCCACTGAGAATATGCGCAACACAAATTGAACTACTACTACTACTACTACTACTACTTCAACCACTACTACTACTACTACTACTTCTACTTCTTCTCCTTCTTCTTCTTTTCTTCTACTTTCTTCCTCCTCTTCCTTTCTCCTTCTTCCTTTTCCTCCTTCCTCCTTCTTCCTCCTTCTTCCTTCTCCTTCTCTTTTTCTTCTGACCATCCTCCACTGAGAATATGAGCAACATAAATTGAACAACTACTTCTTCTCCCTTATCCATTCTCCTTCTCCCCTCCTCTTTCTCCTCCGCCTTTTCCTTTTTTGGAAAGAGTGGGCCTGGAAGGACTGAAAAACGAGTGTGATCCAGGTTGGTGTTGTGAAATTCCCAAATAATCAATAAAAATATTATGAAAAGAGAAAAGAAAAGAACATTGGCTCTTTCCAAAGTCTGACACTCGATTCCCAACACCTACATGACAGATAAGTCTGTAACTCTGACACCCTCTCTGGCCTTTACTGCCACTACACTCACAGGATACACATACATATATGCAGGCAAAACACAAATATAAATAAAATTAAAATAAATCTTTAGAATATGATGTTTGGCATCATTTAACATATAAGTCAAAATTATAGCTATTTACATGAATCATCTGTGTTCATAAGCTACTTATCTAGTTTTAGGAATTTTTTTATGTATTTCAGAGATAAACTCATGCCCATTATATAAGTGGGAAATGTTCTTTTAACCTATCATTTGCTTCTTGATTTGATTACTATGTTTTCTTTTATGAAAAAGGGATTTATATAAGCTTGTGATATAGCTCAGTGGCAAAGTACTTACCTAGCATGTGCAAAAGTCCAAGATCTGATCCCCTGAGACAAATACCAAATATGCACATATATATATACATATATATATACACAAAAATACTGCATACATATATACAAATTAAGTAACTGTTGTCTAAAATGCTTGCGATCAGAAGTGTTTCAGATTTTGGATCTTACAATATTTACACAAAAATAATGAGATGCATAGGAAAGAAACCAGATCTGAGTATAATTTTTTCATATATACCTTATATATCTAAAAGTAATTTTCTATAGGTAACAGAGTTCTATGGTATGAAATTTTCTACTTATTATATTAACACTGAAGTTTCAGATTCTGAAGTACTTTGGATATATAAACACATTAACTATATACCTACATATGTAATTATAGCTATGATTTTTCATTTTTGCAGCTAGACTAAGTCACAGTAAAGTTTCTCCATATCTATATCATAAATAATTTACCCTTTTTTCTTCATGTTATATTAATTACTGTCAGTTTTTTATATGCATATCCTGATGCATGGTATGTAAAATGTATTCAAATATATCTTTTCCAAGTTTATTGTCCTAGTATCACAAACACCACATATTCAAAATCCCATGTGCTTACTTCAGCAGCACATATATTAAAACTAGAGTGATATGGAGATTAAGATGGCCTTATGTAGAAATAATATGTAAATTTGTGAGGCAGTCCATATTTTTACCTCCATACTTGGAGCTTACATAGAGGCATATGCACCTTTGTAAAATAATAAATAACTGATATACATATTTTTATTTTAATTTTCCCCACTACTATTAGAATGTTCCCTTTATTAAAATACTAAATTTCTATGTATAATTGGATATGTTTCTATATTTTCTATTCTCTTCCATTTGTCAATGTATTCCTGTATTGATACCATGTAATTTTAGTTTTAAAAGATTAAAATGTACAACAGGGCCAGCCATACTCACTGCTCTTAATTTTCAGTTTTTTCTTAGCTATTCATGCTTGCTTGATCTGACCTTTGCAATCTGGTCTAGCTATAAGAGGAAAAAACTGATGACATTTCCACTGAGAACATTTATAAAAAGCTGACATCTTCAAGAATATATATTTGTAATAGCTGACTTGCTTATTTTACATTCATATTTTGAACTGAACGAACAAAATTCTAGTGGGCAAAGAATCTGGTATTCCTCCAAGTTAACAAGCGGCCAATAAACATGAAAAGAGGATTAACTTCAATGACTATGAGGAAAAAATAAAATTACAATGAAATTTCACTTTTCAAAGCATAATTGAAAACACAAAATCTGTGAAGAAAAACTGGAAATATCACATTGCTGCTAAGAATGTAATGGTGTAAACACCAAAATATCATGGTCTTCCTTAAAACTTCACTAAAAGTTACCATATGACCCAGGAATCCTATTTTTGGTTTAATAATACCTATGAGAATGAAAACCATATTTTCATGCAAAAACAAAAAGAAAAACCTGAACACAAATGTTCATAGTGGCCTTACTTGAAAGAGTAAGTTAATAGAAACAGTTAACCACCCATGAAAAATAAAATGTGACATAAATTTGCCTATACAGTGGGCATTATTCAACCAAAAAAAAAAATTAAGTACCTCTCATGGTGTGTCATGAAGAACCTTTGGAAACAATATGTTAAGTAAAAGAAGTAAGACATGGAGATCAGATTACATGATTCTGTTCAAAGGCAAATCCAGAGACATAAGAAAATAAGTGGTTGCTAGAAACTGAAGCAGAGAAAGTAGGAAGTTACTGTAATACAAATGGATACAATGTTCCTTTTAGGGAAGCAGTTCTCACCCTGTGGGTCATGACCCCTTTGGGCTCCCATATCATATCCTGTGTATCAGATATTTACATTTTAATTCATAACAATAGCAAAATTACAATTATGGAGTAACCACAAATAATTATTTGGCTGGGGGTCACCACAATATGAGGAACTGTAAAGAAGGGTCATAGCCTTAATAAGATTGAGAACCACTATTTCAGGGGAACCACAAGCAGTCTTAATGGCATAATTTAATGCTATAATTTATACCTTAATGTATAATTTAACATGGCAAATTTCATTATTTTTTTTAATTTATCCAAGATAACCATCTCTCGACAACCCTCAATTCACCCACCATTGTGTGGCTTATTTGATGGTCACAATTTGCCAAAAACAGGCTTTTCTCACCTTTCTATTTTAGTTAGGCATCATGGCAGTTTGGCTGCAGTGTTCTGTTTCTTTAAAGAAGGTAATTTTTTACTTCTTTTTCAACAAAACAGCGCTTGGGATCTTAGAATTAAGGACAGAAGCTCTCCAACTTATCTTCAAGGTGCTCTGGATGTATTCCAAGTGTCTTCCACCCTACAAATATACTAAGTATTTCACAGCCATCAAGTTCCCCTAGTTAAGCAAATACCCTTCAAGCAAATAGAACTTAAGAGCTCAGTACTCTCACATTTACAGCATTCTTTTAGTTTTCTGACATGTCAATTTCCATTTCTTAGGATATAGCATCCTTAGTTGTTTTCCATGCAAAATTTGCTCCAAATTGCAACTTATTATACTTCCAAAATAAAGTCCATGTTACTTTTTTGCTTAAAACTAGCTTTGGTGAAATAGGACAAGATTTAGACCCAATATGGTTTACATTAGAGCACCTTTAGGGGGTTTTGTTTGTTTTTTGTCTTCCACCTAAAGAGATTACAGTACTTTTTCAAAAATAAAGCAATAAATTATAAAAAGTAAAAGTTTACTTCTAAAAGGGAAAAGGAAAAACAATATAATTTAAGAAGTATAGTTTTACAAGAAACATGGAATCGTGTCAAGGCTCTTTCTACAACTTAAGCAAGGCTATAAAGCAAGAATACATAAACAGTCCAAAGAAACAGTAACTTTGAAACATATTTATCATAAATATACAGAAATCTGACACATTCCTAGTGATGCAGGGATCACTAGGAAGAAAATAAGAGCATTCAACAAATGAACTACCCATATGGGGGTAAAGACACTAAACTGGATTCCCCCCCCACCTCATATAAATATATATATGAAAGATATATATAAACATATATGTTATATATGTGAATATATATAAATATAAATATGAAAGATTCTTTCCTCTTTTTGTAGTACTAAAGATGAAATCCACATAGAGCAAGCACTCTACAACTAAGCAATACTCTTAGCTCTGGTTTTTTGAGGCAAGGTTTTGCTCCTTGGTAGTTTAGGCTTCCCTTGAAGGAGCTATGTATGTAGCCTAGCTGGCTTACTGTCTAACTATGATAACATTTTTTCAAAATTAACTTAATTTATTGTATTCATGAGGGCACAAGTGCCACTCTGTATTTATAGAAGTCAAAGAACAACTTTTGGAGAGTTGGTTCTCTCCCTCCATCTTGTTTTAAAGAAGGTTTTCTCTCTCTCTCTCTCTCTCTCTCTCTCTCTCTCTCTCTCTCTCTCTCTCTCTCTCTCTCTGTTTGGTTTTTGTTTTGTTTCATTTTTTTTGTTTTTTCGAGATTTCAAGACATGGTTTCTCTGTATAGCCCTGGCTGTCCTGGAGCTCACTCTGTAGACCAGGCTGGCCTCGAACTCAGAAATCTGCCTGCCTCTGCCCCCCAAGTGCTGGGATTAAAGGCGTGCGCCACCACTGCCCTAAGAAGGATCTCTCTTGTTTCAGGCACTATACTCACTCCAGACTAGCTGGCCCATAAGCTACTGGCACTTTTCCTTTTATCTCACCATAGATTATAAATTCATCAGCTTTCTCCTTCTGTTCCTTGTGTTCCAAGGATCAAAACTCAGCTCATAAGACTTGGAGAACAAGCATTTTCACTCTCCAAACCATCTCCTTGGCCCTAATATCAGTTTTTAATAGACTATTTTTATTGTGGTTTTAGGTGTTACAGAAAATTGAGACACAGATCTTGAAAGATAACATTTTAAAGCTTTCAGTAGAAAACAGAAAATAAGATTTTTATAAGATGAAAGAAGGGTAAGATTAAAAGTAGAAACCAAAAAAAGTTGAGATAGATAGGTACATTAAAACATAATGGTATGTTCTTCAATAGTCACTACAAACTAATGAGACAAGCTATTTACTGAAAAAACTGCGTGTGTAACTGATAAATGATCAAGTTCAAAATTAGATAAAAAAACTTCTAGAAGAAGAAAAAAAGAAAAGACACTCCACAGAACTACATATGGTTCAACATTACCAATAATTAAATAAATATAAATTAAACCTCCCAAAGGGATGTTATACACTAGATCATCAAAAGGAAAATTCCAGGCAATTACAAATGTACACATTTTTTATGGTAATAAGAATAGTGAGAACACTTACTTATGTTGGTATAACTGGTACAAGCACCACATAAAATAATTCAGTATTATCTAGCTAAAACAAAGACCCACAGTTCTACTCTTAGATTTTAAAAAACAAGGAAATTCATGTATGTGGATATAAAGAATCATCGACTAGAAGAGTATCACAAAAACAGCTTTTAATGGCAAAATGTTAAAAAGAAAAAAAAAAAGGATGGCAATATGCTTAAACATCCATCAGCAGGATTATGGGTAAACAGCAGAAAAATCATACAAATAGGATGACAAACAACAATAAAAAGCAAATGATCTATAACATATGAACATGGAGGATTCATGTTCAAATACAGTGTTGAAATCATACAGCAGGATATGATAAGGTAATAATTCCTTCACTTGGGAGGCTGAGGCAGGAGAATGGCAAATTTGCCACCAATCTGATACACAATGAGGCTCTATGTAAAAATTAAGTCACATAAATCATACAGTATAATGTATTTTATATTGTACTTCAAAAGAGACAAAACTAAATAATACATTTTTTAGAAACACATAGCCATGTAATAAAATTATAAAGAAAAGGAAAAAAATAGAATGAAAAGAACAGCTCATATTTCTTAAGCATATGAGTATGTGTATTCTTTAAATCTATAGATGTGTTTAATGTCATTTTACATATATAATTTCTCAATTACATATAAACAAGGGTATAAAATATGAAGAAAATTAAAAATATTCATAATCTTATTCTGGCATAACTACAGTTATTTAAAGAAAGCAATTATACTCAAATGATGGTATTTCTTCCTCTTTTTATTTACTTTCTTACTTAATCAATGTACAAAACTGTCCCAAAATAAACTGCACATTTTAAAATTTACAGTTAAATAAGCCATATATGAATATTTGGGGTTAAGTATTATTGGAATCCAGTAAATTAATATATGTAACATTCCCAAAAGCTACCCAATGGTCCCTTTTAATCCATCCTTCTTACAGTCTTTCATTGTAACAATTTAATGTAGTTTTTGTCATGTTAGTTTACATTTTCTAGAATGTTGTTGGGTAAGTGTTTGCATACAGTTTACGTATATTTCATCTTATTATATACTACCAAAAAAAGGTTTTCAAAATGATTACAGCAAATTAAACTGACACCAGCAAAAGTATCAGAGTTTCATATTCAATACTTGGTAATTAGACTTTCCCTTTGAACCACCCTTTCCATACTCCTACGAAATATATTCATTAAAGTACTAGTCTGAACTATAGAATAACAATAACAAAACTTCAAATGGAGACCAAAGTGGAATACATTATATAGAAATTGTAATCCAAGAGCATTTCCTGTAAATGCATATTAAACCCAAGGCTCAATTTAATGTATGCAGCGATTGTGATTTTCAATTTCCACTTAAGACATTCAGAAGAATCATTAGGACATACCTGAAGAAGTCAAATGACTCAAAAGCAAGTTTAGAGTATCACAGTACTGGACTTCAAGTGAAATACAGACTGACACAGTTCCTATTTGTAGCTTAAATACTAATAGCAACTGCTGAACCAAATATACAAAATGCAGTACTAAAATAGCACTATTCACAATTTATAAATAGTGCTATTCATTATGATCAGCTACTTGTCTTCAGCTTCCAAAATTTGGGAGAAGAAAATAAATTTTAACAAAAAGCTATTCTATGGTCTTTATATTCTCTCCAATTTCACAATAAGCTTCCTTCTAATAATCACTATTGTCACTGTTCCTAATTTTTCTCAAAATATAGATTCTACACTCACTATTTTTTCACTTCTTTATCCTCTATTTACAATTCAAATTAGTTCAAGTTTGGCTTCTGCCCTTACTATTTTACTCAAATTATGTGTGCTGAAGCCAAAGACCCTCTCCAATACGCACTTTCTCTCCTGATCCATTTGACTCATGTCACTTGAACACTTCATTAAAACTCTCCTCTCCTGACTCCTTAAGTTCCACTGTCTTCTAGAATTTCTCTTTTTCTTCTCTCAAAGCCTCTTCAGTCTCCTTGGTTGTTTGTACCCATCACTTAATTATTCATAATTTCTATGGTCTTCCTCTCTTCTGACTCTGTACTTACTTAAATGATCTTCTATACCCTTACATGATTTCTGAGTCTGGTCTCAGAAAAACCTAATACCAATAAATCTTGCTGCCGACTGTCTGTCAGATGTCCTAAAGGAATCTTAATTCGTTTTCTCTCAACTTGAGTTAATTTCTTCATCAATAAGCTCTATTCATGAATAATTATAATTCAAATGAACCAAAGTTGGACCTAGTTAAATTTTTGTTAAGGATAAAAAAGTACTCTCTCCTAATTATAAGGGCAAAATGTTCATTAACAATTCGTACTGAATAAAATTACAAAGGAGACAATAAAAAACAAATTTCCTCGAATCTCAGACCCAAATACTATTAACTTCCTTCTAGAAATGGTTTTAATCAAGTTGAATATTAAACAGGTAGAAAAAAAATGGGGGTTGTTGTGGATTCCGTTATGGTAAAAGGGAAAATACAACTCTACCGACTGCCTACCTGCAGTGAGAATCAAAAATATTTTAATTACAAAAGCAAAAACTGTATGCTCTTCCTTTAAAATATTCTAAACAAAGTTTTGGTTTGGCATCTATCCACAACTTAACTGTTCTATCTCCCTATATTGTAGGAAAGTCATAGTAGAGAGTGAGGAATAATAAGCACAGAAAAGGTAGAAATCCTACTGAGAAGTGCAAAGGGAACCGGGAAACTGGCCCTTGACACCGTTCTGAGTCGCAAAAGCATCGCAGGTTAAGTCCGTCCTCGGACCGCTGCCTCGCTCGCCTCTCCCGTCAGGCCGGAGCGCACCTGGGGCTCGCAACCCGAGCGGGCAGGGGCAGTCTTGGGTCTGCGCCGGGCTGGCCGCGATCCTGCGTCCCACTGAGGCCACCGGGCCAGCCGCGCAGGGACCGGCGCACCGAGGCCACTGCGAGCCTCCACAGAAGTTAAAGAGGCTCGGAGGCTGAAACCACCCGGCTCCGCTGCACCTCAGCCAGAACCCGCGGGCACACGGCCGCCCTCACACCACACGCGCCTCACAGTCCCCGGAAGCCCGCCCGGAGGGAGAGGCACACCTGCGTCGCCGAGGTCCCGCGCTCCGCCGGGCGACTTCACTCGGGGCTCTCGACGGGCGGGCACCCTCGCCGCACCCACCGCCAAGGAGGAGTCCCACCGCCTCGGCCTGCTACCTGCAACTGACGGAGCAGCGCTCAGCTCCTCCCAGCACCTCACGCGGCCACGCCCCTTCCCCGCCCCCGTCCGCAGCCTTGTCCCGCTCCGGACCAACAAAACCGAAGTACCCCTCCCCACCACCTCAGAATTCCCGCCTCCCAGGATAGCCCCGCCCCCGCTCGCGTCCGCTCCGCCCCTCAGGGTGGGAATTTCAGCACTGGCACCTAAAACACTGGTGTTCCAGCCGGCTTGGTTTCTCCGCAGGTCTTAGCCTGAAGGCCCTTTGCCTGCTCACTCCTGGAAGACCAAACAACCCCAACCAAGCAGAGCCTGAAGTGTGCTGAGCGAAACAAATGGAAAAGTAAAGAGGAAAAGCTATTGGCCTGATGAACTCTGAATATGGGCCCCCTAAAACCCAGTCTTTTTGCTGGAGGTGTCTCTGTACTCGTTTTTCAGAACAGAGAAGTTATTTTGTGACTCTTAATGCTTTATAAAACGTTTAATTATAAACTGAAAAGATGTTTCCGTGGTTTTCTTAAAGACTACCCAACACCTGGCAGGGGCAGCTCCCAACAACCTGTAACTCCAGTTCCAGGGGATCCAGCGCTCTCTTCTGGCCTCTGTGGGCAGACATACACTTGAAGGCAAAACACCATGCATGTAAAATAACAACATAGACTTTAAGTCTAACTAAATAAATTCCTTCAGATTCAGTTCAAGTCTCTTCACTATGGTTGTTTTGTGTCTTCTACTGCCTGTGTCAACTACAACACCATGTATCCCACCCCCTTTTTTATTTACGTCCCAAGCACTGTTCCCCTTCCCAGTCCCTCCCCCATAGAGTCCCTACTCCCATCTCCTGTCCCTTTCTCCTCTGAGAGGATGTTCCTCTTGAGTATCCTCCACCCACCCACACACACACACACACACACACCACCCCCAGCACATCAAGTCTCTGCTAGATTAGGAGCATCCTCTCACACTGAGGTCAGACAAGGCAACCTTGGAGTCTGAACTTCCTGTCTGCTACATATGTATCTGGAGCCTTGTTCCAGACCCTGTGTGTGCTTTGGTTGGTGGCTCAGTCTCTAAGAGCTCCAGGGGTCCAGGTTAATTGAAGCTGTTGGTCTTCCCGTGGGATTCCCTTCCCTTTCAGGGCCTTCAATCCTTCCCCTAACTCTTCCATAAGTGTCCCCCACCTGCACGCAATGTTTGGCTGTAGGTATCTGCATCTGTTTTGGTCCAATGCTGGATGAAATCCGTCTAGTTAGGCTAGGCTCCTGTCATGCCTGTCCATATAGGTCTGGGTTACCTCACTCATATTTTTCCAGTTCCATTTATTTGCCTGCAAAATTCATGACCTCTTGGTTTTTAATAGCTGAATAGTATGCCTTTGTGTAAATGAACCACATTTTCTGTACCTACTCTTTAAATGAGGGACATCTGGGTTATTTCCAGTTTCTGGCTATTACAAAGGAAACTGCTATGAACACAGTAGAGCTCGTATCCTTGTGGTGTGGTGGAGCATCTTTTGGGTATATGCCCAGGAGCAGTATAGCTGGTGTCTTGATGTAGAACTAGTCCCAGTTTTCTGAGAAGCTGCCAGATTGATTTCCAGAGTGGTTGTACAAGTTTTCAATCCCTCCAGCAATGGAGAGGTGTTCCTCTTTCTCCACACCCTGGCCAACATCCTCTGTCACCTGAGTTTTTGACCTTAACCATTCTAACTGGTGTGAGGTGGAATCTCAGGGTCATTTTGATTTGAAAGTCCCTGAGAACTAAGGATGTTGGGCATTGCTTTAAGTCCTTCTTGGCTATTCAATGTCCATCTGTTGAGAATGCTCTGTACCCCATTTTTTAATTGGGTTGTTAGATTTGTTGGTGTTTAACTTCTTGAGTTCTTTATACATTTTGGATATTAGCCCTCTATCAGAAGTAGGGTTAGTGAAGATCTTTTCCCAATATGTAGACTGCCATTTTGTCCTGTTGGCAGGGTCCATTACCTTAAAGAAGCTTTTCAGTTTCATGAGGTCCAACTTATCAACTGTTGAACTTTTTTTTTAATTAGGTATATTCTTTATTTACACTTCAAATGTTGTTAAGGACTAAGCCAGTGGTGTTCTGTTCAGGAAGTTGTCTCCTGTACCTCCTGTACGAGTGCATTCAAGGCTCTTCCCCACTTTCCTCTTCTTTTAGATTTAATGTATCTGGTTTTATGTTGAGGTCCCTGATCTACTTCAACTTGAGTTTTGTGCAGGGTAATAGATATGGGTCGATGAAGCTGCCCAGTTAGACTCTTATCATTTGTTGAAAATGCTTTCTCCCCCCCCCCCGCCCGCCTTGTATGGTTTTGGCTTCTTTTTCGAAAATCAAGTGTCCATAGGTGTGCCAATTTCATGGAGGAATCCCTATTAACTTTGTCAATGAGTTGGCTGACCCTTTCCACTTGTACCTCCATGGTATCTCATTGCTGGGACAATTATCCCATAAGTTTACAGAAATTTTAATGTGGCTTTCATATCACTAAAATGTAAAGATTACATTTATCCTTTTCTAAATGAGTCCTGGAGATGCTTGTCCTGGAGAGGTTGCGATGCTCCAAGAGCAGTGTAATTTAAGAAAAGAGACAGTATAGTTGCTTCCCTTGAGATTCACATCTTACCAACCTAAAAAACATGCTTTATTTTGCTAATCTGACATTTCTAAATTTAACCACAAAACTCTGTTCTTGAGAAATATCTATTCCCATCCTTGGCCATTAGTGAGGGCAGCCTCATCATACTGATATGAGCAGTGCTAAGGAGTAGTGGAACATTCACCTTCATCAATGTACCATCAATGTGCAGTGCTGCATTGTTTACAAAGCTTTTGAGAGTTGTCTTATATAATCCTAGTATTTTGGTTGTAGTTGAAAGTATTTTCATTTTACAGTGAAAATTACAAGTTGCCCAAGTATTGATAGTCAATCTGAACTTTGGCCTTTGTGTGTGTGTGTGTGTGTGTGTGTATTCATATATATTATATATATTACATATATGTACTTTTATCTTTAAAAAGAGTACATCCTGGTTAGAAACGTCTAGATCCATGTGACAGATGTAACTTCTTAAGAACAAGAGCATATCTTTACCTGTCTTTTATATTCCGGAAGTACTTGGTGTAGTTCAGGATGCAAATATGTCACTAACACATACTGAGTTTATGCATGAATGCTTAACAGGTAGCAACGGAACTGGGCTGAGTACTTAGGGCCGAGACTGAGCAAATTAAATATCTTTAAGGATAGAGAAATGGCTCCCAGAATTGATTCTGTTTGTTTCCCCCGTCGTCCATCTGAAAACACATTCTTAGAAGCATCTATTCTGTGGATAAATAGAATTCTTGTGAAATCATAAATCACTTCCCTTGTTTTATTTCAAAAAGGATTTTTTTCTTTTGAACTCTCAAAAAACAGATTTTTGGAGATGGAGGTTACTAAACTTTTATGTGGTCTCTTGTGTTTAACCCCTTCCCATAAAAGGGTTATTATTATTATTATGACACTGATCAAGCATTTTGTTTGATTTTTTAGTATTAGCAATCATTATTGAAGCACATCTCCAGAGGCATAGATTTGGACAGATATAGATGGCACAGCTTTTGTTTAGATTTTATTGGGTATCAATTACTTCATTCAATAGAGGCAATTCACATCATCCCTATTCCTAATCTCCATCTGTTCTTCTTTCATCTAATGCAGTTGATAGATATTTCACAGTTCAGTCCAGGTCCATCCCCACAGCCTCATCGCCTCCTTACCATCTACTGCCATGCATTTGACCTGCTAGAATTCCCTAAATTGTCATATTTGCATATACCTTTTCCTTTACCTCTCTCTTATGGTATTCATCTAGTAAATTCATAATCATTCCACTCAAGTATTATTAATCTGGCCAATAAAACCCTCTAGTGCCTATCTCTGACTGAATAATGTGTCCTTTTTCAACATTCCCACAACCTTTCATCCACAACACATTAGTGATCATTGACTTCTTTTCTCTTTTCCCACTAAACTCATCTAGGTGAACTATCAGTTCACAGAAACTATGAGCTACATCCTTACCTTCTGTGCAATATACCATAGTACTTGACACACAGAAGGCATTGAAATAGTTGTTGAATAACTAAAACAGATCTTCAAGAGACCATGGTCCTTGTGAAATAACTTCACAAATATACGTTGTCATGAGTATAACAGGTGTGGTAGACAAATATCTGCTTCCTCCAGAATTATTTCCTTCCCACTCACCCTCTATCCACCCATTCATTTCTTGGTTCAGTGAATATTTTTAAGTGCTTACAGGGTAGCAGGTGTATCCTGGACATTTCAACAGCATTGCCCTTGCTTACCAAATGTCAAGTTCCCTTCCTGAGCACAAAATAAAACTTTTCTGCCCAGTCTCCTTGTATCCAAGTAACACCATGTGGCTAGTTCAATGGGATCTCAGCCAAAGTAATTTTCATTTACTATCAAGATAACTAAAACCAAGTAAGTCTGAACTTCACTCTCCTTCCCATTCCTTGACCACCTTGCAACATTGCTGTGCATGCTGATGCTGACAGCTCAATTCATGAGATGAGAGACTGACTTCATGGAACTAAGCTTTTCCCGTCACCGACTAAACTTTAACTTGGCTTCTAGATGAATGGAAAGTAAACCTACCTGTATTGACTCATGGTGCAGGTTTTTTCCAGTAGCTAGCATTCCTTATTCTGATTAGAACTGCCATACATGATTCTATATAAACTACACAAAAAAAAGCAGATTTCTCTCCTGCTGTAGACATTATCGAGGAATCATGAAATATGGGAGTGTATTAAAGAAAGTATTAATGTTTGTCCAAAGCACATAAAGAAAAAGCTTTTATAGATATGCAAGCCTTTCTGTTCTTTCTCAGATACTCACCTGGTCATAATGCTGACACCTTAATCTGAGAGCAAGCAGAGCGTCACCATCGCACTCCATCTTCCTCGGACATTCTTTTTTTTTTTTTTTTTTTTTCTTTTTGCTTTTGGATTCTTTTTTTTATATATTTATTTTTTATATTTTTATTTTCTATATTGTTTGTTTACATTCCAAATGATTTCCCCTTTCCCGGATCCCCCCTCCCCATATGCCCCAAAAACCTTCTTCTCTCCATCCCTTCTCCAATCACCTTGCTCCTTTTTCTCTGTCCTTATATTCCCCTCCAATGCTAGATCAATCCTTTCCAGGATCAGGACCCTCTCCATACTTCTTCGTGGTAGTTTTTTGTTATGCAATTTGTGCCTTGGGTATTCAGGGCTTCTGAGCTAATTAATATCCACTTATCAGAGATTGCATTCCATGTGTATTCTTTTGCGATTGGGTTACCTCACTTAGGATGATATTTTCCAGATCAAACCATTTGCCTAAATTTTGTGAATTCATTGTTTCTAATTGCTGAGTAATATTCCATTGTGTAAATATACCACATTTTCTGTATCCATTCCTCCTTTGAGGGGCATCTGGGTTCTTTCCAGCTTCTGGCTATTATAAATAAGGCTGCTATGAATGTAATGGAGCATGTATCTTTATTGCATGCCAGGGAATCCTTTGGGTATATGCCCAGGAGAGGTATAGCAGGGTCCTCCAGAAGTGTCATGTCCAGTTTTCTGAGGAACCGCCAGACTGATTTCCAAAGTGGTTGTACCATCTTACAGCCCCACCAGCAGTGGAGGAGGGTTTCTCTTTCTCCACATCCTTGCCAACACCTGCTGTCTCCTGAGTTTTTGAACTTAGCCATTCTGACTGATGAAAGGCGAAATCTCATTGTTTTGATCTGCATTTCCCTAATGACTAATGATGTTGAGCACTTCTTAAGGTGCCTCTCGGCCATCTGAATTTCTTCAGGTGAAAATTCTTTGTTTAGATCTGTACCCCATTTTTAATAGGGTTATTTGGTTCCCTGGAGTCTAACTTCATGAGTTCTTTGTATATATTGGATATTAGCCCTCTATCAGATGTAGGGTTGGTGAATATCCTTTCCCAAGTTGATGGTTGCCATTTTGTCCTTTGAACAGTGTACTTTGCCTTACAGAAACTTTGTAATTTTATGAGGTCCCATTTGTCAATTCTTGATCTTAGAGCATAAGCTACTGGTGATCTGTTCAGGAACTTTTCCCCCCATGACCATGTCCTCAAGGGTCTTCCCCAGTTTCTTTTCTATTAGTTTCAGTGTGTCTGGTTTTACATGAAGGTCCTTGATCCACTTGGAGTGAAGTTTAGTACATGGAGATAAGAATGGATCAATTCGCATTCTTCTGCATGCTGACCTCCAATTGAACCAGCACCGTTTGTTGAAAAGGCTATCTTTTTCCCACTGGATGTTTTTAGCTACTTTGTCGAAGATCAAGTGACCATAGGTGTGTGGATTCATTTCTGGATCTTCAATTCTGTTCCATTGGTCCACTTGTCTGTCACTGTGCCAATACCATGCAGTTTTTAACACTATTGCTCTGTAATATTTCTTGAAGTCAGGGATACTGATTCCCCCAGAATTTCTTTTGTTGTTGAGAATAGTTTTAGCTATCCTGGGTTTTTTGTTATGCCAGATGAATTTGAGAATTGCTTTTTCTAACTCTGTGAAGAACTGAGTTGGGATTTTGATGGGGATTGCGCTGAATCTGTAGATCCCTTTTGGCAAGGTGGCCTTTTAACAATATTAATCCTGCCAATCCACAAGCATGGCAGATTTTTCCTTTTTCTGAGGTCTTCTTTGATTTCCTTCTTCAGAGACCTGAAGTTCTTGTCATATAGATCTTCCACTTGTTTGGTTAGAGTCACAGCAAGATACTTTATATTGTTTGTGGCTATTGTGAAGGGTGTCATTTCCCTAACTTCTTTCTCAGCCTGCTCTTCCTTTGAGTATAGAAAAGCAACTGATTTGCTTGAGTTGATTTTATAACCAGCCACTTTGCTGAAGTTGTTTATCAGCTGTAGGAGTTCTCTGGTAGAGGTTTTCGGGTCACTGAAGTAGACTATCATGTCATCTGCAAATAGTGATGATTTGACTTCTTCCTTTCCAATTTGTATCCCCTTGACCTCCTTACTTTGTCTAATTGCTCTAGCTAGAATTTCAAGTACTATATTGAAAAGATATGGAGAGAGAGGACAGCCTTGTCTAGTCCCTGATTTTAGTGGGATTGCGTCAAGTTTCTCTCCATTTAGTTTGATGTTGGCTACCAGTTTGCTGTATATTGCTTTAACGATGTTTAGGTATGGGCCTTGAATTCCTGTTCTTTCCAATACTTTTACCATGAAAGGATGCTGGATTTTGTCAAATGCCTTTTCTGCATCTAATGAGATGATCATATGGTTTTTTTCTTTGAGTTTGTTTATGTAGTGGATAACATTGATGGATTTCCTTATATTGAACCATCCCTGCATCCCTGGGATGAAGCCTACTTGATCATGGTGGATGATAGTTTTGATGTGTTCTTGGATTCGGTTGGCAAGAATTTTATTAAGTATTTTTGCATCAATATTCATAGGAGAAATTGGCCTGAACTTCTCTTTCTTTGTTGGATCTTTGTGTGGTTTTGGTATCAGCATAATTGTGGCTTCATAGAACGAGTTGGGTAGTGTTCCTTCTGTTTCTATTTTGTGGAATAGTTTGAAGCGTATTGGTGTTAGGGCTTCTATGAAGGTCTGATAGAATTCTGCACTAAAGCCATCTGGTCCCGTGCTTTTTTTGGTTGGGAGACTTTCTATGACCCTCTTTATTTCATCAGGTGTTATGGGACTGTTTAGTTGATCTATTTGATCCTGATTTAGTTTTGGTGTCTGATATCTGTCTAGGAAACTGTCCATTTCCTCTAGATTCTCCAGTTGTGTTGAGTATAGGCTTTTGTAGTAGGATCTAATGATTTTTTGAATTTCCTCAGTTTCTGTTGTTATATCTCCCTTTTCATTTCTAAGTTTGTTAATCTGGATACTGTCTCTGTGCCCTTTGGTTAGTCTGGCTAAGGGTTCATCTATCTTGTTGATTTTCTCAAAGAACCAGCTCCTGGTTTTGTTGATTCTTTGTATGGTTGTCTTTGTTTCTACTTGATTGATTTCGGCCCTGAGTTTGATGATTTCCTGCCTTCTACTCCTCCTGGTTGAAATAGCTTCTTTTTGTTCCAGGGCTTTCAGGTGTGTCATTAAGCTGTTAGTGTATGTTCTCTCCATTTTCTTTTTTGGAGGCACTCAGGGCTATGAGTTTTCCTCTTAGCACTGCTTTCATTATGTCCCATAGATTTGGGTATGTTGTGTCTTCATGTTCATTAAGTTCTAAAAAGTCTTTAATTTCTTTCTTTATTTCTTCCTTGACCAAGGTATCATTGAGTATAATATTGTTCAGTTTCCACATGTATGTGGGTTTTCTGTTGTTTTTGTTGCTATTGAAGACCACTTTTACACCATAGTGATCTGATAGGAGGCATGGGATTAGTTCAGTCTTCTTATATTTGTTGAGGTCTGTCTTGTGACCAATTATATGGTCGATTTTGGAGAAGGTACCATGAGGTGCTGAGAAAAAGGTATATTCTTTTGCTTTAGGATAGAATGTTCTCTATATATATATCTGTTAAATCTAATTAGTCCAAAGCTTCAATTTGTTTCATTGTGTCCCTGTTCAGTTTCTGTTTTCCTGATCGGTCCATTGAGGAAAGTGCAGTTTTGAAGTCACCCACAATTATTGTGTTAGGTGCTATGTGTGCTTTGAACTTTAATAAAGTTTCTTTTATGAATGAGGGTACCCTTGCATTTGGAGCATAGATGTTCAGGATTAAGAGCTCTTCTTGTTGTATTTTTCCTTTGACCAGCAAGAAGTGTCCCTCACAGTCTCTTTTGATGACTTTGGGTTGAAAGTCAATTTTATCTGATATTAGAATGGCTACTCCAGCTTGTTTCCTGAGACCATTTGCTTATAAAATTGTCTTCCAGCCTTTTCCTCTAAGGTAGTGTTTGTCTTTAACCCTGAGGTTTCCTGTATGCAGCAAAATTTAGGGTCCTGTTTATGTATTCAGTCGGTTAGTCTATGTCTTTTTATTGGGGCATTGAGTCCATTGATGTTAAGAGATATTAAGGAATAGTGATTGTTACTTCCTGTCATTTTTGATGTTATTTTTTAAATTTCATTGGTTAACTTCTTTTGGGTTTGATGAAAGAAGGTTACCTTCTTGCTTTTTCCAGGGTGAAGTTTCCCTCCTTGTATTGGTATTTTCCTCCTATTATCCTTTGTAGGGCTGGGTAAACTTCGTTTTGTCATGGAATATCTTAGGTTCTCCATCTATGGTGATTAAGAGTTTTGCTGAGTATAGTAGTTTTGGCTGGCATTTGTGTTCTCTTAGAGTCTGAATGAGATCTGCCCAGGATCGTCTAGCTTTCATAGTCTCAGGTGAGAAGTCTGCTGTGATTCTGATAGGTCTTCCTTTATATGTTACTTGGCCTTTTTCTCTTAGTGCCTTTAATATTCTTTCTTTGTTTAGTACATTTGTTGTTTTGATTATTATGTGACAGGAGGTATTTCTGTTCTGGTCCAGTCTGTTTGGAGTTCTGTAGGCTTCTTGTATATTCATGGGCATCTCTCTCTTTAGGTTAGGGAAGTTTTCTTCCATAATTTTATTGAAGATATTTGCTGGCCCTTTAAGTTGTAAATCTTCACTTTCATCTATGCCTATAATCCTTAGGTTTGGTCTTCTCATTGTGTCCGGGATTTCCTGGATATTTTGGGTTACAAGCTTTTTGCATTTTGCATTTTCTTTAACTGTTGAGTTCATGGTTTCTATGGTATCTTCAGCATCTGAGATTCTTTCTTCTATCTCTTGTATTCTGTTGTTGATATTTGCATCTATATCCCCTGGTTTCTTCTCAAGGTTTTCTATCTCCAAAGTTGTCTCCTTTTGAGTTTTCTTAGTTGTTTCTACTTCTGATTTTAGATCCTGGATGGTTTTGCTTAGCTCCTTCATTTGCTTGTTTGTGTTTTCCTGTAATTCTTTAAGAGATTTTTGTGTTTCCTCTTTCATGACCTCAGCCTGTTGACCAAAGTTCTCCTGTAGTTCTTTAAGTGATTTTTGCGTTTCCTCCTTATTGGCTTTTGTATTCTCCTGAATTTCTTTCAATGATTTTTGTGTTTCCCTTGCAAGGGCTTCTAACTTTTGATCCATTTTCTCCTGAATTTCTTTAAGTATGTCCTTAATGTGTTCCTCTACCAGCATCATGACCAGTGATTTTAAATCCAAATCTTGTTTTTCTGGTGTGATGGGGTATCCAGGACATTCTGTTAAAGGAGAATTGCGTACAGATGCTGCCATATTGCCTTGATTTCTGTTAGTGATGTTCCTGCATTTGTCTTTTGCCATCTAGTTCTCACTGGTGTTAGTTGGTCTTGTCAATGCTGGACTCACCAGTGCAAGCTGCCTCTTCCCAGGTGGCCTCTGGTGCACAGCTGACCTCCTGCACTGCCTGGAGAAAGGGTGATGTGGCCCAGGCTGTTCAGATCCTGAAGCAGACAAGTGAAGGCTCCCATCGGGGCATGCTGGACTCACCAGAGCACACTGACTCCTCTCAGCCGGCCTCCCGGATGCCCCTCTTGCCTCTTGCAGGACCTGGAGATGTGGCTTTGCAGCCCAGGCTGTTCTGGATCCTGAAGCAGAGATCTGATGGCTCCTGCCAGAGGCCTCAGGACTGGAACCTAAGCTCCATGCAGCCAGAGCAAGCTGTCTGCTCCCAGTCTGCTTCCAGGTGCGCACCAGGCCTCTTGCACTTCTTGGAGACTGATTGCTGTGGCCCAGGCTGTTCAGATCCTGAAGCAGACACCTGAAGGCTCCTGCAGGGGCCTGCTGGACTCACCAAAGCACACTGACTCCTCCCAGCTGGCCTCCCAGGTGCCTTCCTCAGACATTCTTATGCATGCTGAAAGATTTCCCTGGTTGGGCTTCGGGGATGCAAAGTCAGGTATATCTTGGCAAAAAAAAAAAGAAAGAAAGAAAGAAAGAAAGAAAGAAAGAAAGAAAGAAAGAAAGAAAGAAAGAAAGAAAGAGAAGGAAGGAAGGAAGGAAGGAAGGAAGGAAGGAAGGAAGGAAAGAAAGAAAGAAAGAAAGAAAGAAAGAAAGAAAGAAAGAAAGAAAGAAAGAAAGAAAGAAAGAAAGAAAGAAAGAAAAGATAGGAATTAGGAAGCTTTGAGGCATCTTAAAAATCTTATAAAACGCTTTGCTTATTAATTGGCAGGACACATGATTGCATGAGTGAGGGATTACCAATGGTAACTGAATTTCTTCTTTTCTTCCTTTCTCCTGACATCTTCTCTGAATTCCTGGATCACACTACCATAAACATTTATGTTTCACCAAGAGATCTAATCATGATGAAACCACTTCTATTTGGTGCCCTGCCAATAAAACCACCTTCCTCTCTAGTTTCACATCCACTCTTTCAAACCTACAAATCAATGAAACTTCATAGCACCATGAAACTGGGAGGTTCATTAAATGCCTAATTTAAAAAAAAAATCAGTATTAAAGGTGAGGTTCAATAGAGCTGATAGGATCTGATGGAGTCTTGAATAAAAGAGTGTTTCGCACCAGTATCATGATCACTTTATGAAGACGAGCAGATGCTTAAGCAGGGTGTGAGAACATGAAGCAGGCCACATGAAACTTCATGGGATTCCAGAACTGTGTCTCCAAGCCTCCTGAGTATAGCAAAGAAAACTTTAAATCTCTATGTCAAGTAAACAGTGTGAATGAATTGCAAGAAACAACTCAATCCAAATTATCTTCCAAAGTCTGTTCTCTAGGATCCATGTGGGCACACCTAAAATGAACCTACATTCCCCAAGACTTTTATCTTTGATCTTGTAGTTGTGAGATATATTGGTCAAAATGAAGCTGGGTGTGGTAGCTTGTGCTTTTAATTCAGGCACTCAGGCCAAGGCACTTCGGTGTCTTTTACTTCAAGGCCAGCCTAGCCTATACAGCAATTTCCAGGACAGCTATATAAGGAGACCTTGTCAAAGGGTGGGTGTGGGCCAAAACAAGAAATTTGGTGAAATGTTAGGAAATAGAAATGAAGGCGAGCTTCTAATCTCTGATGAACATGCTATTCGGACACAAAAGACATCTACAAAAGAGGCTGGCAGGGTCTACCTTGTCCTTGATTCCAGTGTTAAGCTCTTTTATGCTTCTGGTGCTTTTGACCACCAGAGGGCCCAGGTCTGTCTGAAGAGTTGGAAGCCCCTTAGAAGTCACAACTACCCACAGTTCCTTTTGAACATACCGTTCCAGCGGTCAGGTATGTCTAACATTCTAGATTCATTGCAAGTTCTGATCTATCAGTGCCCTGTACTAGAGCATCAAAAAGACTTCCTAGTGACTCTCTTCTGGTATTTCAGTCTTACTTCCAGACATGACCAGTTCCTCCCACAGTTGAATAAGATCTGGTTCATGGGGCTGCTGAGATGGGTTAGTGTATGAAAGTATTTGCCAATATTCTTGAAATTATAAATTTGACTTCCAGGTCCTAACGTGATGAAAATAGAAAACCAACTCCGAAAGTTCTTCCCTAGGGTTCAAACACATGTATACACACACACATTCAGAGAGAGAAAGAGAGAGAGAGAGAGAGAGAGAGAGAGAGAGAACATTAATGTGATTTTTTTTCCTTCTGAGGCACTATATGCATGTTCTGCCCAATTTTAAAACTATATGGTTTTTACCAACTTTCCTTACCTCTATTAACTGCAAACTTCTGGGGATATATAGGAACTGTAAAAATTTTGGTTAACAGATACACTGAATCTAATAGAAGAGAAAGTGGGAAAGAGCCTTGAACTTATTGGCACAGGTAGAAATTTCCTAAACAGAAAGGCAATATGTGGGTTTGGAAGAGTATATGTGACACTAGAGAGTAAGGTGGTTTTATTGGGAGGGCACTGATAGAAGAGGCTTCATCATGATTAGATCTCTTGGTGAAACATAAATGGTTATGTTAGTGTGATCCAAGAATACAGAGAAGATGTCAGGAGAAAGGAAGAAAAGAAGAAATTCAGCTACCATCAGTAGTCCCTCACTCATACAACCATATGTCCAGCCAATTAATACTCAAAGCATTTTATAAGATTTTTAAGACGTTCATGCTCTAAGATCAAGAATTGATAAATGGGACCTCATGAAACTGGAAAGCTTCTGTAAGGTAAAAGACACTGTCAATTAAAAAATTGGCAAAATTGGCAACCTACAGATTGAGAAAAAAATTTTGCTAACCCCATATGTGATAAAGGGTTAATATCCAAAATATATAAAGAACTCAAGAAGCTAACCACCAAAAAAACCAAACAACCCAATCAAAAAAGGGGGTATAGAACTAAACCAAGAATTCACAACAGAGAAATCTTGAAAGGTCAAGAAGCCCCTAAAGAAATGTTCAAAGTTCTTAGTGATCAAAGAAATGCAAATCAAAACAACCCTGAGATTCCACCAATCAGAATGGCTAAGATCAAAACCTCAGGTAGCAACACATGTTGAAAAGGATATGGAGAAAGAGGAAACACTCCTCCATTGCTACTGGGATTGCAATCTGGTACAACCACTCTGGAAATCAATCTGGAGGTTCCTCAGAAAATTGCAAATAGATTTACCTAAAGACCCTGCAAGACCACTCTTGGGAATATACCCAAAGAATGCACCACCATGTCAAAGGGGATGTGTTCCACTATGTTCAGAGCGGCCTTATTTGTGGTAGCCAGAATCTGGAAACAACCCAGATGTCCCACAACAAAAGAATGTATACAGAAGCCTTCCTCCACCTGAGCTTTCTGCTGGGCCAGACTCTGGGTGGATCTGCTACAGCAAAGACACAATATCCTGATCCATCCTAGAGAACCTGCTGCACTCAGAACAGTCAGTAAGAACCCCCTCTCACCTCTGGAGTCCCAAAGTTGCTTCTGGGAGCCTGGTGGGACCAGAACCTGCTGGGAGCCAGGAACCACCAAAGACCCCCACCCTCCCGAATACCACTCCCCTTCCATTCCTTCTACCCCTTCTACCACCTACCACCTGGTCTTTCTGCTGGGGCAGAGTCTTGGCAGGTCTGCTACAGAGAAGACACCACCTCATGATTCATCCTAGAGAACGCTCTGCACTCAGAGCAGTGAAGAACCTGCTGCACTCAGAGCAGTTGGAATGCAGAGAGGCCTGAGAGTACAGATAGGACCACCCCTGCTGCTCAGAGGAACCCATCCTGAACCCTCAGGTGAGAGCTTTCTGATTTCTGTCTCCAGCTGGGGGCCATCCTCTGCCACAGTGCACCATATCCAGGTGGCGCAGGGAGATAGCTAACCTCCCAGAACTGTGCGGAGGCCAAAGAGCACAGAGCTAATCCTGGGCCATAGAATTATATACACAAATACCACCACAAGACAGCTGGTCTCCCAGGAGTGCCTACATACCTGTGTACACAGAGAGAACAAGAATCCCAGGAATGCAGATACATGGGCTTGCAGGACAGATGAGCCACAATCAGAGACAGCAAGACCAGCTAACACCAGAGATAACCAGATGGCAAAAGGCAAACACAAGAGCATTACCAACAGAAATCAAGGCAACATGGTACCATCCAAACCCAGATCTCCTATAACAGCAAATCCTGAATACCTCAACATACTGGAAAAGGAAGATCCGGATTTAAAAATCATATCACATGATGCTGATAGAGGACTTCAATAAGGACATAAATATCTCCCTTAAAGAAGGGAGAACATGGGTCAACAGGTAGAAGCCCTTGAAGAGGAAACACAAAAAACAACCTTAAAGAAATACAGGAGATTATGGGTCAACAGGTAGGAGCCCTTAAAAAAGAAACACAAAAGTCCATTAAGGAAATATAGAAGAACATGGGTCAACAGGTAGAAGCCTTTAGAGAGGAAACACAAAAATCCCTTAAAGAATTACAGGAAAATACAAACAAACAAGTGAAGGAACTGAACAAAACCATCCAGGATCTAAAAATATAAGTAGAAAAAATAAAGAAATCATAAAGAAAGACAACTCTGGAGATAGAAAACCTAGGGAAGAAATCAGGAATCATAGATGCAAGAATCACCAACAGAATATAAGAGATAAAAGAGAATCTCAAGTGCAGAAGATAACATAGAAATCAATGACACAACAGTCAAAATGCAAAATGCAAAAAGCGTCTAACCCAAAACATCCAGGAAATCCAGAACACAATGAGAAGAACAAACCTAAGGATTATAGTTATAGAAGAGAGTGAAGATTTCCAAAAAGGGCCAGTAAATATCTTCAACAAAATGATAGAAGGAAACTTTCCTAATCTAAAGAAAGAGATGCCCATGAACATACAAGAAGCCTACAGAACTCCAAACAGACTGGACCAGACCAGAAAGTCCTCCTGACACATAATAATCAAAACACCAAATGCACTAAACAAATAAAGAATATTAAAAGTAGTAAGGGAGAAACAGCTTTCCGGCGGCGGCGGTGGCGGCGGCGGCAGCGGCGGCAGTGGCAGCAGTGGCTGCTCCAGCTGAAGGGCCATCAGCAGTGGAACCAAGGCGTCACAGGGACCAGTTAGGCCCTGCGCCCACGACCACTGACCTTCGCTGACCAGCCGGGCAGCAAGCAGCTGCAGTTGTGCGGCGCCTTTCCTGCACGGAGGCCACTTCAGAACTCGGCCTCCCACCAGTCAGGAGAGGAGCATCCATCTTGGTTCCGACTCCAGGAATCGGACAGACTGAGGTACACAAACATAATCCGAGGCCAACACCGCGGTGGTCTGAGCCCGACGGGCGTTGGCCTGCACCCAGGCCCTGGGCGGGTCGGGGGGCCATCGGGGTGCCAACCCAACCAGGAGGTTTTTTGCCCAGGCCTGCGAGCGCGCCGCCGCCATTTTGCCTGCAGGACGACAGAGAGCTCAGGCGGGCAGACCTGTAACAGGCATAGCCTAAGGCTAACAAAGCGGGGGTCCAGGCCCCAAAAGGCACAGGACTGACCCCAAGAACTGGGCGGCTTGGTGGGCCATCTGTGAGTCAACCCGCCCAGGTGATTGTTAGCAAAGCAGACTCTCCTTTGTTTGCCATCCTAGTCACCTGGCAAACCCAATTAACAGTCATAGCCCTAGGGGAACTTTGCTCGGACCTTGGCCTCCCAGGCTTTTGCCTGGACTCAGGGACTGGGCGGCCAGGCTAACCTTGTGTGCGACAGCCCGGTTGGCAGATCGGCTGCCCAGCGGAGTGAGCGGAACACAGGGGAGGTCACAGTAGCATACACTGTCGGCACTCCCTGGGAGTGCACACGGGCTCCATCTGCTCCACAGACACAATCTGGGGCAAGGCCTCAGGCAGAAGCCCTTAGCTCTACTCTCTCCGCTTCCGGATCCAGATCAGTCTGGGCGGCAGCATTACATCTCCAAGTCCTGCAAGTGGCTAGCTGGGCTTCCGGGCGGCCAGCTGGGAGAAGTCAGTGTGCTCCAGTGAATCCAGCGGGCCCCAGCGGGAGCCTTCGGGTGCCTGCTTTGGGATCTGAACAGCCTGGGCAGCAGCACACTGTCTACAAGCAGTGCAGGAGGTAAGCTGTGCACCAGAGGCCAACTGAGAAGGGGCAGCTTGCACTGGTGAGTCCAGCACTGACAAGATAAACTAACACCAGTGAGATCTAGATGGCAAAAGGCAAACGCAGGAACGTCACTAACAGAAATCAAGGCAATATGGCAACATCTGAACCCAATTCTCCTCTACCAACATGTCCTGGATACCCCATCACACCAGTAAAACAAGATTTGGATTTAAAATCACTGGTCATGATGCTGGTACAGGAACACATGAAGGTCATACATAAAGAAATTCAGGAGAAAATGGATCAAAAGTTAGAAGCCCTTGCAAGGGAAACACAAAAATCATTGAAAGAAATCCAGGAGAATACAAAAGCCAACAAGGAGGAAATGCAAAAAACACTTAAAGAAATACAGGAGAACTTTGCTCAACAGGCTGAGGTCATGAAAGACGAAACACAAAAATCTCTTAAAGAAATACAGGAGAACTTTGGTCAACAGGCTGAGCTCATGAAAGAGGAAACACAAAAATCTCTTAAAGAATTACAGGAAAACACAAACATGCAAGTGAAGGAGCTAAGCAAAACCATCCAGGATCTAAAATCAGAAGTAGAAACAACTAAGAAAACTCAAAGGGAGACAACTTTGGAGATAGAAAGCCTTGGGAAGAAATCAGGGGACAGAGATACAAATATCAACAACAGAATACAAGAGATAGAAGAAAGAATCTCAGATGCTGAAGATTCCATAGAAACCATGGACTCAACAGTTAAAGAAAATGCAAAATGCAAAAAGCTTGTAACCCAAAATATCCAGGAAATCCAGGACACAATGAGAAGACCAAACCTAAGGATTATAGGCATAGATGAGAGTGAAGATTTACAACTTAAAGGGCCAGCAAATATCTTCAATAAAATTATGGAAGAAAACTTCCCTAACCTAAAGAGAGAGATGCCCATGAATATACAAGAAGCCTACATAACTCCAAACAGACTGGACCAGAACAGAAATACTTCCCATCACATAATAATCAAAACACCAAATGTTCTAAACAAAGAAAGAATACTAAAGGCAGTAAGAGAAAAAGGCCAAGTAACATATAAAGGAAGACCTATCAGAATCACAGCAGACTTTTCACCTGAGACTATGAAGGCTAGAAGGTCCTGGGCAGATCTCATGCAGACTCTAAGAGAACACAAATGCCAACCAAAACTACTATATCCAGCAAAACTCTCAATCACCATAGATGGAGAAACTAAGATATTTCATGACAAAACCAAGTTTACCCAATATCTATCCACAAACCCAGCCCTAAAAAGGATAATAGGAGGACAACACCAATACAAGGAGGGAAACTTCACCCTAGAAAAAGCAAGATAGTAACCTTTCATCAAACCCAAAAGAAGTTAAGCATTCAAATTTAAAAAATAACGTCAAAAATGATAGGAAGTAACAATCACTATTCCTTAATATCTCTTAACATCAATGGACTTAATGCCCCAATAAAAAGACACAGACTAACTGAATGGATACGTAAACAGGACCCTACATTTTGCTGCTTACAGGAAACACACCTCAGGGTCAAAGACAAACACTACCTTAGAGTAAAAGGCTGGAAGACAATTTTACAAGCAAATGGTCTCAGGAAACAAGCTGGAGTAGCCATTTTAATATCAGATAAAATTGACTTTCAACCCAAATGCATCAAAAGAGACCCTGAGGGACACTTCTTGCTGGTCAAAGGAAAAATACAAAAAGAAGAACTGTCAATCCTGAACATCTATGCCCCAAATGCAAGGGCACCCTCTTTCGTAAAAGAAACTTTATTAAAACTAAAAGCACACATTGCACCTAACACAATAATTGTGGGTGACTTCAACACTGCACTTTCCTCAATGGACCGATCAGGAAAACAGAAACTAAACAGGGACACAATGAAATTAATTGAAGCTTTGGACCAATTAGATTTAACAGATATATATAGAACATTCTATCCTAAAACAAAAGAATATACCTTTTTCTCAGCACCTCATGGTACCTTCTCCAAAATCGACCATATAATTGGTCACAAGACAGACCTCAACAAATATAAGAAGATAGAACTAATCCCATGCCTCCTATCTGATCACTATGGAGTAAAAGTGGTCTTCAATAGCAACAGAAACAACAGAAAGCCCACATACACGTGGAAACTGAACAATACTCTACTCAATGATACCTTGGTCAAGGAAGAAATAAAGAAAGAAATTAAAGACTTTTTAGAACACAATGAAAATGAAAACACAACATACCCAAATCTATGGGACACAATGAAAGCAGTGCTAAGAGGAAAACTCATAGCCCTGAGTGCCTCCAAAAAGAAAATGGAGAGAGCATACATTACCAGCTTAATGACACACCTGAAAGCCCTGGAACAAAAAGAAGCTATTTCTCCCAGGAGGAGTAGAAGGCAGGAAATCATCAAACTCAGGGCCGAAATCAATCAAGTAGAAACAAAGAGAACTATACAAAAAATCAACAATACCAGGAGCTGGTTCTTTGAGAAAATCAACAAGATAGATAAACCCTTAGCCAGAATGACCAAAGGGCACAGAGAAAGTATCCAAATTAACAAACTTAGAAATGAAAAGGGAGATATAACAACAGAAACTGAGGAAATCCAAAAAATCATCAGATGCTACTACAAGAGCCTGTACTCAACACAACTGGAGAATCTGGAGGAAATGGACAATTTCCTTGACAGATACCAAATACCAAAATTAAATCAGGACCAACTAGACCATCTAAACAGTCCCATAATGCCTAAAGAAATAGAAGGAGTCATAGAAAGTCTTCCAACCAAAAAAAGCACAGGACCAGATGGCTTCAGTGCAGAATTCTACCAGACCTTCAAAGAAGAGTTAACACCAATACTCTTCAAACTATTCCACAAAATAGAAACAGAAGGAACACTACCCAATTCCTTCTACGAAGCCACAATTACGCTGATACCAAAGCCACACAAAGATCCAACAAAGAAAGAGAACTTCAGACCAATTTCCCTTATGAACATCGATGCAAAAATACTCAATAAAATTCTTGCCAACCGAATCCAAGAACACATCAAAACGATCATCCACCATAATCAAGTAGGCTTTATCCCAGGAATGCAGGGTTGGTTCAATATACGGAAATCCATCAATACAATCCACTACATAAACAAACTCAAAGAACAAAACCACATGGTCATTTCATTGGATGCTGAAAAAGCATTTGACAAAATTCAGCATCCCTTCATGCTTAAAGTCTTGGAGAGAACAGGAATTCAAGGCCCATACCTAAACATAGTAAAAGCAATATACAGCAAACCGGTAGCCAGCATCAAACTAAATGGAGAGAAACTTGAAGCAATCCCACTGAAATCAGGGACCAGACAAGGCTGCCCCCTTTCTCCTTATCTTTTCAATATTGTACTTGAGGTACTAGCTCGGGCAATTCGACAACATAAGGAGGTCAAAGGGATACAAATTGGAAAGGAAGAAGTCAAACTATCATTATTTGCAGACGACATGATCGTCTACCTAAGTGACCCAAAGAACTCCACTAGAGAGCTCCTACAGCTGATAAACAACTTCAGCAAAGTGGCAGGTTATAAAGTCAACTCAAGCAAATCAGTGGCCTTCCTATACTCAAAGGATAAGCAGGCTGAGAAAGAAATGAGGGAAATGACCCCCTTCACAATAGCCACAAACAGTATAAAGTATCTTGGGGTGACTCTTACCAAACATGTGAAAGATCTGTATGACAAGAACTTCAAGACTCTGAAGAAGGAAATGGAAGAAGACCTCAAAAAATGGGAAAACCTCCCATGCTCATGGATCGGTACAATCAATATAGTTAAAATGGCCATTTTGCCTAAAGCACTATACAGATTCAATGCAATACCCATCAAAATCCCAACTCAATTCTTCACAGAGTTAGAAAGAGCAATTATCAAATTCATCTGGAACAACAAAAAACCCAGGATAGCTAAAACTATTCTCAGCAACAAAAGGAAATCTGGGGGAATCAGTGTCCCTGACCTCAAGCAATACTACAGAGCAATAGTATTAAAAACTGCATGGTATTGGTACAGTGACAGGCAGGAGGATCAATGGAACAGGATTGAAGATCCAGAAATGAACCCACACACCTATGGCCACTTGATCCTCGACAAAGAGGCTGAAAACATCCAATGGAAAAAAGATAGCCTTTTCAACAAATGGTGCTGGTTCAACTGGAGGTCAGCATGCAGAAGAATGGGAATTGATCCATCCTTGTCTCCTTGTACTAAGCTCAAATCCAAATGGATCAAGGACCTCCACATAAAGCCAGACACTCTGAAGATAATAGAAAAAAAAACTGGGGAAGACCCTTGAGGACATCGGTACAGGGAGAAAGTTTCTGAACAGAACACCAATAGCGTATGCTCTAAGAGCAAGAATTGACAAATGGGACCTCATAAAATTACAAAGTTTCTGTAAGGCAAAGGACACCATCAAGAGGACAAATCGGCAACCAACAAATTGGGAAAAGATCTTCACCAATCCTACATCAGATAGAGGGCTAATATCCAATATATATAAAGAACTCAAGAAGTTAGACTCCAGAAAACCAAACAACCCTATTAAAAAATGGGGTACAGAGTTAAACAAAGAATTCTCACCTGAAGAACTTCGGATAGCAGAGAAGCATCTTAAAAAATGCTCAACTTCATTAGTCATTAGGGAAATGCAAATCAAAACAACCCTAAGATTTCATCTTACACCAGTCAGAATGGCTAAGATTAAAAATTCAGGAGACAGCAGGTGTTGGAGAGGGTGTGGAGAAAGAGGAACACTCCTCCACTGCTGGTGGGGTTGCAAATTGGTACAACCACTCTGGAAATCAGTCTGGCGGTTCCTCTGAAAACTGGGCACCTTACTTCCAGAAGATCCTGCTATACCACTCCTGGGCATATACCCAGAAGACTCCCCACCATGTAATAAGGATACATGTTCTACTATGTTCATAGCAGCCCTATTTGTAATTGCCAGATGCTGGAAAGAACCCAGGTATCCCTCAACAGAATAGTGGATGCAAAAAATGTGGTATATCTACACAATGGAGTACTATTCAGCCATTAGAAACAATGAATTCATGAAATTCTTAGGCAAATGGATGGAGCTAGAGAATATCATACTAAGTGAGGTAACCCAGACTCAAAAGGTGAATCATGGTATGCACTCACTAATAAGTGGATATTAACCTAGAAAACTGGAATACCCAAAACATAATCCACACATCAAATGAGGTACAAGAAGAAAGGAGGAGTGGCCCCTGGTTCTGGAAAGACTCAGTGAAACAGTATTCAGCAAAACCAGAACGGGGAAGTGGGAAGGGGTGGGTGGGAGGACAGGGGAAGAGAAGGGGGCTTGCGGGACTTTCGGGGAGTGGGGGGGCTAGAAGAGGGGAAATCATTTGAAATGTAAATAAATTATATCGAATAATAATAAAAAAAAAAGTAGTAAGGGAAAAGGTCAAGTAACATATAAAGGCACACCTACCAGAATTACACCAGCCATCTCACCAAAAACTATGAAAACTAGAAGATCCTGGACAGATGTCATACACACCCTAAGAGAACATAAATGTCAGCCCAGGCTACTATACCAGCAAAACTTTTAATTACCATAGATGGAGAAAACAGGATATTCCATGACAAAACCAAATTTACATATCTTTCCACAAACCCAGCCCTACAAAGGATAATGGGTGGAAAATACAAACCCAAGGAAGGAAAATACACCCTAGAAAAAATCAATAAAGTAATCTACTTTCAACAAATCCAAGAGAAGATAGGCACACAAACTAAATTCCACCTTTAACAATGAAAATAACAGGAAGTAACAATCACTTTTGCTTAATATCTATTAAGCAAAGACAGTCACTACCTCAGACTCAAAGATTGGAAAATGATTTTCCAAGCAAATGGTCCCAAGAAACAACATGGAATTGCCATTCTTATATCAGACAAAATAAGCTTTCAACCAAAAGTTGTCAAAAAAAAAAAAAAAAAAAAGAAAAGACACTTCATACTGGTCAAAGGAAAAATCTACCAAGATGAACTCTCAATTCTTAACATATAAGCAAGGGCACCCACATTCATAAAGGAAACTTTACTAAAGTTCAAAGCACATATTGCACCCCACACAATAATAGTGGAGAGACTTCAACACCACACTCTCAAAAATGGAAAAATCATGAAACAGAAACTAAACAGAGACACTGTGAAACTAACAGAAGTTATGAACCAACTGGATCTAACAGATATTTATAGAACATTCCATCCTAAAGCAAAAGAATATACTTTTGTCTCAGCACCTCATGGTACCTTCTCCAAAATTGACCACATAATTGGTAACAAAACAGGCCTCAACAGATACAGGAATATTGAAATAATTCCATGCACCCTGTCAGATCACCATGGACTAAGGCTGGTCTTAAGTTCAAACAAAAACAATGAAAAACACACATACACATGGACATTGAACAATGCTCTACTCAATGATAGCTTTGTCAAGGAAGAAATAAAGAAAGAAATTAAGTACTTTTTAGAATTTAATGAAAATGAGGACCTGTCATACCAAAACTTACAGGACTCAGTGAATGGAGTGCTAAGAGGAAAACTCATAGCGCTAAGTGCTTTCAAAAAGAAAATGGAGAGAGCTTACACTAACAGCTTGACAACATACCTGAAAGCTTTAGAACAAAAAGAAGCAAATACACCCAAGATGAGCATATGTCAGAAAATCATCAAACTCAAGGCTGAAATAAACCAAATAGAAACAAAAAGAACTATACAAAGAATTAATAAAACCAGGAGCTGGTTCTTTGAGAAAATCAACAAGATAGATAAACCCTTAGCCAGACTAACCAGAGAGCACAGAGGCACTACACAAATTAAGGAAATAAGAAATGAAAAGGGAGACATAACAACAGAAACTGTAGAAATTCAAAAACTCATCAGATCCTAATACAAGAGCTTATATTCAACAAAATTGGAAAATCTGGACAAAATGGACAATATTCTAGATATATACCAGGTGCTAACATTAAAACAGGATCAGATAAACAATCTAACTATTCCCATAAGTCCTGAGGAAATAGAAGCAGTTGTTAATAGTCTCCCCCCTTTCAAAAAAAAAAAAAAAAAGCCCAGGACCAGATGGGTTTAGTGGGGAATTCTATCAGATCTTCAAAGAAGAGCTAATACCATTACTCTTTAAACTATTCAAGGAAAACTATCCAATTCATTCTATGAAGCCACGATAATGCTTATACCTAAACCAAACAAAGACCAAACAAGGAAAGAGAACTTTAGACCAATTTCCCTTGTAAACATTGATGCAAAAATACTCAACAAAATTCTGGCCAACCGAACCCAAGAATGCATCAAAATAATAATTCACCACGATCAAGTAGGCTTCATCCCAGGGATGCAGGAATGGTTTAATATACAGAAATCCATCAATGTAATCCACTACATAAACAAACTAAAAGGAAAAAAACCACATGGTCATTTCATTAGATGCTGAAAAGCTTTTGACAAAATTCAACATTCCTTCAAGATAAAAGTCTTGGAGAAATCAGGAATTCAAGGCCCATACCTAAACATAGTGAAAGTAATATATTGTAAACCGGTAGCCAACATCAAACTAAATGGAGAGAAACTTGAAGCAATCCCACTAAAATCAGGGACTAGACAAGAGTGTCCACTTTCTCCCTATCTATTTAATATAGTACTCAAAGTCCTAGCCATAGCAATTAGACAACAAAAGGACGTCAAAGGGATACAAATCAAATTATCACTATTTACAGATGATATGATCGTATACTTAAGTGACCCCCAAAATTCCACCAGAGGACTCCTAAAGCTGATAAACAACTTCAGCAAAGTGGCTGGATATGAATTTAACTCAAACAAATCAGTAGCCTTCCTCTACTCAAAGGATAAACAGGCTGAGAAAGAAATTATGGAAATGGCACCCTTCACAATAGTCATAAATAATATCTCATACCTTGGTGTGACTCTAACCAAGTAAATAACCAAGTAAGTGACTGATCTGTATGACAAGAACTTCAAGCTTCTGAAGAAAGAAATCATAGAAATCTCAGAAGATGGAAAGATCTCCCATGCTCATGGATTGGCAGGAATAATATAGTAAAAATGGTCATCTTGCCGAAAGCAATCTGCAGATTCAATGCAATCCCCATCAAAATTCCAAATCAATTCTTCATAGAGCTAGAAAGAGCAATCTGAAAATTCATTTGGAATAACAATAAACCCAGGATAGTGAAAACAGTTCTCCAAAACAGAAGATCTCCTGGGGGAATCACCATCCCTGACCTTAAGCTCTACTACAGAGCAATAGTGACAAAAACTGTATGGTATTGGTACAGAGACAGATTGGAAGATCGAATTGAAGACCCAGATATGAACCCACATATACCTACAGTCGCTTATGTATGAATAACTACAGTCACTTGATACTTGACAAAGGAGCTAAAAAAAATCCAGTGGGGGAAAAAAGACAGTATTTTTAACAAATGGTGCTGGATCAACTGGAGGTCTGCATACAGAAAAATGTAATTCAACCCATTCTTATCTCCCTCTACAATGCTCAAGTCCAATCGGTTCAAGGACTTCTACATAAAACCAGATACACTGAAGCTTATAGAGGAGAAAGTGGGGAAGAACCTTGAACACATGGGCACAGGGGAAATTTTCCTGAATAGAACACCAATGGCTTATGCTCTAAGAATAAGAATCAACAAATGGAACATCATAAAACTGCAAAGCTTCTGTAAGTCAAAGGACACTGTCAATAGGACAAAACATCAACCAACAGATTGGGAAAAGATCTTTACCAAACCTACATTCAATAGAGGGCTAATATCCAATGTATGCAAAGAACTCAAGAAGGTAGACTCCAGGGTGTCAAATAACCCTATTAAAAAATGGGATACAGGAGTATATTCTTGGAGGCAGGGGGTGGGAGGATGGGTTGGGGGCTTGGGAGATGGGGGAAACTGGGAAGTGGCATAACAGTTGAAATGTAAAAAAAAAATGTGGCGGCGGCGGCGGCGGCGGCGGCGGCGGCGGCGGCAGTGCAGCAGTGGCTGGTCCAGCTGAAGGGCCATCAGCAATGGAACCAAGGCGACACAGGGTCCAGTTAGGCCCTGCGCCCACGACCACTGACCTTCGCTGACCAGCCGGGTGGCAAGCAGCTGCAGTTGTGCGGCGCCTTTCCTGCACGGAAGCCACTTCAGAACTCGGCCTCCCACCAGTCAGGAGAGGTGCATCCATCTTGGCTTCGGACTCCAGGGATCGGACAGACTGAGGTACACAAACATAATCCGAGGCCAATACCGCGGTGGGCTGAGCCCGACGGGCGTTGGCCTGCACCCAGGCCCTGGGCTGGTCGGGGGGGCCATGGGGTGCCAACCCAGCCAGGAGGTTTTTTGCCCAGGCCTGCGCACGCGCCACCACCATTTTGCCTGCAGGACTACAGAGAGCTCTGGCGGGCAGACCTGTAACAGGCATAGCCTGAGGCTAACAAAGCGGGGGTCTAGGCAGCAAAAAGGCACAGGACTGACCCCAAGAACTGGGCGGCTTGATGGGCCATCTGTGAGTCAACCCGCCCAGGAGGTTGTAAGCACAGCAGACTCTCCCAGCGCTTTCAGGGAGCACGGGCGCGCATGCCCACCATCCTAGTCACCTGGCAGACCCAATTAACAGTCATAGCCCTAGGGGAACTTTGCTCGGACCTTGGCATCCCAGGCTTTTGCCTGGACTCAGGGACTGGGCGGCCAGGCTAACCTTGTGTGCGCCAGCCCTGTTGGCGGATCGGCTGCCCAGCGGAGTGAGCGGAACACAGGGGAGGTCACAGCAGCATACACCGTCGGCACTCCCTGGGGGTGCACACGGGCTCCATCTGGTCCACAGACACAATCTGGGGCAAGGCCTCAGGCGGAAGCCCTCAGCTCTACTCTCTCCGCTTCCGGATCCAGATCAGCCTGGGTGGCAGCACCACATCTCCAAGTCCTGCAAGAGGCTAGCTGGGCTTCCGGGCGGCCAGCTGGGAGAAGTCAGTGTGCTCCAGTGAATCCAGCGGGCCCCAGCGGGAGCCTTCGGGTGCCTGCTTTGGGATCTGAACAGCCTGGGCAGCAGCACCCTGTCTACAAGCAGTGCAGGAGGTAAGCTGTGCACCAGAGGCCAACTGAGAAGGGGCAGCTTGCACTGGTGAGTCCAGCACTGACAAGACAAACTAACACCAGTGAGATCTAGATGGCAAAAGGCAAACGCAGGAACGTCACTAACAGAAATCAAGGCAATATGGCAACATCTGAACCCAATTCTCCTCTACCAACATGTCCTGGATACCCCATCACACCAGTAAAACAAGATTTGGATTTAAAATCACTGGTCATGATGCTGGTACAGGAACACATGAAGGACATACTTAAAGAAATTCAGGAGAAAATGGATCAAAAGTTAGAAGCCCTTGCAAGGGAAACACAAAAATCATTGAAAGAAATCCAGGAGAATACAAAAGCCAACAAGGAGGAAATGCAAAAAACACTTAAAGAAATACAGGAGAACTTTGCTCAACAGGCTGAGGTCATGAAAGATGAAACACAAAAATCTCTTAAAGAAATACAGGAGAACTTTGGTCAACAGGCTGAGCTCATGAAAGAGGAAACACAAAAATCTCTTAAAGAATTACAGGAAAGCACAAACAAGCAAGTGAAGGAGCTAAGCAAAACCATCCAGGATCTAAAATCAGAAGTAGAAACAACTAAGAAAGCTCAAAGGGAGACAACTTTGGAGATAGAAAGCCTTGGGAAGAAATCAGGGGACAGAGATGCAAATATCAACAACAGAATACAAGAGATAGAAGAAAGAATCTCAGATGCTGAAGATTCCATAGAAACCATGGACTCAACAGTTAAAGAAAATGCAAAATGCAAAAAGCTTGTAACCCAAAATATCCAGGAAATCCAGGACACAATGAGAAGACCAAACCTAAGGATTATAGGCATAGATGAGAGTGAAGATTTACAACTTAAAGGGCCAGCAAATATCTTCAATAAAATTATGGAAGAAAACTTCCCTAACCTAAAGAGAGAGATGCCCATGAATATACAAGAAGCCTACATAACTCCAAACAGACTGGACCAGAACAGAAATACTTCCCATCACATAATAATCAAAACACCAAATGTTCTAAACAAAGAAAGAATACTAAAGGCAGTAAGAGAAAAAGGCCAAGTAACATATAAAGGAAGACCTATCAGAATCACAGCAGACTTTTCACCTGAGACTATGAAGGCTAGAAGGTCCTGGGCAGATCTCATGCAGACTCTAAGAGAACACAAATGCCAACCAAAACTACTATATCCAGCAAAACTCTCAATCACCATAGATGGAGAAACTAAGATATTTCATGACAAAACCAAGTTTACCCAATATCTATCCACAAACCCAGCCCTAAAAAGGATAATAGGAGGACAACACCAATACAAGGAGGGAAACTTCACCCTAGAAAAAGCAAGATAGTAACCTTTCATCAAACCCAAAAGAAGTTAAGCATTCAAATTTAAAAAATAACGTCAAAAATGATAGGAAGTAACAATCACTATTCCTTAATATCTCTTAACATCAATGGACTTAATGCCCCAATAAAAAGACACAGACTAACTGAATGGATACGTAAACAGGACCCTACATTTTGCTGCTTACAGGAAACACACCTCAGGGTCAAAGACAAACACTACCTTAGAGTAAAAGGCTGGAAGACAATTTTACAAGCAAATGGTCTCAGGAAACAAGCTGGAGTAGCCATTTTAATATCAGATAAAATTGACTTTCAACCCAAAGTCATCAAAAGAGACCCTGAGGGACACTTCTTGCTGGTCAAAGGAAAAATACAAAAAGAAGAACTGTCAATCCTGAACATCTATGCCCCAAATGCAATGGCACCCTCTTTCGTAAAAGAAACTTTATTAAAACTAAAAGCACACATTGCACCTAACACAATAATTGTGGGTGACTTCAACACTGCACTTTCCTCGATGGACCGATCAGGAAAACAGAAACTAAACAGGGACACAATGAAACTAATTGAAGCTTTGGACCAATTAGATTTAACAGATATATATAGAACATTCTATCCTAAAACAAAAGAATATACCTTTTTCTCAGCACCTCATGGTACCTTCTCCAAAATCGACCATATAATTGGTCACAAGACAGACCTTAACAAATATAAGAAGATAGAACTAATCCCATGCCTCCTATCTGATCACTATGGAGTAAAAGTGGTCTTCAATAGCAATAGAAACAACAGAAAACCCACATACACGTGGAAACTGAACAATACTCTACTCAATGATACCTTGGTCAAGGAAGAAATAAAGAAAGAAATTAAAGACTTTTTAGAACACAATGAAAATGAAAACACAACATACCCAAATCTATGGGACACAATGAAAGCAGTGCTAAGAGGAAAACTCATAGCCCTGAGTGCCTCCAAAAAGAAAATGGAGAGAGCATACATTACCAGCTTAATGACACACCTGAAAGTCCTAGAACAAAAAGAAGCTATTTCTCCCAGGAGGAGTAGAAGGCAGGAAATCATCAAACTCAGGGCCGAAATCAATCAAGTAGAAACAAAGAGAACCATACAAAAAATCAACAAAACCAGGAGCTGGTTCTTTGAGAAAATCAACAAGATAGATAAACCCTTAGCCAGACTGACCAAAGGGCACAGAGAAAGTATCCAAATTAACAAACTTAGAAATGAAAAGGGAGATATAACAACGGAAACTGAGGAAATCCAAAAAATCATCAGATCCTACTACAAGAGCCTGTACTCAACACAACTGGAGAATCTGGAGGAAATGGACAATTTCCTTGACAGATACCAAATACCAAAATTAAATCAGGACCAACTAGACCATCTAAACAGTCCCATAATGCCTAAAGAAATAGAAGGAGTCATAGAAAGTCTTCCAACCAAAAAAAGCACAGGACCAGATGGCTTCAGTGCAGAATTCTACCAGACCTTCAAAGAAGAGTTAACACCAATACTCTTCAAACTATTCCACAAAATAGAAACAGAAGGAACACTACCAAATTCCTTCTACGAAGCCACAATTACGCTGATACCAAAGCCACAAAAAGATCCAACAAAGAAAGAGAACTTCAGACCAATTTCCCTTATGAACATCGATGCAAAAATACTCGATAAAATTCTTGCCAACCGAATCAAAGAACACATCAAAACGATCATCCACCATGATCAAGTAGGCTTTATCCCGGGAATGCAGGGTTGGTTCAATATACAGAAATCTATCAATACAATCCACTACATAAACAAACTCAAAGAACAAAACCACATGTTCATTTCATTGGATGCTGAAAAGGCATTTGACAAAATTCAGCATCCTTTCATGCTTAAAGTCTTGGAGAGAACAGGAATTCAAGGCCCATACCTAAACATAGTAAAAGCAATATACAGCAAACCGGTAGCCAGCATCAAACTAAATGGAGAGAAACTTGAAGCAATCCCACTGAAATCAGGGGCCAGACAAGGCTGCCCCCTTTCTCCTTATCTTTTCAATATTGTACTTGAGGTACTAGCTCAGGCAATTCGACAACATAAGGAGGTCAAAGGGATACAAATTGGAAAGGAAGAAGTCAAACTATCATTATTTGCAGACGACATGATCGTCTACCTAAGTGACCCAAAGAACTCCACTAGAGAGCTCCTACAGCTGATAAACAACTTCAGCAAAGTGGCAGGTTATAAAATCAACTCAAGCAAATCAGTGGCCTTCCTATACTCAAAGGATAAGCAGGCTGAGAAAGAAATTAGGGAAATGACCCCCTTCACAATAGCCACAAAGAGTATAAAGTATCTTGGGGTGACTCTTACCAAACATGTGAAAGATCTGTATGACAAGAACTTCAAGACTCTGAAGAAGGAAATGGAAGAAGACCTCAAAAAATGGGAAAACCTCCCATGCTCATGGATCGGTACAATCAATATAGTTAAAATGGCCATTTTGCCTAAAGCACTATACAGATTCAATGCAATACCCATCAAAATCCCAACTCAATTCTTCACAGAGTTAGAAAGAGCAATTATCAAATTCATCTGGAACAACAAAAAACCCAGGATAGCTAAAACTATTCTCAGCAACAAAAGAAAATCTGGGGGAATCAGTATCCCTGACCTCAAGCAATACTACAGAGCAATAGTGTTAAAAACTGCATGGTATTGGTACAGTGACAGGCAGGAGGATCAATGGAACAGGATTGAAGATCCAGAAATGAACCCACACACCTATGGCCACTTGATCCTCGACAAAGAGGCTGAAAACATCCAATGGAAAAAAAGATAGCCTTTTCAACAAATGGTGCTGGTTCAACTGGAGGTCAGCATGCAGAAGAATGCGAATTGATCCATCCTTGTCTCCTTGTACTAAGCTCAAATCCAAATGGATCAAGGACCTCCACATAAAGCCAGACACTCTGAAGCTAATAGAAAAGAAACTGGGGAAGACCCTGGAGGACATCGGTACAGGGAGAAAGTTTCTGAACAGAACACCAATAGCGTATGCTCTAAGAGCAAGAATTGACAAATGGGACCTCATAAAATTACAAAGTTTCTGTAAGGCAAAGGACACCATCAAGAGGACAAATCGGCAACCAACAAATTGGGAAAAGATCTTCACCAATCCTACATCAGATAGAGGGCTAATATCCAATATATATAAAGAACTCAAGAAGTTAGACTCCAGAAAACCAAACAACCCTATTAAAAAATGGGGTACAGAGTTAAACAAAGAATTCTCACCTGAAGAACTTCGGATAGCAGAGAAGCATCTTAAAAAATTCTCAACTTCATTAGTCATTAGGGAAATGCAAATCAAAACAACCCTAAGATTTCATCTTACACCAGTCAGAATGGCTAAGATTAAAAATTCAGGAGACAGCAGGTGTTGGAGAGGGTGTGGAGAAAGAGGAACACTCCTCCACTGCTGGTGGGGTTGCAAATTGGTACAACCACTCTGGAAAGCAGTCTGGCGGTTCCTCCGAAAACTGGGCACCTCACTTCAAGAAGATCCTGCTATACCACTCCTGGGCATATACCCAGAAGACTCCCCACCATGTAATAAGGATACATGCTCTACTATGTTCATAGCATCCCTATTTATAATTGCCAGATGCTGGAAAGAACCCAGGTATCTCTCAACAGAAGAGTGGATGCAAAAAATGTGGTATATATATACAATGGAGTACTATTCCGCCATTAGAAACAATGAATTCATAAAATTCTTAGGCAAATGGATGGAGCTAGAGAATATCATACTAAGTGAGGTAACCCAGACTCAAAAGGTGAATCATGGTATGCACTCACTAATAAGTGGATATTAACCTAGAAAACTGGAATACCCAAAACATAATCCACACATCAAATGAGGTACAAGAAGAAAGGAGGAGTGGCCCGTGGTTCTGGAAAGACTCAGTGAAACAGTATTCGGCAAAACCAGAACGGGGAAGTGGGAAGGGGTGGGTGGGAGGACAGGGGAAGAGAAGGGGGCTTACGGGACTTTCGGGGAGTGGGGGGGCTAGAAAAGGGAAATCATTTGAAATGTAAATAAATTATATCGAATAAAAAAATGTGGAACAGATCTAAACAGGGAATTTTCAACTGAGGAAACTCGAATGGCTCTGAAGCACCTAAAGAAATGTTCAGCATCCTTAATTATCAGGGAAATGCAAATCAAAACAACCCTGAGATTCCACCTCACACCAATCACAATGGCTAAGATGAAAAACTCAGGGGACAGAGGATGCTGGAGAGGATGTAGGGGAAAAGGAACACTTCTCCAGTGCTGGTGGGATTGCAAGCTGGTAAAACCACTCTAGAAATTAGTTTAGCGGTTCCTCAGAAAATTGGACATAGTACTACCTGCAGACCCAGCTATACCACTCCTGGGCATATGCCCAGAAGATGTTCCAACATGTAATAAGGACACATGCTCCACTATGTTCATAGCAGCCTTATTTATAATAGCCAGATGCTGGAAAGGACACAGATGTCCTTCAACAGAAGAATGGATACAGAAATTGTGGTATACATACACAATGGAGTACTATTAAGCTATTAAAAACAATGAATTCATGAAATTCTTAGGCAAATGGATGGAACTAGAAAGTGTCATCCTGAGTGAGGTAACCAATCACAAAAGAACACACATGGCATGCACTCACTGGTAAGTGGATATTAGCCCAAAAGTTCAAAATAAACAAGTTACAATTCAGAGATCACAGGAAGCTCAAGAAGAAGGAAGACCAAAGTGGGGGTGCTTTGGTTCCTCTGAGAAAGGGAACAAAATACTCACAGGAACAACTATAAAGACAAAGTGTGGAGCACAGACTGAAAGAAAGGCCACCCAGAGACTGTCTTACCTGGGGATTCATCCTATAAACACTCACCAAATCCTGACACTATTATGGATGACAAGAAGTACTTACCGAAAGGAGCCTGTTATGGCTGTCTCCAGAGGGGCCCTGCCAGAGCCTTACAGATACAGAGGCGCATACTGGCAGTCAACCATTGGACTGAGGGTGGGGTCCCCAATGGAGGAGTTGGAGGGTGGCAGACTGGAGAAGCTTGGGGGGTTTACAGCCCCATGGTAACAACTGCAATGTCTGCCAACCAGATGCCCCAGGGCTACCAGGGACTAAGCCATCAACCAAGAGACACACACGGTTCCAGCCAAAGGAGTGGCAGAGGAATGTCTTGATGGGCATCAGTGGGAAGAGAGGTCGTTGGTCCTGTGAAGGCTCAATATATGCCCTAGCATGGGGAAATCCAGGGTGGGTCATGGGAGTGGGTTGGGTGGAGGAGCACATTCTTGGAGGCAGGGGGTGGGAGGATGGGTTGGGGGTTTTCAGGGAGGGGGAAACTGGGAAGGGTTATGACATTTGAAATGTAAATTGAAGAAAATATTTAATAAAAAATGTTCAAATATGAAAAAATAGGAGTTCTGTCTATACACTGCCTTTAATTTTGAGTTTATCATAAGAGAACAGATTTTCAGCTTTTCACACTGAGAACATTATTTAGTTTGGTTTGGGTTTTCTCTCTCTGCAGACTAAGTATCTCACTTAATTGAAGAAATCTCTGTCCAGGTCACTAGCAGTAAATGACAATGTGCTTATCTTTTTTTTTTTTTTTTTTTTTTTTTGGTTTTTTGAGACAGGATTTCTCTGTGTAGCCCTGGCTATCCTGGAATTCACTCTGTAGACCAGGCAGGCCTCAAACTCAGAAATCTGCCTGCCTCTGCCTCCCAAGTGCTGGGATTAAAGGCGTGCGCCACCACCACCCAGTGATGATGTACTTTAATAATATATAATAAGGAATAGAATTGTTGATGTGCTCAAATTTTTGCATCTTATGGCTCAAACACTATGTCACAAACATCAAGAACACAACGACAATAAGAGCATTGCCTGGTGTCCTAGTTAAGTTTTACTGTTGTGAAAAGACACTGTGACCAAGGCAATTCTTATAAGGACATTTAATTGGGGCTGGCTTCAGAGATTCAGTCCAGTATCATCAAGGCTGGAGGATGGCAGCATCCAGGCAGGCATGGTACAGGCAGAGCTGAGAGTTCTACATCTTCATCTGAAGGGTGCTAGCCGAATACTGGCTTCCAGGCCGCTAGGATGAGGGTCTTATAGGCCACATCCTCAATGACACACCTACTCCAACAAGTTCACACCAATCCAATAGGGCCACACATTCTAATCATGCCACTCTCGGGGCCAACCATATTCAAACCACCACATTTCACTCCCTGTCCCCATAGGCTTGTTCAAACATATAAGTCTATGAAGCCATACCTAAACATAGCATAATGCAAAATACATTTAGTCCAACTTCAAAAGTCCCGATAGTCTATATCAGTCTTTTAACAATGTTAAAAGTCCAAGTTCAAAGTCTCTTCTGAGATTAATTGAATCACTTAACTGTGATCCTCAAGGAAAGGCAGGAAACCAGCTGGGTAAACCCCAAACTGTAGTTCCATGTGTGATGTCAAAGCAGTCTTCACATCTCCAACACCTTTTAATCTTTGTTGATTGCAATAAACTTTGTTTTCCTAGGGTGCTTGCACTCCCTGTGAGCAGCTTTCCTCAGCAGACATCCCACGGCTCTGGTATCTTGAACATCTTGGTGTCTCCAAGGCAACTTCATCTTCACAGCTTCTTGCTTCAGCATCTAGAACCCACACATGATCTTCTGTTGTCCTCCCAAGGACTTGGGTCACATCTCCAGCTCTGCCTTCTGTAGCAGTGAAGGCTCTGGTTGACTCCATTCCACTGTTGCTGCTGTTCTTGGTGATTATCCTACAGTACTGGCATCTCCAATACATCGGTATCCTTCACTGCAACCAGGCTTCACTAATAGCCTCTCATATGTTCTCTTCATGGTGCCAAGCCTCAACTCCTTTGCATGACCTGCTCAGTCCTGGGCCATCAACTGCAACTGAGGCTGCACCTTCACCAGTGCCTTTCCATGGCCTTTCACGGTGCCAAGCGTCAGCTGATCTTCATGACCCTTCATGCCTTCAAATCCAGTACCACTTGAGTGACTCTTACACATAACAAGTACAACTGCAACACAAGGTACAACTTTGGCTATCTCTGGAAAAGAGTTTCTTTGTGCTGTCAGAAAATACTTCCCAAAAGATTTTATTTCAGTGAGTCTGGTCTCTTCTTAATCATCACTAACTTCTTACCTTCAGCTAGCCAGCATTAATTGTCCCAGTTGTCCCTTCTATTTTTCAATATAAAGCCAGAACCACATGGCCAAAGCTGCTGAGTTCTGCTGCTTGCTGGGGCTGGAACATGGCTCCCTTGTTCTATTACATTATCACCAGCTTTCTGTTTTCCACTCTTTCACTGCCTAAGCTTCCCTGTCCTGGAACTTGAACCATAGATTGACCTTGAACTCAGAGATCTGCATGGTTCTGTCTCCTGAATGCTGGGATCAACAGCGTGTACCACCATGCCTGGACTTAGCTTTTCTCTAGTACCACCATGCCTGGACTTAGCTTTTCTCTAGTTGGAACTTGAGCTATTCCACACTGGCCTTGAACTCAGAGATCTGCTTGCTTCTGTCTCCTGGGATTAAAGGTGTATAGCCATGTTTGGACCTAAACTTAGCTGGGTGGGATCTTGCCCCAAAGTCCCCACTCTCTTATTCTGTTTATCTCCTTGAACGCAGAATTCAGCTCCATTTCGCTTCCTGGTGCCCCTTTATTACTTGAACCACACATTTTATATTTCTCCTTCCTCAGCTTGTTCTTCATCACTATGCTCTTCATAAGACTAAACCAGAGAACAAAATCTCTCCTGGGCTTTTTAAAGCTTCGTTTGTCAATGCAATTAATATAAATCTCTTTACCTTAGCCTCAGGTAAACTCTTCAGACATGGGCAAAAGGGAACCACATTCTTCACCAAAATACCACAAAAACAGTCTCTAGACAACATACGGAATTTCTTCTCCACTGAAACTTTTTGATCCAGGTCTGTATATTTCAAATCACTCTCAGCAACAAAGTCTTCCATATTCCTACACAAATTGAACTCAGTGGGTTTTGAGAGAGAGAGAGAGAGAGAGAGAGAGAGAGAGAGAGAGAGAGAGAGAGAGAGAGAGAGAGAAAGGGAGGGAGAGAAAGGGAGGGAGGGAGAGAGAGAGAAGGAGGAATGGATAGAGGGATGGAGGAAGGGAGGGAATGAAGAAGGGAGGGTGGAGGGAAGGAGGGAGGCAAGAAGGGAGGAAGCGAGACACCGAGGGAAGGAGGGACAGAAAGAGGGAACAGGTTGGTGGGTAGGAAGCTGCGGTTGGTTTCGGAGAAGTTAGGGGAGAAGTAAATATAATCAAGATATACTGAATGAAATTCTCACAGAATTAATAAATATTTTTTAAAATTTTTTCATTAGTTGAGGTCTGTGTTGTGACCAATTATATGGTCGATTTTGGAGAAGGTACCATATACAAACAGTATAAAGTACCTTGGGGTGACTCTTACCAAACATGTGAAAGATCTGTATGACAAGAACTTCAAGACTCTGAAGAAGGAAATGGAAGAAGACCTCAAAAAATAGAAAAACCTCCCATGCTCATGGATCGGCAGGATTAATATAGTTAAAATGGCCATTTTGCCAAAAGCAATATACAAATTCAACGCAATACCCATCAAAATCCCAACTCAATTCTTCATAGAGTTAGAAAGAGCAATTCTCAAATTCATCTGGAATAACAAAAAACCCAGGATAGCTAAAACTATTCTCAACAACAAAAGAAATTCTGGGAGAATCAGTATCCCTGACCTCAAGCAATACTACAGAGCAATAGTGTGAAAAACTGCATGGTATTGGTACAGTGACAGGCAGGCAGATCAATGGAACAGGATTGAAGATCCAGAAATGAACCCTCACACCTATGGCCACTTGATCCTCGACAAAGGGGCTGAAAACATCCAATGGAAAAAAAGATAGCCTTTTCAACAAATGGTGCTGGTTCAACTGGAGGTCAGCATGCAGGAGAATGCGAATTGATCCATCCTTGTCTCCTTGTACTAAGCTCAACTCCAAATGGATCAAGGACATCCACATAAAGCCAGACACTCTGAAGCTAATAGGAAAGAAACTGGGGAAGACCCTGGAGGACATCGGTACAGGGGGAAAGTTCCTGAACAGAACACCAATAGCGTATGCTCTAAGATCAAGAATTGACAAATGGGACCTCATAAAATTACAAAGTTTCTGTAAGGCAAAGGACACTGTTAAAAGGACAAAATGGCAACCATCAAATTGGGAAAGGATATTCACCAACCCCACATCAGATAGAGGGCTAATATCCAATATATACAAAGAACTCAAGAAGTTAGACCCCAGAAAACCAAATAACCCTATTAAAAATGGGGTACAGAGTTAAACAAAGAATTCTCACCTGAAGAACTTAGGATGGCAGAGAAACACCTTAAAAAATGCTCAACTTCATTAGTCATCAGGGAAATGCAAATCAAAACAACCCTGAGATTTCACCTTACACCAGTCAGAATGGCTAAGATTAAAAACTCAGGAGACAGCAGGTGTTGGCGAGGATGTGGAGAAAGAGGAACACTCCTCAACTGCTGGTGGGGTTGTAAATTGGTACAACCATTCTGGAAATCAGACTGGTGGTTCCTCAGAAAATTGGGCATGTCACTTCTGAAAGATCCTGCTATACCACTCCTGGGCATATACCCAGAGGATTCCCCAGCATGTAATAAGTATATATGCTCCACTATGTTCATAGTAGCCCTATTTATAATAGTCAGAAGCTGGAAAGAACCCAGGTATCCCTCAACAGAAGAATGGATGCATAAAATGTGGTATACATACACAATGGCGTATTATTCAGCCATTAGAAACAATGAATTCATGAAATTCTTAGGCAAATGGAAGGAGCTGGAGAACATTATACTAAGTGAGGTAACCCAATCTCAAAAGATCAATCATGGTATGCACTCACTAATAAGTGGATATTAGTCTGGAAAATTGGAATACGCAAAACATAATCCACACATCAAATGAGGTACAAGAAGAACAGAGTAGTGGCCCCTTGTTCTGGAAAGAGTCAGTGTAGCAGTATAAGGCAAAACCACAACAGGGAAGTGGGAATGGGTGGGTGGGAGAATAGGGGAGGGAAGGGGGCTTATGGGACTTTCGGGGAGTGGGGGACCAGAAAAGGGGAAATCATTTGAAATGTATAAAAAATATATCGAATGAAATTAAAAAAATTTTCATTAGTATCTGAAGTACAATTTGAAACCCATTATTCATAAATTTTGCTTTCAGCACTTAGGACCGCCAAGTGAAATCCTTAGGCCCTTTAGCATGCCAAGGCTTTCTTCCTTTTACTTTTAAGTCTATTCCAAGACCATAAGGAAAATTCATGAATAAATGTGGTCGACACATGAACCAAAAACCCACAGACATGTTTTTCAGGCACTTGTGTATTGAGTTTGTTTGCCTCATTTAAAGTACACACTGGTTTCTGAATGAATTAAGAGCATGAGTAAGGCCGTCAAAACACTTTATAAGCCTGATTTCTCAGACATTCCTTCTTCCTTTAACATTCCCAGCTTTTTTACTAGCTTCCGTTCTTTCATCTTATGAAAGGATTGGTGTACTTTTTGAGGAAGTGTGGGAGGTCTGCAATCTGTCTCCTATTTGATGCAGATTCCATTTACCAAAAGAAATAAACAATGAAATGCATTTGTAGCACAACTGGATAGCAGCTCCATAAAGTCACTCCTCCTCATCCCCACAACCATTAATTAATTAATTAATTACTTTAACTTATATCCCAATAACTGCCCCCATTCCTTCCAGCCCTCACTTCAAACAGTCCCCCACCATCCCCTCACTCCTTCTTCTCTGTAGGTGGAGGACCCTCCTACATATCCCCCCACTGACATATTAAGTCTCTGCAGGACTAGGCACATCCTCTCCCACGAAGGCCAGACAAGGCATCCCAGCTAGAGGAACATATATGCAACAGCTTTAGGGACAGTGCCCTGCTCCAGTTGTTGGGAGACCCACATGCAGACCAAGCTGTTCATCTGCTACATATGTGAGGGTGGGATCTAGGTCCAGACTGTGTATTCTCTTTGGTTGTTGGTTCAGTTTCTGAGAGCCCTCAAGGGTCCAAGTTAGTTGACTCTGTTGCTCTTCCTATGGAGTTCCTAACCCCTCTGGGGCACTCAATCCTTATTTCCAACTCTCCCATAAGATTCTCCAAGCCCTGTCCCATCTTTGGCTGTGGGTCTCTGTGTCTGTTTCAGTCAGCTAGAGGGTAGACCCTCTCAGAGGACAGTTATGCTAGGTTCCTGTCTGCAAACATAACAGAGTATTATTAGTAATGTCAGGGATTGATGCTTGCCAATAGGCTAGATCTCAAATGTAACCAGTTATTTGTTGGGCATTCTCTCATTCTCTGCTCCATCTTTGTCCCTGCATTTCTTGTAGATAGGACAAATTTTGAGCTGTGAGTCTTGTGGGTGGGTTGATACTCTTATCCCCCCTCATTAGGGTCCTGCCTGGCTATGCGAGGTGACCACTTCAGGTTTCATATTCCAACTGCTGGGAGTTTCAATTAAACACACCACCATAGACTCCTTGGAGCCTCTCTTATCCCAGGATGAGGATCTCTGGCATGTCCTAGAGATGTTCCCTCCCATGCCCACCAGACACCAACTCCATTCATTCTCCTGTCCCTCTGGTCCTCTCTCCAGCCTCTCCCTACACCTGATCATTCCCCTTCCATCCACTCTCCCACCCAGTTCCCTCCTCCATCTGCTTCCTATGACTATTTTATTGCCTCTTCTAAGTGAGATTCAAGAATCCTCCCTTGGGCCTTCCTTGTTTAACTTCTTTGGGGCTGTGGGGTATAGCATGAGGATCCTGCACTTTATGATTAATATCCAAGTATAAGTGAGTACATACCATGCATATCCTTTTGGGTCTGGGTTACTTCACTCACGTTGATTTTTTCTAGTTCCATCCATTTGACTGCAAATTTCACGATGGCTTTGCCTTTAATAGCTGAGTCATATTCCATTGTGTAAATGAACCACATTTTCTTTATCCAGTCTTAGGTTGAAAAGCCATCTGGGAGTATTCTGCTAGCAGCCTTCAGATGAAAATGTAGAACTCTCAGCTCCTCCTGCACCATGCCTGACTGAACACTGCCATGCTCCAACCTTGATGATAATGGACTGAACCTCTGAACCTGTAAGCCAGCCCCAATTAAATGTTGTCCTTAATAAGACTTGTCTTGGACAGCTTTCTGTGATCAGTGGAGCAGCTGGGACAGAAGTCTTCCCGCCACCATTTGCACCAGGGAGCCAGGAGACTCCACAGCCTTCTGTGCATAACCTACCAGGAGAGAGTGATCTCCCAGCAGCACTTTCACTTCTGAGCGCAGAGGTGATATCTCCACTTTCTCTCTGGAAGAGACATGCTAGGAGCACACAGGGCATAAGATCAGTGGAGCAGCTAGGACGGAACTCTTCATGCTGCCATTGGCACCAGGGAGACAGGATACTCTACAGCCTTATGTGCACAGCCCACCAGGAGAGTGATCTCCCAGCAGTGTTTTCACTTTTGACCTCAGAGGAGTAAGGACACAGGCTTACAGGCCCACAGGAGGAATAAACTCCAGTCAGAGACAACTATACCAACTAGCACCAGATGGTAAAAGGCAAGCACAAGAACCCTACCAACAGAAACCAAGGCCACATGGCAACATCAGAACCCAGTTCTCCCACCACAGCAAGTGCCAGATACCCCAACACACCAGAGAAGCAAGAGTTGGATTTAAAATCATATCTCATGATGCTGATAGAGGGCTTCAAGAAACACTTAAATAACTCCCATAAAGAAATACAAGAGAACATTGGTCAACATGTAAAAGCCCTTAAAGAGAAAACACCAAAAACCCCTTAAAGAAATACAGGAGATCATGGGTCAACAGGCAGATGCCCTTAAAGAAGAAACACAGAAATCCCTTAAAGAATTACAGGAAACCACAAACAATCAAGTGAAAGAACTAAACAAAACCATCCAGGATCTAAAAGTGGAAGTAGAAACAATAAAGAAATCACAAATTGAGACATCTCTGGAGATAGTAAACCTTGGAAAGAATTCATGAGTCATACATAGATGCAAGCATCAATAACAGAATACAAGAGATAGAACAAAGAACCTCAGGTACTGAAGATACCATAGAAAACATTGACTCAACAGTCAAAGAAAATGCAAAATGCATAAAGCTGGTAACCCAAAACATCCAGGAACTACAGGACACAATGAGAAGACCAAACCTAAGGATTATAGGTATAGTGGAGAGTGAGGATTTACATCTTAAAGGCCCAGTAAATATTTTCAACAAAATTGTAGAAGAAAACTTCCCTAACCTAGAGAAAGAGATGCCCATGAACATACAAGAAGCCTTCAGAACTCCAAACAGACTGGACCAGAATAGAAAGTCCTCCCAGCACATAATAATCAAAACACCAGATTTACTAAACAAAGAAAGAATATTAAAAGCAGTAAGGAAAAAAGGGCAAGTAACTTATAAAGGCAGACCTATCAGAATCATACCAGATTTCTCACCAGAGACAATGAAAGCTAGAAGATCCTGGGCAGACCTCATACAGTCCCTAAGAGAACAAAAATGCCAGCCCAGGCTACTATACCCAGAAAAACTCTCAATCATCATAGATGGAGAAACCAAGATATTCCATGATAAACCAAATTTATATAATATCTATCCACAAATCCATTCCTACAAAGGATAATTGATGGAAAATGCCAACACAAGGAAGGAAACTACACTCTAGAAAAAGCAAGAAAGTAATCTTCTTCCAACAAACCCAAAAGAAGATACCCACACAAACATAAAAATAACATCAAAAGTAACAGGAAGCAACAAACACTATTCCCTAATAATCTCTTAACAACAATGTACTCAATTCCCCAATAAAAAGACATAGACTAACAAAATATTTCTCATGTAAATCTTCAATTTTATCAGAAAATGTTGGTAATTCCCCTTTTAATTAATTTAGTAATGTTTTATGTCTACCAGTTTATCTACATTATTTTTCATGATAATCTTCAATTTTAATGTCTTTCTATATATTTCCTCTATTTTTATCAGAAATTTTTTCAATGTAAATTTTCGATTTTATCACAAATGTTTCTAGTTCCACCTTCAATTAATTTAGAAAGAGTTTTATATCTACCATTTTATATGTAAAATTTTCCATGAAGTAGTGAATTTTAACGTGTTTGTCTATTTATTTCTTGAATTTTGCCAGAAATATTTTCCATGTAAATCTTCAATGTTATCTGAAAATATTTATAATTCTACCTTCAATCAACTTAGAATTATCTTTATGCCTATCATTTTATCTATATAATTTCCATGATAGTCTTTAATTTTAACATTTTTTCTATATATTTCTACAATTTTATCAGAAATATTTTCCATGTAAATCTTCAAGTTTATCATAAAATATTTATAATTCCCCTTTCAATCAACTTAGAAATACTTTTTTACCTACAATTATTATATCTATATAAAATTTTCCATAATAATTTTCAATTCTAACATGTTTTTCTACATTTTTCTACAATTTTATCAGAAATATTTTCGATGTAAATCTTCAATTCAATCATAAAATGTTTCTATTCCATATTTCAATTAATTTAGCAATGTTTTACATGTCTACCACTTTACTCTTTAACTTTCCATAAAAATTGTCAATTTTAATGTGATTATCTGAAATATTTTCCATGTAAATTTTAATTTTATAATAAAGTGTTTTTGCTTCCCTTTACTCCCTTTTCAATCAATAAAAAAATTTAAAAAAAGAAAAGAAAAGCATCTGGGTTGTTTCCAGTTTCTGGCTATTACAAATAAAGCTGCTATGAATATAATGGAGCATGTGTCCTTGTGGTATGGAAGAACATCTTTTGGGTATATGCCCAAGAACAGTATAGCTGGGTCTTCAGGTAGAACCATTCTCAACTTTCTGAGATACCACCATATTGATTTCCATAGTGGTTGTACAAGTTTTCACTCCCACCTGCAATGGAAGAGAAAAAACCCTTGCTCCACATCCTTACCAGCATGTGCTATCACTTGCGTTTTTGATCTTAGCCATTGTGATGGGTGTAAGAAGGAATCTGAGGGTCATTTTGATTTACATTCTGGTGATGACTAAAGACACTGAACATTTCTTTAAGAGCTTCTCAGCCATTTGAGAGTCCTCTGTTGAGAAATATCTGTTAAGCTCTGTACCCCATTTTTTTATTTGGGTTAACTGGTTTGTTTGTGTCTAATTTCTTGAGTTCTTCCTAATATTTTGGATATTAGTCCTCAGTCAGATGTAGGGTTGGTAAAGATCTTTTCCCCCATCTGTAGGCTGTTCTTTTGTCCTATTGTCAGTGTCCTTTGCTTTACAGAAGCTTTTCAGTTTCACAGTCAATTAGAAACAAAGAGAACAATACAGATAATCAACCAAAACAAGACATGGTTCTTTGAAAAACTAAACAAGATAAACAAATCCTTAGCCACACTAACTAAAAGACAGAGAGACTGTATCCAAATTAACAAAATTAGAAATGAAAAGGGAGACATAACAACAAATATGGAGCAAAGTCAAAGAATCATTAGTTCTTACTTCAAAAGCCTGTACTTCACAAAATTGGAAAATCTAAATGAAATGGATGAGTCTCTAGACAGATACCACTTACAAAGTTAAATCAAAATCAGTAAACTATTTAAATGGTTCTATAACTCCTAAAGAAATAGAAGCAGTCATTAAAAGTCTCCCAACTAAAAAGAGCCCAGGGTTAGATGGTTTTAGCAAAGAATTCTACCAGAGTTTCAAAGAAGAGCTAATACCAATACTCCTCAAGCTATCCCACAAAATAGAAACAGAAGGAATATTGCAAAAGTCATTCTATGACGCCACAGTCACCCTGATACTTAAACTCAACAAAGAAAGAGAATTTCAGACTGATCTCCCTGATGAACAGTGATGTAAAAATACTGAATAAAATGCTCACAAACCAAATCCAAGCACACATCAAAAATATCAGCCACCATAATCCAATAGGCTTCATCCCATGGATGCAAAGGTGGCTCAATAATATGAAAATAAATCAGTGTGCTCCACCATAGGAACAAACTGAAAGAAAAAACAGATGATCATCTCATTAAATGCTAAAAAAAAGTCTTTGAGCCTTGGTTAACTTCTGAACCAAAAACATGTATGTGACTGAAGGCTCAAGATCTTTTTCCCTTGCAGAGTAGTGATACACCTATAATTCTAGCACTCGGTAGCAGTCTTCACGTTAGAAGGAAAGGCACATACAAGGCCATGTATACAAGGCACATACTTTAACATAAAAGATAATATACACCAAGCTAATAGCCAATATCAAATTAAATGAAGAGAAACGTAAAGCAATTCCACTAAAATTAGGGACAAGGTAAGGCTTTCCACTCTCTCCCTATCTCTTCAATACAGTACTTGAAACTCCAGATAGAGCAATAAGACAGCTAATGGAAATCAAGGGATACAAATTGAAAAGTAAGAATTCAAAGTATCACTATTCACAGATGATATGACAGTATATATAAGTGATCCCAAAAGGTCTGCCAGAGAATTCCTACAGCTGATAGATACCTTCAGGTATCTATATTTGTCTGTATACAAAAGTAACCAAAAAAATCAGTAACCTTCCTATAAACCAACAATAAATAAGCTGAAAAGAAATCAGAGAAACAATACCCTTCACAATAGCCACAAATAATATAAAATATCTTGGTGTAACTCTAACCAAGCAAGTGAAAGACCTATATGACAAGAACTTCAAGTCTCTGAAGAAATGGAGGAAAAGATATCAGAAGATGAAACAATCCCATCCTCAGAGACTGGTAAAATTAAGATAGTAAAAATACCCATCTTACCAAAAGCAATCTACAGATTCAATGCAGTTCCCATCAAAATTCCAACACAATTCTCTGTGGACTTTTAAAGAACAATTCTGAACTTCATATGGAAAGACAAACAAACAAACAAACAAACCAAGACAGTTAGTGGTATTCATTATGATAATCCTGACTTTACACATAGTTTATTCTGGCTACTGAGACAAAAAGTCATCAAGACTATGTGGTCACATGTGTACATGCATGTATGTGTATCAGTCAGTATAGATATGTATGTTCACAAGTGGAGGCCACAGATGACCTTGGATGTCATTGATCAGCTGTGATCCACTTTGGTTTTTGAGAGGCACACCATCATGCCTGGCTCGTGTCTCCCATACTCCATACTTTATTTCTAATATATGTTAAACTGACAAATTAGTTTAATGATTTGATGATTTAAAAACTATTTTCTAAGCTGGGTATGGTGGTGCACACCTTTGATCCCAGCACTTGTGTGGTAGAAACAGGAGGTTCTCTGTGAGATCCTTCCAGGTTAGTAAGAACTACATAGTGAGACTCTGTCTCAATATATGCATTAACTTTTCTAAATTATCTGAAACATACTTCCCTGAATGAATCATTCAGGGCAGCATTCATTTTCAGGTAACATTTGCTCATGCCATGGTACAATGAGTTAATCACAGCCACTAGATGACCACAAAGATCACACAATAGATAAAAAGACAATCTCCTAACCATAAGCATTTCTGTTGTTCTGATCTAAAGGAAATATGGTACAAAGAGGGGAGCAGAGACTGAAGGAAAACCCATTCAGAGACTGCCTCACCTGGGGATTAATCCCATCTGCAGACACCGAACCCAGACACCATTACTAATGCCAAGAAGTGTTTGCTGACAGGAGACTGATATAGCTGTCACCTGAGAGACTCTGCCAGAGCCTGACCAACACAGATGAGGATGCTTGCAGTCAACTATCAGACTGAGCATGGGGACCCCAATGGAGGAGAGAGGAAGGACTGAAGGAGCTAAAGGTATTTGCATCCCCAGAGGAAGAACAACAATATCAACCAACCAGATCCCCCAGAGCTCCCAGGGACCAACCAAAGAGTACACATGGAGGGATCCATGGCTTCAGTTACTTATATAGCAGAGGATGGCCTTACCTGGCATCAATAGGAGGAGAGACCCTTGGTCCTATGGAGGCTTGATGACCCAGCATAGGGGAATGCTAGGGTGGTGAGGCTAGAGTGGATCGGGGAGCTCCCTCACAGAAGCAGGGGTAGGGTTTATGGGATAAAGAGTTTGCAGAGGGAAAAGCGGGAAGGAGAATAACATTTGAAATGTAAATAAATAAAATAACCAATCAAAATTAAAAAAAATATTTATAAGGGAAATCTGTTTCAGCCAAGATTGCTACAACAAAGATTACTAGGGGAAAACAGAATGCAATGTTCCTTAGGGGGTTTGTTGTTGCTGATTATTGAAGCAAAAGGTCTCCTCATTTTATACCTGTACAGAGATAGCAGGTGTGTTTCAATCTTTGCCTAACCAGTGAACCATGCCAAAGAAACTTGCCTGGCGTGTTTGAGAAGTACCAAGATCTATAATAAAAGAAGGACAGGAAGAAAGACAAACACTAAAGGAACATGAGCTGAAGCTTGTGGCAAAGGACACGGCACGGGCTATTTTTGAAAATATTCGCCTTCATTTGATTAGGCCGAGAAGTCCTTAGAGAGTTTGGAGTAAACGCATCACATAAGTGATTTGATAATTCTGCAGATCATCCCAGCTATCGGGTGACAAAAGACTACAAGGGGTAGAGGGTGGAAACAGAAGCAGACAGATCATGTGCCCGACTGACCTTCATCCAGGAGAGGGAGGAAAATGTTCAGAAAGGCAGTGGAAGTGGTGAAGATGACAGGTGTGAAGAATAAATGGTATACCATGGGCAAAACAGTGTAGTGATGGCAGTCAGCTTCCAGGAGATGGTCACTAGTATAACAGCATTCTGAACTCAACATTAGATGCCGGACTAGAGCATGATTTTTTTTAAACCATAATAGATTATTTTCATATAATTTTTGTTTCATTTTTCTGCAAATTTACTTTTTTAAATTTTTACTAGATATTTGCTTTATTTACATTTCAAATGTTATCCCCTTTCCTTGTTACCTGTCAAAAAAAGAAACCACTATTCTATCCCCCTCCCCCTCTTTACCAGCCCTCTCCTCCCACTTTGCTGACCTGGCATTCCCCTACACTGGGGCATCGAGTCTTCACAGGACCAACAGCCTCTCCTCTCACTGATGTCTGAAAAGGCCATCCTATCCTACATATGCGACTGGAGCCATGGGTCCCCCTATGCTGTATGTACTACTTGAATTGAGGTGGAACTGTATCAAAACTAGAAATCTTATATTTTCTCCTACTTTCTACTTTAGTTGTTTTAAAAATTACACACACACATACACACACACACACACATGCATATACACACACACACATACACACACACATACACACACACACACACACACACACACGCACACGCACACAAACACACACACACACACACACACACACACACACACACACGCGCGCGCGCGCACGCACGTGCGCGTGCTCCCAAATTTGCTATGAGAACATTGGTTGAAGTGCTGTGGTTGCCAGAATTCAGCCTGACTCCTGCTTATTAAAAATCATTTCTATGGGCTTACATATTTTGGTTTAATAAGCACAAGAGGCCATGAACTCTAATATCTCCAGCAAATGTGGTAGACATCTGGGATCTGGCATAAGTTTCTCCTGTGGGATGCATTGTTTGTGCAAATTTTTATTGAATTAAAAAAAAGTAAAAACAGAGTTTCAAAATATTCATGTAACCTACTAAGGCTATTTTTCTGAAGCCAGAGTCAAGATACAGAGTTCTCCAAACTGATTAATAACCTTGATTTCAATAGAAACCTATTTAAACATGGTATGATTTCAAAACAGAGTCAAGCATGTATACTCAAAGTTTCTGGTTCAGGCTGCCCTAATGACACAGCTATTCCAGGCTAAGGCCAGCAGCTCTCTTTTGAAAAAAAAAAAAAAACATGGATTGCAGGAAGGGAACATGGCAGGGTTAAGGTCAGCTCTGCCGTACAAATGCAGACAATGTTGGGCTTCATTCTCCTTAAGTCTTACTTTTTTTTAATTAGAAAGAAAAATACTTCCCCAACAAGTTTTAGAAATAACAATGATTAAGAAAAAAGAATGACAAATATGGTCAAATTTCAATACAAATCTCATGTAGACATAGATAAGATCAAATACAGAGGAGACAGAGGAAGAACATTAAAAAAAAAAACTCTCATTCAACAATTGGGAAAAACAAGCAAACTGGAAAAGGTTTTAAGGAAGAAAACTAAGGGTGGTCTTCTAGAGTGTTCATACCAGAGAGGGTAATCTCTCAAATTCCTTTAGTACATTCTAATACTGCAACCCTTGAACACAGCTCTCATGTGGTGATCTCTGACCATACAATAATTTTGTTGCTACTTTATAATTGTAACTTTGCTACTGTTATGAATCATAATGTAAATATCTGATGTGCAGGATAGCTGATATGTGACCCTGTAAAAGGGTCACGCCCCACAGGTTGATAGCTACTGATTCAAGATCTTCCTAAAGAGCACAGGGCAGCATCTAGAACAGGAAACAGTCCAGTCAGCCTTGACTGGCAGACTCTTCTCTTGACTTCCGTTCTGTGTAACTTGAACTCTGTGTAACATTGCCTCCACACAGATGGAAAACAGGAAGTAGAGAATGGTTATATCTGCCACAAGGAGAGAGATGATGTGAACAGCTTTTAAAACCCTTGGCTGCCTTCCGAGATGTGGCTGCTATTCTTCACAGAGGACCTTGGTGCAGCCTAGCGTTCTGGGAGGCTTTGACCTAAATAATAGGTTAGGAGCTTGAGTCCTTCAGAGTAGAGTTAGACAAATCTGAAGCCTGGAGCCCTCAGAGGAAGGAGGAATGAAGGGGCAAGTTGGCTAGGGGAGAGGAAAGATGGGGAGTGGAAGAGGAAGCCAGTGGAAATAGGAGTGGAAAGCTAAAATGTCATTGCCTGTCATTCTACCCTGCACTCCCAACTCCTCAGGGAAGCTGGCCACACACCCAGATGAGCATGGTGTGTGTTTGTTTTCTGAGGTTGTCATGGAAGTGTCACAAATTGGGCAGCTTAAAACAACAAAAATTTAATCTCTCACAATTCTGAGGGCTAAAAATCCCCCAGTCGATGTGTCTGTAAGGCAGCAATCCTCTAAAGGCTTGAAAACCCCTCCTTGCCTCTTCCTAACTCTGATGACTCCCAGAAATTCCCAGTGTTCTTAGCATATAGCTGCCACTCCAGCCCTGCCCAGCCTTCATGCTGCCCCTTTTCTCTCTAAATCCCTCTGGCTGTCTTCTCTTCTTATAAGGACTTCAGGATAGGTTAAAGATTCATCCTCTCCCATTAGAAAATTATCTTCATCTGACTAATCAAGTATGCAAACACCCCATTTCCATTAGGATTACATCCTCATGTTCCAAGTTGACATGAACTGTGGAGGACACTACTCATGTCATCTTTGTAGAAATCAAGCAAGAAGTATCATGTCACATCAGTTAAGAATCTCTAATAGGTGATAGGCTCAAGAAAGAAAGGAATTCAAGTAAAATTGAGAATTTGGAGTCCAGAAAGGCTATGGAAATGATGACTGCCCTGCCATCTCCTGTGGGGCTGTGGAACTGTGAAAGGTCTCCATTTCCACGGGGCATGTGACAAAGAAATCTCAGCAACATTCTCTAGATTTTGTAGGGGTCAGGTATCCTCGGCTGACTTCTGAGTTAGGAGTAACAGAGACATAAAGGAGGACAAAAAGATAGGTGAGGGAGAGGACAGGGTGAAAGGTGTGAGGTAAGCTAGTGAGTGTTCAAAAGGAGACCAAGGACAAAAATAACTGCAGCCCTTTGGGGCATGATTAAGCACCTAGCAGGGTTCAGGTGCTCAATAAACGTTTGGGAAATAAAGAAGAACAGAGAAGTCACAGGATAGGAGTGGGGGAAAGTTGTGCATTTAGTATAACCACCAATTGTTCCAACTGCTCCCAGAGCTACCCACACTTAGGCTATGGCCATAGTCCTAACAAACATCAGAGCACAGAGTCCCTTGAGGTTCTCTGTGCATCACTAACCTATGGCTGAAGAGGCCGCCATTACTTCTCACCGAAGCCTTCTGAAACCCTCTGATTCTGAATGCTTGAGTTAAATTGCCACACAGTTCCAGCCATTCTATGGATCAGCTGTCCTTTATGATGCCACTTACCTTACTGAATCCTCGTGTAAAGTCACTAAATGTGACCTAAATTAGACCTCTCCTGGCCCCATCCAACTGAGTGAGCACATGACTCAGATCCCTTGAAATAAAAGCGAGTGAACGGCTTTAGACTGGAGACATGCTGCGGGCTGGGGATGGACACTAGACCAAAAGCAAACTGCCCGTTGTCTATATGTCACCATATTGTGTGACTTTTGCCAGGGAGAATAAATGCAGTATATTTCCAGGGAGCATGGCTTAAGAACATTTATTTCCCTAAATTTCAAGCAAGTGATGTTTCAGGAAGCTAGGAGGTAGCATGCTTAAGACAATTTTCAGCTCTCATATTTGGCTGCTGATCATTTTTGCCCATTTCAGAAATGGTTCTTTCAGTCGGGGCTGTAGTAACTAAAATTCCTAGAGAAAGGAACCTCATCACTCACTCTGGAACCCACTGCTGCCCTACTGTGAGGAAATGAAGAAATTCTACTTTCAGAAGTGTATGTGGCTCTGTAGAGCAAAGAATTGTCCTGGGGAACTCAGACCATTTCATTTTACATCCCCCCTACACACACTCTCCAACCAATACACACTCTAAACAAACAGTAAAAAAAACCCAAACTAGCCCAAAGTGGAAGGAACTGCTCTGGCTGCCACGAGGGGGTCCAGATGTGCAAGGTCACGGGCCTCAGCCTCACATCTGCTGCCACTAATGCCTCCAAGCTGTTCTCCAGTGCACACTGCTGAATCTTTAACATCTCCACCTGGGGCTCACACAAGCAAGCTGCTCTCCAGTGCACACTGCTGAATCTTTAACATCTCCACCCGGGGCTCACACTGAATGACGTGATGCATTTTTGTCCAACTGTTGGTCAAGTTTCATGCATTTTACTCTGTGTAAATTTGGCCTCAATAACAGATAAGGAGGAAAGAAGGAAGGAAGGAAGGAAGGAAGGAAGGAAGGAAGGAGGGAGGGAGGGAGGGAGGGAGGGAGGGAGGGAGGGAGGGAGGGGGAGGGGGGGGAGGGAGGGAGGGAGGGAGGGAGGGAGGGAGGGAGGGAAGGAGGGAGGGAGGGAGGGAGGGAGGGAGGGAAGGAGGGAGGGAGGGAAGGAAGATTGATGCTTTGTTGAGATGTACTCTGTCTCTTTGAATACTTTTATGATTTATGTTTGTATTACTCTCTCTCTCTCTCTCTCTCTCTCTCTCTCTCTCTCTCTGTGTGTGTGTGTGTGTGTGTGTGTGTGTGTGTGTGTGTGTGTGTCTGCTGTCAGAGCCCCTGGAGCTGGAGTTAGAGAACCCAAGTCCTCTGGTGTCATGTAAAGTTGCTCAACATTTTTTTTTTTTAAATTTTTTTTTATTCGATATAATTTATTTACATTTCAAATGATTTCCCCTTTTCTAGCCCCCCCACTCCCCGAAAGTCCCGCAAACCCCCTTCTCTTCCCCTGTCCTCCCACCCACCCCTTCCCACTTCCCTGTTCTGGTTTTGCTGAATACTGTTTCACTGAGTCTTTCCAGAACCAGGGGCCACTCCTCCTTTCTTCTTGTACCTCATTTGATGTGTGGATTATGTTTTGGGTATTCCAGTTTTCTAGGTTAATATCCACTTATTAGTGAGTGCATACCATGATTCACCTTTTGAGTCTGGGTTACCTCACTTAGTATGATATTCTCTAGCTCCATCCATTTGCCTAAGAATTTCATGAATTCATTGTTTCTAATGGCTGAATAGTACTCCATTGTGTAGATATACCACATTTTTTGCATCCACTCTTCTGTTGAGGGATACCTGGGTTCTTTCCAGCATCTGGCAATTACAAATAGGGCTGCTATGAACATAGTAGAACATGTATCCTTATTACATGGTGGGGAGTCTTCTGGGTATATGCCCAGGAGTGGTATAGCAGGATCTTCTGGAAGTAAGGTGCCCAGTTTTCGGAGGAACCGCCAGACTGATTTCCAGAGTGGTTGTACCAATTTGCAACCCCACCAGCAGTGGAGGAGTGTTCCTCTTTCTCCACACCCTCTCCAACACCTGCTGTCTCCTGAATTTTTAATCTTAGCCATTCTGACTGGTGTAAGATGAAATCTTAGGGTTGTTTTGATTTGCATTTCCCTAATGACTAATGAAGTTGAGCATTTTTTAAGATGCTTCTCCGCCATCCGAAGTTCTTCAGGTGAGAATTCTTTGTTTAACTCTGTACCCCATTTTTTAATAGGGTTGTTTGGTTTTCTGGAGTCTAACTTCTTGAGTTCTTTATATATATTGGATATTAGCCCTCTATCTGATGTAGGATTGGTGAAGATCTTTTCCCAATTTGTTGGTTGCCGATTTGTCCTCTTGATGGTGTCCTTTGCCTTACAGAAACTTTGTAATTTTATGAGGTCCCATTTGTCAATTCTTGCTCTTAGAGCATATGCTATTGGTGTTCTGTTCAGAAACTTTCTCCCTGTACCGATGTCCTCAATGGTCTTCCCCAGTTTTTTTTCTATTAGCTTCAGAGTGTCTGGCTTTATGTGGAGGTCCTTGATCCATTTGGATTTGAGCTTAGTACAAGGAGACAAGGATGGATCAATTCGCATTCTTCTGCATGCTGACCTCCAGTTGAACCAGCACCATTTGTTGAAAAGGCTATCTTTTTTCCATTGGATGTTTTCAGCCTCTTTGTCGAGGATCAAATGGCCATAGGTGTGTGGGTTCATTTCTGGATCTTCAATCCTGTTCCATTGATCCTCCTGCCTGTCACTGTACCAATACCATGCAGTTTTTAACACTATTGCTCTGTAGTATTGCTTGAGGTCAGGGATACTGATTCCCCCAGATTTCCTTTTGTTGCTGAGAATAGTTTTAGCTATCCTGGGTTTTTTGTTGTTCCAGATGAATTTGATAATTGCTCTTTCTAACTCTGTGAAGAATTGAGTTGGGATTTTGATGGGTATTGCATTGAATCTGTATAGTGCTTTAGGCAAAATGGCCATTTTAACTATATTGATTCTGCCGATCCATGAGCATGGGAGTTTTTCCCATTTTTTGAGGTCTTCTTCCATTTCCTTCTTCAGAGTCTTGAAGTTCTTGTCATACAGATCTTTCACATGTTTGGTAAGAGTCACCCCAAGATACTTTATACTGTTTGTGGCTATTGTGAAGGGGGTCATTTCCCTAATTTCTTTCTCAGCCTGCTTATCCTTTGAGTATAGGAAGGCCACTGATTTGCTTGAGTTGACTTTATAACCTGCCACTTTGCTGAAGTTGTTTATCAGCTGTAGGAGCTCTCTAGTGGAGTTCTTTGGGTCACTTAGGTAGACGATCATGTCATCTGCAAATAATGATAGTTTGACTTCTTCCTTTCCAATTTGTATCCCTTTGACCTCCTTATGTTGTCGAATTACCCGAGCTAGTACCTCAAGTACAATATTGAAAAGATAAGGAGAAAGGGGGCAGCCTTGTCTGGTCCCTGATTTCAGTGGGATTGCTTCAAGTTTCTCTCCATTTAGTTTGATGCTGGCTACCGGTTTGCTGTATATTGCTTTTACTATGTTTAGGTATGGGCCTTGAATTCCTGTTCTCTCCAAGACTTTAAGCATGAAGGGATGCTGAATTTTGTCAAATGCTTTTTCAGCATCCAATGAAATGACCATGTGGTTTTGTTCTTTGAGTTTGTTTATGTAGTGGATTGTATTGATGGATTTCCGTATATTGAACCAACCCTGCATTCCCGGGATAAAGCCTACTTGATCATGGTGGATGATCGTTTTGATGTGTTCTTGGATTCGGTTGGCAAGAATTTTATTGAGTATTTTTGCATCGATGTTCATAAGGGAAATTGGTCTGAAGTTCTCTTTCTTTGTTGGATCTTTGTGTGGCTTTGGTATCAGCGTAATTGTGGCTTCGTAGAAGGAATTGGGTAGTGTTCCTTCTGTTTCTATTTTGTGGAATAGTTTGAAGAGTATTGGTGTTAACTCTTCTTTGAAGGTCTGGTAGAATTCTGCACTGAAGCCATCTGGTCCTGTGCTTTTTTTGGTTGGAAGACTTTCTATGACTCCTTCTATTTCTTTAGGCATTATGGGACTGTTTAGATGGTCTAGTTGGTCCTGATTTAATTTTGGTATTTGGTATCTGTCAAGGAAATTGTCCATTTCCTCCAGATTCTCCAGTTGTGTTGAGTATAGGCTCTTGTAGTAGGATCTGATGATTTTTTGGATTTCCTCAGTTTCCGTTGTTATATCTCCCTTTTCATTTCTAAGTTTGTTAATTTGGATACTTTCTCTGTGCCCTTTGGTCATTCTGGCTAAGGGTTTATCTATCTTGTTGATTTTCTCAAAGAACCAGCTCCTCGTATTGTTGATTTTTTGTATGGTTCTCTTTGTTTCTACTTGATTGATTTCGGCCCTGAGTTTGATGATTTCCTGCCTTCTACTCCTCCTGGGCGAAATAGCTTCTTTTTGTTCCAGGGCTTTCAGGTGTGTCATTAAGCTGGTAATGTATGCTCTCTCCATTTTCTTTTTGGAGGCACTCAGGGCTATGAGTTTTCCTCTTAGCACTGCTTTCATTGTGTCCCATAGATTTGGGTATGTTGTGTTTTCATTTTCATTGTGTTCTAAAAAGTCTTTAATTTCTTTCTTTATTTCTTCCTTGACCAAGGTATCATGGAGTAGAGTATTGTTCAGTTTCCACGTGTATGTGGGCTTTCTGTTGTTTCTGTTGCTATTGAAGACCACTTTTACTCCATAGTGATCAGATAGGAGGCATGGGATTAGTTCGATCCTCTTATATTTGTTGAGGTCTGTCTTGTGACCAATTATATGGTCGATTTTGGAGAAGGTACCATGAGGTGCTGAGAAAAAGGTATATTCTTTTGTTTTAGGATAGAATGTTCTATATATATCTGTTAAATCTAATTGGTCCAAAGCTTCAATTAGTTTCATTGTGTCCCTGTTTAGTTTCTGTTTTCCTGATCGGTCCATTGAGGAAAGTGCAGTGTTGAAGTCACCCACAATTATTGTGTTAGGTGCAATGTGTGCTTTTAGTTTTAATAAAGTTTCTTTTACAAAAGAGGGTGCCCTTGCATTTGGGGCATAGATGTTCAGGATTGACAGTTCTTCTTTTTGTATTTTTCCTTTGACCAGCAAGAAGTGTCCCTCAGGGTCTCTTTTGATGACTTTGGGTTGAAAGTCAATTTTATCTGATATTAAAATGGCTACTCCAGCTTGTTTCCTGAGACCATTTGCTTGTAAAATTGTCTTCCAGCCTTTTACTCTAAGGTAGTGTTTGTCTTTGACCCTGAGGTGTGTTTCCTGTAAGCAGCAAAATGTAGGGTCCTGTTTACGTATCCATTCAGTTAGTCTGTGTCTTTTTATTGGGGCATTAAGTCCATTGATGTTAAGAGATATTAAGGAATAGTGATTGTTACTTCCTATCATTTTTGACGTTATTTTTTAAATTTGAATGCTTAACTTCTTTTGGGTTTGATGAAAGGTTACTATCTTGCTTTTTCCAGGGTGAAGTTTCCCTCCTTGTATTGGTGTTGTCCTCCTATTATCCTTTTTAGGGCCGGGTTTGTGGATAGATATTGGGTAAACTTGGTTTTGTCATGAAATATCTTAGTTTCTCCATCTATGGTGATTGAGAGTTTTGCTGGATATAGTAGTTTTGGTTGGCATTTGTGTTCTCTTAGAGTCTGCATGAGATCTGCCCAGGACCTTCTAGCCTTCATAGTCTCAGGTGAAAAGTCTGCTGTGATTCTGATAGGTCTTCCTTTATATGTTACTTGGCCTTTTTCTCTTACTGCCTTTAGTATTCTTTCTTTGTTTAGAACATTTGGTGTTTTGATTATTATGTGACGGGAAGTATTTCTGTTCTGGTCCAGTCTGTTTGGAGTTCTGTAGGCTTCTTGTATATTCATGGGCATCTCTCTCTTTAGGTTAGGGAAGTTTTCTTCCATAATTTTATTGAAGATATTTGCTGGCCCTTTAAGTTGTAAATCTTCACTCTCCTCTATGCCTATAATCCTTAGGTTTGGTCTTCTCATTGTGTCCTGGATTTCCTGGATATTTTGGGTTACAAGCTTTTTGCATTTTGCATTTTCTTTAACTGTTGAGTCCATGGTTTCTATGGAATCTTCAGCATCTGAGATTCTTTCTTCTATCTCTTGTATTCTGTTGTTGATATTTGTATCTCTGTCCCCTGATTTCTTCCCAAGGCTTTCTATCTCCAAAGTTGTCTCCCTTTGAGTTTTCTTAGTTGTTTCTACTTCTGATTTTAGATCCTGGATGGTTTTGCTTAGCTCCTTCACTTGCATGTTTGTGTTTTCCTGTAATTCTTTAAGAGATTTTTGTGTTTTCTCTTTCATGAACTCAGCCTGTTGACCAAAGTTCTCCTGTATTTCTTTAAGAGATTTTTGTGTTTCGTCTTTCATGACCTCAGCCTGTTGAGCAAAGTTCTCCTGTATTTCTTTAAGTGTTTTTTGCATTTCTTCCTTGTTGGCTTTTGTATTCTCCTGGATTTCTTTCAATGATTTTTGTGTTTCCCTTGCAAGGGCTTCTAACTTTTGATCCATTGTCTCCTGAATTTCTTTATGTATGACCTTCATGTGTTCCTGTACCAGCATCATGACCAGTGATTTTAAATCCAAATCTTGTTTTACTGGTGTGATGGGGTATCCAGGACATGTTGGTAGAGGAGAATTGGGTTCAGATGTTGCCATATTGCCTTGATTTCTGTTAGTGACGTTCCTGCGTTTGCCTTTTGCCATCTAGTTCTCACTGGTGTTAGTTTATCTTGTCAGAGCTGGACTCACCAGTGCAAGCTGCCCCTTCCCAGTTGGCCTCTGGTGCACAGCTTACCTCCTGCACTGCTTGTAGACAGTGTGCTGCTGCCCAGGCTGTTCAGATCCCAAAGCAGGTACCCGAAGGCTCCCGCTGGGGCCCGCTGGATTCACTGGAGCACCCTGACTTCTCCCAGCTGGCCGCCCGGAAGCCCAGCTAGCCACTTGCAGGACTTGGAGATGTAATGCTGCCGCCCAGACTGATCTGGATCCGGAAGCGGAGAGAGTAGAGCTAAGGGCTTCTGCCTGAGGCCTTGCCCCAGATTGTGTCTGTGGAGCAGATGGAGCCCGTGTGCACTCCCAGGGAGTGCCGATGGTGTATGCTACTGTGACCTCCCCTGTGTTCCGCTCACTCCGCTGGGCAGCCGATCTGCCAACCGGGCTGTCGCACACAAGGTTAGCCTGGCCGCCCAGTCCCTGAGTCCAGGCAAAAGCCTGGGAGGCCAAGGTCTGAGCAAAGTTCCCCTATGGCTTTGACTGTTAATTGGGTTTGCCAGGTGACTAGGATGGCGGGCGTGCGCGCCCGCGCTCCCTGAAAGCGCCGGGAGAGTCTGCTTTGCTAACAATCACCTGGGCGGGTTGACTCACAGATGGCCCACCAAGCCGCCCAGTTCTTGGGGTCAGTCCTGTGCCTTTTGGGGCCTGGACCCCCGCTTTGTTAGCCTTAGGCTATGCCTGTTACAGGTCTGCCCGCCTGAGCTCTCTGTCACCCTGCAGGCAAAATGGCGGCGGCGCGCTCGCAGGCCTGGGCAAAAAACCTCCTGGTTGGGTTGGCACCCCGATGGCCCCCCGACCCGCCCAGGGCCTGGGTGCAGGCCAACGCCCGTCGGGCTCAGACCACCGCGGTGTTGGCCTCGGATTATGTTTGTGTACCTCAGTCTGTCCGATTCCTGGAGTACGGAGCCAAGATGGATGCTCCTCTCCTGACTGGTGGGAGGCCGAGTTCTGAAGTGGCCTCCGTGCAGGAAAGGCGCCGCACAACTGCAGCTGCTTGCTGTCCGGCTGGTCAGCGAAGGTCAGTGGTCGTGGGCGCAGGGCCTAACTGGTCCCTGTGACGCCTTGGTTCCACTGCTGATGGCCCTTCAGCTGGAGCAGCCACTGCTGCCGCTGCTGCCGCCGCCGCCGCCGCCCTTCTTCTGTTTCAAGTTGCTCAACATTTTGATGGAGTGGAGACAAATAAAGTGCTGAGAAGATTAAGCAATGCATTCTGGGAAGAAGTGAGGAAGACTGGTTCTCCTCACAACCACTAGAAGAAAACCAGTCTGTTATGGGATGGGGACATGAGATTGGGAAGAGCTCTAAGAATAGATGTCTCTTGTAAAGAATGGCCACATGCTCACAAGAAACACCAAGGTTCACACAACCAGAGAAGGAGACTTCCTTTTGGCAGCAGTTACCATAGGAAAAAGGCAACCACAACCTTGCTCAAAAGTGATGGCCTGAGGACTGGTTCCATGTGTTTGAGAGAAAAGAAGGATTGGAGCAAGAAGAAATGAAGTTGTATAAATCATCTTCTACTTTGTCACCTGCACCAAGCTCCGCTCTCACTGGGTAGAACCCTGGCCTCCTCCTGACTTGAGGATGGAGACTAGATGGTGTGCGAACAGAAAGGAGATGGGAAAGACAGAGGCACCAATGAAGTAAAGGGAGAAGGATAGGGAACAAAACACAAACACACACGTACACACACACACACACACACATACACACACACACACACACTTCTTACCCAAAAATCCCAACCTTAGAAAGAAGAGAAGTCAGCCAGCTCCTTCTTCTTCTTTCCCTTCCCCTTCTTTCTTACCGCATCCCTCCTAAGACTGTGGGAGAACTAATAAGGGAGGAGAGTGGAGCTGAAGGAAACCTGATGAAAATTCAGGACAAAAGCAGTTTGGAAACTATTTCCCAAGATGAAAGCAAATGATTTGGGTAGTGAGTGTGAAGAGCAGGGGTGAGGGTGAGGTAATGAATGTGAAGAGCAGGGGTAGGGGTGAGGTAGTGAGTGTGAAGAGCAGGAGTAGGGGTGAGGTAGTGAGTGTGAAGAGCAGGAGTAGGGGTGAGGTAGTGAATGTGAAGAGCAGGGGTAGGGGTGAGGTAGTGAATGTGAATAACAGGGGTAGGGGTGAGGTAGTGAGTGTGAAGAGCAGGAGTAGGGGTGAGGTAGTGAGTGTGAAGAGCAGGAGTAGGGGTGAGGTAGTGAGTGTGAAGAGCAGGGGTAGGGGTGAGGTAGTGAGTGTGAAGAGCAGGAGTAGGGGTGAGGTAGTGAGTGTGAAGAGCAGGAGTAGGGGTGAGGTAGTGAATGTGAAGAGCAGGAGTAGGGGTGAGGTAGTGAATGTGAAGAGCAGGGGTAGGGGTGAGGTAGTGAGTGTGAAGAGCAGGAGTAGGGGTGAGGTAGTGAGTGTGAAGAGCAGGGGTAGGGGTGAGGTAGTGAGTGTGAAGAGCAGGGGTAGGGGTGAGGTAGTGAATGGGAAGAGCAGGGGTAGGGGTGAGGCAGTCAGTGTGAAGAGCAGAAGCAGGGGTGAGGTAGTAATTGTGAGAGCAAAGGTGGGGTTTCAGTGTCTTAGTGTTTGCTGGACAATACAATTTCTCCCAGTAGTCATTTGCCCCAGCCCGGTAGTTGCTTCAAATGAGGGCAACATGATCCTCTTTGGTCCTATTTTATTTGGTGCTTATTAGTCCCAGATTCTTGTAGTCTACCTAGGAGCTATTCACCCACTACTTGTAAATAATAATAACTATTATTATTATTATTGGCTTTGATGATATAATAGTCATTTCAGGAAGGCCCTAAAATAATAGCATTTTAAAGTCCCATCAGGAGCTGGAATTGACCTCAGAGTCAAGCACTTATCTACCACCCTTGAGACCCTAGGTTCAATCCTCAGTGCTTTGTGAAGTAAGGGCAGAGGAGGAGAAATAAATCCAAGGACGTTGCTCTCTCCAAATAAGCCAGACTTCTGAACGGGGAGGGTCCCTTGGCTGCTTGGTTCTCCTGAAAGAAGTTCGTGATTTCAACGATGCCTAAGGAAAATGCAGCCCTACTATGAGCCACAAGATTGTGTCTTAGGAAGACTGGCAAAACACTGTGTGGAAATGTCAGTGGGGGTGGGGAAGAGGGGGAGGCTGGAACTAGAAAATGAGACTAGAGATTTGCTGAAAAGACCTGGAATCTTTGCACATACCATAGCTTGGTTTCAATCCTGTCCTTTTTGGTAAAAGTTTTAAGAGTAGGCATAAAAGCATTTGACTATGTAACAGGAATCCAGATGCCCTCCTTAAACGGCTAAGTTCTGAAAGGTTTGTATATAAGGTTTCAGAAAACTCCGAGCACCTATGTTAAAGTGAAGCAGCTCTCTGATATGTACAGATTCCTGATATGTACGTTTTTCCTGTGGGGCACAAGGTGGTTCAGTGGGCACATGTACTTACTGTGCAGGCTTTAGACACCTGAGTTTGATCCCCTAAACCCACAGAACTGTGTAAGGAGACCACCAACACCACAAAGTTGTCCTCTGACCTCTGAACATGTGACATTGCTCACACATGTACATTACACACACACACACACACACACACAGAGAGAGAGAGAGAGAGAGAGAGAGAGAGAGAGAGAGAGAGAGAGAGAGAGAGAGAGAGAGAAATAATAAAGGGGGAAAATAAAAAGTTTTCTTTGGATAGAAATGTGAAACATAAGAATTAGAAAAGGTTTAGGTTTAAACCATAACTTTTCTTTACAAACCAAAATGACTTTTAAATGAAATCCACCTGTCTGATAGCTCTCTGGCCCTGGATCAATGTTAATAATGTATAGAATCTTCATCAATAAATGCCACCGTAGTGTTTGTACTTGCACCTATGTGCAGTATACCACTGCCTTTATTTTCACATTTCTGATCAAGGATCTTCCAAATTCCTTGGAGGGGAGGGTGCTGCTGGCGCTGGCCCTGCTAAGATGCTGTTCCCACTGTAAGACATCAGCAATGCGCACATGAGTTGACACTTACCTTCTCATGTCATAGTTCATTTCTCTGCTAGGTGCTGGCTAAGAGTCACAATAAAGACCCATTAGCAAGTGGGAGGTTTGAGTGGAGATGGTCATCTCAAGAAATCCACTTGATAGTGACTCTCCTGCATCCCTTTGTTCCAAAGCCTCTGGCTGGTTTTTGTCTGTTTGTTTGTTTGGCTGGTTGGTTGGTTGGTTGGTTGGTTGGTTGGTTGGTTGGTTGGTTTGGGTTTTTTGGGTTTTTTGGTTGGTTTGGATTTTTGCTTGTAGGTGTGTGTCTGTTTGTGTTTTCTGGATTCTATTTTGGTTTGTTTGTTTGTTTGTTTGTTTTATAAGCATCTTTTAGTTATCCTCGGGAACTCCAACCATCTGTTAAATAAAGGGCTTGATAAATTTCAACACAAAAACCTCTATGTAAAGAACAGTGTGTGTGTGTGTGTGTGTGTGTGTGTGTGTGTGAATATGAACAAGTGTAGAACCAATGAAGAGTTTAGCTAAAGTCTCACTTTAAAGCAGGAAAGAAATATTAGGATGCATCACAGGCCAAATCTAAACCAAATTACATTTTAATGTTTTTAACATGTACTTATTTGTCTGTATGAGTGGCACATGCGTGGCACCTGGAAAACCTACATGTATGTGTATGGGCGAAGATATACCTGTGGGGGTTAGACGATTGCTCTCAAAGATAGTTTTCTCCTTCCACCACATAGATTGCAAGGACTGAGCTCAGGCCATCAGACCTGGAGGCGTGCACCCTTACCCACTGAGTCATCCCACTAGCCTGAAAGAAACTTTTTTTACCTGACATGTATTTTGTTTTTCTATTAAATGTATCTAGTAGTTGCAAACACACGGCATTTATTCTAAATTTCAAATGCATGTCCATGAATGCTCTTTTGAGTTTTGGTTGTATAAAGTAGATATGGCTTAGTAATTATTAAACTCTGACTAAAAGAGGTCATGTTCTAGTTTTGTCTGGTGATTCATAGATCGTCAGATAAATGTGTCCCCAGTGAACCGTGCACCATGGTTCTGAAGCCAGCAATAAGCTCAACCAAAGTTCTTTCTCTGTGGAAAAGGAGGTGGGAAAAACCTGAAGATGAGGAAGAGTGCTGGGAAATGCTGTCTTCTGGTCAGAACGTGACTACCACACTCATGAGCTCACAGCAGCTGATGTTAACCTACGCAAGACCTGTACAAGGTCAAGCCAGTTGAAATTCCAGCAAGGTCAAGAGAGAGGTTCTGCAGCCATCACTACTGAGGAACCGTTGGCAGCTGATAGCTGCTGGAGGAGGTAAGGGAGAATCATTCCTTTTTTAGGGTGTGGCTACTAGTAGATTCCCCAGGCTCCAGTGGAGAGTTGAACACCATGTACGTGTGGGAAGTACTAATTTGACTTTGTGGGTTATCAAAAGTAAAAGTTTTGAAGAAACATTAAACTGGGAAGAGGATATATTGGGAAAATAAGAAGAGGAGAAACAGAAGGGGTGTGATCACACTTCATGGTATACATGCATTACTCTCTTATGAATACGGAAAATTATTTGTAAACAATAAAGTGTGGTACTCTCTTAACTGAAGAGCACTCGGATTTCATGTGGAAAGATGAGAAGAAAGGGTAGCTGTCCCTGTGTCATGCAGTCAGTCTCTTTCTGAGTGACTGTTTTGGCTCAGGATGAACAATTTGTGCACAGCACGGTTAACACCGGGACCACAAAAATACATTTAAACCATTGAAAATGAAATAATCAGGCCTTCTTAAACATTTTACCATCTGGGCAAATAACACTCGTGAGGCTGAGACTGTTACCTAAGGAATAAATTGAGTGTGTTACTGGAGCCTGCAGGGCAACAGGTAGGAGGATTTTTGTGCCAATTAGAAAGTGTTGTGATTGGCACACTTCTGTGAAACTCTAAAACTGCTCTTTAATGGTAATGCTGGCTGTCATCCCCCAAAGTACACCGTGGGGCCTCTGAGAACGTTAGAATTAGAAGCAACTAAATGGACATATTCATCTGTGGGGAACTCAGATGGTCAGGTGGCAGGTAACACAGGATTCTGGCTGGTGTCTTAGATTTTTGTCTGGTGCCCTCTTTTCATAGATTCCTTCATTTTTTTGGGACCTGATGGAACCAGGGCTGGATTGAAATACTCAACTTCAGCTCCAGGATGCAGCCACACTGATAAGAGACAAGCCTTGGAAGTCCTGATATATTAGGGCTCCCAAAACAGCCAATCCACTAAGTCCCACATTAGAGTACAATGCTGTAATTCTGCCAGCAGGCCAACCTCTGTCCTCTTAGCCATGGGAGAGAAAAAAATAACATCCAACTCTTTCCAACAAGTGGGTGAAACAAGCAGCCTTTTCAGTTCTGGGAACCTCTAGGAGCATTCTGGCTGTTTTGGGTTTGGCCCTCCAGTACACACTCTGCCGCGGGCCATGCTCCTCTTGAACTTTTAGGCTCAAGTGTATTTTAAGATAAGTTGAACCCACATGCATCTTGTTCACTTAAACTGAACTCATCGGTGATATTTTGCAGGAGAAATCCAATGGCCAAGGGGCCATCTGAGCCTTTTGGTGCCTTTTGTCTTCAAGGCAGGAAGCTGCATTTAGACCATGACAGCTAAAATGTAAGCCCCGGGGACTTATTTGGGTCTAGTTCCAAATACAGCGCCTTGGAAACCAATGGGTTCAGAAACCACAAGGCAAAACCCCTTGGCCTCTGTGAGACAAGGAGAGTTGGGCCCATGCTGTGCTGAGCCTGGGTCAATGGTTTTGGATGGTCCGTCCGTGCTGGCACTCAGCATCGCATTGCTACTCTGCCCTGACCTTAACTCCTAAGCCTCCTCACAATCAGGGAGCCTGAATTGGAGGGGGCCTTCTAGCCTTGAGCTCTAGAAAGCTTAGTGGAAGGGATTTGTCCTTTTCTCCAAGCTTCCAAACTGAAGCCTCTACGCCACTTGGGCAGGTGTCACTGATGTCACCTGAGCCTTCCAGAAGGGCTGTTGGTGGTTTCAGTTAGGGGGGAAAGTGAGGCAGAACTATGTGGTGAAGTGAGACACACTCTGTGGTTTAGAAAGGCTGAGGCTAACCGGGTGCACGCCTGTAATCCCAGCACTCTGGGAGGCAGAGGCAGGCGGATTTCTGAGTTCGAGGCCAGCCTGGTCTACAGAGTGAGTTCCAGGACAGCCAGGGCTATACAGAGAAAACCTGTCTCAAAAAAAACAAAAACAAAAAACAAAAACAAAAAACCAAAAAAGAAAGAAAGAAAGAAAGAAAGAAAGAAAGAAAGAAAGAAAGAAAGAAAGAAAGAAAGAAAGAAAGAAAGAAAGAAAGAAAGAAAGAAAAAAGAAAAAGAAAAAAAGAAAGGCTGGGGCTGTTATGTAGGTGGTTATGCTTTTTGCCTCTGTTGAAGAATCTGAGAGCCTATGGATTTGGAGGCAGTATACACTTTTAATCCCAGCACAAGGAAGTAGACGAAATCAGATCTCTAAATTCAAGACCAACCTAGTCTTACATAGTGACTTTGAGGCTAATCAAGGCTACATAGTAAGATTCTATCTCACAATACAAATAAAACATAAATACACACACAGAGTCTATGCCTACAATCAAAACACACACAAAAAAACTAATCTATTGCCTACTAACCTGGGGGTCCAGGGTATCTTGGAATCATTTATCACCAAGAGATAGGATAGGAGCCTCCATAGCCTGGTCCTACAGGTTTGTCTTTGGATCTCAAGGAGCACATTTTTCTCCTCCTGTTGTCTCCTATACATTACTGGGGATGGCCATGTGGGCAGCCATGTCATCTAGTCTCTTCTCTGGGCCTTGTTCTCTTTACATCTGCCTGGGGAGAAACCCAGGGCTCCTGATCAGTGAAGGGATGACAAGATATAAAAGTTCTGGAAGAAACTGTGCAGGTGCTGAAGGCAAAGTAGCCAGCACTTGGGCCACACTAGCACCCTCCCTTCTCCCCCTCCCCCTCCCCTCCCCCTCTGACAATTCATCTGCAACTCTGCTATCCGTTCCTCTTTAACAAATCTTGATGCTCAGGCCCCACCCAGGACCAATAGCATCAGTTTCTGGGGATGGGTCCTGCTTAATCAGGCTTCTCTCTGCAGAGTCAAGGGCCACTTACTGGTTTACAGAGCTTTGAATATGTTCTTGCCTGTATCCTTGGCCCTGTGTCCTGTGCTCTGTGCCCTGTGCCCTTTGCCACCTCCCCTCTGCCCTCGGCTCCCTCCCTTATGCCCTCTGCCCTCTGCCCTCTGCCCTTGGAGAGAACCCACAACAGACCCCATAAGAGAACAACTATGAGAAATCTTGGGGTGGATGCTGGCCTCACTTCTCCACCATCCTCATTTCTCAGCCCCCCCCCCATCTTTTGCCATCTTGGTTCAGTTATGAAGGAGGTTTCAGCCCCTCTGAGAACTTTCCAAGCCACTGCACAGATTAAAACCAACCCTAAGCACTAAGTTATCCATGGTATCATAATTAACCAAACACAAGATTTCTTCAAATATTTAATCAGTCTGGATACCTCTGTCTTCCAACCCAGTTGGGTAAAAAGTATTAAGAAAGCATGATTAGGGGCTCTTCATAAAAACTGGGCTAAGATGCAGGAAAGGCTGAGGTTGGAAAGACTGAAGATAACATGTATCTGAGGCCTTTGGAAGGAATTCTACCACTTTAAAACCTCAAAATAAACAAGAAAAGGTTAAACACTCATACAAATTTTAAGGACAACTAAAACTTCTTTTATGTTGAAAATACCAGATGTGATTTTAAAATAGACTCTTTAAAAACCTTTGATCCTGCTGTGGTGTGTTCCCACAGCCTTCTCAGCACATGCAGGAAGCAAACTAGCTATACCCAGCGTTTCCCATGAGCTCGTGAGGACTTCTGCAAAGCAGCAATGCAGCAAGAGATGGAGGAAGGAAGGGGTGAGGGCAAGCCACTCAATCTTTGAACACAGACCACACCCTAGCAAACCTAATCTATTGTCTTTTTTAAAAAGATGGAAATAAATTGAAGGCCTTGAAGAGTCACTGGCAATCTCACATCAGGGGCCAAGGATAACTGCATCATAGGAACTGGGGGCAGGATGTCCTTCAGAGTGGCCATTTGCAATAGTACAGGTATAGGTCAGGATGCTAGGCTGATGCCCCAGGAAGATATTCAGCAGGAAAGGTGCAATGTCTGTCTTGCTCTCATTCTTGCTGGTTTCCTCTCTCCTCCTGTCCCTCCGTGCTGGTGAAAGGCAGTGTCAGAGGCCTTAGCCCCAGGCTCAGAACGGATACTGCGATACATATATCCGCAGTCGGATCACGGAGCTGCCTCTGAAGTTGATGACAGTGTTGACGGTGATCATCTCCAAGTCCAGCTGGATGTCCCGAGGCCCTTTGATGGGACGTGTCATCACCAGGGTGGCACTGATAGGCCCTGTTTGCTGTGGAAAGAACCAAGGCACTAGTCAAAAATGATACCATGTTAGCAGAAGGGATGTCTGGTGGCGGCAGCCTCAATGAGAATGCTGTCTTAGCCTGCTTCTGTAAAACTAGGTCATCTGGGCACCTCAGTGGTGCTGAGCTTTCTCCCAGCTTTGTCCACGCTTTACCTGGTAGGTCTCACCTGAAAGATCGTTTCCTAAGGAAAGCCTTCTCTGATTCCCAAATCAAAGTCAGACCCTGCCATGGGGGTTTTATCTTTGCACATGAGAGAAGTATTAAGAGAAAGAATGTCTTGATATATATATATATATATATATATATATAAAATCATGTGTGCTGCACAAGACTGATCTATCTCTGCCTCCCTAGGATACAGCATGGTAGCATCATTTAGAAACAAGGACTTTTAGGCTCACCGAAGATCTATTGACCTAGGATCTGTAGCTTAACAGGATACCAGGCGCTTGGTGAACACAATAAATGACTTAAAAATGCTGACCTAAAAGCACCAAATTCTGGGATGGTGTGGGATTGGGGCAGTTGCCTTTATGCAAGGATTATCCTAAAACTATAACTCATTATTCCATTCTATAAACAAACAAACTGAGGCTTATTAAGTTAAATAATTGATTGGGGTTATCCAGGGGTAGAGCTGGGGACTTCCATTTCATTTTTCTGCCTGGTTATAAACTTCCACCTCCTTTTCATTATTCAACAATTATCAGAAGAGATGATAGACTTTGAGTCTTCTCCCTCGTGATGCCCAGTACCCAGGACCAATGCAACAGACAGATACAGATGTCTGCAGAGGAAATAGCATGAGTGAGAACATGGACAGGTTAGATAATCACTTCTCAGAAACTGAAGTACCCAGAAAATGAAAGGAACAAACTCCATGAAATCAAGGAACTTGGCCTTGATAAAGGCACAGCAAGCATTTACTTTGTCTCCATAAAGGGAGGGCTCTCCGCAAAGCTGGGCTCCAAGATTGCTCACTGGCATGACAGAGGCGGGGCTGTTGGACAGGTATAGGCCAAGCACTAGGCCTGCCTTGTCCATTGGGCTATGAACATTTACAGCCATGCAATTTCCTCCTGGCACTGGCTTTCAGTATTGCCGTCAGCATCCACGTAATCGCTACCTCCTTGTGCAGACACCTTATGCAGACTTCCTTGTCAGCCCTTTCAAACCAGAGCCCAGGGCCAGAACTTCAGTGGGGACAGCTGTGCAGGGAAATGGCTACAACATTCACACATCCATTCATTTTTGTCAGTGTGTACTGTTTGCTTCAACGAAGACCAAGGGTGTTAAGGACCTTGACCTGAAGGTGTCTGTGAGGAAGACAGTTTGCAGAGATGCATATCTGAGCAGGGAGAAGCTGTCAGGCTATTCTTTTGAACAATGTCTTGAGTGTATAAGATAGTGCTAGACCCACGTAGCCTTGGAAGTCATTTTGTATAGACTGGCAGGGCCAGAGCCTTTGAACCCTGGAAAAGGTTTGCATGTGGCTCCTAGAAGTGCTCAAGTGCCTTCTAGGACTGAGGGCAGCCACTTCCCCCCACAAAATTCAGATTTTAAGGCATTACTAAAATACTACCCTAAGATTCCTGGCCATTTAGTGGCTTTGGTGACCACTAATTCAAAACAATGGAGAGAACATATCTCATAGATAGAACATTTGCCTAGCATGTATGAAATCCTGGGTTTGATCCATAAGATCTTAGACACCCCAAAATGAAGGTCATATGAGGCCAGGCATTTGGCTACAACTTTCACCCCATTCTCACCTTTGCACGGCGTGCATTTGGCTTAGTGAGTTTGTTCCACATGTACACCTCAGAGTGTGTGCTTGGGCAGAATCATGCTTGTGTCTGAATTCAGTGCCTGGCTCAACTCTGCTATAAGTGAAGGTGCAAGAAGTGTGCAAGTGGATGACTGAAGAAAAAATTGAGTCGACCCAAAGGACAGCCCACCTGATCCCTGTCACCGTTGGCTAGACGTAATGTGTCACAGTCTAAACAATACTCCCTCTCTTTCTTCTACCTCTAGCTGCATCTCCAGGCCCCTGGTAAACTCCAGTACAGACTTCTGTCCAAGATCCAGCTCTTGACAGACTGGCCATATGGCTCCATGGGTTATGCCTATGCCTCTAGAGATGCATGTGCATGTATCCTTGGGTATGTATGTATACCATATGTTCATGTGTGTATGCATGCACCCATGAGCACATATGCATATGTTTGCATGTGGATGGTGTGTATGTGTATAATTGGAAGCGTACATGGCTTATATGCTACTCCCAAGTACTTCTTAAAAAAAAGAAAAACAGTGAACATCAGTATGGAAGAACCTGAATAGGTACATGATGCTCCAGTTCCCTGGGTAACATTCCCAACTTTTCCAAGCTCTCAGAGGTAATGGCTTTCTTACAAATGCAGAAGCAGTAGCAGTAGCAGAGACAAGAGCAGTGTCTACTTATTAAATGCTTTCTATTGCCACAGGATGCTCTTCTTAGACCTTAACACTAGAAGATTAAGTCAAAAATATTCCACATTCCAGGTCCTAAGTAATGACTGCTGGTCAGGTTGCTGGGGCAACCTGCCAACTTCACCACTGAAAGTCTATGTGGGCTATAATGCCAGAAAGGGAGGTTTGATGTGGCAAGTAGCCATCCAGAGACTCTACTGCCCATCCAGGGAAATGGTCAGTGGGACACCCACAGACGACGACGATGACGACGACGACGACGACGACGACGATCACATCATCATCATCATCATCATCATCCAACATGGTGTAGCAAGGATTTGAGGAATGGCATGATTTCTGATAATAGTGACAAGATATGGACCCTGTTTTTCCATCTTACCATCTATGCATCCTGCCTCTAATTCTAGAGAATTCAAAAAGCAGTGCTATCCTTGCTGAGAGAGGAAGAAAGGGGCCATAAGGACTGCCTCACCAGGGACAATCAGAAACATGACACTGAAAGAGACAGGGGTCGTGGTTTCTACATAAGTCAGCAAGGACTTTGGTGAAAGAGAATGAGACAGTAGGACAGTTGTCAAGGAATGTTCCTGGAGTCTTACAGAAGCAAGCAGAGATGATGTCACCTAGGTGTGAGCAGTTTGAGGCAGGAGGGAAGAAAATGGGCAAAGTACTTGACAGTCTCCTGCCCTTCAGCCTTGCACATTTGTCAAAGTCATTCCGTGTTCCAGATGCCATGCTAAGTGAATGACTTCAGCTAATCCTAAAGCAAATAATCTTAGGACCTTCTCTAGAGATCAGGAAATTGAGACTTCGAGCAGTTAGATAACATGCTGAAGATAACAGGATTGGGGAAAACTGTAGAAGACCAAGGAACAGGACTTAGCCCAGTAACAGTAAACAAAAGGGAGAGGCTTCCTGAGCAGGGTTCTGAGCTCTGTACCATGTGAAGCTCAGAAGCCCACTGATTCCACCAGTTTCAGTGTGCTGCTCTCAAGCCCTGTGACTTCCCTAAGTGTCACCCAAACCTTTGCTCTGGCCTCAGCAGCCTTGAAGACCTTGGCTGCTTCCCTCATCCTTAAGACCCTTTGGTTATTTTTATGGCAGGCCTCTGTCCCTTTGTTGCTTCTACGCCTCTTCTGAACAAAAGTAAAAAAGCTTGCAGGTCCTTCTTGGTCCTAGGGAGATATAAGCTACATGTGGCTTTGAGCTCAGTGTCCAGTGTTCCTTAGCTGCTATGACAGTCTGGGTCCAGAGGAAATTCCAAAGAATGGGATCTCCCTCCTGGCCATTCCTTTTTCTACCGGCCCTGGGCACCTCTCGAGCTGGTCACTAAAGCAATGATGGGGCCTGAGGGATTTTAGTGGGTGGCATTCAAAGGAGTGACCTGTTGCCTGAACAGGGAAGCCTCTACAGAGCTCCTGCTCTGCTTGGGGCTGGAGTTTAACTGAGGCAAAAAGAATTAATGGTGAAGTCTTAAATTCCTAAATGGGGAGGGCTATCTCTTTACCCCATAACTAGGACTCCTGTGTTTCCAGATGAAGGACACTGGTGGGCTGGACTTACCTTGAGAATCCAGTAAGCCCATCAAGACTTGGCAAGAGTGAGTTTCTTGCACACACCAGTGCATATGAGCTCAAGGAAGGACACACACACACACAGTCATGCACATGCACACACATGTACCATCCATCCATCTCTTTCATCTTGCAGAAAGTTCTCCACTACCTCTGCCACCATCTCCCCAAGCCTTTGAGCCTTCAGTTTTGGTTTGAGCCAGCTCTAAACCAGCTCCACAAGTCAGGTAGTCACACAGGACCTGATCCTGTCAGGTTATTGCTGATAGCAGATAATGTTAGTAAGAATACACTGGTCCCTAAGATTGACAGCTCCAGAGGCAAGCATGAAGTTCAGCGATATGGCTCTGTCATAGGCCCTTGAATAGGTCTCAAATTAAGTGTATAAAAAGTCCATAGGCCTGTTCCCAATGGGGACTCTATAAGGTCATAGACTGGCTTCTTAGTTCACTGGGCCAAATTTTGACAGAGGATGTTTCAATCCAGGCAAGAAGCAAATAGTGTGAGAAAAAAATTGAAGATGATGTTAAAAGTCTGAACCCAGGGAAACGGGTGTTCCTAAGTCACAAGGCTCTCTGTAAGAGAGTGGCAGAGGGTACTCTGCCATATGCAAAGAAGGCAGGAATAATAATGTAGGAGTGACCTGGAGTGACAAGGCCTCAGTCAGGATGTGCTGGATAGTTTTAAGTCAACCTGACACAAGCAAGACTCATTGGAGAGGAGGGAGCCTCACCTGAGAAAATGCTTCCATAAAATGAGATGTAGGCAAACCTGTAGGGCATTTTCTTACTTGGTGATTCTTGAGGGAAAGCTAATCTCACTGTGGGTGGTGCCTGGGCTGGTGATCCTGGGTTCTATCAGAAATCAGGCTGAGAAAACTGCTAGGAATGAGTCACAAGCAGCATCTCTATGTGGCCTCGGCATCCGCTCCTGTCTGTAGGCTTCTGCCCTGCTTGAATTCCTGCCCTGACTTCTTTCAATGATGGACTAGAATTTGGAAGTTAATCCAAATAAACCCTTCCCTACCAGCTTGCTTTGGTCCTGATGTTTCACCACAGCAACTGATATCCTGAGACACAGGACATGTAGCAATCACCAGAAACTAGAAGACTTAGGAAATACTTCTCTAGACATGGGACATACAACCCTGCAATGCATTGGGTAGATGCAGAAATAATTTCAGACATTTTGAGTTCCAAAAGTATAAAGAAAAATATTTCTGTTGTCTTAAGCTACTGCGTTTGGGTCATTTGCTACAAAAGCCACAGAAAGGAATATCCTGTCATATGTGTGTACCTGTGTTTAATGTGTGCTCATGTAAATGTAGGTGTTATGGATATGTGTACATATTACCCTGGCTTTGCCATCTGAAAGAGGTCATCTATAGGAATGAAGCTCTAGAACCTTCCACTGACACATGTTTACATGCATATTACAATTTGACAAAAACGGTTATAGACCAGTGTAGGTAAGTCATTCCAGGGACTGAAGAGATGAGAAGTCCAGTCATATATGTGTCATGGTTCTAAAGATATATCCACAGTGTGGTACTAAAGGTATACCCACAACATAGTATTAAAGGTATACACATGGCATAGTATTGAAGGTACATAATGTATTATGCAAGGAAACACATTTTAGGACATGTGCTATAATCTCTTCAAACTTTTTACAGTGTTTTGTATCTGAGCTATTTCATATCATAGTTACAGGTGCTAAACCGCACTTGAGATGTGACAAGAGCCAGGGAAGACATTATATTTCATTATTAGTTCAGATTTTAAGAGGGCCAATGCCTACTATGTAAAGTCAGTAGAACCCACACCTAAGAACTATTCTTTTTTGTTCTTTTTTGCTGTCATGTAAGTACTAAGAGAGTGAAGACATAGAATTTTTTTTAAGTGCTCTATTTTCAGCTTTTAAATCTGCATACTAAATGTATAATATACTTGTCAAGATGTAAATGAATGTGTAAGCAAAGGAGTGGAGTCTTTCCCATAGTTTTGAAACTAAAATCTGTCATGGTCTAACTTCTCCTTTCACAGACAAGGCTCCTAGGAGACACAGAGGAAGACCATGCAGAAAGTGATAGACAAGAGTCTCTGTGTACTGGGCTCCTACCTCCTCCTCTCTTCTTTCTACACTTCCTGTATAATCTATACATATGCTTACCTGCTTCCATGAAATCTGACTGTAGACTAGACCTCACAAGGCTGTTATTAAAGATAAAAATCACCAGGTAGAGAGCACCAGAATGAAGACAATCAACATTGACCTTTGGCTCACACACACACACACACACACACACACAGACAATGGCCTTTGTTAAAGATGGCAGTCATTGTTAAAGATGGTAGCCATTTTTAACGATGGCAGCCATTGTTCACACTTCCTCTTACCCGCATATAGAACTCTCGACCCTCATTGCCAGACTTGATCTGGAAAATATAATAGGCGCCAGGGTAGCGGGTTGTCGCTTGCATCTGGAAGATGTCAGCAGGAACAGAGCGTCCTGATACCACATCCATGTCCCGAAACAAGATGGTGAAAGGCTGGTCTCTGCACCCGGTATTCTCAGCAGGACACATACAGCGGCTGACAGGAGAGAAACCATGTGAGTGCTCAGTAAATCCTTTCCAGGCACTGGCTGTGCCTATTCCCTCACTTGAGGGAATAGATGAAGTCAAGTTGTTCTTATCATGCAGTGGTATACCTGAAGACCACCTCTGCTCCCAGGTCTAATCTGAAGGTTTTCTAGAATGTAGATGAGATCTTCTTCCTAGACAGTAGCTTTCCTGGCATCCGATATTCTGGCTACTAGAGGATTTCATTGGCATCTCTGGTCATCAGAGCACTGGAACATTCTCCAGCATGCTTCACAGGTGTCATGGATTCAGACATGTGCTGATGGTCATATAGCCCTCACTTCCCACCCAAGGACATGCATTAAAAATATTTAAAAGTGGAGGCTGAAGAGATGGCTCATCAGTTAAAAGCCTTGATTGCTCTACTAAAGGACCCAGGATTGAGTCCCAACACCCTCATGGCAGCTCACAATCTATCTTCACTCCATTCCAAGACCTGGAAGCTCACAACTGTCTGTAACTCCATTGCCAGGGTGATCTGATGTCTCTTCTAGCCTCTTCAGGTACCAGGCATGCATCTGGTAGATAACATGCAGGCAAATAACCATACACAGTTTTTAAAAAAAAAATGAAAATTATATTAAGCTGATGGTTCTTGAGGATCCTTTATGGTCTCTATTGCACTCAACTCAGCATGCATGGACTATAATTTAAGAGCTCAGAACTCACTGGACACTTCAGAAATTCAACATTAAGTAACACCCATGCCCTCAAGCAGTTGACCTTCTAATAGGAGAAATGCACATATTTAAACACAAATATTTATAATACAGAGCAGATCCTTTCTAACCCTAGGAATAACATAACCCAACAGAAAGCCACAGGCATCTGTTGCCAAGGGATGCCTACTAGAGACACCTGCTGACTTAGTCACCTCTCCTCCATTCCCGAAACACCCCCTCAGGGGGCAGAGTTCACAACAGGAGGTGGATACAAAAAGCATCTGGACTTAGAATTTATTTTGGAAGTGGGACTGACAGTTTTTGCAGGTAGACTGGGAAGTTAAGGCACAATGACCTTAAAACAACAGTGTTCACCCCTCAGTGCTGGCCACTCTGTCACTCATCTCTCACCTGGGCCTCTGTGATGGCCTCCTAAAAGCCTGCCCTTTGTCAAGCTAAGTCAGGTTACATCGTCTCCTGCACACTATTCAGTGGTCACTTGATGAAGCCTGAATGGAAACCGAACACAAGTTTTAGCCTGTATAGACTCTACGAGCCTTCTGGATTTGTCCACTCTGCCCCCAACCAACTTTCTCAGGTCACTGCTCTTTACCCTTCCTATGGGGACAGAGCTCAACTTCCTGTCATCCCTGTAGGCTTAAAGGCCACTCTGGTTTCAAAAGCCTTGACACATGCTGTTCCCTCTTCTCCTCCAGTCTCTTGTTAGTTAACATCAACTCAACTTCCAGCCCTATCCAAAGGTCATTCTCTCAGGGGGGCCTTTAGAGTCCCAGAACAGGTTCAACTTCCTCTTTGCTTAGCTATAAACTCCTCATTCAGTCTGCCATTATGTATTTATTCATAAGCCAATCTGTTTGCTGTCTTTCTCCTGGGCTTTTGGTGATCTCAGGAAGCCCACACAGCCAGAAGTGAGCTCAGACTGGACTGTAGAAGGATTTCTGGTGGTTAGATAAAAACAAGCATTCCTTTGGAACTCGTGGAACAGGTTTTCTGTCCTTAAAAGGAGTCCCTCCCTGCAGCTTCCGCCTTCTCTGCAGGATATGTCCACCCTCTAGTCACACTCTCAGCTTTCTCCTGCTCTCTCAACAGCTCTTGCTATCTCCACTGTTTTCTCCCACTCTCTGGCTTCCTTTGCCCCGGCCATGTCCAATCTGTTTCTCTTTTCTCTCTGCTCTGGATTCGTCCAGTTATCACTGAACATTTTCTCTCCCTTACAGTAAAAACCTTTCCCCCACAATGGAGCCGTCCTGCTGACAGTTTCTTTACTGTGCCTTCTCCCACATACCGTTAAGTTCCACAAGAGCAAAGTCACAACACCAAGAACAGAACAGAGCACCACCAACAGTTAACAAGCAAAAGTCTACAGAGAATCATCAAAGTATCATTTTGTTAAGACTGCAACCGAGCAGCCAAGTCAAAATATCCCTGGTGCCAAAATGATCACATTAAAATGTCACATGTCAGAGAGAAAATAATTGTTTCCTAATAGAAAATTGGAAAAGGGAGTGATGGCTCCCAGCTGAAGAGGATCGTGAACAGCTGGGAGAGGGGTACTGAGCAGAGATCTGAAAGACGGGGTGGGTCTGGCCATGAGGAGATGGAAGAAATGCCTTCCATCTGGCAGGAAGTATATGCACAGAGGCTGGGAGGCTGGGCCCAGTGGGTGTTGGTCAAGGTGAGAACACATCCTGTTCCAGCTGACAGTCCTCCTGTACAGGACTCCTCAGCAGACAAGGAGCTGGAAGCAGATGGCCATCACGTGGCCCTGGGGATTAGAAGAAGGAAGTTACCAAGCTCTTTCAGGGCAGAGATTTCACTGGTAGCATCTGATCAAGCCTGCCAGTTAGACAACATCAGTTCCCGAACAGACAAAACCAGGGAGAACCAAACATGGAGAGTGCTTAGTGCTCTATAGGGTTACTTAGGGATTTGGAATCAGAAACTGGAAGGTCCCTGTTCTAAAGAATTTCTTGGAAGTACTGCTTATAGCAATACATGACAACCCCTCTGAAGAATCCCCAGTCCTGACTTTGTCCTCTTCTTTGATCCATTTTTTTTTATCACAGCAGGAATTTCATTGGTAAACCCTGAATTTTCTTTGAGAGAAGGATGGGATGGCTGTGGCTGATCCAGTCCTTCATCTCCACTGTGAGGGTTTGCCCTTGCTTGGGGGAGTGCTCACAGCTGGCTGTAGAAAGGATGAAAGATGTACTTGCATATGCTGTATGTTGTGCACATGTGCTTTACATGAGAATGAGGAACAGAGATGGGCCAGCATGGGGTGCGGGTGGGGTGGGGGTAAGGGGAAAGAAAAGAAACACAGAGGACTCCAGGCCTGCAAAACATATCCCAGTGCCATCAGCTTGATGAAGTTGTCGTCTCAATGTCATGACTACCCATGTGATGATTTAGTAATCGGTCTGCCTTTAGGACTTCAGAAACTTGACTAGGGCAGATCTCCTGACTCCTTGACTCAGGAAACCTCCTTTATAAGATATCGACAGCCTTCTGAGCCAGGTTCCCATCCCCTTCCAATTCCCAAGGATAAGCCTTGACTTACTTATCACCAATCAGCAGATAAGGCTCCTCACAGCGGATGGGATCAATACATTTGAAGCCCCCTTGTAGGTTGTAGCAAGTCTGCAGTGGGGTGCATGTATGGTTTCGGTGCTCACATTCATTAATATCTGAAATGCAGGGAAGAGAAGAAGCACGGTGTTAGCCCTGGACCGGCTGTTGCAGGTGGGATGAGAGAGCTACGTACATCTCATTATCCAATATGGCAGCCATTGCTGCCACACAGTTATTGGGCACTCAACACATGGGTAGTGAAAAGTGAGATGTGCTCATAACAAGACACACGATCTCTAAGACTTAGTAAAAAGAATTTATAGCATCTCTTCAGTGACTTTTATATTGAATATATATTAAAACTATAAACTGTTTGGACCCATGGCTTTAAACAAAATTTAGCATTAAAATTAACTACCTCTGTTTGTCTATATTATTTTGAATGTGACTAGTACATGAGGTAAACCAAAAGCCCCACACTTACAGTAATTCAAGGACATTTCTGATGTCCATCGCTGTCGTGAATGATAGGAAGTCAGAGAGAACCAGCTAGACAAGCTGCCTTCAAGGCAACATGACAAAGCTGACACTGGTCACTCAGTGGGAGGTAGCTAAAAGAAGCCTTGGTTAGGTCCAGTGCAATCATTCTTGGGGTTGCATAGGTCTATCTGCCTGGAAAGATAGAAACCATCCCCCAGAAAGCCTCTACAAAGTTCATTCTAGACATCTGAATACCCCCTCTCCTGGCCAAAGGACAGGCTACTCAGAGAGAAGAGAAAGATACCCACTCAGACATCCTGCCCAGATCTTCCTGGCCCAACCACACCCAACTCTGCCATCTTCCTGAAGCAACAAGATTCCACAGGAGGAGACATCCCAATGCCCATCTGAGTCAGCTCCATCCAGCCCCTCTGGACAGTCTTACCCTGACAGCTTCGGTTATCTTCCAGAAGGACATAGCCTGGGGGGCATGAACAGAAGTATGAACCCGGCTGGTTCACACACTCATGTTGACAGAGGAACTCGGAGAAGCTGCACTCGTCCATATCTGAGAGTAACAAGGTATAGCTGTTGGTTATTTTCACAGACTACCTTTCTTTCCTAAGAGAGAATTACTTCAGCACTACGAGGTTGCCAATTTACTTCTTGATCACATCTACTGATGATGAATTTACTCCCTGTAAAGATGCCCACGGATATTTGATTCAAGGGGCAGAGCAGGCTCAATGCCTCTGGTGGCCTGGCTGCCTCGGATGTTCCTTAAAACAAGAGATACAGCAGTCCCTAGCTAGCCTGGAACCGTCCTGCAGAGGAGGGCAAGGGGCAGCACTGTCCCAACAATGCTACCATTACTCTGCATAGACCTTTGGCAGCTGACATAGGAGCAGGCATTCCAGAAAAGCCAATTCTTGATCACACACAGAATTTGGCAATACAGGCCCCAATTTGCGCCTCATTTGACAGGCGTGCCAAAGAAAACATGTTTTTCTTACATTTGTTGTTTCCCAAAAACTTGCTTTTGCTGGTTCCCATGTGACATGTCCTCTGACTATTCTGTAACTCACAGACCACTGATGGCTTAGATCACCCCAAAGTGTTGGCATGAAGGAGACTACCGCTCTGTCTTTGAAGAATCCACATATCACATGACTAATGCTTTCTTTATCCAAGAAGGGAACCTCTCCCCATTTTTCTGAGCTGTCTCTTGCCCATGGGTAAAGATTCAGTGGATTTGGGATATAATTCACTAACTGGAGTTAGCATAGTTCAGTATTATCTAATCCCCAACCAGCTTTGCAGAGAAATCTGGAGATCTCCAGCTTCAGCCCATCATGACATGTCACCAATTGATTCTGTGTCATTTGCAGGTTTCATGGACTACTAGATGTTAGTAGTGACATCTATCAATTTCCAAGGCCTACTGTGTGTCAACCACCACATTAAATGCTCAACATGTCTCATCGTATTTAATCTCCACCTCAACCCTGAGAAGAAGGTGTTATTTGAATTAAAAAATGTTGAGACTCCCAGGATTTCAGCAACTAGACCAAGTTCATAAGATCAAATGATTAAATAGGAGATCATAGATCTGAATGTGGCATCTCAGAGCTACTCTGATGCACATGATAAGGTAACATCCCCTGAGCAACAGCTGCTCAGGATCTAAAATCATCACATCTGGGAGTGCCAATGTGCGAGAAATACCCCAGCAAAGTTACCTCCAGTATAGGATAAGGAGGAAAAGCCCACCCTACCTCCTCCTGGGTGAAGGAGGGTCCCCAACTCACTACACTCTGGTTTGTCTTAATATGTGAAATTCCAGAAATCCCAGAAAGGTTTTTCCCCACAAAGGGCTGTGGCTCCACCCTCCACTGAAAAGTTGAAATAGAAGCCATGAGTCTGGCAGGGAGTACACATTAGGCCATTTCCATTCTGCCACGTGAAACCCTTTCTCATTTCTAGGATCAGCATGGCTTAGCAAATCCCGGAAGGATAAGACTTAGGAGGATCTGGTGCTGGAAAGATAGACTACCCCAGCTTTGAGAGCCAACTAAGAATAATAGTGCCCCAGTCTCTAGGATACAGCGCACAAAACACAGTCCCTAGGCCACTTCTAGCTGTCTACAAGGTCTGCAGAAGCCAGAGTCCCCAGTAAAGTTGGTAGAAGGTAGTATCCAGTGACCTTCAGAGAATATATAGGTTATTTAGGATCAAAAGAGAAATCCTGCCAAACTTGAAAGGATTTGAGCTCCTCATGAAGTCCAAAGTTCCTAATACTTAGGGAAAATTCATTAAGTGACCATAGGATCGAGGAACACCAATTTGTCTGTCTTTACAACCACTCCGTGAAGATAGCTATTTAACAAGGAGGAAACTGAGCTTGACAAGCTCCTCAGCCATGGGAAGTAGTGATGACTAACAGAGGCAGAGTGTGAACTCAGCTCCATCTGGCTTCAGAGTGGCTACCTCAAGGCCCTGACAGTGGTCAATAAATTCTATGGGATTTCAGGGAATTCCAGGGGAAGTACTAACCCCATCCCATAATGCAAAGCTTTCCACATCCCTCAGTTCTTTGGCCCAGACTCCCTAAGGAGTGCCATGAAGGGAAATGAAACAGAGGAAGAAAGGGCCCTTTCATGCCTTTGGGTATTTTATTTTTGTATGTGGGGGCTGGTATTTAATCAGGCTGAGGCTCTGTAGCTGCTCGCTGTGACTCTGAGGGTGGCCTGGCCCTGGAGAGAGGTAACCATTTGTTCCTGAGAACTCTGTCCCAAGAACATTCCAGTCCCCAGGGAAGCTGGTAAACAAGTCTCATTCACAGCCTCTATAGGTTCCTGTTATGGTGAAACTCAAGATTGGGACGCTTTCCATTCTGCCGAATAATTTTCATACCTAGAGCACTGCCGGCTTTTATTTTGAAAAGTCACAGGAGACATTATTAATGTGGACTGAGATAATTTACAATTGCAGAGGACTTTAAAACTGGTGGGATGATTTTACTTTAACAAAAAATTTACAAAGAACAGAGAGGGGGCAGACAGACAGACAGACAGACACACAGAGACATACAAATCAGCCCATGGATCTGTGTTGTATGGGATGCCACAGACTAAATATAAATGAAATGTGTTTCTTAATTTCAGAAAGTACTAACTTTCATGATAGTTTTCTGACTAGGAATTTAACTTTCTGGGAGGGAGAGAAAAAAAAGAATTTAATAAGATAATTACAACAGACTCAAGAAACTAGCCTGAGAAGAGATTAGCAGCACCTGGGCTTGGATGAAATTTATTTAAATTTCATGTTCATTTCATTTAAATGCAATGTTCACTGTGTGCCAGGCCTAACACTGGACCATGATTATTTTATGTTATTCCCAAAGTATATGCATGTATATGTAATGCGTATCTACTCAATGTCCTTCTAACATAGTGGCAAAATCAAGTACCCCTAAATCACAGTCCTCCATAAGTATCATCTATACCATTTTCAGGTTTGGGGCCAGTGCTAGGAAAGGACAGATAACTCTCAGGCCAACTGGCAAAACTGGGTGAGTTCTTCCTCTCACCAGTTCCATCCCAGATCCAGGCACTGGCTGTTCTGACTTTTCACTAAAGTCAGATGGCCAGGAAGGTAAGCCTGAGCTCCCCGTCTCAGGAAGTGACTCATCTCTGTTCTGTGTGGTTATGTTCCCATGACACTGGGAAATGTCTCCAGCTACACACACAACCAGGAAACCAGAGGAAACACCTGTGATAAATCCCTTGCCCCGGCCCTGGGTCTCTGAACAGGTGGAGGGCCCCGATGCCCATCCCATTACCACTGCAATGAATGCCGTCTTCCTCGAGTTCATATCCCGGGTCACAGCGGCAGATGAAAGAGCCGTAGGTGTTGACGCAGGTCTGAACACAGGGATTCTCAGTTTCGCACTCGTTCACATCTGTACAGAACCAAAAGCACATCACTATTAGTGTGACCAGAAACAATACAAAACAAACAAGCAAACACACACACACAGGCAGAAACATGAATTGGCAGCAAAATCTATCACCAGGAGCTCAGATTCCCAGGACCTATGAGATCATGATCTCATGTTCTGTGAGACTCTATTAACTGTCCATTTACAGGATCCAGACGAGCACACCTATAAGGACTGCGGGCCCGGCCACGCCTGAGAGGGGTTGTGCTGAGTAACGGTTTTGAAGCAGGCAGCACCATCCGCTGCTTTTGCATCCAGGGCTGAGAGTGAGCAAACACTAGGCTCCACCTCTCTCTGCTCCTTAACCTTGGGCGCCTTGTGACCAGCTGCCTCCTCCTGCTACGGCCTTGGCATGATGGTGGACTCGAGCCTTTGTCTGCAACCGTAAGTCCTTTATCTTTTAAGTTGCTCCATCAGGATGCTTTATCATAACCACAGGGAAAGCCACGAGGGCCATCCCCAACATGTACCTGAAGAGCAAGAGCCTCTGTATGAATCGCTTCTAGAGTGGCAAGGCAAAAGGGAGATGAACATGTCACACACTACATCTATGTGTGTGTACACTTGTACCTACCAGGAAGTCCGCTCTCCCAGACTCACCCACAGAATTCCCAGGTGGAACCCACTCTTTCCCATCTCTGATTTGCTCCTCTCTCACTCTCACTGACTTGTGTCAGGTAAGTAATCGCAGCAATTCTGCAAATGTGTTTATTATGAATAAATAGCCTCGCCTGTTATTCTTGTAACAATTCTGCTTTCAGACCATTGCCCCTCCCCCATTCTCCACATTACATAGGGAAAGGAAAGGATTACAAAGAATACAGAGTAATGGCAAATGCCTCCTCCTCCTCAGTGATGGTCTCATGTGTTGTGCTGTGTATCAACTACGCATCAGCAGAGCTATTTTAATGCTTCTGAACATTAAGAGACAAGCCCCCAATTCACATGCCAACAAGGGCCTGGTTAGAACTACAGCATGAGTTAGGAATCCCTTCATAATCCTATACAGGACTCATTTTGTATAGCTCATCGAGGTGGGGGACAGAGGGATGGAGATCTTTCTGGCGCTGGCATCAATGACCCTTGGCAAGTATCCCCTGCCCCATGTCACATGCCTATGGTGCCAGTTCTAGTTAAGAGACTTTTTCTCCACTTCCACAAGTCCAGTTAAGCCTCTTAAGGCTCTGAAAAGAGCTTTGAATGTTCTCAGTCGTAAAGGCCTTTGTGGTAAGCAGAGCTTGAGGGGCCTCATATAGGGGAAGGCTAATTCCATGCCCACAAAGTGCCTGCTTCCTGCCAACTCTAGAGCCCTAAGAGGAAAAACAAACAAATGAACAGTCATGTAGGAAGGGTCTGGTGAGATACCAGGCTGTCCTGGTGCCCACGCACCCAGCACTCATGGGAAACTGGGCAGTTCTCCATCCAGACAGGGGCGGGACTGGGCAGGAAGCATGTCCCTAGTGTACTAAACCACATACCAGTTTAGACAGGCCAATGCTGCTGCACTTCGGGGCTGATGTCCTCAGAGTCTGGCCAGGCACTTGCCAATTGGTGATGAATGAGATCGACTCTGCTTCCATAGCTCAAAACTACTTTTGATAGACTGGAAAGGGTTAAACCCCTTGCACCCTAACTCACACTCTCTCTCTCTCTCTCTCTCTCTCTCTCTCTCTCTCTCTCTCTCTCTCTCTCTCTCTCTCTCTCTCTGCCAGATTTTCCAATGGTTACTTCAAGATCCCAAGAGCATGGAACAGAGGCAACAGTTCAGTCTGAAACTCGCTTGTTGTGTTAGCATGAGGAGCTGAGTTCAGATCCCCAGCACCCATATAAAATGGCAGGCATGGCTGCATGAACTACCTCCAGAGCTAGAGCGGTGGAGACCAGAGGATCCATGGGGCTTCCTGGCCAGCAGCCTGAGTCCTGAGGGCAGGGTGCCCCAACTGACTCACTGAGCCCTTGGCCTTCCTCTCAACTCTGTCACAATCAAGCCACCTGACTCTGACCAAGTGGCTTTACCTTTGTGAGAGTTTCTTTATCTGTGGATCAGATCCACAACCACTCTCCCATCTATAAGACGATCGATAGGGTCAGTGAGGTCTACAGGACATAAGCCCTTTGAGGAGACGTGAGGTGGGATGATTGCAAAAGCTTGACAGGATCTGAAACAGCCTGTGTGACCTGTGCGCCTTGCTGATGCAATATCCTGGTGGCCAAGTGCCCAGGGGTGGCCAAGTGCCCATGTCCAAGCCTAAGTGCTGCCTGAGTATATCGTGCCAGCCTCTGAGGGAAAACCTGAGCTGGTACCTCCAACCTCAGCCTTGGCCCCAAGATCTTGTCGTCAGTGCTAAGCAGCTTATCACAACAGCAAGGGAGCCAGACGCCTGCTTCTGCTCCAGTGGGAAGGAAGGGCCCTGTTTTATTTATTTCCTCAAACTCCTGGCCCAGCTCTGCTCTCAGACAAAAAAAAAAAAAAATACCACTCCTTGCAAAAGGAGCCCAGTCAAGGGCTTCTTGGAACAATTAGCAGGACCAGCTTTAGAGGAGTCTCATAAAGAATCTAGGATCAAACCCTGGAAAGCTGATGCCTTCCTGTTTATCCAGTGATTTAGATATGATTAAACTAATGGAGACATAATATCCTCTAAATAGCTGGCCACAGGCCTGCATGCCAGAACTCACTCAAATAGTGTGACAAGGAAACGGGCCTGTGAAACCCGGTGGCAGACTCCAATAAAGCCCTCATCCTTTGTCTCCATCCAGACTAGTGCTAGGGACTGGAGATTGGGGCCAGAGGTAGAACTCATACCAGATCATGATTTACATTAGCTTTTGGGTCTTAAGGCCTTCGTTGACTTCCGGGGCAGAAGCTTTCCAATAGGAACCATGGTAGACACACAAATTGCTTTTCCTACTGATCCGTGTTGGAAGCAAAAACCAGAAACTACCTTTTTTAAAATCTGCATTGTGGAGCCTTCTGAGGGGATCATGAAAGTTAACCCACCCTTGCCTGTGTTGGGCAATAGGTACTCCTGATATAGACCAGAGGGAAAAAAATCCTGAGAGAGATCTGGAAACAGCCCACATTGGCATGGTGTGTAGTATTTGTTTTGTGATTCATCAGGGCTCAGGAGCCTTGAAAGCCACGCCAGCCAGCAGACACAGAATCACAAGGCGAATCACAACAACCCCATGCAAGGCTGTTTGATAGATGACTGGCTTTACCCTCTGCAATCCTCAAAGCATGTTCTGAGCTCTTTCATCTACATCACCAGCTCTAGTATCAGGTTCCTATATGCAATGGGGGATATACGGGCAGTGATTAGGAATGAGGACACCCTTTAATGACACATGTTTTGCAAACATTAGCTATCAGACTCCAAGGGACACTGAACCTAGTGTTTCATACTATGTCCAAGTTATCGTGTACATCACATACCTTGGCAAGACCTTCCATCGTCATTGAGAGTGAAACCAGGGTTGCATGTACAGGAATAGGATCCCGGAACGTTTGCACAGAGCTGCTGGCAGTAACCATAGCGACATTCATCAATATCTAGAAACAAACACAGTCAAGGTAAGATATGGCTCTTCCCTGAGGCCACCATCACCCTTGTACCTTTGTCTTCCTCTTCTAGAACGGGACCAGAGAGGGCTGTGAAAGGAGATGGCTGCTTAGACAGACCTGCTAACTTTCAGCAAGGATGAACCCATTGGACCACAGTGCTCAGCTCTGTTCCATGAACAACTGAACCTATCCTGAAATTTGTGGCAAAATTTTTCTGCTTTGATTGGGATATTGCAGAAGATGGCTTCTCAGAATGGACCCAACTCAGGCTTAACTAAGACTTAGGCACTAATAAGATTCAATACTATGATCCTCTATAATCCTTTCAATACCCCCCAAACATGAAAAAGTTAGCTTAGCAAGCAAAAGAACCAGCAGGAGCACTCTAAACAGGATAGTAGGCCATCAGGATGAGCTGGGCTGTCAGTCCTACAATAAGATCTATGAATGTGGTGATGGAAGGATGTTTGTGCTCACCTCGGCTCTGGAGTGGGCATGATATAAACATCTGAGCCGTGGAAAGTAGCAATATGGTGGGGAATGGACGTTTCCAGCAGAGCTGCACCACATGACCTCCCTGTAACATGCACCAGCCTGTGAGGAGCCTGATGTCATTGGAAAAGCACTTTATAACATCCTGGGCTTAAAAAAGGGATGGGCTGGACAACCCACTCCTATTAGGCAGGATGCCTCCAGTGAAACCACCATTCTCCGTTTCCTGGGAGGACGGCATCCTTACTTCCAGGCTCAGCTGGAACCAGTGATCTCACTGAAGCAGTCACCGAGACTTACGTCATCCCTACTGTGCTATAGAACCCTAATGTCCCCTCCCTGGAACCTCAGCTTAGAAACATATGGATAGCACTCTTCATGCCCTGATCTCTGTGCTCAGGCTCTACTACCTATTTCTAGAAAGAACTTCTTCTCCACACCAGCCCAGCCCAACCCATTGCCTATGTTTTATCCATCACCACATTCTGTGCCCTACCTTGTGATTCTGCTTTGCCTCTGTCCAGCCTGCTTCTAACATGGCCTGACTACATTCCTCTGAGGTTGGCAGCTTCTACTTGGAAAACATTTTGACTTGTAGAGTTGCTAATTCTGACCTCTTCCCAAGACACAGTTGGAAACAACCAGTGCCTGGAGAGGCATCAGAAGCAGAGAAGGTACCCTATCCTTGGGGGTATTTAAGTAGGAAGCCCTATCTTTCATTTTTCTGAAAAAGGTAAGGTCTCCAACTGTGCACAGAAGGGATAGTGGGTAGCTATGGAACCCATATGTTAAAGAGAAAGAAGAGTCCAGCCAAGAGAAGGCATAGAATCTGCAAAAATTAAGGCTCTAGGTCAGATGTAAATACTAATGAACCACGCCATGTAGACAATTTATGTACCAATGAGCACCCCTCCATAGTGCTCTGTGGAAGAGAACAAATTAACAAGCAGAAGAGCAACATCTTTTGGCATCTCTCAGATGGAGAGATCTGCCCTCTATATGTCTATGGTGAGCCCATGCACCCTGCCCCACATCTTAGTACCCTTTGTGGTAAGAAAAAAAATCTGACTGGGAAAGCCAGAGACATCAATATTAGACCCGACTTGTTTTAAGTTTATCCAAAATGTTCCTCCTCTTTGAGTTTGTCTCCAACTCTATAAAAGTTAGATGACATAATATCGAACATCCTTTCCAGCTCTGGAGTTCCACATAAGAAGTTCCTGTACAAATAATTCCCTCTCACTGGTCAGCTTACATTCAAGCCAGTAGCATCACATTTTCCATTAGAGCAGAGATTGGTTTAAATGCATAGGGACTATCATATTCCTGGAGGCCCATGAGTCTCAGCTCTTCTGTGCCTGCCTGGAAAGGAGAAGCAGGCCAAGACCAGGCAGCTTATCGTGCCTCAAGGACTCTTCAGATAGGTCACAAAGTAAACCCAAATTCAGCCTCAATCCAGAGACCTGGAAGAAAGGTTGTTGGTTTTGGTTTTGGTTGGTTTGATTGTGTGTTTGTTTGTTTGTTTACACATACACACACACACACATATATATATACATATATATACATATACATATATATATATATATATATATATATATATATATATATATATATATATATATATATTCTCAACTGTTGTTTGATTCGAACTTCAAGGCAACTTGGCTAAATGCAAATCCGGAGGATAAGAAAAAAATATCCCTAGCCAATGACAACTGCAAGGGATAAAACTGTCAGTTAGTGATGACTGACACCTTCAGAGAGAACACAGCTGTGGGTGGGCAGAGTGGAATGGCAGGCAGGTATCAGTACTGGAAAGGATGACACTGGTACTCCTCATCTAACAATGAGATGTGAAACATTCCTGTAACTAAGCAACCAGGGTATTCTAACCAGAGAATAACCCTCACTTCTACCACTTCCTGGCTTAGCTATAAGCTTCCAGAAGGCAGGAAGATTTCAGCAAATTTATGCCAAATCCCTTAAAATATAGTTTCAAAAAATATGAAATGCTAGAGATGGTGAAAACTTATTTTAATGGATGGTAACACATGTAAGGTCATTTCATAGCTTTCTACACATGCCCAAAGGACAGGTACCTGAACCTAACTACAGTTCCCACATTGTACTGTATCCATAACAACCATCAACTCCCCAGAATTTCTCTCCTTGAAGAGCTCTTACCTAGGCACTGCCCTTCCAGAAGCCAGTACCCATCGGTGCAGGAGCAGGTGTAACCTCCTTCTGTGTTGATACAGATCTGGGTAGGGTTGCACTGGTGTGAGTCTGTCGCACACTCGTCCACATCTGTAACACAGAAAAAAAAAATGATCCCAGAGAGTGCCTTCCACGTCTAAGAAACCTGGGGTCACCAGAAGCACAAGCTGTGCCTCTGTCTCGACTGAGAGGCTGCTGATAAAGTCACTGGGTTATACCGAGAGTAGAGTATTTCCCTGATAGGCACTTTTGACACACACTGGCCTCTAGAGTGTCTTTTGCTCAGAGAACTACCATAGGGGAGGAAACACAGCGGTTTGCACTTTTCATCAGCCTTTATCCTTCGCAACCTTTGTCAACCTTCTCTGAACATGCAGTACACTGACAATGACTCCTTCTTTTGATTTAGGTCTCTCCCGCCTACCCTTCCTGTCATCCCCTCTTTCATAACGGAAGCTGGATTTGCTCATCGGCACCTTCTCTTTACCTCTGCCAAATGGACCAGCAGCAAGTCAGAAGTCCCACTGAAAGCTGCCATTCACTGGGTGGTTTGCTGAACCCTACATTTATCCTCATGGGACTCTGTGAGCCCACTTTACAGCTGGGCAAACAGAGCTGAGGAACCGGTAAAAACCAAGCTCCGAGCTCAGCCCAGGCCTCCTCTTGCCTGACCTAAGTCTTCTATGTGTGGAGATAACAGAGGACACAGCTGGGGCCAAGCAGAAGCAGGAGGGGCTGTCCAAAGGAAGTGAGCTATTACTGACTTCTCTACGATCCACTTTGCATTTCTGCCTGTTGAGGCTGCAACATCAACTTTCTCAGACTTTGTCCCCATCCTCTCAAATGGTAACTTTGGGCTCAGGACTTAGTGTGCCTGCCTGACACGCCTGCGGTCCTGAATTCAATCACAAATAACATGTTTGCATGTGTGCAGTGGCGCTAGGAAGTGGCATGCTGTGTGCTTGGGAAGCCAGCATAACTGAATGAAATAGTCAGTCAGGTGAGAAGCCGTGTCCTCAGGTTAAGTGACAATCCACTATCCACAACAAGCCAACACCAGGAGAACTGGTGAATCCCTGCTAGACTCCAAAGCAACAAGGTGTCTGGGTCCCAGGGGGAGCAAATCGTCACTGCTCTGGGCATGAGCATCCTCAACAGTCCTGGTCCTGGGTAGTAGCACCTTCATTCCATCCTGACAAGGAGATGTGTAAGGTCTCTGCCCAGTTCTCTGCTGCAAACTCCTGCCCCAGCCCTTTGCCTCCCACGGCTACCCCAGCTCAGCCCATACAGCCCAGCCTCCCTGGGGAGCCAGGAAATAATGCTTGGCCAGGGGCCACTCCTGTCCCAATCTACTTCCAAGCTTATGGCAATAAATAATGCCACCCTCTGCCAGGACATATTTACATTTTCCCAGCAGAGTGATGGATGGTGATTATACCCTGGGAACAACTCTGTGAGTCTCTGTCCCTGACTTGGGGAGAATAGTAAGTGAATGTGACCAAGAGGAGGTGAGGAGCTGTTGGAAAGCCATGGTGACAAGTCCCCAAGCCGCTGCCTTTGTGTGGCATGTAACATAAACAACATGTCTGCAGAAAAGTCCTGAAGAAACCAAGCACAGCACACTGATCTCAGGAGGACACATAGGACTTCAACACGGGTCTATTGTATACACACACACACACACACACACACACACACACACACATACACACAAAGCATTCAAGCCTAAAAACAAAACCTTTTAAGCTTGTCTTTTTTCAAAACTCTGCTGCTTTTTACCATACTAAAGACTGTACTATGTGATTATATATATATATATATATATATATATATATATATATATATATATATATATATATATATGTATAATATATAATACATATATATAAAATGTAAGGCCAACAAGATGGAGATGGGTCAGTTAATAAAGAAGGAAGGGTCCCTGCGATCCCTAACAACCTGAGTTCAATTCCTGGAATTCATATGGTAGACAGAGAGAACTGACTCACATAGTTTGTACTCTGAGCTCCATGCCATAGCATGACTACTTATACATACATACATACATACATACACACACAAGTGCATATGCACATATACAGACACATGCATACACATACAAACACACTCATACATGTCTTCATGAACATAAACATACACACAATTAATGAATTTAAAATTTTAGATTTAATTTTCACTTAATTTAATTAACTTTTACTATGTATTTTAAACAAACTTGTCTATATAAAATCTGTTTTGAGAACTCAGTGGATCCATAGATCCCTGGAACAACAGCCCTGTTAAATCCCAGCCAGGCTTCCTCAGCCAACTAACTGACAGGATTTTGGAATGCGGGATTTTAAAGTGGACACCACCCTGCAAGGCAGTGTCAGCTTGCACACCTGCCGGAGGAGCCCAGACTGAACATGTCCAGTCTGTGTTGCCGCAAGGGGGTGAATGAGGCTTTGCAGATTCCAGCTCATAGCTGAATTGCTTACGTTAAATACATCTGACTTAAATAACAGAAGGAAAAATACACAGAATGGCTCCAAGGACATTCTTTGGCAGGGTGTCATTTTCTGCATCAGTGGAAAAGCACAAGTTATGGCTACCTGAGCAGGTGTCATTATCCTTGTGTGCAATCATGTCTGTTTCCTTTCCTGTGTGATAGTTAGGAATGATCTCCTCAGAGAGAAGATGCTGAGGGAGTACAGTCACTTATTCACTCAGTATTTAATGGATTCATTCATTCTTTATGCTGTATGGTGTGTGTTTGAGAGTGTGTGTGAGAGTGTATGAGTATATTGTGTATGTGTGAGTATATGTGTGTGTGAATGTGTGTGTGAGTATGAGTATATGTGTGTGTGAGCATATGTGTGTATGTGTATGTGTGTGTATATGTGTGTATGTGTATGTGTGAGTAAATTGTATATGTGTGAGCATATGTGTGTGTGAGTTTATGTGTGAGTGTGTGCGTGAGTGTACATGTGAATGTGAGAGTATGTGTGTGTCCCCATCCAAACGTCCAGCCCTCCTAACACATCTACCAGCTCCCTGCTTCTTCTCAGGAGCTGCAGCCTGAGCCAGCTGCTTGGGCACCTGGAGGAGTCTACCACAGTAATTGTGACTGGTCTCTCCCCAGGTGGGAAAATGTCCCTCTGCTATCCAGGTAACTAGCCTTTTAGCCTTTAAGGAAAACATGACATTTTCTGGAACCTGGGAAAAGCCCAGTGCTCCTACCCAAAAAGAAATCCTCACCTCACCAAACCTCACAGCTTTGTTGTTCCATGAGGCACTGCATCCTTCACACATCCCCAGCATGGTCTTCTCAGTGGCAGACAGCTCAGGAAAGCCATCAGAACGGTAGCTACTGTGCTTTGATGCCTTTTGAGGAAAGCCATGAGCGGAGTGGACACCTGGACCCAGGACAGTGCTCATCATGAGGTAACTCATCCAGCATTTCACGTTACTCACCAAGTCTCATCAGACAATGAGCTGACCTGGGCAGGTAGGCCACAGCAGTATGAAGGCAGGCAAGCCCTCTAAATCTGGTCAAGGTCTCACAGGGGCAGTAAATAGAGGTACTGGCTTCTCTCAGCACTGCACAACTGCCAACCGTACTGGGAACAGCAAAACATTCCTCCACTCTGATTCAAGAGTCGACATGAGAAGGGGTTACCTTCCCCAGGAGACACAGGCCCTAGACCCTGGAGCAAAAGTGGGCCGTGGAAGCCATGTCTGACTGGCACTCCAGTTCTCTGAAGGCATTGAGGGTAACCTGCTGCTGCCTTGAGCTCAGTTAATGTCTCATCTCAGAAAGCACCACACACAACGCCTTTTTTTCGTCCTGCATGAAACGGTTTCAAGAGCAACCTTAGTGTTGGTTCTCAGTTAATTAGCTAATAATTCCCACCTATGACACTATAGACAATGTTCCATCACAGACACATTGCAGTGTGAATAGCAGGCAAATATATGTCTGCTGTTGCTAGATGTGTATCCTCACACAGAGATGTTCTACCTTGTGGCTTTCACCCATGAAAATTAACAGTGGCGTATTTACACTATTTTCATATCAATAAATCTAACTGAAGGAAGATGTTTTTTGAAAATGCGGGCTGGGGAGCTGGCTAGGTGGCTCAGAGTACCTGCTCTTGATCCAGAGATCTGAGTGTTTGGGTCACAGAACCTACATCAGGAGGCTCACAACCACCTGTAACTCTGGCTCTAAGGAGTCTGACCACCTCTTCTGGCCTCTGTGGGCATCCACACCCATGTGAGATGTACTTACAGAGACACATATGGATAAACAAAAATAAAAAAGTGTTTTAAAGTTATACAAGCTGAATGTGAAGACACATGTCTGTAATCCCAGTCCCTGGGAGGCTGAGGCAGGAGGATTACCAAAAGCTCAAGGCCAGCTTGGGCTACACAATGAGTATCTGGCCAAGTAGGATGACATAGCAAAACATTGTGGGAGTGGGGAAGCGGGAGACAAAACACTGAGTTAAAATTTAAAAGCATAAGTGGCAGGGCTGGTGTGGCAGCTCAGTAGATAAAAGCACCTGTCCCTGAGCCTGACTGCTGGGGTTTGATTTGATTCCGGGACTCATGTGGTGCAAGGGGAACATGGACTCATGTAAGATATTCTCTAACCTCCACATATGCACCTTAACATATAGAAGAGGATGCAAACATGCATACGTACATATATACATACATACATACATACATACATACATACATACATACATACAACTTTTAAAAGTTAAAACAGAAAGCTCTCGGTTCTCCCATACCACAGGGAGGAAATTCCCTGAGCCATACTCATAGCCCTAAAGTTTAAGAGGGGAAAAAACCCCACCAGTACACTGAGACCTCTTCAGAAATGGCTGTCATGTAAAAGAATAAGAACTTGAGGAACTGATATTGATGAATGTGGGCCCAGGTTCCTGCACTGATAACTGGGAAGTACAGAATGTACCCACACCCTCCCCTAGAACCTGCTGGTGTTCTGCCTAATAGCTGCTAAGAACACTGCCTCGCAGGCTGCTGGGAGATTGATAAACTACCAAGGATATGCTCACCCCATCACCAGTGCCTACCACAGGACCAGTGCTCGCTCACCCCATCACCAGTGCCTACCACAGGACCAGTGCTCAGAGGTCCCAATGTATTTACCAGTGACAAGTTGTCCCTACCACCCATGGAAGCTGGGGAAATCTGGCTTCTGCCTCCTGTGGGCCATGGTATAGAATTTAACAGATACCCAAGACCTTGGCACTGAGGCTCACTGGTCTGTGTGGACAGGGTCAGGGCCTCTCTCCCACACAGTCCATAGCCTCAGATCTGCAAAGTCAGAGATTATGGCAAGAGGAGAAAAATGACAGACATACTCCTTCAGCAGGCCTCTCACTTTCCACCTCTGCACTCTGGCATCTGCGAGTCCTTCTAGGATGACAGAAGGCCAAAACATGAAGAGATGTGTCTTACAAATTCCATAGCCATTCCCCAACCCTGCCCAGTCTGAATTTTCCCTTTCTGCACCCAAGCTCCAATTCTGTGAACAAGGGAAGCTAATTTAGGGAGCCTCTGTTGAACGTGCCTGTTCTAGTGTGAGAAAAGCCATCAGCCAAAGGGAAACATTCTTGCTGGGCAAACAGCTGTCCGAGTTTACTTCACGTCCGCACCTTCCCGACATGGCAGAAATCATTTCTGTGGTAGTAGATTTTTAGCCAGTGAAACAACATGTTTTTCCAGCCCATTTTTGGTTCCTTCCTTGCCCAAGCTAATGGGGTTTGATAAGAACTGGGAGAATAATACTGCTGCATTCCTGCCCCTCTGCAGGAAGGCTATTCCAGCTGGGCTGCTGGGCTGGGTCACTGCCATTTTTCAGGCAGCCCAACCCAGCCAAGCCTGGAAGCCACACAGGACCTACTTCCCAAACACCTGCTTAATTAAAGACCTCAGCGTTTGAGAACTCGCTTGCTAAATTCCTAGCACATCTGTACTCCATGTGCCTGATGGTCTTGCATGATCATTAGGAATCAAAAAAAAAAACCCCTCCATGTTTACAGTCTTTTTTCAATTCTTGATATTAAGCATTGTACCCCTAATTAGGCAACAAATGTGTGGTCCATTTTCCAAGCAACAACAAAAGAATCCTTCCATCATGGATGAAACCAGATGGGATCTGAGACCCAGACTCTCCCTGGACGCTATTCATCTATCCATAAAGTAAGAGGTTGAAGGAGTGTTCTCAGATGGCCTTAGCTCTCATCTGCCACAGAGACTAAGTATGTCAGTAATGAGGATCATATTGGTTGGGGGTAGTAATTATTTTCATCCACAGAATGCATGATAAACTGACTGAGCTTGCTTTCAAAATGGGGAGTGAATTGGCCAAGTCCATTCCACTTGCACCAGAGTACGGGTGGCCACTGCTGTGAAGAAGAGACAATACTGGGGTTTTCTCAAGCATCATAAGACAAGATGTTTTCAAAGCAAGAGGATCAGCTTGCTGATTGACAACCTGGACATGGATTTTAGGGGCTTGAGACTTAGGCCATTATTATGACTATAAAGCAAACAGCATAGCACTCAAATTAGATTTCCACTTATTACATTCTTGCCATTTGTCCGTCAACAGAGAAGAGGTTTGGATGTATACCAGGCAGTATTTTCCAAACCTCGCTGTCCACACCAATCACTGACTACATGAGATTGTCTGGGGTGGAGGCTTGGCAAACTGTATTATTTTGAAGTGATTTAAATGAGTCTGGGGCAAAGGAATCTGTGGGACAGCAATGCTTTTCAACTTTCATGTATATATGAATCAGTGAGGATCTTGTCAAATCGGGATTGTGAGGTGCTGTACACTTGACAGCTCCCTGGTGACACCAATGCATGTGGCCCAGGGACTACACTTCACATAAGAAGGTGCTACACTCCTCTGACTGTTGCTGAGTTCGGTGCCCATACAATATTATTAGGGGTTCAGGGCGTGCTCGAGATAAACTGGGGAAGGGGCCAGGGTAAAATGTCTAAAATTCAATTCGTTAAAATAAAGCCTGCTGGCTACAACAGCACACTCAGCCCTCGGTATCCATGGGTTCTGCGGTCACATAACACTCAGCTGCAGATTTAGGACATGTGGAAACTGGAAGTGTACCAACTTTATTATTTATACCACCACCATTCTAATAGGGTCTTATTATGTCACCATGGCTGGCTTCAAAGGCTCAATCCTTCTACCCCTGTCTCTTCCCAAGTGGCAGGGTGACGTGTGTGCATCAAGCAGGTTTTGTCTCATCATTGGTCCCCACCCAAACAACACAATATAGCCACAACTTGCATAGCATTTGTGTTGTATCAGGTGTCATAAGCAGTCTAGAGATGGTTGAGTTTTTGATACTCAACCATCATGAGACAAGACCTTTGGTAGAGATAGATACGCAGATAAGCACAAATACTAGGCAAGTTTGTAATAAGAGACATGAGCATCTGAGGATTCTTATATCCAAAAAGCTCCGCCGTCACCACTCCATGGATGCACTGAGAATTTAAAGTATTATTAAAGCCCTTGGTGGGGGCTGGGTCAGAGGTTAAGAATACACACTGCTCCTTCAGGGTATGGAAGGACAGGTTCCAGCACCCACATCTGGCAATCCTCAATCACCTGCAACTCCAGCTCTGTGGGATCTGATGTCCTCTTCTGGCTAGCATAGACAGGAGTACTCACACAGCCACACATGTGCATACACACACACACACACACACACACACACACACAGAGAGAGAGAGAGAGAGAGAGAGAGAGAGAGAGAGAGAGAGAGAGAGAGAGAGAATTTAAAATAAGATAAATTTTTTAAAATAAATAAATAAAACTTCTAATGTAGCCTGACTCACACAGATTGCTATTCCAGTACACACCCACCTCTACAATTCAGTCCTGTAGTGCTGAGTGACTACTGTGCTATTGGGCACCTACAGCAGCACATGTCTTGAAAGGCCTTCCCTCCTATTGGTTCAGTAGTGTTGGGTTTTCCATGAGTAAACTCAATTCCCCAAATCTTAACTAAGTTCTTAGAAACACACCCCCAAGGTAAAGACCAAAGTTCAGAGATCCCAAGCAGGAGAAAGGTCAAGATTTTCCTATAAGACATGGAATTATTTTCCATGAAATCTGTAAGATCACAGCTCATACATGCATGGATCTTATATCCTGAAATTTTCCTGGCTTCCCAAATGCACTGTTTTCTTGTCTTCACTGAGACAGTTCCTCCCTCTCATTCATTTTACATTTCATTTTGAGACAGGGTCTCACTCTGTAGCCCTGGCTGCCCTGACACTCACAGAGATCTACCTGCTTTCTGCCTCCAAAGTCCTGGGATTAACATCATACACTACCATGCCCAGTATGCTCCTGTCTGCTTTTTCTTAGTGTCACAGTCGTGAACTGCACACACACACACGCACACACACACCAGCTCCCCATTCCCAGGGCTCTATCTTAATTAATGACACCACCACTTTTCATTGGGGAGTGGGGGATAGGATAAAGACCTCAAGGCTCTTTGACCCTTTCTAAGTCCCAGCGGAAGGTACCACCCTCATGACCTCATCCAAACATCATCACCTCCCAAGACATCACTTCCTGTTCCATCACACTGGGAATCAGCACATCGACATACTGATCAGGCAGGGCACAGACTTTTGCAGCCTTGCCTGATAGAGCATCCTCTGTCTTCCTCAGAAGGTTTAACATCCCAGAGAAAGTTTATTCTGAGAAGTGTTGAGGAAAGAAAATAATGGTCCTTCCTGCTCTGAAAGCACATATCAGCAGCAACCCTCAGGATGCAAGTAGAATAGAAGCCCAATCTATTTTTCCATCCAGAGCAAAAGCCTCATAAACCCTGCTATGCATGTGAGAATATGCAGGTGTGCAAATCCACCCCGAGGAATTAATCAGTCCAACGGCAGCAACAAATATTCCCTTGTGGGCTACCCTCAGAGCTCCCTCAGTAAGGAAACCTGCAGGTGTGCCCTTCCCACCCCTGAGGTGAGAGGGCCCTTGATCAGACTCTCAGTCCTTCGCCTGGTTACCAGGACAAACCTGCACACATTACTGACCTTCTGTATCTCAGCTTCCTTGTCACTGACAGAACTACATCACCTGCTCACCAAGAGCTTGCACCAAGTACAGAAGACTGACACAGCTCCTACGTACCTAGATGGAAGCAGGGTGTGGCTCAGTTGGTAGTGTGCTTGCCTCACAAACACAAGGACACTGAGTTCACTCTCCAGAACCTCCATAAAAACAGGCAAGGTAGCACAGGCTTGAGTGCCAGCGCTGGAGAGATACATTGAAGGATCCCTGATGCTTGCTGGTCAGCCATTGTAGCCTAATTGATCGTCTCCAAGCCAATGAGAGAAACTCTCAAAGGAAAGGAACGTGATGCAGAAAATGACAACCAGGGTTATCCTCCAACCTTTATACAGGCACACTCACATGTGCACAGCACAAACACAAGAATGCACATTACAAAACGTACACCGACTTCTTCACCAGAAATATCTCACCATATCTTCCCACTGCTCTCTGAGGTTTGCACTGCTAGTTTGGTGTAACAGTGAGTCAAGGCACATGCCCTAGTCAGCAGAGAGAATGATCATTGGAGCAAGGATTTGAGCTCTGTATCCCACACTTACCCATCCTCAGGACGATAATCCTTCATAGGACATAAACAGACTCAGGCTCCTTGTCTCAGGGATGCTGGGAAGACTGACTCAAACTACTCTTGGAGTTATGTGTGACAACCTGGGGGAATCTTAATGACACTCTGTTAAGCAAAACAGGCCAGTTGAAAAGGACAGATACTTACTACCTGACCCCTCTTCTGTGACATGCCCACTGGAGCCAAATAGAGCCAGAGAGTAGACTGAAGGTTTCTAGGCAGAGATAGTTGCTCCCTAGGTGCTGAGTTTTCACATTGAAAGATGGGGTTCTAAGACCCCCAGGTCTGCTTCATGTCCGTGTAAATATACTCAGCATGGCTAAGCAGAACCTCTGAAGAGGCAGCACAATTCAGGTCGTGTGTGTTTTACCACAATGCAGAAGTCGATGGCAGAGAATCAAAGCCTATTTCTTCACTTGGCTTTATTCCAAGTTTTACAAACTGTTCCTAATCAGAGAGATAAGCAAGTGACCTGTGCTCTACAGCTAAACCCCACAAGGAAGTCCACAGCAGCCACGTTGTGCCCTGAGGATCTCGCCTCTGTGCTCAAACAGCCCATATGCCTTCTGCAACCTAGTGTTAAATTGTGTGGGACCCAAGAAGCAGGGAGAAAGAAGCTGGAGATGGAAAGCAGGAAAGCACAGAGACAAGGAAGGAAAGAGCTACAAAGAGTTCTGAATTATGATGGAGCATAAATCCAGCCTCTAAAGTTTGGGTTCAAAGGGCAACAGGGAGGCAGACACAGGGAAGCGGGACCAGACCTGGTTCAAATCCTCTTGACCTCACTTTTCAGACACATAATGGAAAACAAATTCTGAGGGGTTCTTTCTGTCAGCCCCTAAACCCCTGATTTTTTTTTCAGGTATAAAGAGAATTAATGATGAGAGCAACTCAGTAGGGTCAGTTGTAAGCCAGGTCCTTACCACAGTGTCAGTCAGGAACTGGTCTTCCCAGTCAGGGGCTGGTATTAAGACAAGATTGTTTCCCTAGAGGAGGAGGAGAAACAGGAGGATCTATCTATCTTCTAAATGAAAAGAGAAGAAGAAAGGCTTGAAGGCCAGGCTCAAATCCCAAACTGGCTCCACGTTGACCTTCAGGGACGCCTTCTTACACAACACCACCTCCTCTCAAAAAAACAAGCCTCCAGATGCTTCTGTCTAGAGAAGCTGACAAACCAGATCCTCTGAGAGCTCAGGTGTGTACCTGAGCTGAGGCAGGCAGAGGAGGCCCCCTGGAGGACACAAGAGGAAGCGATGCCAAGAAGTCTGTGGCTTGCCTCAGCATACAAAGCAGGTATACACAGGGCACAGTAGCCAGGTAGGAAAAAGTCAAGGCAAGGGGTAGCCTGATGGGGGCGGGGACTCTCCTGATGCCATTTAAGAAAGGACTTGAATCATAGTGTGCTGTTCTGCTTTTTGGTTAGGCAGGCATGCCTCCATCACAGTGTGTCTACAAACATTAGAATTAATTACTATTATAAAGAGAGGGTTAAATAGTTTGTTGCCATATAGAAACATGGCTATGTTTCTATAACACAGCTTTTACAACATATATATGTATATACATTATAAATATATAATATATAATATCAATATATAATATATGATATATAAATATGTTATAGACACTGCTATGTTTCTACATATCATATGTGAATATGTATTCAGTGTTTCTATAATATAGTCTTTACAACATATGTGTGTGCTGTATATGACATACATGAATATACAACTGACATATATATTAATATAACATATGTTGATATATATTAGTTATGTATTAATATATTGTACATAATTATATATTTATATATGTTATTAACACTGCCATGTTTCCTAGGATTTACTCTGAAATCTGAAGGTCCTGGTATTTCCCTATGGACTCCTCTCTGGACCTGTTTGACAGGCATATCAAAATGAGCTGCTAAAAAGACAGAACTGGCGATTTATTTTTCCCACATTAACATGCCAAAGTAGCTATTGACTCATAAAGGGAAACATGCTGCTCAGTTAAGCTTCATGCTGCTTCCTTCATTCAGCCACTGTGCTGATTGGTGCTGAACAGATTGGGCATTTCCATATTTTGTCTACTGCTCTTTACGAGCAGAGATAAGTCTGCTTTTTATTCACATACATCCTTTTCAGGAAAGTCGAAGACATTACCACCTTGTTATAAATGATGAAAGTGGGTAGAGATGGTTAGTGGACATCTTAAATTTTTAACTAGCCAACTTCTAACTAGGTTGATGTTAATCCCTTCATTTTTGTCTTTAAATAAAAACATCGGGGCTGAAGAGATGGCTCAGAGGTTGAGAGCACTGACTGCTCTTCCAGAGGTCCTGAGTTCAATTCCCAGCAACCACATGGTGGCTGGCAACCATCTGTAATGGGATCCGATGTCTTCTTCAGGTGTGTCTGAGGACAGCTACAGTGTAGTCATATGCATAAAATAAATGAAAGCATCATGCCTGAGTTCAGGGATTCAACAAGAGAGACTCCCTCGAGGAGCTGGGGAGAAGGCTCAGTTGTGAAGTGCCTGCCGTGAAGCACGTGAGCCTGCGTTTAGATCCCCAGTATTCGAGTGAAGGGCAAGCATGCTGATGTGCGTCTATAACCCCAGCACTAGACAGGCAGAGACAGAAAGATCCATGGACCTGCTGGCCAACTGGCCAATCAACTCCAGATACAGTGAGAGACCCTGTCTCAGAAGAATAAAGTGAAGAGCAATTAGGAGAACGATCCATGCTGGCCTTTGGCTTCTGCAGGTATATGCACTCAAGCATACCTATATGTACACATGAACTCAATCATGTGAACACATGCATACATACATACCACATACATAGCACACACACACACACACACACACAAGTGAGGGAGAGAGAGATTTACTGAGGGATATGCCGTCTTAAATGAATTTACAGAATTATTGCCATTATGGAAAACCTGTCAGTCTGCAGGTCACACAATAAATAAGTTGGTCATTATCTAAGTCTTTGATGTTTAAGACTGTGGTGGAGTCTCAAGTCAACAGTTTTACAAGCAGCAAACCTCCCATGACTGCTTCTGATGCCAAAGTCCAAGGAAGTGAGCAGGGCAGAGGACTGATCTTTAGGTCATTGCATTTCTGAATGTGTAGGCTACTTCTTAAATCCAATCTAGCTGACAGAAATGGATAGTCTGACTTCAGGGAGAGACAACTCCTGTGACAGATGGCTGATAGACATCATCATTCACTGCCTCTACAAACATTCATTAAGCAAATTCTTGGCACTGGGCTGGGCACTACAAACATGAAAATAATAGACATATTCCAAATTGACTTCCCAGAACCTGTATCAGGCAGACCATGTTTCCTGATGAGAATGCAATTAAAAGGAAATCAATATGAAAAATATAAATCCTAATAACTGTAATTTGAAAAACTCACCACTATACACATCACAGACTAAGATGTAGTCACAGCAAAAACTGGAATATTATTTGATCTTAATAGCATGGAAATGCTGTGTGCCCTAAGATAAAATGATGTTTCAGTCCACACCAGACTACACATATTATTCTGTGCCCAAAAGATTGAAATTGAGCTTTAAAATGATTAAGTAAAAAAAAAAAAAAAAAAAAAAAAAAAGAACACCTTGCATTCTTAAAAACTCTTTAATCTTTGATTTAAAATTAAACACAACTTTTCCTCAGAACAGTGGTTCACAACTTTCCAAATACTAGCACCCTTTAATACAGTTCCTCATGTTGTGGTGACCCCCAACTATAAGATCATTTTTGTTGTTGCTTCATAACCATAATATTGCTACTGTTGTGAACCATGATGCAAATATTTCTGGAGTAAGGGGTTTGCCAGGCATCTCAACCCACAATTTGAGAACCAAAGCCTTAGACTGGCTAGTGTGGACTCTGACTCTGCAGTGATGGCATCAACAGCAGCATGCTACTCCAGATTCTGCAGGAGCCAGTGAGAACCAGAGTTCTTTAGGTTCCGCCCACCCTGTCCCCTGTGATTTTATAGTACCTTTCTAGTTTTAGATATACAAATACTTAGGGCCTCTCATCCCCACTCTTACCTACAGGGTATAAGTAACTACATATGTGTTACAGTTGCCCACATCATTCAGTACTGTAACATGCTACATTGGTCTGTAGCTTGGGAAGAAGACTGAACCATGTAGTGCAGATGTGGAGGAGGCCATCTGTGTTGGCTTGGATGAGAGCAGCCCCTCATAGGCTCATATATCTGAATACTTGGGTCCCCAGTTGGTGAAACTATTTGGGAAGGATTGGAAAATTTGGCCTTTTTGAAGGACATATGTCACTGGGCCCTGGTGGAGGTGAGCTGTGAGACTTTAAAAGCCCACACAATTCCCAGTTAGCTCTCTCTGCCCCATGCTTGTGTCTCAAGATTTAAGTTGTCTTACTCCGGTGCTGTGCCTGCCTGCCTGCCTGCCTGCCTGCCTGCCTGCCTGCCTGCCTGCCTGTCGTGCTTGCTCCCACTATGATGGTCATAGACTCTACCCCACTGAAAGTGTAAACCTCAAACAAACTCCTTTATACGTTGTCTTGGTCATGGTGTCCTCTCACAGCAATAGAAAAGTAACTAAGACTTTCTCCCATCCTGGTCTGTATATGTATACTCCAAAATGTCCACATAAAGACAAAATTGCCTGACAACACAGTTTTCAGGACATATTCCCATTGTTAACTAACATGTAACTATATATTCTAACTTGTAGAACATATGGTGTGTGTGTGTGTGTGTGTGTGTGTGTGTGTGTGTGTGTGAGAGAGAGAGAGAGAGAGAGAGAGAGAGAGAGAGAGAGAGTTGTGTGTTGTCTCAAGTGCCGATAAAGAAAATTCTTAACATTTAAAATTAATGAATTATGTCTCAACCCTGAGGAATTATGAAAGGGAAAAAAGAAACACAACATTTAAAAAGAAGACAGTAAAGATCACAACAGAGGATGGGACAGATGCCAGAGGTGGTCGTGAACATTTGCTAACTTTGCAGAGAACCTGAGCTCAGTTCCAGCACCAGCAGACAGCTTGCAGATGCCTGGGACTCCAGCTCCAAGGGATCCAATGCTCTATTCTGTTTGCATGTACACACCTATTCATACGCAGACACACATATTGGACATGTACGTACCTATCCGTACACAGACACATATATTCACATACACAATTTAAAATAATACTTTTGAAAAATAGCAGCAGAAAAAATAAAAAGAAGGAAAAACAAGAAAAGAAATGAGTTTACCAAAACCAGAGATTGGTTCTTTAAAATGGTTAAACTGTTCTATGACTTTGCAACATTTGTCACTTAAAAAACAGGTTAGAGGGCTAGACAGGTGGCTCGGTGCTTAAGAGCACGTAAAGGACCCAAATTTAGTTCCCAGCACCATCAGGTTGCTCACGGTCACCTGTACCACCAGTTCCAGGTCACCTGATGACATTGTCTTCAGCAGGCTCTGGTACTCACATACTAATACATCTAATTTAAAATAATAAAAAAATAAACATTTTTATTAAAAAAATATTAGAAATGAAAATATAAAATGAACTCTGGCTGCAACAGGGAATAAAAAGATCATTCAGAGAATGTAGGGAACAGTTCATTCAAATGAATCTAAAAATATAAATGAAGTCATTTTTAGAAAAAAACATAACTTTGCAAAACTCCTGAGGGAGGAATTAAGAGCCAGATGTAGTGATTCCTGTCTGGAAACCCAGCACCCAGAAGGTGGAGGCGGGGAGTGTTGCCAGTTTGGGAACAGCTTGAGTTTAAGCCAGACCTACATTGCATAGTAAGACCATGCCTGGAAAAAAAAGAGACTAGAAAATCCAAATAGTCAAATTACCCCATAATTGTAAAGAATTTATATTGGCAGCTGAAAACCTTCCCATTCACACACATACAAAAATACCAGACCTCAGTGATCTTACAGGCAAATTCTAATGAAGTTTCCATGAAACAGTCCATGAATAGATCAGTTCAGCTTTCCAGAGACTAAGAAAGAAAAAACATCTCACTCTATCAAGATGATATGATACCAGAATCAGCCAGCATAATTCAAAACAGGAATGTGAGAGGCCACTTTAATTTGTAGATATTGCTGTCCAAAATCCTAAACAAAGTGCTAGCCAAACAAATCAGACAGATATTTTAAACACATTATGCTATGTCATGACCAAGGTGGTTATCTTAGAAATGAATATGCAAAGTGGATAACAAGAAAACCTACCAAGGGCTGGAGAGATACCTCACTCAGAAAAGTACTTGGTACATAAACATAAGGATTCTTATGGCTGTTACCCAGCACTGGGTGGCAGAGACAGGCAGATCTCTAGAGCATACTACCCTGCAGGCCTAGATAAACAGGAAAGCTCCAGATTCAGAGAAAGACTGTCTCAAGAAATAAGGTGAAGAGTGACCTGGAGACAGCAAGCTTCAACCTGTGGGAATAAGAACATTAACATGCACACACATACACACAACACACATACACACAACACACATACACAGACATACAAGCCTACCAATGGAAGTAATCATATAAGCACATTTTCAAAGTGTATAATTATCCCAATGCTTGTATTAAACGCATTTGATTCAACACCCACTCTTTTTTTTCAGTGCTGGGGATAGAACCCAGAGTCTTCCATTTACTAAGCAAATACTCTATCACTGATATACATAATGATTTTTGCATGCATATATGTGTACGATATTCAAATATGTATATGTGTATATGATATGTATATGTATGTATACATGTGATGGCCAGAGTTTGATGCCAGGTGTCTTCTTCAAACACTCTTCACCTTATATATTGAGGCATTGTCTCACTTAAACCCAGAGATTGCTGATTCAGACAGTCTAATGAGGCAGCTTGCTCTAGGCATCCCTTGTCTCTGACTGTGAGAGTCTCTGCCACCTGAATATAAGTAGACTATCACACCTGCATTTATTGGGGTGATGGGGATCCAAACTCCAGTCTTAATTGTGGAGTAAGTACTGTACCCTCTGGCCCTCATCATGAACTTTTTAAGCAAGAGAAAGACAACTCAGTAAACATTATTCTTCATAATGAAGTATTAACCGTGACCTTTTAGCTACCCAGAGACAGATGATGTCCACTGTCATCACTTACTCTGCATTATGCTAAAAATCTCCACCAGTACAGAAAACATGAGAAATAAATTTGTAAAAACTATAAGGACTGGAAAATAAGAGAAAAACATCCATTACTCTTGGATAATGTAATTGTCAGTACAGCCAAAAACTTCTACCAAGGACTAGAAATGATGACAGAATTTCACCAGCCATCTCAACATAAGATCAACACTTAGAAATAAGTTGTAGTTCTACACATTTGCAACAAAGAGACTATTGGGTGTGTGTTTGTTTGTTTTTACATACTATTTATAAAGAAACCACCAGATTGGCAGAAATGAAGAAGTTTGCCAATATCAACTATTGGTGAGCGTTCAGCTCAAAATATGCCCTGCATACTGCTGCTTAGGGTGTGATCTGGTATAACTATTTTGGAAAACAGCAAGAGACCCAAACTGGCTTGCAGAGCCTGCCAAGGTCCTCTTGCTGATGCTCTGGGGATCAGAGGCAATCTCTCTGGGTTAACACATAAGCCTGGAAGTTTTGAGACACAGTCTATTTTGAGAATCCAAGACAAGAAAAGGCCAAGGCTCTTAGATCTGGCCATGTCTGGAACTAATGTCCCTAGGCCTTTTCAGTATTAAAGCACAAACTACATGTGGCATATTTTACACCGAGTATTCTTTTGTAGTCCTGTTGCTTTGTGTTCTTTTGTTTACTAAGCCAAGATGAGTTAGGCTTGTCTCTGGCAGCATAGAACAGAGTCTTCTCTAGCAGGGATCTTTTGAGGTCAGACCACTGAGACCCATTCTCTCTTCTTGTCCTTAAAGACCAGCCCAGCTGTAATCCTCTAGGAGGACTTGTTTAGTCTTCATGCCCTCACTGAAGCTCCCCTCTTTGAGTTCCCCAAATAGTGTGTTCTAGAGTTCAATTCAATGCCATTACAGCTTCAGTGAACCATTGAGTTCTAGTGCTGATGTGTGCTTTGACAAAAAAAAAACAAAAAACAAAAAACAAAAAAAAAAAAAAACAAAGCAGTTGGGCATGGTGGCACATGCCTTTGACCCCAGCACGAGGTAGGTGGATTTCTGTGAGTTCAAGGCCAACTTGATCTACAGAGTGAGTTCCAAGACAGTCATGGCTACTTATAGAGAGACCCTGTCTCAAAAGACAAAAAAATGAACAAGCAAAAAACTAAAGCACCAACAGTATCTAGGTAAATGTTAAAAGGTAAGTCCAAGAAACCTGCTGAGTTAGCGGAAACCTCTGAAGAACATGCCAATGTAACGCTCTCCTCTTCTCTTTTGTCAGTCAGGGCCCACAGGGAACATTACAAAAGAGCTAACTGCACACAGTTAGCAGGCATGGATGGCCCAAGGACTCAGGCATCTGAGTTCCCTGCCAAGCATCCTAGGAACCACAGAGAAGGACAGCGTGGGCACTGAGTTGCTTTGTGCCAGTGCAGCTTGGGTCTGAAGGGAGGCCAGGGTAAGAAAGGATCTCCTGAGCCAACCTCAGGTGAGTGTTCTCTTAGTGAGAAGGGTGACTTACCTTAGACAGCACCACACTCTTTCTATTCTAAGCTCTATTCTGAAACGAGGTGCTTTTAAGTCTTACACTATTTTTTGAAGGTGGCCTGCTGAAGCCCTACTGTTTGTGCAGAGTCAGGCTTTCCAGGGAGCGTGACTCTGCCTCTGTGGGAAGGACTCCGAGTACCGCTGAAACTGCTTTTGCTCTCTCCAGAAGACCCAGACATTCAGCCAAGAAACAGGGGGCCAGAAGGTCACTGGGTTGGGGGTGGAAAGAGAAGTCTTCATAGAGTCGGGCCAGAAGAATGCCATTATTTAAGAAATGATTGAAGACTTTCTTCAAAACTGGCCCAAAGAGCCAGAAGTCTGGGGTTTCAAGAATGCTAAGCACCCAGTTTGCAGATTCTTTTGTTGACCTGCTGTGGTCAAGCCATGAGGGAAGAATGGAAAGAGGCTCTCTTCTTTATAAATTCAGTAGCTCGGCTTTGTCATTGAGGGCAAAGAGTTGAAGCAAAGGTTTATTGCTGTGGCTTTTGCTAATAGCCTTATCTTCCTGTTTATTCGGTACTTAATACTCAACATTTTTGGACCATGGGCCCATCCATAGGCCAACAAACATAACTGACCCCCTCCTATTCTAGACAGGAGGTGAGGGATTCAAGAGATGCAAAGAAAACCACGATAGAGGCTTTAGTGCAAGAAGCGTGGGTGTAACTTTGGTCTAGAAGAAATGGTGAGAAATATTCCAGTAAAAGTTCAAGTGAAGTATTTTGGGGCACAAAAGAGGAGGTTCCAATGGGCTCAAAATAGGGCTGGTAAAGATGCAAGAAGGTCTCCTAGAGATTTTTAAAAATGTTTTCTCCATGGTCTCTAGCCTCAGAAGGGTCCCTGCTAGAGAAAGGGGCTGTGTTCCATGTTATTCTGCCTCCTCAAATGTATATGTTTAAGTCCTATTTCCAGCACCTCATAAAATGTCTGCATTTGGAGATGGGATCTTTGAAGGCACAGCTAAAGTAAAATAAAGCCCTAATCTATGATGATCAGTGACCTTCTAAGAAGAGAAAACTGACAGAGCCATGTGCAGAGAGAAGGGAAAGGGCAGACATAGGGTGTACTGGCTGGTTTTGTGTGTCAACTTGACACAGGCTGGAGTTATTACAGAGAAAGGAGCTTCAGTTGGGAAAGTGCCTCCATGAGATCCAGCTGTGGGGCATTTTCTTGGTTGGTGATCAAGGGGGGGAGGGCACCTTGTGGGTGGTGCCATCCCTGGGCTGGTAGTCCTGGGTTCTATAAGAGAGCAGGCTGAGCAAGCCAGGGGAAGCAAGCCAGTAAGTAGCATCCTTCCATGGCCTCTGCATCGGCTCCTGCTTCCTGACCTGCTCGAGTTCCAGGCCTGACTTCCTTTGGTGACAAATAGCAGTGTGGAAGTATAAGCTGAATAAACTCTTTCCTCCCCAACTTTCTTCTTGGTCATGATGTTTGTGCAGGAATAGGAACCCTGATTAAGACAGAGGGGAACCACAGCTGGCTACAGGTCAAGAAGAGAGACACGCAGCAGAACCACACCCTGTGGCCCTCAGAAAAACCTGACCCGGCAACCATGTTCATCTCGCCCTCCAAAGCCATGATGTGATATACCTTTGCTCATTAAGACACCTAGTCTGTAACACTGTTATGGATACACTTGCAAACAAACATTCTACAAGCTATACATGCACACACACACATGCACGTGCACATGCACATGCACAAACACACATACGCACATGCATGCACGCATGCATGCATGCACACACACACACACACACACACCAGCATGTCCTGCAGTGGAGGCTCCTCCTAGGCTTCAGGGAGGACGAACTACCTCATTTTCTCTCCTCATTTGCTCTCAACAACCTTGTTGATGAGACTCTATTAGTCTGCGTGTGGCTGCGAAGTTTGATTTGGAATCCCATATCCTGTGCTTCATGGTCAGAAAGCTGCCCTGGAATGTGACCCTGGCAAGCTTTCCCTGCTCAAGAGAGCCAAGGCCAAGTCCACACTGTCTCCCGTGGTCTTGATGACTTTGTTTTCTATTAACTCACTGATGGCCTGTCTATCTGCAGAGGTACTGAGCTTTCCTGGCCCTTGCTTCTTGTTGTGGTTGTTGTTGTGGTTGTTGTTTGCTTGCTTTTTGTTTTTGTATCATTGGAGAGATAACAAGTTAACAGTCAAAGGTACTCAGTGTAACAACTATTCACTGAGCTTATATGGGAGTAAAATGGAGCTCTATTGCTTACAGAGGGTGCCAAGCTTGATGTGTCCAGATAGTGGGTTTGGGGAGAGAATTTTGCAAGTCTAGACTCTCAGGAGAGGGACTGGGGTTAAGATCCTACTTTTTAAAAGAATGGTTGGTTTATGCCTTGGCTTTCCACACCCTGACCAAACTCCTTAGAATATGAAAGTTAACGTGGGACAAGATCAGACCTGAGGGTCTGCAGTGCTCACTGGTTCTCCCTTCTCAGTGAGAGTCTACACTCCCCTCAGAGCATCCTCTGCCCATACCCAGGTAATGACTTGCCCACAGTCACTCCATTTCTGGATCCCATCTCTTTCCATAACAATGCATTTGCTTTGATAATGAAAAATCCAAAGACTTTAAGTGAATTTTTGGTACATAATGTCACATAGCAGGTGCTAATTCTCCATGGAGCCTCCAGCAGAATGGGCTCTCCCAGGATACTCAGTCTTCGCACAGTCATACTGTGCTTTGTACAGGAGTTGGGCTCCCTGAACTCACTACATCCCATTTCCCATGGTCCCTTGAAGGAACTCGGAGGAGTAGGAATGAGGACTGGGTTAGTTAATTCCCCTGGCCACTGCCTCAGCTTTCAAATCCCTTTTGCCAGTGAAGACAAAGTTTTTGTGGTTAAAAACTAACTGTAGTCTTGGAAGCATCAACTTTGTCCTTCAGAAATCAAAGACTAGGAGCTTCAGACACTCAGAGCTCTCAAAGTCCTACATCAGGAAGTATGAGAAGTGTTCTCTGCTAGCAAATCATAAAATGCTAATTCCTTTACCTAGAAAGTTCCCAAGAGGCTTACTGTGGTGACATCTGGGCTGGGTTGCTCCAGTTTCCTCTTAGAACATGGGGCTGCCACACCCAAAGTCAAGACCTCTTGGTGCTAATCTGCTTGACTCGTAGGAAACCCTGTACCCACAGTCAAGCTTCCTGTCCCCATATAGATACCCTGGAACTCCAGCCCACTGTCCAGAAGGGCATGAAGGACCCTCTCCTCCTTGCTGGAAAGAAATTGGGTACTTGAAGGTTTAAGTCCAGCACTGCACAGGGACATGAGAGATTTGAGCATCTGCACTTGACTGGATCTTCTCCAGGGCATGGCTGGTATTTTGTCTGAATTAAGGACCTGGAAACAATTGAGATGTCATGGGCTGTGGATGTGACTCAGGTGATAAAATGTTTGCCTTGAATGTACCAATTACCCAGGACCACATAATTGGTAATCCCACCATTTAGGAAGTAGAGGAAGGAGAACCACACATTCAAGTCATCCCTAACTATATAGAAAGTTCAAAGCCAGCCTAGATAATTGAGCCCCTATCTTAAGAAAAAAAGACTTAAGAAAAGGTGCCCCAGAAGTTTAAGATGGGTCATTTCTTACAAACTTCTGCCATTGTGGACTTCTTGTAGTCTTAAAATCCTGGTCAATCTCAGAGGGCACTGACTTCCCAAGAGGCTGTGTTCTACATGGCTGCCTGCAGATTCTCCTCACACTCCATGTGCTCATCATCCACAGAGCTGTTGACAACCCACAGATGCCCCTTCCCAGAAAGACTTGACAAGGGCACAGCTCTGCTCCAGCTTAAAGGAGAGTTCTAATAAGGGCCCTGAGAACATAGAGGCAGATATGAAGTGTCCAGTCACTAGTCACTAGGACTAAGACTCTAAGCCACCCCTGATGTACCATCATAGCATGGCACATGGCACATGGCAGAGTTTATGGGGTTTTGGGGAATGGTAGTAAAGGCCAGCCTTGGCTATGAGGGAGTTGAAGGGACCCTTAGCTGCTATCTAGTTCCTCTCACATGAATGAGAAGATAGAGTACTAAGAAGAAGGGACTGGAATGCCCCATTGTCAGCTTGCTGCAGTGCTATGACTAGATCCAGAACCCCATTGGCTAAGCCTCCAAAACAGAAATCCTGAAGCCACTTGTGGTCATTTGAATAGGAATGGCCCCATGGACTCATGTGTAAACACTCATGTGTTTAAATACTCATGTGTTTAAATACTCAGCCCATAGAGAGCTGCATTATTAGGAGGTGTGGCCTTGTCGAAGTAGGTGTAGGTTGTTGGAGGAAGTGTGTCACTGTGGAAACAGGCTTTGAGGTCTCATATGCTCAAGCTACACCCAATACGGCAGTCTCATGCTGCCTTTAAATCAAGATGCAGAACTCTAGCTTCTTCTTCAACACCGTGTCTGCCTACATACTACCACATCTCCTGCCACAACAATAATGGAACCGAAACTCTGAAAGTGTAAACCAGCCTTAAGTAGATGGGGGAACAGGGGGAGGGAAGAGGGCTTATGGGACTTTCGGGGAGTGGGGAGCCAGAAAAGGGGAAAGCATTTGAAATGTAAATAAAGAATATACCGAATTAAAAAAAATGTTTTCTTATATACAAGTTGCTATGGTCAGAGTGTCTCTTTGCAACAGTAGAAACCCTAAGACACCAGCATAAGACTAGCTTTTAATTCTCTGTTCACAGAATAAAGAATAAATCAGTTGCATGGCTCTCAACGGCAGACAGTCTAGGCCCAGCTAATATTCAGTCTCATCTCTCATTCTCAGTCTCTCTGTTCTCAGCCTGTGCCTACGAAGCACACTGGGTAGGTGTGTGCATAGGCAGGTGCTCATAGCCAAGACTGAGAACATATCATGAACTTCTCTGCTCCACCTCTTTGTCCATGCTGTTCCCAGCCTTTATTTTTCCCCCACCCTTCCCTAACAGGAAAATCCTGCTCAAACCTTCAATGATCCCCTAAAGGCCAGCAGATCCCTTCTCGGTGTAGAATTCACACAGAGCACCCTTTTCGAACCTGGCCCCAACTGATCTCACTGGTTACCCTTGGAGAGATTCTGACTATTTATGTGCCTGTTTCCCCCCAACCCAGTACCCTCACAAAGCTCAGCTGGGAGATCCCAAGGGTAGGGATTGTAAATTGCCCATCGCTCAAACTTGGCAGAGTCTGATACAGAGAGGGGACCCATGGCTATCTGTCTAATTAAATAAATGCCGATGTCCTGGAAAGTTGTGACTACATTAGCCAGGGCCACCCCAACACCTTGTACCTGATGTAGGCCCATTGTATTGTGAGCAGTGTGTATCAGATCTTGCAGTTCCTACCAACTTACCTGACTCCTACAAGAACTCAAGGAATGAATGGATTCACCAGCAGTAATAAGTTGGGCCTCTGTGAGCAACACTACCTGTGATGCTATCAGTTTCTCTCTCTCTCACTTGAATCCTACTCACTCCATTCTCCGTGTGTGGCTCATCCCTTCACTCGGCAAATTCTCATCAGGCACTAAAAATGCAGTGGTGAGCGAGACAGAAAGGCCCTGCTGGGCCGTGAGATGTTAACTAGCCAGGAATGTCGATTTATCACTGTTAACGAAGTGTCCTCCAAAGGACAAGTACAAGATGCTATGGTCTCTCCTGAGCTCTCACTGAGTTCATCGGTCATCCCAGCAGCCCTGTCCCATCATTCTTCATCCTAGCAACAGTGGCCCCTGCAGACATGTCTGCTCCTCACTAGGCTCAGATACGGAAAACATATATCTTTTCTTTGTCCCCAATAGGAATGAAGCAGAGGCTGGAATTTTTTGTGTCTTTGCATTGTTTCATACAACCTCCCTCAAAATTATTATCCTCCCTCCTCCCACTGGAACTATGGAAGATGCCAATTTCATACTGATTCCGGATGTGAAGTTTGTTCTGTCTGACCTCACTGATTCCTGGGGGATGTGTAAAGACCTGTGAAATATGCAGAGCTCATAAATCACGTCTGGCCGCATTTCTGCAAATGTTCTAATTTGAAGGAAAGTCAGACAGCACTGCAAAGCCCCCAGGCAGCATTGCCTCCCTAGCTCTACCACGTCAGTTGTCTCTCGAGCCTGCCCCAGATGCTGACTGCCTAGGGCAGGACCAGCTCAGGCTGTCCCCATCTCCCCTCTGGCCCCAAACCAACAAGCTGGAGGGAAATGGAAGGCTAGTCCTTGACTTCTTGTCTGCTGTCTGGAGTGCTCTGGAAGAAAAGAATTCTGTGAATGTCTATGGACAGACCCTGTGGAGATAGATGGCTGAGACCCTTTCTCAGACACACTCCTCTGTGTGAGAAAAACAAGCAGAAGCCCAAGAGAGGCTGCAGGTGCCCAATGCACCTCAGCATAGGACGTAACTGAAGGACACGCTCTGGGTTGTATGGGAAGGGCTTTAGCTGCTGGCAGATGTGTGAGACCCAGTCTCTCCCACTAGACCCTCCCCCTCAAGAGAGCCCTTAAGAAAAGGCCAGTGGAGGTAGAACCTCACAAGTCATCTGACCCAAAGGTCTTCACTGGCATCTGTTCCACCAGCTGCCCAGTCTTCCTCATCATCCAGTTCTATTCTCTATTCACGGTGCAGCCATATGCCAACACCAAGCTGACTTATCATGGTTATGATAGTGACCGTCATGGTTATCATGGTCTCCCTTGATACCCAATACAGTATGGGAAATCATAGAGGTGGGATTTGCGTGAGGAGTGAGAGATCAAGTGAGGGAAACATCATTTTGCTGGGCTGTTGACGCTTTCCTTCCATTCATTCATTACATTCATTCCCGTGATTATAACTGATTGAGAGATCACTCTACCATAGGCTGTAGCTACATCATAGGTGCTGGTATAGTGCCTGCATCCGAGAAATGCCCCCACCAAGAATCCAACCCGCTTCTGGAGCCCTATGTCATGCCCTCAATATAAAAGATGAAATCAAGGCACATACCTAGGTTATAGAGAGCCTTGCATTTCTGCCTTCTGCGTGTGGTCCAGGGAAGCTGGTATAGAGGGTGTCCAGCCCACAATCCCCACAATGGCCTGACAGGCTAAAACACCGTGGAATCTGTGTGACCAGACAAACTAGTAGTTCAAGAGGGAAGAAAGGGAACAGGGAATCCAAGTTGCTCTGACACCAGAGGCTTAGCCATGAGGTCCCAGAGAAGATGGGAGAGCCACTTTGGTGGGGACCAAGCCAACAGATGGAAGAGAAGAACTGGCATGCTTGCTTAGTAAGTCAATGACAGGATGTGTGTATATGATGTCTGATGTGATTATTGTCCTGGTGATGCTGAAGTAGGGAGATGCCATGACATTTAGACAATGACCAGGCCACCAATAGTGAGTGCACTTCTCAGAACATGCCCCATTCTAAGTATCACACATCTGCACTTGTATATAATCATAAACTGAAGGGAGACCCTAGCTCCCTTCCCATTCCATTTGCTACTCTCTTCCCAAGTCTCCCAGCCTGTGCTAAGAAGCCACCAAGCATCCACAGCTAAGTCACAAAGAAGAACTGTTGCCCTTACAATGTAAACAACCATAGGTTTGGAAGCAGGCAGCAGAGACAGCACATCCTTTACAGGGTGCAGACCAAATTGTCAGACACACAGCATCTTCTCTGCTAAACTTCCAAGCATTTACCACAAGTAAATACTGGTATCCCATCTTGCAGATAAGATATTATCCGCAGGTGTTTAAATCTCGAGCTATGTCATTGTGCAGTGAAGGGGTGTAATCTCAAGTGTGGGTGAGTCTAAAGCCTGGGCTGTCTCTGTAGCATCACACTGTCTTCCATTGTTTATTGGCATAATATGTCACTTGATCCAGGCTCTTCAAGAAATGAAGACCCTTCTTTCTTTTCCTAAAAGCAGGAATTATAACTTGGGGCTCTTGGGGGCTACTTCCACTAATCTGCCATTGGCAATACTGATATGACTCCTACATTTTTCTTTCCTGGCACATGAAACCGATGACCTACAATCCGATGGTGTTTTCACTTCTTATTTCATTTGTTCTGTGGCACAAACAGTACCCAGGTTGTTGTTTCTCGTATCATGGCTGGAGTGCAGGTGAGAGCCAGAGGTGTCCTGAAGATTCCATCCATAGCAGAGGAGAGCCACACAGGATGTGCGCAGAAATGGTTACGTTACATTCTGAACCTTCCCAGGGGATTTGGTTCTACAGTCCACCAATGGTATATTCAATCTACTTTTAGATAGAGGATGTTTGAAAAGACATCTGTGGCTAGCCTTGACGATGAATAAGAAGGTACAATCACCGTGTTCCACTTTTACACGTAGGGAAGCACTGTAGCCCTGGCCACCTCCAAGGCTGAGGTAGAAAACTTACTTAGCCCCTGAAGTTTGAGATTAGCCAGGACAGCATAGTGAAACTGCCATCTCTACCATGACCCTTCTACCAGTTTCAAAACTACATACTTAGTGCTTTCCACAGCCCTGGCAGGTGATTTTGACCCCACGGTCATCCAGCAGGGACTAACTGGAGACCTGGAACACTGTCACTCTGGTCAGAACCACTACGACAAGAGCCAAGTGGGCCTGTTCTATACTGTACCACCCATGCTCCATCCCTCCTCTTGCAATAACTTTCTTTACACACGCGCGCGCGCACACACACACACACACACACACACACACGCACGCACACACACACATTTGACTAATTCCAAAATCAAACACAATTAAAAGAAACATGACTACACTAAAGAATCTGAGATGAAAGCCAAGAAAAGCATGTCAATCATTAAGAAAACTGCCATGCTGGTTTCTGGGAAAGTGACCTACTGCACAAAGACAGCAGAGGCTGGTCTCCTCTCAACAGTGGAGCTCACCCAGTGCATGAGGTCAGTCAGTGCACTGTGCCTCCACCAACTCCACCAGTGCTACCTAGTAAAGCTACAGAGGGAAGAGACACACTCGTATGAATTAATACCACCCAGTAGAAGGTGTCACTGTTTGGAACACATAAGTAGACTAGAGTCATATCATCTGAACAATCCAAGTGAGAAAGTGTTACCAGAAAATCCAGAGTCTGCACACATGCACACACACATATACACACACACCCACACCCTCAGACATATACACTCACACACACTCACACACTCATACACACTCACACACACTCACGCATACTCATACACACTCATATACACACACACAACTGGGAAGGTTTGGAATGATAGAACATTCTGGAGCCGGAGAGGACCCAACAAATCACATGCCCCAGTGAATTGTGTATGTATGCCACAAAACTGTCTTCCATGAATGTACCCCCTTCTCAAAACAATGTTTTTAAACTGCACAAAACAAAATTCATAGGATTACCAAGGGAAGTTCTATATTGTAAAACAGTGGCCAAAACATTTTAAAAGATAAATGTGTGCTATAGTTCTATAGTACTTTTAAATATTTGGTTGGCACGTACATGTGTGCACATGTGGGTGTGTATCTGTGAGCAGGCATCTGGAAGCCGGCGGTCGATGTCTGATGCCTTTCTTGGTTGCTCTCCACCTTTCTTTTGAGCCACTGAGCCTAAGACTCACCAATTCAGCTAGACTGGCTAGTCAGTAGACTCCAGAGAGTTTAACTCCATCTCTCCCATACCAGTGACAGAAGCCCCGCCTGCCACCTCCAGCTTTTCACATGGGTGCTAGTGGGTACTGGGATCAAACTTGAGTCTTCATGCCTAGCAGACACTGACCAAGCCATCTCTCCCCAGCTGTGTATATACACGTGTCCATTAGTGCCCCACATAGCAAGATTGAGCAACAGATCTAATGTCTTTCTCTAAATTCTGGAGTAGTGACAAGCATGAAGATTTCAAAATCAGTCCAAAGTAACTCTCCCCTCAGTGCTGTGATCTGTAAACACCGGGCTTTATGCAGTTAGAGGTCCTACTAGGAGGCCCATGGCAAGTTACCAGCATACTAGATGGCAATGATATCTTTCAACTCTACATTAGCCAGGAATCATGGGTAAAAAACTAGAGGCCTTGATTTACATATACCGACCTCAGGTTAAGAACCCTAACACAATACTACCATTTTTTCAGCTGGCAGCACTTAGATCAGAGAGGCTATCTGACTTTCTTAATGCCCTCAGCTAATAACTAATAAATCAAGGGCCAAAGTTCAGCTCTTACCCCTATCGTAGCTGTCCCCTTTATCAGTACAGCATGCTGCCTCCAGTTAGGTTTTAATCTAATTGGGGGAATCTGTTTTTAAATGAAATAATACATTTTAATAAAGTCAAACAATTTGGTGATTACAGTTCTAATCTTGATTAGCAACCTTGTACCACCCAGGAGCATCATAGCTTGTGCTCCCTGACCTCTGGAGGGATGTCTGCATTTCCTACCAGCTGACTTCCCAGAGTCTCTTCTCTGCTGAGTTCTCTGTGGAAGTCCATGCTAACTCCAACAGCTGCAGATGAAACATGGCCAGTCCTTGGCCTCCAAAAGCATGAGATGCTCAGTCTATTTCCCAGGAGAAAGGATAAGCAGTAACAGAAACAACTAGGGGTGGTAGGGCTGTGGAAACAGGAGTAGGAGATAGCAACAGAAAGGATAATGTTTGAAATCCACGACAGTAACTAATAAGTAAACTGCTACCACGAGCCAGCCAGATTAGATGATCTGTGTGCTGTATCTTCTATAATTCTCAAAATAATCCTTTAAAGTTTGTATTATTATCCATATTGATAGTTAGAAAAGGGGGCCAGGTGTTTTTGGTGCATGCTTTTAATCCCAGCACTCAGGAGGCAGAGGCAGGAGTATTTCTGAGTTCAAGGCCAGCCTGGTCTACAGAGTGAGTTCCAGGATAGCCAAGGCTATAACAGAAAAACTTGACTCAAAAGTCAAAAATCAAAAAACAAATTTAAGTTTCCAACAAGCTTGCTGGACCAGCTCAAAGGCTACAAAATCCAACTGCAGAGCCCCTGCTTCTGTGGGATGCATCTCCTCCCCAAGTCTAGGGGTTGATCCCAAACCCCTCAGCTACTAAGGAGCCCCCCCATTCTGCACACTTTCTGAGCTTGAGGCTGGGGTGTCACATTACAGCCCAAGCTGGAGCGCTAGAGAGAAATACAGAAAGACTGCTAGAAGCGAGGGCCTCCAGTTCCTCCCTCGTGTGTGCTAACCACAGACCTGCTGTACTGTGGCTGAGGTTTCAACGTGCTCTTGGCCGTGTCTTGGGGCTGAGAACAAATGCCACACTGGGCTGACTTCCATGGCTTTGTCTCACAACTTAAACAAACCAAGCTTTTCTGGAAGCTAAGCAGATTCTAAAGTCTCCTAAGCTTTGAAGGCCTACGAAGTGAGTATGGCCAAGCTCAGCTTTGGGTCATTTCCTTAAGGTTTCTTTCTTTTTCTTCAATATTTATTTTCAGGATTTTAATACACTGGGTAATAACCAGCACAAACTCAACCCACATATTTGACTTTATTTTCCTTTATGCAACAGAATATTGCTACTGAATCCAGGCAGGTAAGGAACTCTCAGTCTTTACTGTTTCAATCAAATGAGTGCTGAAAATACAGACATGGGCCAAAATCACCTGGTCTTTTCACTTTTTATATTCCTTGAGGTTTCTAAAGAATTAGGCCTTCGATGCATTTCAGGCTAAATGAATCTTTGGTCTTGTTATCACTTCAAGACCCTAGCAGCCTTCTCCATGAATCATGTCCAATTAACATTGTGCGTGACACTTCATGCAGACTCTAGGTAAGATATTTTCGTGCCAGCAAGCATGGTCATACCTATTTTATATTTTATAGACAAATATGTAGAACCCCAGGCCTAAACTGTAGGAAGTACCAAGAAGAAATTCAGGGTCTGGCTGACTTCGGAGCTTCAGCCATTCCATCCCCAGAGTCTTCCTGGCCCTCTGCCTGTGCCACATTAGCAACTCCGAGGCTCCCTTGTCTTTCAGCTGCTTGCATAGTATCTGATATCCCTTCCTTGACCACAGACCCCTGGCTATTCCCCCTTTGTGTCTAAACAAGAGAGCCTGGCACAAATGAAGCACTCTGTGAAGTAAATTAGTTGACTAAATACTGGCTAGCAGTCAGGAAAAATAACTCAAGAGCGTCTTAGGCCAACTCAATGCATCTTCCAGAAAGATCTGTTCTTTGTTGCTCTGTGCCTGTTCGGGTGCCCTGATCCCTCAAAACAAAAGCCCAGACCAACTAGGGAATAAAAGGCACTGCTCGTGGTCTCAGGAATGACCAGAAGATCCCTGCAGTAGCATAACTCTGGAGAAACAGCTTTCTCAGCTGCAGAACACATCACTAATTTCTGTTACTGATGGAGTCCCTAACTTACTCCTGAGCCAAGTTGGTTAGCAAAGCCAGGCTTATGTAGAATGTCACCCAGAGAGATGGCATGTTGAAACCCATAAGGAATAAATACACAGAGACTGATGGCAACCACATTCCAGGATTGGTTCACAGAGGCAATATGTCACGAAAAGAAGGTTCCAGGATGGCAGGTTGAATCTAGGAAACCCATCATTGCCCATGCAACCCCACCTCTTGCTTTTAATTTAGCATAGCCAACCCCTACTGCTCCCAGATGGCTCTTAGCTGTCTCAGAACTCTGTGTGTTGTTTGATCTGCACTATGTCTGGGTCCAGGTCTGTGACCTCAGCTCCAACAGCCTTTCTTCTTTGCCAGTTAGCTCTGCCTGACTGCCCTCAGCCCCCATCTAAAGAATCTGGTTACCATATCTTCCAGGGGTGGAAAAGCTGGGTGACACACTGCCTCCAGCTCTGAGTTCTAATAGCCTTGAGGAATTGGTCTCCCTTGAGCCAAGCTGTCCTCCTTCTCAATACAAAGCATTCTTGGCTTGGGGACTGTAATTCTTGGGTCGCTATGCCCCTGTCCACAAGAATGCCCCAAGTGATCTAGACTTTTAACCAGGGATTCAGGGACTCAAACCCAAGGCCTCACTGTTCCAGAACAGAGTTCAGTCACCACTGAAGTGGAACCCAAAACAGAGAGGTCAAAAAGGAAGGCAAGAGATACTGGGGGTACTGAGGGCACTGGGGACACTGGGGGCACTGGGCACTGTCAGTCTGTGGGAAGAGGACACAAGCTAACTTGAGTATGATGAAGATGGCTTCTTTGAAAGTAGGTCAAGTGTCATGGGTTGGAGACAGCCATTAGCTTGTTCGAGGTAACTCTCACACTTTATGAAAGGAAACCAGGAAGGGGCAGAAGACCAAAGGCACCAAGAGGATTGCCCAGAACATTATGCCAGAACTGGGCCAAGTCTCCAGACCCATTTCCAGCTACCAGAACACCAGTTGGGAAGAAGGAATGGACTATGAGTGGGCGCACCCGACAAACACGTTTGTGTCCACAAGGAAGCGTCGAGGAGAAGGGATAGGGTCAGCAACTGGGGCAATTAAGAAAGTTATACAGAGGGCTGGAGAGATGGCTCAGTGGTTAAGAGCACTGACTGCTCTTCCAAGGGTCCTGAGTTCAAATCCCAGAAACCACAGGGTGGCTCACAACCATCCAGAATGAGATCTGATGCCTTCTTCTGGAGTGTCTGAAGACAGCTACAGTGTACTTACATATAATAAATAAATAAATCTAAAAAGAAAAACAAAAAACAAAACAAATTTTAAAAAAAGAAAGTTAGACAGATCTGACTCTGGATGCAATGGGGGAAAGGCATATGTGGTGACAGGGGAGATGCACAAGTGTGCATGCATGCGTGTGTGTGGTGAGGTGTGCATATGCTCCACATGTATGCAAATGTGCACTTAGATTAGACATTGAGCACATCTCCCTTTGTGTTATATTTTATTCCATGTTCCTGCATATTCTTATGCCACAGTGCCTCTGTGGAGGTTAGAGGACAGTTTGATGGAGTCTGTTTTCTCTTTACTAGGCATGTAGATGTGGTATTGTATTATCCCAGGAATCAATTTGGCTAGCTAGAGCCCTTACCTCATGAGCCATCTCGCTGGCCCTCACATTTTTTTTTTTGAGACTGAACTTGGAACTTGCTGTTTAGGCTAGACTGGCTCAGATTAGCCTAGACCAGCTGGCCACCAAGCCCCAGGGATCTGCCTCACTCCATTTCTCACTGTTGAAGCTAGAGGCATGTACAGTCATGCCTGTCTTTTCTATGTAGGTGCTGGGAATCTGAACTCAGGTCCTCATGCCTGTGAGGCAAGCATTTTGCACACCAATCTGTCTCCCCACTCCTGTGAAAAGGGCATTTATAAGACAATCAATCTAAACAACATCTAGATATTTCACAGTAAAAGTGAATTTTTGCTGGCATTTATAGGTTTGATAATGTATTACAAGTCGGCTTTCTGGGGCAGACATTGTTTTTTGTTTGGTTTTTGTTTTATTTTTGTTTTGTTTTTTTTTGCTTGGTTGGTTGGTTTGTTGTTGTTGTTGTTGTGTGTATTTTGTTTGGTTTGGTTTAGCTTGGGGCTGAATGGATTTCTCTGTGTAGACATGGCTGTACTGGAACCCAGCATATGGACCAGGCTGGCCTTGAACCCAGAGATTCACCTGCCTCTGCCTCCTGAGTGCTGGGATTAAAGGTGTGCACCACCACCACCTGGCATATTATAAGTTTTAAAGAAGGCTTGTGGGTTTGTTTTGTGGTCTTCTTATAAAGAATCTTTACTTTTTTTTCAGATAATCCTATAATATTTAAACTGATTTAGCATCCAAAGGTAAAGAGGAGCTGGTGCCGGTGCCGCTAACATTGGGTGACATCATCCTTTGTGTTCTCTCAACAGTTCAGACTTCTACAGAACAAAAATTTTCTTTTAAAATGAGCAAGGGCTTTTCTGTTAACAGTGACTTCTGCACTGATTCTCTAAAAGCCCTTTCCATAGCCTTTATATATAATAAATCTTTACAGCCCAAACACCAGGTTCCCCATCCAGAGCCAGAATGGTTCAAACTGAGACTCAACCCAACACACAGTGTGACCACTGCCAGGTGTCTTAACTTCTCTGTGCTCTGACTTCCCTGAAGGCACAACAGAAATACCAGTTCTACCTGTAGTGTGCTGACGACCCATGACCCTACTACACAAACACTAACCTAGTGTTTTGTTCACTACCATCGCTGCTGGTGGTGATGCTACCAGGTTTGTTTTGAAGGGGAGGAGATACACTCTTCTCTCCATGAGCCACCAAAGCTTCAAGAATGTCTCAGATTCTCACAGAATTCTCATCACTCACTAGTGTATCCTCCTCGGAGTCCACTGCTCTGGAAATGCCTGTTCTCTTTTGAAGGCCTTTTCCCCTGCATACACCTGCTAACTTGTTCCCCCTCCTCTGCCCCCTGCCCCCTGCCCCCTGCCCTAGTTCCCTGGAATATCGTTAGAGAGCTGCCCTTCCCAACACTCCCCTGCTCTGGCCCCCCGCCACCACCTTTCACAATGCCCATAGAGGCCTCAGCCTTGGTAAGTCAGGAAACGGTGGGGTGGAGTGAAGGGAAGTCAAAAGAACTCAGGACTTATGAATGCATAATACTAGACATTTTGGAAATGGATGGGCCTGGTGCCAGTCCTTGCTGGGGTTCCCAGATTGTGCTGGGCTTACAAAGGGGCCATTATTAAAGGCTCCACACGTCTATGTAACAGGTTCAGAACCACAAGTGGTATGACGTCAGAGGGCTCACCAGATGAATAGGCTTCCCAGCATGCTTCAGTGCCGAGAGACTTGAGTCCCTGGAAGGAGGTGGGTAGGATGAAGAAGGGCATCCAGGGAGCTCTAAAGCAGAGAGTGCCCAAATGTTCAACAGAAGGGCTGAGTGAGACATCTCAAAAACTGTCTAGCCTGGACCAGATGGAGACCCTTTTCCAAAAGCCTGAGCCTGTACAGCCTGCTCTCCAGCATCCTCCCTCCTTCCTCCGTCTCTCCCTCCCTCTCCCTCTCCCTCCCCCTCCCCCCCCCCCTCTCTCTCTCTCTCTCTCTCTCTCTCTCTCTCTCTCTCTCACACACACACACACACACACACACACACACATGCTATATCTTCTTTTCTTTGGGGCTATTTATCTTCTACTAGATAGGAGTAGTTGGCTGGTCTCATATCCTAACTGAACAGTGACTTAACTTACTAGGGTCCACATTTGCCTTTCCTAAAACTCAGAGGTTGCAGCTAAAGCGCGTCCAAAGAGTTCCTTCTGGTTACAATGGCCCATTGTTCTGCTACGTGTCACAAGGAAGCACAATGCTGCCTTCTCCACAAAGCTAAGAAGCATGTGGCTTGACTGGGTTCCACATTTTCCCTTGGCATGTTCTTAGTTAAGGTAAATCTCAATCAGTGCATGCATGTGTGCCCCAACATACATACCAGGCCCTTTGAGACCAGTAATAATGAAGAATTATGAGCTCAGGTATATTCAGTTTTCCCTGTAATGTTGATGGACATATTTGCATGCTGTTTGAATATTTTTAAGTGTAAATACGCATTCATTCACATGAACATATTTATATATTATAATCAGCACAGTCTCTAGCTGTCAGTTACAGACCAATACTTCAAAGCTCTGAAACCCACAAAAATCTTATTAGCTAGACTGATAGTCTCTCACACTTTTAAAGCCATGGAAAGGAAATATTAGAATTTCAATTCAAACTTATCTGCATTACATTCTTTTACATTTCCTATATTTTGTGTGCACTTTATATTCCTCAATCCACATGAGCATAAAAGGTTGCATGTGTCATGTGTAAGTATGCCTATGATAGGGATCTAAGTCTAAAAGGATTTGACGGAGGGATACATATTCAAAAGACTTTGAGCTTCACTGTTGATCTCTCTTCAATGTAACTCTCTAAAGCTGGAGACAGCTACAGGAATTTAGTCCAACTACTACCAAAGGACTGGACAGGACCTCAGGCATCTCTTCTCCAAGGCAGCACTGGCCAATAGAACCTGAAGCTCTATAGGGTGCTGCTAATTCCTTTGGGGCTTAAGACATAATGGTGCCTACTTCCCCCCTCCACACACACACACCAGAGTCCCTATCAGCAAGGCCCCTTTAGTCATAAGAACACTGGCTCCCACCTAAGAAACCCACTTTCCTTTCCAGATCTTGTGTTGGCTCTCAAGGCTTTTCTGTAGCAACACTCAATCCATTCAATACATAGAAGACAGAGCACTGGCCCTGAGTCTGATGAGATGCATTGGTTATTTAGTTGAGAAAACATGAGGTTGATCACCAATGAGATCCATGGGATGGATGGATGGATGGATGGATGGATGGATGGATGGATGGATGGAGGATGGTGGATGATCGATGATGATGGATGGATGATGGATGATGGATTGTGGATGATGGATGGATAGATTGCTCAAATGATAGAAAGAGCAAACTGGCTTTCTAGATAATTAGGAAGAGGAACCAGAAATATATCCAGAATAAAACATTGTATCATTTGTAGACAGCAGACCACTGATTGATTGGCATATTCATGGCAGCTAGCTCCATTTGAGAATACACATTAGATTCTGACAGCACTCTTGAGAAAGTCCACTATGTGAAAGGACAGTTACTGGGCTACTCACCCACACATTGGTTGCCTTCATCCATCTGATACCCAAATCGACAGACAAGGGGCCTTGAAATCGTGGGGTAGTTGGAAGCCGGTACTGGTGGGGCAGCTGCTGGGTATGGGCCTGAGTAGGACGTAGAGTAGGGATTTGAGTAGGGCCCTCGATACACTGGGTTGGTTCGAGGAATGCACAAATACCCGCCATTCTGGTTGACACACATCATGTCACCACGACAAGCCTCGGGGATGGTCCGGCATTCATCAATATCTGCAGAGGCCACAGAAAGGACAAATTTCAGTGGTCCCGCCATGACACTGAGCATGTGCACATTGAAGCAGAGCAGACTGATAGGAATGACCCTCTAACATTTCACCTGACTCGTTGCACTCTGATGCTCCCCAACATCAGCCTGTGCTGCCAAGCATTAGTCTTTAAGCCCTCTTTTCACAAATGACCCCCACCTAGAGAAACCTGCACTATTGCTGACTTCATATTTTTCTTTAAAAAACACCACATTTGAAACCTGGGCAAATGTATTCTTTAACATATAGGAAGATAGCAGATAAAATTCCCTTGATTTATATAAGGAAAGCATAAATAAATGTAAAAATAGATGGGAGTGTCTGTGAGTGCAAAAGCCTGCCAGGTCCTCACTCTCCCGTGCAGTTCCTATACTCTGAAAACATGAGCGCAGGACCATTTCTATTCAAAGTAATAGCTGGGCAAGAAAGAAAGAGGCCTTTACACTCAGAAAGACAAGGCTTGGCTCATAGTTAGTTACTTGCTGAGAAACCAGAGCAATTGCTTTCAAGTTGGCTCACGCGGTGCCAGCAAAACAAGACTGTGTCTCGCCCTGCTGGAGATCAGCTCACAGTGGAAGGGGAGTGGTGGTCTGTCTAGAAAAATCAGCCTTGTCAGGGTGGAGTCAAGGGAGGCCCCAACTCTGGCTCCAGTGGGCAGCAGCCCTGGCTTGGGTGCTGGGCCCTGCCACCAGCTCTGGAGCCTGCTCTATGTGGAACTGGAGACTGGGGAGGGAGGCCTGGATCCAGGCAGCTCACCGATCGTGTCATCTGAGAAATTCACGCCAGCTCCCAGCCTGGGAACTGCAAATGCTGTGGTTCAGAGCGCAGTGGTCTTTCCTCTAGTCAACCAATGGGCTGGAAAACAAGCCACAGCCCTCTTTACCCTGTAGTGCATCCTTGAACCAAAGAGCTTTATACTGTAAATCCAAGAATGAGCCCAGGTCTTCAAGGTTTAATTCATTCTTTGAAGCCAACTCTCTTCTGATTCTCAGTTGATGTGACTCAAGACAGAAAACATGATTTAACCTAAATTAAACCTAATTAAGAATTTAGCTATTTCCCCAATGTGGGATAGTCAAGCCTTATCCTCTCCACATGTTTCATGCTCCGCCCTCAGCATGCCACGCCTGCACTTCCTTCACACCCTTGTTCTTTGTCTATGCCATTCCTTCCACTGTGGTTGAGATCTCTTGGGATCCTATTCATCCTTCAATACCCAATTCAAGCTGGGCCTGACTCTTGGATGAGTCTGGACATAAAGCTTCCCTCTCTTCTCTGCCTTTCCAGGGGCCATCGAAGTTATCTCCACTTGACCATGACTTTATTCCAACTTGTTAAGACGTTCACTGTATCTAAGTTTCTCTCCACTAGATGGCATGCTGAGAGAATGTCCTTCAAAGGACTTCCTCGGCCCTGGAACCTGGGAAGCCTTCAGGTCTCAGGGCTGACTCCATTCAGGTAACCAATCAGCTGGCTTTGAGAGGGCAGCATCCATTCTAGGTTATACTACAGGGCACCCAGTGTAGTTCTGTGAGTAGTTGAAAATGGAAAAGGCAGGAGACTTGGTCAGAGGAGTTACAATGGAAGAAGGGACCCATAATTGTGAGTCTACCAACCGAAGAGTGAACACAGTTTCTAGAAGCTGGGAAGGGCCTCACCAGACAACCAGCAAGGAAGGAGGACCTACAACCTATGACTTCAGGAAGGTGGATCCCACCAACTTCTCCCATAAGAAGAAAAAATGCTCTCTCTCCTTGATCCCCAAAGAAACACAGCCCTGCCAATACTTTGTTATTAGCCTGGTAGACAGGTGTTGAGCCTCTGACCCAGAGAGCTACAGGGCCTGAAATGAGCAACAGTTAAGCTACTATTCTTCTGGACCTTCAAGGAGGCAGTGTTAGGGGACAGATCCAACAGAAATGTTTGTTGAGGAGAGAGATGATTCTTTGACCCTGGGCAGTGCTTAGCACAAAGAACATAAGGAACAAGGGTCTCACTGGCTCCTTCGTTCCATCTCTGTGCTCTTCCACAGAGAAGGCAAAGGAAGATACAACAACACTGAACAACAGCTATGGCAGAAACATCACAGCAATTGAGCCGTCGCCAAATGTCCCAACCTAACGAAGGACTGTCAGCGTCACATACCTAAGCACTGCCCTGACTGGCGGTCCAGGTCGAAGCCGTTTGTGCACTGTTGCTGTAAGGAGAGAGAAGAAAAGGGTCGGGTCACCTGCCTTGCATTCTTAGTCACTGCAAAAGCATCACAGAGAGCATTTGGGAAGCGCAGTGGAGTGGGGGAAGGGGAGGGGAGATGTAACACCCGCATGTGGGATAGGTCTCCACTTGTAAATGTTTTCTTACAATCGTTGCACACTTTGCCTTGTTTTGAGATACCCTACACCAGGGCCCCATGACCCCCAGTGTCAGGACTTACGGGTTTTGTCATGCCCATGTGATGAGGAGCAGGAATGACCACATGTGAAGGCACAGTGCAACAGCCCCACTTCCAGGGAAGGAGACTCCCCCAGCGCATCCACCTCCCCTTCAAAGACCCCCAAACCAATGCTTTGTTCCCTAAGAAACGCCCCCCCTCGGTTGTACCCACAAAGCTACATGGTAGATGTGGCCTGTTTTCTAAGCAAAGGGGATGGGTGTGTCCCTTCATCTCAATGTCAGCAAGGCAGTGACACACCTTGGCAATTGGTGACAGTTGTGATTTTACATGTAACCTGAGCTATAACTGATTTATTTTTTTAGGCTTCGACTGGTTTAATCTTGTTTTATTATCAAGACAAAAATCTCATTGTGTAGTCCAGGCTGGCCTGGAACTTGTCTTCCCGCCCCTGTTTCCTAAGTGCTGTGAACTTTTTTGTATTTTTGGCTGTGGCCTGAGTCATCTCTCCAGCCTTGACTAAAAGCTTCTAAAAACCTGAGCTGGGAACAATTTGAGGGCCCCTTGCAGGTGCCTGGAGTCTGACATAGGAATGAGTTTGAAGTCTAGGACTGTATATACCTATCACTAGGCCCCGCCCCCTCCAGCCTCACGGACAGGCTTCCCTGAGCCATGGAGTGATTTGTGAGCCTGGCCTGTGCTACTGCTGAAGGTTCCAAGCCTTAGAGTCTCAGGACAAAGGACTCGGGAGAACCAGGAGTCTATACCACAGAACCCAGGAGATCAGGTTCCAGCCCTGTTCTCTACCTCAGTGCTAGGGTAGAATGGGCTCAAGCTACTTGTTTACCTGGTTTCTAATTCTCACTAGAGTTCTTACTCTCCTTATCCCTTCCCTTTGCCTCAGTTTCTCTATCTATAAAATGGGGTACTGTCAGTTAGTTTTAAGTAGATACAAAGAGGAACTACGTTACTATAAATGCCTACACTAATTGACGTTACCTGTGACCACTGTCTGCTTCAGGACTAGATGTCTTTGTAACTCTTATGACTAGATTACAGGATGCCAAGGTCCCTCTGAGATCTAAAATTCTTTTACATTCTTCTCCAGTCCTCCCTGTCTCCAAAGGCCTGAGTGTGTCAGATAGCCTTTGGATGTGCTTCACTGTCCTTCCTCTTGCTTCACCCCAACATATTTTTTTTTCAGTGCTAGGTATCAGACTTATGGCCCTGTGCATGATGGGCAGGTGCATACCCTTCCTCACCTGCAGCCCTCAGCCTTACTCAGAAATGAGGCTGTCTTTCTTTTCTCTCCATGAGAAGGGCCACACAGACGGGCCTCTCTGAGCCATCTAGAACAGTGGTTCTCAGCCTTCCCAATGCTGCGACTCTTTACCACAGTTCCTCATGCTGTGGTGACCCCCAACCATAAAATCACTTCATTGCTACTTCATAACTATAATTCTGCCACTGTTATGTACTGTGATGTAAAGACCTGTGCTTTCTGATAGTCCTAGGTGGCCCTTGTGAAAGGGTTGTTTGACCACCCCCAAAGGGATTAAAAACTGGCCACAACCCACAGGTTAAGAACCACCAATCTACAGGAACGCCACCATATTATTTGGGGCTGACATACCTGGCACAACCCTCCCTTGTAGCTTTAAAAGTGAGATACTGCAACTGCTCTCAGACCCTTGCCCTGAACTCAACTTCATTGCCCCTTGCACACTCCTCCCAGGGGAAGGGACACCCCCCACTCCGGGTAGCTGAATCACCCAGCCCCACACACTGCACATTGGGATGGTTGGGCCGACACCTCCTTCCTACCTCTTTCACTGGGCATTGTATGGGTGGAAACATACACTAACCTAGCCACCCTGACCAGAAACACATTGAACTACCATCTAAGCTAATGAGTTTCTCTGAGGGATACAAAGGTTTGGAGCCAGGCTGCTAAGATCCAATCCCAACCTTGCCACTTGGAACCTCTACCACCCTGGGCCAACCTGCGTCTCTTAGAGCCTTGGCTATGATCTGTTTGTATGGACGGTAGTAAAGTGAAGTGCAGAGCGTCTCCTGTTCCTGTAACCCTGGGACCCTAAAATGCGTGGCTGGACGCCCTACCTCGGCTTTGTGACATGCTTCTGGACAACTTGAAACCTTACCTGTGCATGCCCAGGATGTGGAAGCCAGAGTATCAGGATGGTAACAGTGAGTATCCTGTGGGCAGTGGAAAACAGAGTGAGTGCCAAGGGATGCCCATGTCTGGGAAACCTGCATTTCCTGCCACCCAGGCATTTACTCGGTGGCTTTACCATGTTCTTGCAAGTGAATAGAGCACACTACTCAGCAGAGCTCAAACGAGCTTCCAGCCCTCTACTCTAACCCCACAAGAGCCAGCCTCTTAACACTTGTTTTGTGTGTTGGGACAGTGAGTTGGGTCACATGCTTGAATACAAGGCTTTGCTGCTTCAGAACAAAAATCCAAAGACCCAGAGCTGTGGCATCAACCAGCTGGCTTGGTCTTTTATCATTCTGCATGGAGACCACCTTAACCTTAACCATTATTCAGACATGACTGCAGAGCCAGGAGCCTCCATGTCCTCAAACCACGAAAGCTAGAAAGTGAGAGGCTCTGTATTTGCGGAAAGTCACTTAACCAGAACGTGGATCCCTCAGTCCACACGTGGGAGAACATCGGCTTGAATGGCCCAAGAACCCAGGGTCCACCCTAGCATGTGGCTTTGAGAACTGTCATCCCAGGAGGATGAAGGCCGAGGAAACAGTGCAAGAAAGGCAGTGGGTAACAGCAGGAAATGCCGTGACACCCTGGCTCAGCCAACATGGCCACCCACAAGCAAGTAAACATCTTTGCCTGTGGGTAATTTGGTTTGCTGTGGCCAACGTTTTGTCTGGTGAAACTGTGGTCACCAATATGCTTTAAAACTGCAAAGTCTATACCACTCACACCCATTAAGATGGCTGTCTGTGCAGCATGCACAGACCTGTGTGTGTTGTCACATGTTGGTGCATGTGTGTAAGGGCATATGTACATGTCTGTGTATTTCTATGGGGGCCAGAGGTTGGTATCCAGCATCTTCCTCAGTCATTCTTAACCTTATACATTGAAACAGGGTCTCTTACTTGCACCCAGAGCAAGCAAACACTCATACACATAAAATAATTTCTTTCTTTCTTTCTTTCTTTCTTTCTTTATTTATTTATTTATTTATTTATTTATTTATTTATTTATTTATTGGTTTTTTGAAACAGGGTTTCTCTGTGTAGCCCTGGCTATCCTGGAACTCACTCTGTAGACCAGGAACTCAGAAATCCGCCTGCCTCTGCCTCCCAAGTGCTGGGATTAAAGGCGTGTGCCACCACCAGCCCTCAGTGATTAAGAGCACCGACTGCTCTTCCAAAGGTCCTGAGTTCAAATCCTAGCAACCACATGGTGCCTCACAACCATCTGTAATGAGATCTGATGCTTTCTTCTGGTGTGTCTAAAGACAGCTACAGTGTACTTACATATAATAAATAAATCTTTAAAAAAGAATAAAGAAAAGAATCTCAAATGTAAAAAAGAAAAAAAAAAGCAAGACAGAAAGCAGCAGGTATAGGAAGAATGTAGAGCGACCAAGCTCCTGTGCATTACTGATGCAGAGACACAGCTGTGTGGTGTCCTCACCTGTGATCCAGCAGACCCACTCCAGATTGCCTTCTCCAGAGAACTGAGTCAAAGACCAGACAGACACCTGTACACACAGGCTCACAGAAGCATTTTAAAGGTGGATACAATCCAAACATCTGTGCATGAATAGCTAAACAAAATGTGTTCTCTCTCTCTCTCTCTCTCTCTCTCTCTCTCTCTCTCTCTCTCTCTCTCTCACACACACACACACACACACACACCAACAGTATTATTCAGACTTAAACTCAAAAGTTGGATAAGATACAACATAGAAAGCTAGGCACATCGCTATGTGCTTGCAGTCCTAGCTGCTCCAAAAGGTTAAAGTGCGAAGGTCACTGGAACCCAGGGGTTCAAAGTCAGCCTAGTAATAGAGCAGAAAGAGAGAACCAACTTACAAAAGTTGTCCTCTGACCACCACACGTGCACAGTCACACATGTCCCCTCCCAAGTAAATGAACGAATGTAATTAAAACAAAACAAAACAAAATAAACCTAGGAGCAGCAACATTGATGAGCTGTGGGGCGTCCTAGTGAGATGAGTGGCTCACAAACACATAAATTTCAACGCACATCAGGTTCCTCAGAGTTTTCAGACTCAGAAAGAAAAATGGTGGTTCCCGGGGTCGTGAGCTTCTGGGCAGGGAGGGGGTGTTAAATAGGTACAGAATTTCTTTAATTTTTTTTCTTTTTTCTTTTTAAATAAGGTCTCATTCTGTAGCTCAGGCTAACCTGCAATTTACAATATGGCCCAGGCTGTCCTCAAACTTGTTGCAATTGTAACCTCAGCTTCCTGAGTATTGGGATTACAAGACAGACATGTCGGCTAACCGCTTTTGTTTTTTGTTTTGTTTAAGACAGGGCCTCATGTAGCCCAGGTTAGCCTCAAACTGGCTATGTAGCCAAATCTATCTCAGAACTCTTGATTCTCTTGCCTCTACCTCCCAAATGCTGGGGTTACAGGTGTGCACCACACAACACTCTGGGTTGTGTGGTGCAGGAGCTGTTTTGCAGGTTAAAGAGTCACCGAGCCTGGTCATATAGCCAAGTGAGCATATGTAACACTACTGACCTCAGCACCTAAAGCAGGAAAGATAGAAGACAGTGTGAAGTATGTGCAGATGAGCCCATCTGTTAGCACACTGTTCAGCTTGCTACCATCTATCCAAGCAGCTACAGCTTGCAGCATAGATGCTGGGCAGGAGAGGCACAGAGCTGTGACCCAGCCACCGTCCACCTGAGCTGGCTGCTTGGTGGCACAGGCCAGGAGTGTAGATTTGCTTTGATTAGAATGTCAAGGGTCAGCAGAGAAAGCTTCCTGAAGGAGGTGATCTTGAGTGTTTCTAGCATGGCTATGAACTTGGGGACCTGGTTGGAGGCTATTATTACCCAGCCAGCACCATGACTCGGTAGTCCCCGCCTTTGCAGAATGAGTGCTCAGTAGATCCCGAGCTCATTCACATCCCTGACCCATGGCTTAGGAGAAATAGCAGTAAGTATGTAGAGGACACAGAGGTGAGGTGGCACCCAGGCACCCAGACAAAACTGAGCCTGACGTGGTACTGGAAGATGCAAACCCACGTCCTTCATGGAGTCCCAGATCCTGAGTAGACAGGTTTCCATTTCATCTAACCGCCTATGTGAGCCAGGTTCTCCAGCACTGGAGACAGCTCTGACCTTATAAAGTGCAGAGCCAATTCCCTGGGCTTTTTGATATTTGCAAGAGCCAGACTTTATATCTGGAAGGAATAAGAGAACAATAACAAATTTATTTTCCAGTCTGTAGATTATGAATTTCAATGTTTTCCTGTTTCTTCTCATGAAGTTTCCTTTCAGGTGGTTATAAAATCCCGGCTCGTTTATGTTGGAGACAGAACAGCTTGACTGCATGCAGTCCAGTTCGAGAGACACTGGAAAAGGCGTGCTAACCCTACCGGCTTCTCCTGCTGCCCCACTCCCCACTCCTTTTGGCGAAAGCTAGACCAGGGCTGGCCAGCCCCAAGCCCAGCCTCCTGGAAGAGCTGTGGCTGGGTCCTGGGGGCCAAATAATCTCCAGGCTAACAGAAAGGCTTTCCAGAAAGAAATCGTACCAAAAATGAAGCATAATTAATACTGGAGAGGAGAAACTGTGTCTCAAAGCTTTCTTTGGTCCACCATCTAAAGGAGGAGGAGGAGGAGGAAGAGGAGGAGGAGGAGGAGGAGGAGGAGGAGGAGGAAGACCCTCCAGCTGTCTGCCAATGACAGACATTGCTGGTCAGGGACGCGGGATAATAATATTAACTATGGCTTACCATAATATGCTCAGCTCGTATGAGCATGCAAGCACCCGTCCCACATGCAAAGACACACAGAGAGAGTGTGTAGATCTATGCAGGGCAGCTATATTTTCAAGAGACACTGGAGAGAGGGAGAACAGATGTCATCCTTAAACTTCCTCAAGGCTCAAGGATTACTTGACTGGAATTGCAATTTCCGCAAAGAACAGCAAAACATTTGCTTACATGCGTCTCTGTCTGCAGTGTCCACTGTTCATTGGCTCGAAACTTCTAGGTCCCATTCCCTCTGTAAATCGCACACATAGAGCAAACGCAGACAGAAGTGTTCGGAGACTTTCTGCTTGTCTCACAGCCGTGGCAGCAAAGCAATTGCTGGTGCCGTAGTCAGCAGTCTCCCAAATTTAAAAAATATGTAGTGTGATATTTTATAAACTGCGCACAAAGTTGCTGCCCTTTCCAAAAAGAAAGAGAAATGGTCTAGAGAAGTTGTCTGCTGCCTCTCTCGAGATGCTGGCTCCTGACGCTGTTAGAAAAAGCCCCACTCCCAAATGAAGACTTTGAGATGGGTGCAGCTTTTTGTAATTAACAGGGTCGTTGCATCACTAGCTAAAAGTCTTTTCCAGTGCCCTGACACAGGCAGAATCTCAGCCATAGCCATTTTCCACCCATCAGATCTGGAGTTAGGTTTCCCAAGTTTGGAGACAGTTCCTGGCGCCTTCCAACCTACCTTTTTAATCCTGGCATATCCAAGATGCGCGGGAGGAAAAGCAACGAGAGGAAGGCAGGATCTGCGGCGGGACCCGCGGGACGGGGCTGCTTGGTTCCAGAAGAGCCGAGCGGGCAGCGAGGAGGGCCGGGACAGTGCCGGGTGCTAGGAGCCACTGCAGAGCCCTCGCTGCCGGCACCTGGTTTCGCTTAACCCCCTTCAGTAATTCAGCATTAAGCCAATTGGAGGAGGAATGTTAAAAATGAACACTTCATTTTCTAAGTATGTTAAACAATGCAAATGGGGCCTCGGTCTGGACACAGCTGGTTCAGATTACAGCGCTCACCAACTGGCTAGACTCCTCACAACAATCTTGGGGCGTCTGCCAGGGCCAAGTGCTCGGCGCTGGGAGGGGAGCGCGGGGCTGGGGGGCGCCCGGCCTCCCCGGGGCGGAGCGGGGCGCGTGCGAGGGGGCGTGTCATCAGGCCCTCTGGCCAAGCGAACTTGAACTCACCACCAAGGCTGCTTCAGGGACGAAAGAGCAGTTGGGAACCAGAAGCTTCAATCAATGACTGGAACAAGCACCGTACCCCTAAGCAAGGATGTGGGGGGTAAGGGCTGATCGAGAAGAGCAGGGAGGTTGTAGGAGAGCAAGCAAAATGGCTAAGAACTCTCCTTGGCCGCCCTCACCTCATTCTTCTTGGGCTTTTTCTTGTTTTAGTTGCTGGGTCTGCACAGTAGAAACTAGCTCCATTTCCTTGGATGCCAGCGAGCCTCTGAAGTCTACATCTTTAGCATTTTCTAATGACACTTTTAAGCAAATGGACTCCTACGCTAAAATGTCGTTGGACTGAACAAGAGCAGCCGGACGCATGTGCTGTGGAAGGTCGGAATTTAATTGACCTGATCTATTTACTATGGGTGTATGGAATGTCTCAGAATAAATTGTATTTAGGTTCATCCCGTTCACGAGATTGCACCTCCTGTCCATTGTTCTAAAAGCTAGAATTATAAAAATACTTAAGGTCCACCAGTACTGCACTAAGGGGGTGAAATAAAGAGAATTTCAGATTGGGAAATAAATAGGAGTAACCAATCAAAATAGCTAGACATCTAAGTGTGCACACGGGCTAGTTCTGTCTGACATTCAAAGTCAGGCAGTGACTGGGAGGGAGGCACTCAAGGCCCTGATGGTAATTTCTGACCAAGGGCCTGTGTACAAGGACCGCAGACTTGGGCCTCATGATGTTGTGTTATAACATGTCTTAAACCGCCAAAGAAGCTCCTCAGACACTGGCATTGAAGGCTTTCCAATATATTTTATAGTTCTAATAGTAGAATCTTGATGATCACATAGACCAATTTGTTTAATATAAAAACTATGATTGTAGGGGCTGTGGAGATGGCTCCGCAGTTAAGAGCATTGGCTGCTCTTGCTGAGGACCTGGGTTCAAATTCCCAGCACCCACAAGGTGGCTCAAACCTGCTGGTAACTCAGTTCCAGGCGATCTGATTTCCTCTTCTGACCTCCAGGGGCACTGCGTGTCTATGTTGTACACAGACATACATGCAAGCAAAATATCCGTATACATAAAATAAAAACTTTAAAAATAAAAAAAAACTTTAAAATAGAAATAAATAAATATCTAGAACTTTTTAAAAGAAGTCAGGGAAAGAAAACGCCAATGAGACCAAAATCTTAAGAAGTGGGTTGTACATCAATCAGACTGAGCTCAGGGACCCAGGTGGGGGAGCTGGTGGAAGGACTGGAGGAGCAGAGGGGGATTACAACCCCATGGGAAGAACAACTGGCTGGCCTGACCACCCAGTGCTCCCAGGGACTAGACCACCAACCAAGGAGCGGGAGCGTCTAGGGAGGGATCCATGGCTCCAGATACATATGTAGCAGAGGATAGCCTTGTCTGACATCAATGGGAGGGAGGTCCTTGGTCCTGTGGATGTGTGATGCCCCAGCGTAGGCAAATACTGGAGGGGTGGGGCAGGAGAGGGTGGGAGGGTGAGGGAGCACCCTCATAGAGGCAAAGGGAAAGGAGGGGAGGGAGATTGTGGGATGGGAGGCTTGTGGAGGGATAACTGGGAAGTGGGATATCATTTGAGATGTAAATGAATAGAATGCTTACAGAAGAAGAAGGAGAAGGAGAAGGAGGAGGAGGAGGAGGAGGAGGAGGAGGAGGAGGAGGAGGAGAAGAAGAAGAAGAAGAAGAAGAAGAAGAAGAAGAAGAAGAAGAAGAAGAAGAAGAAGAAGAAGAAGAAGAAGAAGAAGAAGAAGAAATGGGTTGTGGAGCTGTGTGTGAAGCAGGCCATTAGTACATTAGTGTTGTTAATCTCTTCTGCACACAGTTTGTAAGTTAACAGTGTCATGTGTGTATAAGGACAGGAAAAAGTGTGGTGCGTATGGGCCCAGTACTGACTCAGTACTAGGCGGTGTCTGTCGTCTCCTCGGGCTGCATCCACTGCCTGCTTCCTTCTTCCGAAGCTGCACCATTAAAGACCAAGTGTGCCGCGCAGCTGTCAGACAGCTCTCCTCCACCCGCTATTTTTAACTCTCCAGAGTTTTACATGTGTCCTTATTACATTTTCATATGTTATTCAAACTCTTTCTTTACAAAGTCTGTTATCAAAGAAGCACCAAGTGTGGCCCCCAGACGTGAACTCTACATCTGCTCGAGGTGAGTTATTTGCCAGGATCAGTTCCCCATGAAGCAGTCAGGAGGGCGCAATCTGGAGCAGGGCAGAGTGCTCTGTTTTCCTGTCTCTGGCCCCTTCTCTTTTTCCACAGCTTGGAGCTGCTGCTGACTGCAGGAGTCTTGACTATCACCACCTCAGCTTCCCTGTGTCCCTGACCCCCACGCAGTCCCTTCCAGGCCACCCCTTCTACCTCACAAGCTTTACACTTCCAAAATCCAGTCATCTGGTCCACAGCCTGTGAGAGAGTATGTCAAACATCTGATAACATCAAAACACATTAGCTCCAGCATTTCCTGGTCACCAAACTCTATTTTTAAAAATAAAAAGAGGATGTGGGTATAGTAGCTCACACCCCGAAATCCCAGAAATTAGAAGGCTGAGCTGGAGGATCACTGAGTGTTGGAGCCACGCCTGGGCTGCACTGCGAGGTTTCAGGCCATCATGGGCTTCAGAGGGAAAGCTTGTTCTTGTTTCAAATACCAGAGGGAGACAGGCAGGCAGACAGGCAGACAGACAGACAGACAGACAGACAATTAGGTCCTTTAGTGTGACCCTTGCTGGCCTCTCAGATTATTTCCTTAACTAGGTGTTTTTCTTTTTCACTTGCAAAGTAGGGACCCCCACACACACCATTCCCCTCTCCCACCATCAGAGTCAAATACCATCCTAAAATATAAAGTGACTTCACCAAACATAAGCTGTGTCCTAAACAGAAGAGGCTGCCCGCCGTCTGCAGAAGGGGCCCTTCCTGGTTTCACCCAAGCCCAATTTGTTCACGGTGAGGCTACAAGACAAATGGATAACTTTGTTTTTTTTCCAGTGGCATGGCAGATTTGGGGAAACTTGGAGTTATGCATTTGATGATATAGATTACTGTTAGTGTTAAAGCATTGCTTCCCCTCCCTCACTGAAAACGAATTCCACCAAAATGCCTTCCTCAGAGAATGTGGAAAGGGAGGCTACTGAATGTCCCTCGCCGCCTCCCTGGTCTTCGCTCCCTTTCTCTGGTCCACAACAACAGCTTGCAGATGACGACACAGGGCTCTGTGTAAGGATAAAGAGCAATGGTAGATGGCTGGCCTACCTGTGCAAGGCCCTGGGCTCCACCCCAAAGGAAGGAAGGAGGGAGGGAGGGAGGGAGAGATAGAAGGTGTGCACCTCAGCAAGAAGGGCTCACAGATACAGAGTACAACCTGCAGCCACGCGCCTGCTGGACCGGAGCTCTCACACCCCACCAGGGGCTTACCAAATTGGGCTTTCCTCGAGAAGCTCAGCTATTTGTCTGAGATAGCTCAGCCGGTGAAATTTCCTGCTACCAAGCCTGATAACCAGCATTTGATTCCCAGACTCGTGCGGTAGGAGAGATGAGACACTTCTCCAAGTTGTATTCTGACCTACAAACATGTCCTGGCACAGGTTTGCCCACATATATGCACACAAATTACTGAGTTATTTAAGAAAAGAAGTGTATAAAAATAGATCTGTAATAGCCCTTTGTGGCAAAGGTATTTCTTGGAAAAGCAAGCTGTATGTAGGGAAAGGTTTCGTCTCTTCCAAAGGCTAGCATAGCTACTTAGTGGAATAACAGGCAACCGAGTGGGTTACATATTCCTAGCTGTGCCTCAAGATATCCATGCCAGCAACCATGGCTAGGCCAAATTAGCAGGATGGCCTTACACGACACACATAGTTCCACTTTTATTTCTCTATCTATATATTTTTAATTATGTGTGGGGTCAAAAAGCCGTGTGACTAGGGGAGCCAGTCCAGAGGAAAAGTGAGTTTGAGACGTGTCCAAGCCCTGAAAACCTTGTCTGGAGACCAGAAGGAGGCAGACTGCTCTCCTTGGGACCAACCCCTCCTCCACCACCCTTGTGGCCTGGAGGTCTAATTACAGGTTAAACTTCCTTTCTCCCTAGAAGGGCGTGTCCAGCGAGCACCTGGGATTCCTTTTAACATTCCCCAGTACCTTATCCCTAGCCAACAATATACACTCGTCGAGAAAACCCCTACCACTGCCCAAGCTTTATATAGGTTTTGTTCACCACCAGAGAGAGGGGGGATGGAGAGGGAGACAGACAGACAGACAGATAGACAGACAGACAGACAGACAGAGACAGAGCTTTTCGATGAAAACTGTTTCTCACCACACTCACCTCCAACCACGATTCTGCGGAAGCCACGCACCCAGCTACGCCCCATTCCTTCCAGTCTGCTCAGTGTGCAACAGGTGCCAGGACACTCTAAGGACAGAAGGGAACCTGGGCCAGCGATTGTGTGCATATATGTGTGTGCACAAGAGAGGGAGTGGCTGCGGAGGCCAGAAGGGCTGGATGCGCCGAGATGGATGGAGATGGTTGGGAACCACACGGTGTGGATACTGGGAACCACACTCAGGTCTGTAAAAGCAATATGGCCTCTGAAGTGCCGAGCTATGTCTCCACCCCACAGCTTCACTTTGCGTGTAATCCCCAGCTCTCCCGGGACTTACACTGGTATTCGACATAGCAATGACATCTCCTCGGAAGCAGTGCTGTCAATTATTCTTACCTTGTCATCGTAGGCATTCTATCGGAACCTGATAAAGGGGCGCGTCCTGGTCACCGGATCTGCCAGTTTGCCAGTTTCAATTACTGCTTCTTCAGAGTGAGAAGCTACTCGTTGCTCTTGCTGAAGACCCAGGTTCGATTCCCAGACAGGGAACTTACAACTGTCTCCAGCTTCAGGAGATAAAATGCCCTCTTCTGGCCTCCACACGACCAGCCATGAAGGCGGTGCACAGACATTCGTCCAGGCAAAATGCTCATACACATGAAATAAATTTTTAAAAACCATTTTAATGGTTTCTGATTACTCTTTGTTCCTGAACACTGCTCTGTTTAGGAGAACACAGCAAGTTGTCTACAGGTAGACAACTTTAGTCCTCTTTCCAAAACACCCTATTCAACGTTAGAATTCTGTTAAATCTTTTTAAAACATTCTAGTCTTTTGAGGTGAATTGTCAGTTGCTGCACAGAAAGGTCTCCTAACCAGGAATGTGATACAGTTATCCATTTACTAAGACTTTTCACCATTCTCCATGAGACGCTTCATGGATTCCTTCATAGAGCTGTCAACCCACTAACTCATTCATTCATTCATTTGTTCATTCATTCATTCACCCCAGTGCTTCCTAAGAGCACAAGTGCACAGGCTCTCCAAGTCAGATCATTGCTTTGTTTTGTTCATTAGTTTTTCTCTGTGACAGTTCCCAAGACAGTTCCTTTAAGTTAATCAGACTTCAGCTTTCTGCTGTAAAATGGGGCAAAAATTTAGCAGTATTAAAAGATAGTGCCTATCAGGCACCAATACACACACAGCCCCCAGCAAAAACTCAGTTTCTCTCTCTCTCTCTCTCTCTCTCTCTATATATATATATATATATATATATATATATATATATGTGTGTGTGTGTGTGTGTGTGTGTGTGTGTGTGTGTGTGAGTGCTTTGCCTGCATGTATATCTGTGCACCGTGTGTGCCTGGTGTCCTCAGAGTCCAGAAGAGGATGTCAGATCCCCTGAAGCTGGAGTTACTGACACCGGTGAGCAGCCTGATATGGGTACTTGGACCCAAACTCTGCCCTCTGCAAAAGAGCAAGGGCTCTTAACCACCGAGCCACATCTCCAGCCCCTGCATTTTTTTTTAAAGCACAGGCACTAGTTGGTTGAAAGTTCAGTAGAACTGTCCAGGTCTCAGGATTTTGAGAGAGGATATTTTACACAAGAGACCAGCACCAAAAGAAATATAGGAACTATGCTGCAGAGGAGGTAAGCTGTCCCAAACCATAGAGGCAAAGCAGTCAGAACCAGGTTCTCCTGCCTTCTGATCCAGGTTTCCTTCTACCACCAGTACTTGTAGGCTTTACCTGTGTGTGTGTGTGTGTGTGTGTGTGTGTGTGTGTGTGTGTGTGTGTGTGTGTTTTGTATCTGTTTATTGAATCTAGAAGCTCCAGCATGGTAAACATGAGCAGGATGTTGGGATGTTCTGCGCATGCCTGGAATTTCCTGGTAATTCAGCAAACCATAGAAATGCCCAGGCTCTCCCTGCATTGTTCACTGACTGTGGTTTTTACATACAGTTCTGTAAAACAAACAAAGAAGCTTTCATGGCGCTCCAGACTCAGACTCAGACTCAGGAATAACTAAGGTCACGTTTCCATTTGCCATTGTGTCTATTTCATTCTTGTTCATTTGTCTTCTGATACAATATGTATTCAGGTTTGCGAATCTAACACATTTAACTTTTAAATGGTGTAATGTTCAAATGACCTCACTACCTACCTATAATTCTATGAAATGAATCATATGAGTAACTTCTAGATTCTTGAATTTCACAGCCCAGTAAGATCAGCTTCTTATTAAAAAAAAAAAAAACAGAAAGAAAAACTGGGCAAACATGGTAGTGCACACATTTGATTCTAACACTGGTTGGGCAGAAGCAGATGGAATTCTGAGTTCAAAGCCAGCCTGGTCTACATAACAAGTTTCTAGACAGTCAGGGCCACAGATAGACCTTGTACCAAACAAACAAACACCAACAACTGTGGGTAGGGCATTGAGGAGATGGTTCAGTTAGTAGATCGTGCATGGGTACCTGAATTCAATCCCTAGCACCCAGGTAAAAATCTGGGTGTGGGGCTGGAGACATGACTCAGCAGTTAAGAGCACTAACTCCTCTTCCAAAGGTCCTGAGTTCAATTCCCAGCAACCACATGATGGCTTACAACCATCTGTACAGCTGCAGTGTACTCATATACACAAAAATAAATAATTTTTTTTAAATCTGGGTATGGCAGTGAGCAACCCCACCTGCAACCCCACCTGCCACGTCAGAGAGAGGGAAATGCTGAGGCTTGCCAGCCATCCAGTCTATGAGCTCCAGGTTCAGTGAGAGACCTGCCTCAGAAAGGAAACAGCACTGGAGAAGACACCCAGAGTCCAGCTCTGCCCCCAAACATATGCACTCACCTCCACGTGCATACACACAACCTCACACACGCACACACACACACACACACACATGAATACTCACTTGTACATGCATACACACAACCACATATACACACTCACAGACATATGAATACTCACCTCCACGTGCATACACACAAATACACACACACACACACATACACACACGAATACTCACCTACACATGCATATACACACTCAAACTCATATGAATACTCACCTACATGTGCATACACACAACACACAGATATGAATACTTATATAAACAATATTATCCTACATTTTTATTTTGACAAAAATTAAAAACCTATAACAACAATTATAACACCATATTTCGTGGTGGAGGGCTTTCAGCACCAGATGTGGAAAGTACCAACTCTGTTATGTGTCTCATCCTCAGTGGGCTGAAGACCATCCCAGATTTTCATGCACTGTCCCAATCAGCAAGCTTTCGGTCATACACTGAGATCTGTTCTAACGTGCAGCATCTCCCCATTAGTTATAGGCACCTCCGATTGTTCCAGACGGCCTCCCAGCCTCCCTCATGCACCCTGGCCCTGTCCTGGCAGTTATAGCAAGATTGTGAAGGTGTATGCCACAGCTCTGCTCACTCATGAGCAGTAACAGTCTTAGGACACACCTGCTGTCTCTGTGTCCTCCAAGCTCACCCAACTGCTTCTGATCCTGGGACTGCAGAGGTGTAACCAAGGAATCTCCAGTTTTAACTGATACCTCAGGCCATTCTAATTTCTCAGCAACTACATGTTTGTTTGTTTGTTGTTTATTTGTTTTTAAATGAGTTGTTAAGTTCTGAAATTTGGATTTCACTCAAACTAATTTAGGTTTTCATTTACTAGCCGTATGTGGCTGGTAGCTTTCCTAATTCTCAGCATGGCTTTAGCCCTTACCTGATGATCAATTTGCTAGACTACAAATAAGACAGAGTAGTAGAAAACAATTAAAAGACCTATGATAATCTGGGTATGACAGTTCAGATGGGTAATTCCATTTGGAGCCTCCATGGGGCTCAAGACCAGCCTGGTCTTACATGGGGATTTCCATGCCAGCCCGGCTACCACGTGAGATCTGCCTGGCTCAAAAGGCCTATTTTTTTTTTTAAGTTACTCTCGGGCCAGGGAAACTGCTATCAATAAAGTCCTTGCATGAGGACCTGAATTTGGATCTCCAGGACCCACATTAAGGCCCGGTGAGTTGGCCTGCATCCAGAGCCCGAGTGCTGGGTGGTGTGGATAGAGATGGATGTATTCCTAACAATCTCTGAATCAATGAGCTCTAGGTTCCATGAGATATCCTGTCTCAAAAAATAATGAGTGAGATTGTCAGTTCTAACCCCACCCACCCCACCCCCAACATACACAAGAGCAACAGAGAGCCAGATTTTTCCCATTAAAAAAATGGAGCCTCCTCCCCACCCCCGCAAGGTTGGGTGCATACCTTTAGTCTGGTGTTGATGAGACAGAAGCAAGCTGACTTCTGAGCTCGACTAGTCTGGTCTACATAGTCTCTACATACATGGTCTACATGGTCTCCTGGTCTCCAGGAGAGTCAACTCTACATAATGAGACTCTGGTTGGTTGGTTAGTTGGTTGGTTGGTTAATTGGTTGGTTGGTTGGTTTGACTGATTTTAAAAAAAGGACAAAAATCACAAACAAAATGGAACTTCAAGCCAGGTATAATGAACACACCTCCCAGCACTCCAGCAGTCAGATAGGAAGATAATGCATTCAGGGCCAGCCTGGGCTACACAGTGAATTAAAAGCTAGCCTGAGTTATACAGCAAGAATCTGTCTCTATAGCCCAGTCAGGCTTTGAATTTGTAAGACTATGTCAAAAAAAAAATGACAAAAATTCAGTACCCTAAAAACAAAATGGGGGAGGGGGAGTGGGAAGACATGAGAAATAGGAAGGTGGGGGCGAGCCTGCAACCATCTGAACTATCCAGGAGAAAACAGCCAGCATTTGGGGGCATTGACGGCCGGGAGCCAGTTACAACTGTTGGAAGAGCTAGAGAGCCAAATGGAATGCTAAAGCAACCAGTCATAGGCCACACCAGGCAGCCACTGCCTGGGGGACTAGAGGGACCGCTGTCGACAGTGCCACAGACCCAGGAGCCGGACCACCCACAAGAACTGAGATTGAAGGGAGAGCCAGTTGGCCAGGGAGTCTGAGAAGGAATGTGGGACCCTGAGGGAGCAAGGAGGGGTCACGCCAGGGAGCCAAACGGCAGAGGGCAGCCACAGAGACACAGCAGTGCTGCCTGTGGATCCTGACCTGAACTGTGTAAGGGAAGACCTTCGACGCCGTCAGAAAACATGAACACCCTTTGAGTGTTGGAGAATAAGGGATGCCTTTGATAGCATACTAAAAACTAGTGGGGCGCGGGGGGAATGAAGTCGAATGTTTAATCCTGAGTACAGGTTTGTCTTTAGTTTGTTTGTGAAGAATAATTTTTTAAATTTTTATTTTACCATTAGTTTGTATGTCCATGTGCTCATGTGTATGTATGGTGTGTGTGTGTGCAAGCATGCTACACAGCACACATGTGGAAGTCAGAGGACAACTTGTGAGGACAGTTCTTTCTACTATGTGGGTCCAGAAATCAATCCAGGCACCCAGCTCAGCAGCAAGCACCTTTACCTGCTACACCATCTTTTCCACCCAGAACTATATATTTTTAGTGAGCCTATGGTGGAGTATCAGAGGCTGAGGGAGGAGGTTTGTCAGTAAAACTGAGGCTAGCCTGGGCTATGTAGTGAATTCTAACATAACTACAGGCAAGAAAAAAAACCTTTAATTTTTCAGTTTTGTGGCAAAAGTGTGGGCTTTTCTTTCTCCCTTACGCCTGTGTGTGCAACACTTGAGTGGAGGTCAGTGGGAAGTACTGTATGGTCAGTTCTCTCCTGCCATTTTTACCTGGGTTCTGGACCCAAGCTTGCACAAGTACCTTTACTCACTGACACACTTCACAGACTACCCCTTTTAAGTATTCATTTGTGAGGGCGCACTTGCTAGTGTGTTCGAGAGTGTGTCTGTGCCCTGTCAGAGGCCAGCAGAGGAGGCTGGGTATCCTCTATCATTCCCTACATTTTATTTTGAGGCAAGGCCATTCCCCGGAACCTGGAAGCCAAGAGTCCAGTGATTCTCCTGACTTCAACCCCCTCAAGCTGAGGTTACGGCATGCAGTGGCTACCGGCTTCTTCTTGGTGCCGGGGTCTGAGCCCACTGCTCCTGACTGCACCTTTCAGCCATCTTGCCAGCCTGAAGTGTGGCTTTTTCTTCCCTCCCTGGATAAACTCTCCTTTTGATAGCATGATTCGGGCTTACCAGCAATATCCATGGGCATCTGATGAGTTTGATTGACATGTTAATCTACGGACATGATGCCCAGTTATCTACCTGGGACTGCTCTGAGGAACATTCTATTCTAAAACATTCCTCTAAAGCTGCACTGAAAGCCTGTTGAGTATAAAGCATGATGACCACAAAAGGAGGCCCAACGTTTCATTTCAAATTAGGGGAAATACTTAATTTCAAGTTACTCAAGTTTGAGGCAAGCTTTGCTCTGAAAAGTCTTCCAGGGTCATAGGAAGATGTTGACACCCGAACCAGTTTTCTGTGCCTAGAACAACAGGCTTGGGGCAACAGCTAGGAAACAGGATAAGATTATAAAATTCTATTAAAAAGCCACCTGGGTTCAACCCAGGTGGTAAGGGTCAAAATCTGGGACCATGACTGGAACTCTAGAGAAGGTAAGGGTCAAAGACCACTTGGTCACGTTCTGCAGCAACCAACATTGTCACCAAAGTGACTATGTGTCTCCTCATTTCTAGACTTAGACATGACCTGTGTGGTCCCTCTTCCCCTGTATGGATACTGCTTGACTTTAAGTTCATGTCAAAGAAAAGATGTCAAGTATAGAGAATTCAGGCCTGAGTCACACCCACAGAAGTTCCCACAGGAAGCCCCATGCCTCCCTGGCCTGAACCTGTGTAAGCATCTATGAATCTAGATGCAATGAATTTGGAGTGTAAAGTCATTCCTGAAGAGGTCAGGACTGGGAGAAGCATTCACTAATATTTAGATCATCCTTCACAGAGTAACTATAAAATTTCCTCCTTATTTGGTGTGGTTTTCAGATGGGCTGCAGAGCAAATGCTTTAAAAAATAATAGAGGGGGCCCTTTCCACCAGGTCCTTTCTGCTGGGACAGACTCTTAACTGGTCTGCTCCAGTGAAAACACCATAGCCTGACCCATCCTAGAGGACCAGCTGCGCTCAGAGCAGTTAGACAACAGCTTGACTGATCCACTGAAGACCTGACAAGCTGAAGGCCTCCTTGGAGATCTACTGCAGCCAGGATCAGCAGTTCCTCTGGCTCTGTGAAGAGCTCCCAGTTGTAAGACCCCATAGGTGGTCTGCTACAGGCAGGGCTGCCTGCCTACCAAGAGATCTGAAGCAACCTAGTGACAAAAGAGGCAGACTCCAGATAGTCACCCAGACCAACAAACACCAGAAATATTCAAATGGCAAGAGGCAAGCACAAGACCTTAACCAACAGAAGCCAATATACATCGATATCATCAGAACCTAGTTCTCCCACCCCAGCAAGCCCTGAATACAACAACACACCTGAAAATCAGGAACTTGTCCTAAATTCCTATCTCATGAAGATAATAGAGTCCCTTAAGGAGGATATCAATAACTCACTGAAAGAAATACAGGAAAATGCAGGAAAACAGGGGAAGGAATTGAATAAAGCAATCCAAGACCTAAACCTGGAAGTAGAAACAATAAAGAAAACACAAAAGGAGGTAAACCTAGAAATAGAAAACCTAGGAAAGGGGTCAGGAATTACAGATGCAAGTATCACCAACAGAATACAAGAGAATCTCAGGTGTAGAAAATACCTTAGAAGAGATTGACACATTTGCCAAAGAAAATTCAAAACATAAAAAATCTCCTAACCCAGGCTGCCATCTCTTCCGGCAACTGAGCAGGCGGGTACAGCCAGGAACACAGGGAATACAGGAGTGGCAGAGCAGCTGTGCCAGGGTCTGTCCAGGCTCCACCTGCATCCAGGAGCTGGCAGGGAGTGATTTGACTCCCTGCTTTGGAAGTGAGGCTGCCATCTTCTCTCTTGTGACTGAGCAGGTAGGTACAGTCTGGAGCACAGGGAACACAGGAGTGGTAGAGCAGCTGGGACAGGGTCAGTCAGGGCTCCACCTGCACCTAGGAGCTGGGCAGCAAAACAGAAATCTGTGCCAAGGGAGAGCAGGTCACCCAGGGGTGCTGAGACAGGCTTGCAGGCCCATAGGAGGGACAAGCGCCAACCAGAGTCAGCAGGACCAACTAACACCAGAGATAATCAGATGGCAAAAGGCAAACATAAGAATGTTACCTACAGAAATCAAGGTGATATGGCACCATGGGAACCCAACACTCCCACAACAGTAAGTCTTGGATACCCCAACACACCAGAAAAGCAAGCTTTGGATTTAAAGTCACAGCTCATGATGCTGATAGAGGACTTCAAGAAGGGCATAAATAACTCCCTTAAAGAAATACAGGAGAACACAGGTAAGCAGATAGAAGCCCTTAAAGAATTACAGGAAAGCACAACAAAACAGGTGACAGAATTGAACAAAACAATTCAGGGTCTAAAAATAGAGGTAGAAACAATAAAGAAATTACAAAGGGAAACAACTCTGGACATAGAAAACCTAGGAAAGAAGTCAGGAGTCATAGATGCAAGCATCAACAACAAGAGATAGAAGAGAGGATCTCAGATGGAGAAGATACCATAGGAAGCATTGAAACAACAGTCAAAGAAAATGCAAAATGCAAAAAGCTCCTAAGAGAAAACATACAGGAAATCCAGGACACAATGAAAAGACCAAAACTGAGGATTATAGGTATAGAAGAGAGTGAAGATTTCCAACTTAAAAGGCCAGTAAATGCCTTCAATAAAACTGTAGAAAACTTCCCTACCCTAAAGAGATGCCCATGAACATACAAGAAGCCTACAGAACTTCAAATAGATTGAACCAGAAAAGAAATTCCTCCTGTCACATAATAATTAAAACACCAAATGCACTAAACAAAGAAAGAATATTAAAAGCAGTTATGGAAAAGGTCAAGTAACATATAAAGGTAGACCTATCAGAATTATACCAGGCATCTTGCTAGAGACTATGAAAGCCAGAAGATCCTGGGCAGATGTCATACAGACCCTGAGGGAACACAAATGCCAACTCAGGCAATATACCCAACAAAATTCTCAATTACCATAGATGGAGAAACCAAGGTATTCCATGACAAAAACAAATTTACACAATATCTTTCCACAAATCCAGTCCTTCAAAGGATAATGAATGGAAAACCCCAACTAAAGGAGGGAAACTACACACTAGAAAAAGCAAGAAATTAATCTTCTTTTAACAAACTAAAAAGAAAAGAGCCACACAAATATAACTCCACCTCTAATAACAAAAATAACAGGAAGCAACAATCATTTCTCCTTAATATCTCTTAATATCAATAGACTCAATTCTCCAATAAAAAGACATAGACTAACAGATTGGATATATGAGCAGGACCCAACGTTTTGCTGCATACAGGAAACTCACCTCAGGCAGAAAGACAGACACTACCTCAGAGTAAAATGCTGAAAAACAATTTTCTAAGCAAATGGTCCCAAGAAACAAGCAGGTGTAGCCATTCTAATATCAAATAAAATTGACTTTCAACCTAAAGTAATCAAAAAATATAAGGAAAGACACTTCATATGCATCAAAGGAAAAATCTACCAAGATGTACTCTCAATTATGAACATGTATGCTCCAAATACAAGGGCATCCGCATTCATAAAAGCAACTTTATTAAAGCTCAAAAATATTAAAACACATTGCACCCCACACAATAATAGTGGGAGACTTCAACACCCACTCTCATCAATGGACAGATCAGGGAAACACAAACTAAACAGAGAAACAGTGAAATTAACAAAAGTTATGAACCAAATGGAGTTAACAGATATCAATAGAGCATTTTATTCTAAAGCAAAAGAATATACCTTCTTTTCAGCACCTCACGGTACCTTCTCCAAAACTGACCATATACTCAGTCACAAAACAGACCTTAGCAGATATAAGAAGACTAAAATGATTCCATGAACCCTATCAGATCACCATAGACTGGTGAAGCTGTCTTCAATAACACAGAATAACCACAGAAGCTGGTCTTCAATAACAACAACAACAAAAAACAGAAAGCCCACATACACATGGAAACTGAACAACATTCTATTCAATAACTTGGTCAAGGAAGCAATAAAGAAAGAAATTAAAGGCTTTTTAGAATTTAATGAAAATGAAGGTACAACATACCGAAACTTATGGGACACAATGAGAGCAGTGCTAGGAGGAAAACTCATGGCTCTGAGTGCCTCCAAAAACAAACTGGAAAGAGCATACACTAACAGCTTAACAGCACAGCTGAAGGCTCTAGAACAAAAAGAAGTAAATACACACAAGAGGAGTAGACAGCAGGATATAATCAAACTCAGGGCTGAAATCAAACAAGTAGAAACAAAAATAACTACATAAAGAATCAACCAAACCAGGAGCTGGCTCTTTGAAAAAAACCACCAATATAGATTAAACCCTTAGCCAAACTAACCAGAAGGCACAGACACAGTATACAAATCAGCAAAATCAGAAATGAAAAGGGACATAAAACAACAGATACTGAGGAAATCAAAAAAATCATCACATCCTACTACAAAAGCCTGTACTCAACAAAAGTGGAAAATCTAGATGAAATGGACAATTTTCTAGATAGATACCAGGTACCAAAGTTAAATCATAATCAGATAAATGATCTAAACAATCCCATAACCCCTAAAAAAAAAATAGAAGCAGTCAATAATAGTCTCCCAACCAAAAAAAGCCCAAGACCAGATGGGTTCAATGCAAAGTTCTATCGGACCTTCAAAGAAGACCTAATACCAATACTCTTCAAACTATTCCACAAAATAGAAACAAATGGAACACTACCCAATTCGCTTTATGAAGCCACAATTACTCTGATATCTAAACCACACAAAGACCCAACAAAGGAAGAGAACTTTAGGCCAATTTCCCTTATGAATATCAATGCAAAAATACTCAATAAAATTCTTGCCAATCAGCACCAGGGAGCCAGGAGACTTCCACAACCTTCTGTGCATAGCTCCCTAGGAGGGAGTGATCTCCCAGCAGTGCTTTCACTTCTGAGCACAGAGGAGAGATCTCCACCTTCTCTCTGGAGGGAACCAGCTAGGAGGACACAGGGCATAAGATCAGTGGAACTGCTGGGGCAGAAGTCTTCCCACCCCAATTTGCACCAGGGAGCCAGGAAACTCCACAGCCTTCTGTGCATAGCCCACCAGGAGAGAGAGAGAGAGAGAGAGAGAGAGAGAGAGAGAGAGAGAGAGAGAGAGAGAGAGAGAGAGAGAGAGAGAGAGAGAGAGAGAGAGAGAGATCTCCCAGCAGTGCTTTCACTTTTGAGCTCAGAGGAGTAAGGACACAGGCTTACAGGCCCACAGGAGGAATAAACTCCAGCCAGAGACAACAATACCAACTAGCACCAGAAAGGCAAGCACAAGAACCCTACCAACAGAAACCAAGGCCACATCTCCCACCACAGCAAGTCCCGGATACCCCAACACATAGGAAAAGCAAGAGTTGGATTTAAAATCGTATCTCATAATGCTGATAGAGGGCTTCAAGAAAGACTTAATTAACTCCCTTAAAGAAATACAGGAGAACATTGATCAACAGGTAAAGGCCCTTAAAGAGGAAACACAAAAATCCCTTTAAAAAATACAAGAGATCATGGGTCAACAGGCAGAAGACCTTAAAGAAGAAACACAAAAATCCCCTTAAAGAATTACAGGAAAATCAAGTGAAGGAACTAAACAAAACCTTCCAGGATCTAAAAGTGGAAGTAGAAACAATAAAGAAATCACAAAGTGAGACATCTGTCTCTGAGAAAACCTTGGAAAGAATTCAGGAATCATAGATGCAAGCATCAACAACAGAATACAAGAGATAGAAGAAAGAACCTCAGGTGCTGAAGATAACATAGAAAATATTGACTCAACAGTCAAAGAAAATGCAAAATGCATTAAAGCTGGTAACCCAAAACATCCAGGAAATCTAGGATACAATAAGAAGATCAAACCTGAGGATTATTGGTATAGACAAGAGCGAGGATTTACATCTTAAAGGGCCAGTAAATATCTTCAACAAAATTATAGAAGAAAACTTCCCTAACCTAGAGAAAGAGATGCCAATGAACGTACAAGAAGCCTTCAAACTCCAAACAGACTGGACCAGAACATAGAGTCCTCCCGGCACATAATAATCAAAACATCAAATTCACTAAACAAAGAAAGAATATTAAAAGCAGTAAAAGAAAAAGAGCAAGTAATATAAAGGCAGACCTATCAGAATCACACCAGACTTCTCACCAGAGATGATGAAAGCTAGAAGATACTGGACAGACCTCACACAGACTCTAAGAGAACACAAATGCCAGTCCAGGCTACTATACCCAGCAAAACTCTCAATCATCATAGATGGTGAAACCAAAATATTCCATGATAAAACCAAATTTACCCAATATCTGTCCACAAATCCAGTCCTACTAAGGATAATTGATGGAAAATGCCAACACAAGGAGGGAAACTACACCCTAGAAAAAGCAAGAAAGTAATCTTTTTCCAAGAAACCCAAAAGAAGATACCCACACAAACATAAAAATAACATCAAAAATAACAAGAAGCAACAATCACTATTCCCTAATATCTCTTAACAACAATGGACTCAACTCCCCAATAAAAAGACATAGACTAACAAAATATTTCTCATGTAAATCTTCAATTTTATCAGAAAAATGTTTATAATTCCCCTTTCAATTAAAGTATTTTTTTAGGTCTACCATTTTATCTGCATTATTTTTCATGATAATCTTCAATTTTAAAGTCTTTCTATATACTTCCTCTGTTTTATCAGAAATGTTTTCAATGTAAATCTTTGATTTTATCACAAATGTTTTATTCCACCTTCAATTAATTTAGAGTTTTATATCTACCATTTTATATGTAAAAATTTTCCATGAAATAGTCAATTTTAATGTTATTTGTCTATTTATTTCTTGAATTTTACCAGAAATATTTTCCATGTACATCTTCAATGTTATCTGAAAATGTTTATAATTCCACCTTCAATCAACTTAGAATTATCTTTATGCCTATCATTTTATCTATGTAATTTCCATAATAATCTTTATTTTTAATGTTTTTCCATATATTTCTTCAATTTTATCAGAAATATTTTCCATGTAAATCTTCAAGTTTATCAGAAAATGTTTATAATTCCACTTTCACTCAACTTAGGAATACTTTTATACCTACCATTATTATATCTATATAAAATTTTCTATGATAATCTTCAATTCTAACATGTTTTCTACATTTTTCTACAATTTTATCAGAAATATTTTCCATGTAAATCTTCAATTCTATCATAAAATGTTTCTATCCCATAGTTCAATTAATTTAGCAATGTTTTACATGTCTACCACTTTACTCTTTAATTTTCCATGAAAATTGTCAATTTTAATGTGTTTATCTGAAATATTTTCCGTGTAAATCTTTAATTTTATCATAAAGTGTTTTTACTTCCCTTTACTTCCCTTTTCAATAAATAAAAAAAAATTTTTTAAATTTCTTGCCAATTGAATCCAAGAGCACATCAAAATGATCATCCACCATGATCAAGAAGGCTTCATCCCAGGGATGCAGGGATGGTTCAATATACAGAAATCCATCAACGTAATCCACTATATAAACAAACTCAAAGAAAAAACACATGATCATTTCATTAGATACTGAGAAAGCATTTGACAAAAAATCCAACATCTCTTCATGATAAAAGTCTTGGAAAGATCAGGAATCCAAGGCCCTTACCTAAACATAGTAAAAGCTATATAGCAAACTAGGAGCCAACATCAAACTAAATGGAGAGAAACTTGAAGCAATCCCACTGAAAACAGGGACTAAACAAGGCTGTCCACTCTCTCCCTATTCAATATAGTACTCAAAGTCCTAGCCAGAGCAACTAGACAACAAAAGGAGGTCAAAGGGATTCAAATTGGAAAGGAAGAAGTCAAAGTATCACTATTTGCAGATGACATGATAGTATACACAAGTGAGCCCAAAAATTCCACCAGAGAACTCCTAAACCTGATGAGCAACTTCAGCAAAGTAGCTAGATATAAAATTAACTCAAACAGCTTCCTATATTCAAAGGATAAAGAGACTGAGAAAAAAATTGGGAAATGAACCCTTCACAATAGTCACAAATAATATAAAATACATTGGTGTGATTCTAACCAATCGAGTGAAAGATCTGCATGACAAGAACTTCAAGTTTCTGAAGAAAAAAATTGAAGATCTCAGAAGATGGAAAGATCTCCCATGCTAATGGATTGGCAGGGTTAATATAGTAAAAATGGCCATCTTGCCTAAAGCAATCTACAGATTCAATGCAATCTCCATCAGAATTCCAACTCAATTCTTCATAGAGTTAGAAAGAGCAATTTTATCTGGAATAACAAAAACCAAGGATAGTGAAAACTGTTCTCCACAATAAAAGAACTTCTGGCAGAATCACCATCCCTTACCTCAAGCTATACTACAGAGCAATAGTGATAAAAACTGCATGGCATTGGTACAGTGACAAGCAGGTAGATCAATAGAATATGAAGGGAGTTGGGACTTTTCAGAATCCATAGTTGAGGCAGCAAGCAGACTTAGAGCCCGGGCACGCCAGACAAGTTTGAATCAAGGTTGTGGTTGAGTCATTCCACAAACAGACTGGCCATAAAAGATAAGGGACAAGCCTGGGCAAACTCCTATGGGTCATACACCATCTGGACTGGAGTCTCCTGTCTCCTGTCCCTTGGATGCAGTTTACTAATGTCAAAGTGACCTTCCTGCTAACAAAAATAAACCACCCTCCTACAATGCTGAAGGCCCGATCTGCACGTATGCCAAAAAACCCACCCTGCATGCCAGAATCCCCCACCAATGTTTGAATCAGCAAATCATGTGTAACCGCGCCAACCCCCCCTGAGAACCCCCCCCCCCGACTTTTCCTATATAAACCCCTAACTTTTGAGCCTCAGGCTCCTCTGTCTCCTGTGTGAGATATATGTCGGTCCAGAGCTCTGATAATAAATTACCTCATGCCTTTGCATCAAGTCGGTCTCTCGTGTTTCCTTGGGTGTATGCTATCCCGAGAATGGAGTGGGGGTCTCCCCAAAAGGAGGTCCTACAAATAGAACTCAAGACCCAGAAATGATCCCTCACACCTATAGTCACTTGATCTTTGACAAAGGAGTTAAAACCATCCAGTGGAAAAAAGACAGCATTTTTCAACAAATGGTGCTGGGTAAACTGACAGTCAAGATGTAGAAGGATGCAAATTGATCCATTCTTATCTCCCTGTACAAAGCTCAAGTCCAAGTGGATCAAGAACCTCCACATAAAACCAGATACACTGAATCTAATAGAAGAGGAAGTGGGGAAGAACCTGGAACACATAGGCACAGAGGAAATTTTCCTGAATAGAACTCCAATAGCTTATGCTCTAAGATCAAGAATTGACAAATGGGATCTCATAAAATTACAAAGCTTCTGTAAGGCAAGGGACACTGTCAATAGGAGAAAACCTCAACCAACAGATTGGGAAAAGATCTTTACCAATCCTACATCTGAAAAATGCCTAATATCTAAAATATACAAAGAACTCAAAAAGTTAGACTCCAGAGAACCAAATAATCCTATTAGGAAATGGAGTACAGAGTTAAACAAAGAATTCTCAACTGAGGAATAATGGATGGCTAAGAAACACCTAAAGAAATGTTCAATATCCTTAATCATCAGGGAAATGCAAATCAAAACAACCCTGAAATTCCACTTCACACCAGCCAGAATGGCCAAGATCAAAAACTCAGGGGACAACAAATGCTGGAGAGGATGTGGAGAAAAATGAACACTCCTCCATTGCTGGTGGGATTGCAAGCTGGATAAACCACTCTGGAAAACAGTTTGGCAGTTCCTCAGAAAATTGGATATAGCACTACCCGAGGACCCAGTTATACCACTCCTGGGCATACACCCACAAAATACTCCACATGTAATAAGGACACATGCTCCACTATGCTTATTGCAGCCTTATTTATATTAGCCAGAAGCTGGAAAGAACCCAGATGTCCCTCAACAGAGGGATGGATACAGAAAATGTGGTACATTTATAGAATGGATTACTACTCAGGTATTAAAAACAATGAATTCATGAAATTCTTAGGCAAATGGATGGTGCTAGAAAATATCATCCTGAGTGAGGTAACCCAATCACAAAAGAACACACACAGTATGCACTCGCTGATAAGTGGATATTAACCCAAAAGTTCAGAATACCCAAGATACAACTCACAGACAACATGAAGCTCAAGAAGAAGGAAGACAAAAGTGTGGATACTTTGATCCTTATTGGAAAGTGGATCAAAATATCAATGGCTCATAGCCTACCAATAGAATGAGCATAGAGCCCCCAATGGAGCAGCTAGAGAAAAGACCCAAGGAGCTGAAGAGGTTTGCAGCCCTTCAAGAGAAACAATAATATGTACCAACCAGTACCCCCAGAGCTCCCAGGGACTAAACTACCAACCAAAGAGTACACATGGAGGGACCCATGGCTCCATCGGCATATGTAGCAGAGGATGACCATTTCAGACATCAATGAGAGGAGAGGTCATTGGTCCTCTCCCAGGAGAATACAAGTCAGGAAATTGGCCGGGAGGGTGAGCAGGGGGAGGGGGGTGGGATGGGGATTTTCGGAGGGGTAACTCGGAAAGGGGATACCATTTGAAATGTAAATAAAGCAAATATCTAATAAAAAATATCCTAACCCAAAGCATCCAGGAAATTAAGAACACAATGAAAAGACCTAATCTAAGAATAATCAGAATAGAGGAGAACGAAGATTCCCAGCTCAAATGACCTGAAAATGTCTTCAACAAAATCAAGGAAGAAAACTTCCTCAACCTAAAGAAAGAGATGGCCATACAGTTACAAGAAGTCTATAGAACACCAAATAAATGGGACCAGAAAAGAAAATCCTCTCATCACTTAATAATCAAAACACTAAACCCACAGAACAAATAATATTAAAAGCTGCAAGGGAAAAGGGCCAAGTAACATACAAAGGTAGACCCATCAGAATTACACAAGACTTCTCAACAGAGACTATGAAATCAAGAAGAGCCTGGTCAGAGGTCATGCAGACTCTAAGAGAACACAAATGCCAGCCCAGGCTACTATGCCCAGCAAAACTCTCAATCAACACAGATGGAGAAACCAAAATATTCCAGGTCAAAGCCAAATTCAAACAGTATGTATCTACCAATCCAGCCCTACAGAGGATCCTAGAAGAAAAACTCCAGCATATGGATGTTACCTACACCAAAGAAAAGACCAGATATTAAGCATCTCACAACAAAGCCAAAAGGAGAAAACCACGAGCACACAAAGCCACCAACAAAACCAAACATAACAGGGTCCAACAGTCATCTCTCTTTAATATCTCTCAATATTAAAGGACTCAGCTCACCTATAAAAAGACATAAGCTAGGAGACTGGATATGCAAACAAGATCCAGCATTTTGATGCATACAAAAACACACCTCAATAACAAAGACAGACACTATCTCAGAGGAAAAGGATGGAAAATGATCCTCCAAGCAAATGTTCCCTGGAAACAAGCAGGAGTTGCTATCCTAATATCCAATAAAATAGACTTTCAACCAAAGTTATCAATCACGATGAAGAAGGACACTTCATATTCACCAAGGGGAAAATCCACCAAGAGAAAGTCTCAATTCTGAACATCTATTTCCCAAATGCAAGAGCACCCACATTCATAAAAGAAACTTTACTCCTGGGAGTAAAGTCATGCTAGTACATGACAAATACAGAGGGGGACACTCTCAGCCATCCATTGAACTGAGCACAGGGTCCCCAATGGGGGAGCTAGAGAAAGAACCCAAAGAGATGAAGGGTTTTGCAGTACCATAGGAGGAACAGTGATATAAGCCACCCAGTACTCCCAGAGCTCCCAGGGACAAAAACATTCACCAGATAGTACACATGATGTTACCCATGGCTTGAGACACATAGGCAGCAGAGTATGGCCTTGTTGGACATCAAAGGGAGGAGAGACTCCTAGTCCTGGAAAGGCTCGATGTAGCAGTGTAGGGGAATACCAGGACAGGGAAACAGGAGGGGGTGGATTGGGGAACAGGGGGAGGGGAGATGGCTTATGGAACTTTGGGGGGAACCAGAAAAGAGGAAATCATGTGAAATGTAAATAAAGAATATACCTAATTAAAAAAGGAACTTTACTAAAGCTCAAAACACACATTGAACCCCACACAATAATAGTGGGAGACTTTAACACCCAACTCTCACCAATGGGCAGGTCATTGAAACAGAAACTAAAAAGAGGCACAGTGAAACTAAGAGAGGCTATGAACCAAATGAATTTAACAGATATCTACAGAACATTTACCCTAAAACAAAAAAATACACTTTCTTCTCAGCACCACATGGCACCTTCTCCAAAATTGGCCATATAATTGGTCATAAAACAACCCTCGACTGATAAAAGAAGATTGAAATAACCTCATGCATTCTATCAGATCACCTAAGGGTGGTATTCAGTAACAGCAAAAACTACAGAAAACCCACATACACATGGAAACTGAACAACTCTTTACTCAATGATAACCGGGTCAAGGAAGAAATAAAGAAATTAAAAGACTTCCTGGAATTTAATGAAAATGTTAACACATCATACCCAAACTTATGGGACACAATGAAAGCAGTTCTAAGAGGAAAGTTCATAGCACTAAGTGCCCAGGTAAAGAAACTGAAGAGATCTTACACTAACAACAGCACACCTGAGAGCTCTAGAACAAAAAGAAGCAAACTCATCCAAGAGAGCAGAAGACAGGAAATAGTCAAACTCAGGACTGAAATCAAACAAATAGAAACAAAGAAAACAATACAAACAATCAACAAAACCAGAAATGGTTCTTTGAGAGAATCAATAAGATAGATATACCCCCTAACCAAACTAACTAAAGGGCAGTATCCAAATTAACAAAATTAGAAATGAAATGGGAGACATAACAACAGAAACAGAGGAAATTCAAAAAATCATCAGATCCTACTATAAAAACCTAGACTGAACAAAACTGCATAATCTAGATGAAATGAATGGTTTTCTAGACAGATACCACATCCCAAAGTCAAATCAAGAGCAGGTAAACTATCTAAACAGGCTCATATCATAAAAGGAAATAGAAGTTATTAAAAACTTTCCAACCAAAAAAAGGCCAGGACCAAATAGATTTAGTGCATAATTCTACCAGACTTTCAAAGAAGACCTGATACCAGTTTTCTTCAAATCATTCCATAAAATAGAAAGATAAGGAACACTACTCAATCCATTCTATGAAGCTACAATTAATCTGATACCTAAACTGCACAAGGACCCAACCAAAAAGAGACCTTTAGACCAAGCTCACTTACAAATATTGATGCAAAAAATACTAAATAAAATTCTTGCAAACTGTATCCAAGAACACATCAAAACCATCATTCATCATAATCATGTAGGCTTCATTCCAGGGATGCAAGGTTGGTTTAATATAATATATGAAAATCCATTAATGTAATCCACTGTATAAACAAACTCAGAGAAAAATAATCACATGATCATCTCCTTAGATTCAGAAAAGCATTTAACAAAATAAAACACCATTTCATGTTAAAGTTATCAGAAAGATCAGAAATTCAAGGCCCATACCTAAACATAATAAAAGCAATTTACTTCAAACCAACAGCCAATATCAAATTAAATGGAGACATACCTGAAGCAATCCCACTAAAATTGGAGACAAGGATGCCCATTCTCCCTATATATATATATATTCAATATAGTACTCCAAGTACTAACTAGAACAATAAGACAACAAAAAGAAATCAAAGGGATACAAATTAGCAAAGAAAAAAATGAAAGTATCACTATTTGCAGATGATATGATAGTATATATAAGCAACCCCCAAAATTCTACCAGAGAACTTCTCCAGCTGATAAACAACTTCAGCAAAGTGGTCAGATATAAAATTAACTCAAATAAATCAGTAGCCTTCCTTTATACAAATGATAAACAGGCTGAGAAACTCTGAGAAACAGCCTGAGAAACAGGCTGGTAACTCTAACCAAATAAGTGAAAGGCCTGTATGACAATAACTTCAAGTCTCCCAAGAAAAAAATCAAAAAAGATCTCAGAAAATGGAGAGATCTCCCATGCTCATGGATTGGCAGAATTAACATAGTAAAATTGGCCATCCTACCAAAGGCAATCTATAGATTCAATGCAATCCCCATCAAAATCTCAGCACAATTCTTCAAAGACATGGAAAGAGCAATTCTCGAAAGGCAGAAAAAAAAACCCAAAGAGCAAAAGCAATTCTTAACAATAAAAGAACGGCTGGACAATTCTCCATACCTGACCTCAAGCTTTACTACAGAGCAATAGTGATAAAAAAAAAAAAAACTGCATAGTATTGGTACAGAGACAGACACATTGATCAATAGAATAGAATTGAAGACCCAGAAATAAAATCAAACACTTACGGACACTTGATCTTTGACAAAGAAGCCAAAAATATACAATGGGGAAAAGCATCTTCAATAAATGGTGCTGGTCTAACTGACTGTATGTAGAAAAATAAAAATAGACCTATATTTGTTACCTTGCACAAAGCTCAAGTCCAAGTGGATCAAGGAACTCAACATAAAACCAGATCCACTGAATCTAATAGAAGAGAATGTGGGAAGGAGCCTTGAACTCATTGGCACAGAGGAAACTTCCTAAACAGAATTCCAGTGGCTCATGCTCTAATATCAAGAATTGATAAATGAGACCTCGTGAAACTGGAAAGCTTCGGTAAGGCAAAGGACATAGTCAATAAGTCAAATCAGCAACCCACAGATTGGGAAAAAAGTCTTCACTATCCCCACATCCTATAGAGGGCTAATATCCCAAATTTATAAAGAACTCAAGAAGCTAATCACAAAAATGGGGGGAGGGGGTTAGACAGGGCAGTGGTGGCACACACCTTTAATCCCAGCACTTGGGAGGCAGAGGCAGGTGGATTACTGAGTTTGAGACCAGTTTGGTCTACAGAGTGAGTTCCAGGAGTGCAGAGTGAATAGCCTGGACTACACAGAGAAACCCTGTCTGGGAAAAAAAATGGGGTTTAGAACTAAACTGAGATTTTACAACTGAGGAATCTTGAATGGCTCAGAAATACCTAAAAAGTGTTCAAAGTCCTTAGTGATCAGAGAAATGCAAATCAAAACGACCCTGAGATTCCACCTTAAACCAATCAGAATGACTAAGATCAATACCTCAGGTGATAACACATGTTGGCAAGGATGTGGAGAAAGAAGAACACTTATTGCTGCTGGGATTGCAAACTGGTACAACCACTCTGGAAATCAATCTGGAGGTTCATCAGAAAATTGGAAATCGATCTACCTGAGGACCCAGCTATACCACTCTTGGGAATATACCCAAAAGATGCCCCACCATGCCAGAAGGGGTACGTGTTCCACTATGTTCATAGCAGCCTTATTTGTGATAGCCAGAAGCTGGAAACAACCTAGATGTCCTATGAGAGAAAAATGGACACAGAAAATGTGGTTCATCTACACAAAGGAATACTACTCAGCTATTAAGAATGAGGATAGCCTTGTTTTGAAGGCAAATGGATAGAACTAGAAAATGTCATCCTGAGCAAGGTAACTCAAACCCAAAAGACATGCATAGTATGTACTTACTAATAAGTGGATATTAGCCAAAAAAAAAGTACAGAATACCCAAGATACAGTCCACAGAACTCAAAAAGGTCAACAAGCTGAAGGGACCAAGTGAGGATGCCTCAGTCCCACTTGGGAGGGAGAAGAAAGCAATCACAAGTGTAGAGGGAAGGAGGGACCTGGGAGGAAAAATGGACAGGGGTGTGGAGTGGGAAGTCAGAGGGAGAAGGGAACCTGATCTGGTACTGGGTGAGGGAAAGGGACTAAAGCCCTGAGGGCCAGCAGAAAGAATGGAAACAGGCAACCTCCAGAGACAGGAGGTTGGAGGAACCCTCCAGAATGCACCAGGGACTTGGGAGGTGAGAAACTCTCAGGACTCAAAGGGAGAGACCTTAGATGAAATGTCCAACAGTAGGGAGAGGGAATTTATAGAGCCCACTTCCACAAGGGAGCCAGGGCATCAAATGAGGGAGAGGGGTGCCATCCCACAGTCACAACTCTGACTCATAATTGTTCCTGTCTGAAAGAACTACAGGGATGGAAATGGAGAGGAGCCTGAGGAAAAGAAGGTCCAGGGACAGGCCCAGAGTGGGATCCAGCTCAAGGGGAGGCCCTAAGACCTGACACTATTACTGAGGCTATGGAGTGCTCACAAAAAGGGACCTAGCATAATAGCACCCCGGAAGACCCAACAAGCAACTGCAAGAGTCAGAATCAGATATTTTCACCCAAGCAGTGGACAGAAGCAGCTGACCCGTTTTTTTGAATTAGGGAAGGCTGAAAGAAGCAGAGAAGGGTGACCCTGTAGAAGGGAGACCAGCAGTCTCAATTAATCTGGAGCCCTGAGATCTCTCAAACACTGGACCACCAAACAGGCAGCATATATCAGCTGATATGAGGTCCCCAACACATATACAGAAGAGAACTGCAGGTTCTGTGTTCATTCAGAGATGATGCACCTAACCCTCAAGAGACTGGAGATCCCAGGGAGTTTAGAAGTCAGGTGGGTTGGGGGTGGGGACATCCATGTGGAGACGGGGGTGGGGAAAAGGAGGAATGGAATATGGAACAGTCAAAGGGTGGATGGGGGTGGGGTGGTGATCAAATATGGAGTATAAAAAATATATTTAAAAAAATAATAGATGGGAGTCTGAGCTGAAAGGAGAGCTGGTGGGCTTGGGTTGGTGCTGGGCATGGAACTTGCTCCCTTGTGTCTGCGTTCAAAGCTCTCCTTATTCTAAGCCTTTTCTAACACAGCACTGCTATGATGTGATGAGGCCCAAGAGCAAAGGCTCATCCTGCCCTCCGCATTCTTTGGACATTCTTGAAGTCTCTGTACTTGCAATCACACTTTGAAGTGTTTGTGGGTCAAATCCAGCGTTTTTCTGACCTTTTGCTGAATGTGGGTCATACTTTCTTCTTTACATCTCTCGTTATTTCTGGTTGAAAACTGGACAATTTTGGTTAGAGTACACCATCTGACGCTGATCTATGTTTTTTATTCTTTTAATTCACCAATTGGAGAGCATAGTTGCTTCTTCTGATCGGTTTTGCATTCGTGTTTGAATTTCTAGTCTGACTTCCCAGGCTCAATCCTGGAGAGATCAGCAGTCAGCAGTATTTGTTTTTGCCCAACCTCCAGAGGCCCCAAGGCTTCCATATGCAGTAGTAGGTTGTGTATGCAAGTGGGACAGCCCACTCGGGCTGTTGGCCCAGATCTCCCACCCAGTCAGGCTCCCTGGCCTCCCTGCACCTGGTGGCCTCCCCCCTGCCCACGGTCACATCCGCCCGGACTAGCTACAACTCTCCCTTGAAGGCCTGCACAGTGGATTCCTGCCGGCCCACCACCCTTCTCCTGCCTTCGTTGGCAGCAGAGTCTAACTCACTCTGCAGCAAAGCTGCTGGTTTTCACGATCCACTCAGAGGTTTAGGGGTGAGAGCTACAGCAGGAAGGCCCCAGATTCCAATAATTCTTACACAAATTACTGGAAGCCTTTCAAAAACTGTTTTAAAGTTCCTGATTGCTTTTGTCAACTTCCTGTCAGCTCCCAGAGCCCTCAAGTTAATTTGATCTCTTCATAATGGCCATCCAGATGCCCCTCATAACCGTATGCTGGCATTTCACATACACCGAAGACTGACAGCAGGATAAATCTCAGCAAATAAATCTGATGTCCAAAGTAGGAAAGAAACTGGGTGTGGTGAGCCATGTACTGTGGAGGCAAGGACAACAGGATCTATGCTGTTTGCCGCTTGCTTAGGAGTGCTGAGTGCTCTTCCAGTGAGTGCACAGTTCCCAGCACTCACACTGACTGGGTCACCTGTAACTCAAGCTCCAGGCCATCTAACACCCTCTTCTGGCCTATGCAGAACTTAAGTGGATGTACGTACACACACACACACACACACACACACACACACACGTAAAAGTAATTCTCAAAACCAACAAAATTTACAAAATGATCAAACAAGTAACAAAATGACAGAATGGAGAGAGTTTTCACTTTAAGTGGCAGCGCCATGGTGTCAACTCTGAACACCACTGGTATTTTCCAACACAGGGCCACTGACTGCTAAGCACCAGTTCAGGCAGAAAAAAACAGCCAAACAAGCGTCTAAGACTCCTGTGGCAGTAAGTTCATGTGATATGGAAATGCTTTAAGGAGAAAATTAAACCTCAAAATAATTATTTTTAAAATTTTAAATGACTAAACAGCCTGTGTACATCCTAAAGAAAATAAATTAACTCACTGATTCATAATTTTACAAACCAGTGTGATGGCTCTGGGGAGAAGTGCTTGCTGTCAAGCCTGACAACTTTGGTTTGATCCTTGGAATCCACATGATGGAAAAGAGAGAATTTCTGCATGCTCTCCTGACATTCACACACACACACACACAAGCTAACCTGTAATAAAACAATTTTATCCTGATGGTCCCTTTGGTTTTGGTTTTGTATTTTTCTTTTCTTTTCTTTCTTTTTTTTTTTTTTTTTTGGTTTCTTGAGTCAGGGTTTCTCTGTCCTGGAACTCACTCTGTAGACCAGGCTGGCCTCGAACTCAGAAATCTGCCTACCTCTACCTCCCAAGCCCTGCTGGGATTACAGGCGTGCGCCACACTGCCCGGTCTGACAGTCCCTTTGTGAGGAAGCTACTTGTAACCAGATTTAGTTAGGAGGCTCGCACATGATGTCACGGCTCTTACTACCTAAACAAGCCACACAGGAAACCCAAGGCAGATTTTTACTGCTTTGCTTCGCCAGCTGCAGGGAGCGCCTCCTGGAAGTGCATACAGCTAAGAACACACAGCAGGTCACTGAGGCTCAAGGGCAGAGACCCTCTACTGTGAGAGAATGCACACACCTTCAGCATGTGCGCATGCCTTGTATTCCAAAGTGACAACAACAATGTATCTTAGATTTTTAAAGAATCTCTGGGCGATCTAGAAAACAATTTTTTTTTTTTTAACAAACTTGGTAAGAAATTCAGCCAAATACTTCAAATCACTCAGATTTAACTGAGCCAGAAATAGTGAACTGAAAAAAAAAATGTGTAAAAAGACAGCTGAGAATCCTCAGTTAGGCTGTCACTATAGGGTAAAGCTGACATCTTAACCCCAGCAGGGCTCAATGAAGGCTCCATGCTAGGAGCCAAGGCAGAAAAGCAACTAAAGGTTAAAATGCTTGCCTTAAGTGAGCTAAGCAACATTTCCAATTACTCCTTATCTCCAAGATAAATATTGTTGCAATTATAACGGATTAGTAATTTATAGTATGTGCAAGGTTTTCACAATGTGCTATAAAACCCTCAAGTTACATCTCTATTCACATGACCCTAGTTAAGGACAGGAAGGCAAGAAGGTTCAGTTGCTACAGTCTGTACTCCACTAGAACTGGTCAGGGCCACAACCATTGTCTGTGAGTATTTAATTTACTAGCCTGTTTCCTTCAAGATATGTTCCTCCCATTTGTCTGCCAGCCCAAACCAGGGCCCTCCAGCACCTAGAAAATGTGACCCCAAGATCACACTTCTCTCCCCTGTTCATGTTGTCTGTCTCACCACTTAGCCCAAGCCTCAGATTTCTTCCTCTTTCTCAGCAGAGACTTCCCATGACACACCCCTGTACAATCTGTACCCCTCTCTCTCACTCCTGTCCCTACCCTTATGGGGTAGGGACTTCCCATATGAAGAGAGCCACTCCATCTGTGCATCACTATCTCCTCTGCTGTCCTCTTTCTGGGGCTCGCCACTGCCCTTCCCACAGCATCTGCACATCTCTCTGCCTTGCAGGAGGCTCTCTCCATCTCTAAAGTCAGCAGAGCTGCCTACAAACACTATCTGCACATGCGACCCAACACTCCACAAAGAAGCCTTTGTTCTCACCCTTCATGCACACTTTAGTCAGACCCAAACAAAACAGTTCCTGATCCCTAAATTCAATCATTCATGTAACACACATGTGAACAAACCTGTCACTTGTTCTTTTTAACTATACAAGGCTGCTATCAGGTGGGTACCACTTCAGATAAGAAAAATGAAGCAACAAAGGAATTTTGTCAAAGGTCACACAAAAGGGGTTAAAGTCTGAACTCCAGTGATCAAACTAGAACTCCATTCCTTCTAATGTTATCTCAAGAATTAAGAACGGGTTCTGTGTCTAAGAGCAAATGAAGATGTCTGAACAACCTTGGCAAAAAACTAAGTGACCAGTGATGCCCTCTGAAGGGGACAATGAGAAATCCACCAATGAAACCCTCGGTCCTCCTTTCACACGCAATCCAGGGTCTTATGCGGACCACACTTAGCATTCAAGGCTGAATCCCTGCAGCAGACGTGCAGAGCGAGTGAACACCGGAGTCATCCGAGGCTGCTACAAACAATCCATGCATGTCATTTCTCCTCAAGAGACGCCGGCAGCTGTTTCCAGGTGGTTTTATTGTGGACGAAGACACAGACAATTTATATCGTTTTTATTTGGAAGGGATTTTTTTGCCTTGCAATGCTCCTGAGAAATTCAAGAGTGCATTGGCTTTAGCTCTATATAAAACACAACAGAATCTTATGGTACAGTTGGAAATTTCTCACATTTAGATACCTTCCTATAAATCAAGACAATGTATCAATTTTAGGTGATTAAATCATAATAAGTTAAGATGTAAAGACTGGCAAATCATCACAAATGTCAATATTACAATGATCATTTTCCCATAGGAATATATAAAATAAATATTACCTAACCGATATTTACAGATGAGAAATATTTGTTGATAGAAGATGCTTTAAATGCTTTGATATATGAAAATTTCTTTAATTTAAAAAACCCAGTTCAATTGGTTTTCATCTTCACCTGTGCCAGTCCTGCCTCCCTCCCCATAGCTGACTTTGAGTAAGCACTTTAATACTCTTGAATCCTTGGGATGATTAAAGGAACTAAAGGCTTTTGGGGTGACAGTTGATGTTTAGTTGGCTAGCTGCATGCCATCTGTTTTTGACTATATGCTTTGGTCTTCCCCCCCCCCTTTTTTTTTAAAAACAAACAAGAATATTAGGAGGTAAAACTCAACAGCACACATGCCGGTGATTACATTCAGTCAACACTAACGGCAGGGTGAATTCCTGATAGTGTATTTCATTGTACTTGAAAACCATTAGGAATGTTGTGAAGAACTGTGGCTTCCAATGCAAAATTCAACTACAAATTCTAAGTGCAGAAAGACATCAACAGCCCACTCACAGCAGTTACAACACTGCAGTCTGTGGCTTCTGATGCAAAATTCAACCACAAATTCCACCAAGTGGTTGCAGATCTCAAGAGCAGACAGACTTCTGCAGTCACATGGAACTGCCAGGGGGCCTCTAGCAGCGTCTTTTGGAGTCACTTAGTGAGTGTGCTTCTTGCTCTCTCTGAGAAGTTCCCTTGAGCAGATGGTTCATCTCTGACACAACTTAGTTTCAGAAAAGCTGATGGGTTATGTCTGGTTTAGATCAATGCACGTTTAGATTGCACACAGCAGAGATATTAGGTACTGCAGCTTTCAGACAAGGTCGTATACTTCAATGGCAGCCACATCAGACAGGGTTCTTTGATGCCTGGATGTAGAACCCCCACCACACCACACCACACGCCACCCCCACAGCAGCCTTCAAACTTAGGTTATATGAAATGGTGAGGGAGGGAAGGTTGTTTTAGTCAAGAAACGTCAAATGTCATAAAAGTTATTTAAATATAAAACACATTGCTTAAATATCCACCGCGTACCTCTCTTCTTTAAAAGAAAACGGTTTACATCTTCCATTTTCTTCTTAGTGTAAAAACTAGTCTTTTGGCTACTTTATTCAGAATTTAAAATTTCCTGACAGGCAGTACATGGTCCAGGCTAATGAGAGAGAATATCTTTTTAAGAAACATATGAAAACCTGTATCAGCAGACCCTCAACTTACAATGGCTTAACTGTTCCTATTTTGGAGTTGGCCAAAACGATACACGCTAAACTGAAATCATGCTTCAGATTTAGAGTTTTTCTTTTCTCAATGCTGGGCAGCAGTGGGAGCAGAGCGGTGGGTCGTGCTCAGCTGTGGGGCCCTGTGGGGCTGACTGACACTGGAGTACAGCAAACGTGCTGCATTCACGATGTTTTCTGTTACGGTGGGTGACCGGCTGGGAGCCCACCGTAAGCTGAGGGACATCTGTAACGTCGGCAAACTGTTTGCAGCCCTTAGCATTTCTATGGACTCTGCAGGCTGCTCTGTCTAATGCACAGCGGAGAAATTAGGATAAGTTAGTTAAGGACACAGGTGACATCAGAAAGCAGCATTATCTCAGTTACTTAATTTTTCAGAAAAAGATATTTTAACCATCAACACATTGTTAAAACCTCCAGACTTCCAAGCACATAGGAAATATACAGTTTACCACAGGTAAATTTACAAACAACCCAAGTTAGCACCGCCAGGCCAAGACCGCCGACACTTCCAACTGAGTCTCATTTCCACCTTTCCCTGCTATAGAGGCTTTTCTGTTTTAAAGGCTTATCTGAATTTACAAAATATGCAAGAAATCACTTTTAAATGTACAACGTCAACAATTAATACAAATATGAACATCCTGATACAATGAAGGTGTGGAATCAGGATTTTTTCTTTCGTAACGGCTTTGTAAAAAGGTTCAGAAATCCTTGAAGTCCAAACACCTGGTGTCAGTGCACTGAAATGACCACTCTAATGAGCACAGAGTGCTGCGCCCCACGCAGGCAGAGCTCACACAGAGGCAAGAGGTAATAGGTCTTGGGATATTGCTAACAGTGGTCTAAGGTCTACGCGGATGCAGCCATACATAAAGTGTAACCTTCCATGAAAGTTACATGTATTTGTGCATTTGTGCAATATGATCTCTGACTGTTGGGTTATTTTGGTGTGTGTGTGTTTGAGGAAGGAGCTCACTAAGGCTGTTGCTCTGGCTAACCTGAAACTCACTCTGTATACCAGGCTGGCCCCAAATCCTGAGCAATCCTCTTGCTTCTCTCTCTCAAGTGCTAGGATTAATATGAGCCAGCAGGCCTAGCTGGAAACCTGTAGTTTTAGGTGATACTTTAAAAAGACAGTTCAGCTCTTGAAACGAAATGATCCCATTTAGTAAATTACTCACAGCATGTACTCCACAATAAAAAGAAACAAACTACTGACCCATGAAACAACTTGGATGGATCTCAAGGGAATTATGTTAAGTGAAAAACACCCATTTCAAGAGGTTACATAACATATGATTTCATTTAAACAGCATTTACAGAATAACAAAATTATAGAGGGTGACAGTTAGTGGTTGTCAGGGATTAGAGGAGGCAGCAACGGTTAGAAAAAGGCAGCTCAAGGATCCTTCTGATGAAGAGTTGGATCCTGACTGCGACGGTCAGACAAATCTATACAAACGATGAAATTGCATAGAACCAAATACCTGCTTTGCCTCAGGGCACCGATAACCTCCCCTGACCAGTTTTGTTCTCTGTGCTCTGTAGAGCATTTTCTACTCCATGTAGAGAAACCTTTATTGGGCATTGTTGGGGGGTTGGGAGGGCAGGTGAATTCCTTATCTTTAAAGACGAACCACATGCTCATATATTAAATGAGCTGGAAGATTTGGGGAGATAAAAGTAGACATACAGTTTACTATTCTTGTCTCTCCTTTAGAGTTTTATAAATTAAAAAGGAAACCAAATGTTTCTAGTTTTAAATTAAGTAACATCATAAAGTGAAAAAAAGCAGATTATATATCAGATACTTGGTCTTCTGACACCTGCAATTTCTAAAAGCATTAAGAATATTTTTATTAACAGAGAAATTACAACTACAAACAAATACATGACTCTTTCCAGAAGGCCACTTTGTGATAAGCTCACACACATACAGTGTTCTTGGGTCCCTTAAAGTGCTACCTGCCCCGCCGTGGAGCCACCTACTGCTTTAGAAGGCCTTTCAGAACAGCCCCTGCACTGCTGTCAGGTGACACTGGCAACGGTGTAAACGTGGGCAGGACATCTGAGATGGGCTTCAGAAGAAGATGCCCAGGCCCACCAGGTCCAGGTCCAGCTGGGCTAATCAGGGGCACGGCTGCTGAGCGGGGGGCCAAGAATGGATTCACATCTGCTCTTCTTCCTGCCCTGGATTCTGCTGTATCTAAAAGATAAGATACAGACTTAGTTTCTATCCTTCACAAAGAGATTTAATGAAAGAAGCCTCTAAACACAGTAATAGTTTTATCAAACTCATTAACACAGTTGCTGAGGTTTGTTGCTGAGACAGGGTCTGTAGCTCAGGCTGGCCATGAGCCTCATATAGCTGAGAATGCCCCTCCTACTCTACCTGGAGAGCTGGAATTGTGCTAACAAGCTCAGCTTTAACACAAGCATTTGAGTAATCAATTTGTCACTACTATTGATTTTAACATTCCCCTGCTGATAACACTACTATTAGGCACACGTTTGGGCTATCCTTTATTCAAAACAAGAACACCAACTGACCCTCAAATCCTAAGCATAAAATACTAATCTGTGGCCAACAAGATGGCTCAGCAGGTGAGCGTGCCTACCACTAAGCCTCAGCTCTGATGACCTATTCAGTCCCAGAACCCATGTGGTTGGAGAGAACCAAATCCTCAAGTTATTCTCTGACTTCCAAAAGTGTACAGAGTACACACACATACATATAGACACATTTGTACACAATAAGCAAACAGTATTTTAAGAATTCTAATGTGAATTATGAAAACCTCCACAAAAATTCATTCAAACCACTTTCTGGTAAAATAAACAAACAAAAAAGATCTGTGTGTGCTTCAGGTCTCTATATTTGGCTACTTACAAATTCAGTTTGTATGCTGCTGAGTTCTGGATCCTATAAGCAGAATCTATCTATGAAAAGTAGACGGGCAGAAGTGGGGGAGGCATGGAGACCCTGGCACTCAGAGATAAGCAGGAGGTGAGCCAGGCATGCTAGTCACACAGGGCTGTGCCTTCAGTGTATGGCCGAGACCACACTGGATACTCCTGCAGACTCTTATAGTGAGCTCATCAGTCTATAAAACCTATCCTTATAAAAGGTGTCACCTGAAGTCAATCTATAGAACCCATTTGGAAGATGTCATATGTACTCTACAGTTTTGATTTAGTCATGTCTTAAGTATTATTGGGCACACAGGACTGGGTCATTTATCATCAGATAATTTTTCACCAAATTGTGCTGTCTTAAATAGACCTAAAATAAACACTTGGGGTCCCAAAGTTTGAACCAGCACCAGCTACTTTGTCCTGATGAACCAAACTGTCTTCTTGCCTCATACTGATCTTTACTCTGCTGGTCATAGCAGTCCTAGAGACCCACACACAAAAGAGAAGAAATGAAGAAGGAGGAAAGGTACAAAAGGAGACAAGGACTGTTTGTATGCATAACAAATGTACTGTATCCTCAAATACTAGTTATACCTGAAAACTGCATTCACTGTAACAACTCTGAAATGATGGTGTGTATGTTGCAAGGTAAATACTTTTCATACCTACCTGAGAGATGAAGGCAAGATTTCCCAATGACTATAATACCTATGAAAAATGCTGGCATATCATATTATAGTGATGCAACAATAATTACAATTAATTTACCAAAAGAACAAATAATGTATACATATATGACTCAGTCATCGTGTCAGCATTCAAAGGCTGGAGACATTCTCAATAGTATCATCTCTCAACCAACTTGGGTAGTTATAATTCATTTTCATTTGAATAAGAATTTGGCTTATGACCTGTCTTAGGGGCTACAATTCTGCCTTATTACCCAAGGACACTAATAACTTAATTGGTAAGAATCAAGCAAACCCTTGGAAGTCCCTTCTTAAGCAATGGGAAACTAAAAAAGCAGGCTCCTAAGACAAAGACAGACACAATCTCATCCCATTCAGTTATGACTGAGCACTTCTGGATTCCCACTTTGGATTTCCTGTGACCAACAACTTTCCAAACTGGAAAAGCTCCTGTGCTGCCTTTTAAGCTCTATGCTCTAGAAACACAGCAACACTGAGATCAACAGCCTGCGAACACAAGTGGATACAAAGTTTTACACACACTGTGAACACAGGACGACACTACAAGCTGTAGAATGACCTAAGGTCTACATGCTGTGAACACAGGAAGACATAAGGTCTACATACTGTGAACACAGGACAACACTACACTCTGTTAACAAAGGACAACACTACAAATTGTAAACACAGGAAGACACTACATGCTGTGAACACAGGAAGACATAAGGTCTACATGCTGTGAACACAGGATGACACTAGTCTCAACACACTGTGAACACAAGACGACACTACAAGCTGTGAACATAGAATGACCTAAGGTCTACATGCTGTGAACACAGGAAGACATAAGATCTACATACTGTGAACACAGGACAACACTACACTCTGTTAACAAAGGACAACACTACAAATTGTGAACACAGGAAGACACTACATGCTGTGAACACAAGAAGACATAAGGTCTACACGCTCTGAACACAGGACGACATAAGGTCTACACGCTCTGAACACAAGACGACACTAGTCTCTACACACTGTAAACACAGTGAGGACACTAAGCTTGTGCCCTCCATGCAAACTCTGCTAAAACTGCCCACCTCTGACTGACACATATGTCTAGTAGGGCTCTGATGAAGGAGAGGGAGAAAGGGAGAGGGAGGGAGGGAGGGAAAAGGAAGAAGGGAGGAAAAGGGAGGGAGAGAGAGAAAGAAGGAGAGAGAGAGAGGAGGAGGGAGGGAGAGGGAAGAAGGGAGGGAGAGAGAAAGGGAGGGAGAGAGAGAGGGAGAGAGAGAAGGGAATGATTGAATTTTAAAACTTCTAGAAGAGAAATTCTGTAATATTTTATCTAAATTCAATTATGGTGTATGATATGAACTAGGAAGCATATGATATGCTCCTTAAGTCTATACTAAAATATGTAAATTATTGGGAAAAAGAGATTGGTTTATAGTTTAGTGAATAACTAACTTTCAACTCAAGAAATGTTACTATATACCAATAGCATCAATATAAAACAAGTAAGACCATTACAACTCAGTGGGATCAAAATTACACACATGTAACCACCAATTATTTCCTTCTAGACAGACCTTTCTACATGAAGGGTGTGTGCCACATTCTTAGATGTTTAGGTCAGTTTAACTAAGCCAACATTATGTATATTATTTATGTGACAAAGTTGGGTTATTGAATAATAAGTCCAAAACTGAAAATCATTTTCAGACTATAAATTATGCTTGTAACTTTAATAAGAAGTACCATCAGAGAGAAATGAAAAGGGGACAAAGCAAAGATGTAACTAGCTCACTAACATGTCCAGGATAGTAATTCAAAGTGACTTATACTGATAATTAAAATAAAAATGCCAGGCAGTGGTGGCACATGCCTTTAATCCCAGCACCTGGAAGGCAGAGACAGACAGATTTCTGAGTTCGAGGCCAGCCAGGTCTTCAGAGTGAGTTCCAGGACAGCCAGGGATACACAGAGAAACCCTGTCTCAAAAAAACAAAAAAACAAAAAACAAAACAAAACAAAAAAACAACAACAACTAAGTTTGCCAATGATGGCGCATGCCTTTAATTCCAGCACTTGGGAGGCAGAGGCAGGTGGATTTCTGAGTTCAAGGCCAGCCTGGTCTACAGAGTGAGTTTCATAACACCCAGGGCTATACTGAGAAACCCTGTCTTGAAAAAACCAAAAAGATAAATAAATAAATAAATAAATAAATAAATAAATAAATAAAACCGCAAATAAAACTCACAGGTTACTACAATGTCTACAAATATACCTCAGTATCTCTAAATATACTTAGTGTCTATAAATATACTATAATGTATATATGACTTAGGGGTAAACTGCCAATGAAAGATTTCTCATGAAGACTCTGGGAATTATTTCTACATAAAAATAAAAACATTTCATACTGTTTTCATTAGTTAAAACAAATAAACAATAAGCTAAAGAACATATAAGGTGCAAATTTAGCATCATTTGAATTTTAGAAGCAGTATTACAATTTCAAAATACTGAAAACTTTGTCACTATCATGAGTAACAAATCAGTAACAAATCTTAAGCATTTGATTTTTACCACTGAGGGAAACCACGTCCCTAATTTTACCTCTAAAGCTCTCAGGTATGCCTGGGTCAACTTTCCTTCTTCCTGGAGAATCTAGAGGCTTCAGGTCATGAACTGACAGCTTTGGGGGCGGGGCAGATGGATGAGATTCTGTTTCCAGAAATTTAACAAAGAGTTCTGAAAAAGACTAAGAGAAAATATTTTGGTATATTACTGGGGTTGTATTAACCGATGCAGGAGAAATCTGATTGTACTCAAATGAGAGTGGCGTGCAATCACTTTCTTATGTTCAGCAGGAATGAAGCTAGGTCTTACACTATTGAACACAGACTGCTGATTTGGTCTCAAAGGCGTGTTGGGCACACTTTTCGATCCCCCTCCTAGCCATCCAGCCATCCACCGAGTAACACCTCCTTGATCTTCCGCAAACAGCTGTGAGGACATTTTAAAACAGAAAAATACTATCAATACAAGACAAGAAAATAAGAGCCTCTCCTGTGACTTCAGAAAAAAGTAAACATGCTTTGTAACTCAAGTTCTAGTAAGTGCTGCCTACTGACCGCTTACAGAGAAAACCAAATGCCACCCCAAACAACCTGAAGTAAATGCTCTGGACATGATTATATCACAGAAATTTCAATCATCTGATAAAACAACTGGTTTATAAGTTGTAAAAATACTTAAACTAACACCATATAAACTGAACAAAAGTACCACTTTGATTAAGAAAACTGTATAAGCCCAAGTTATATATACAGTAAAAATAAATTATTTTCTATAATGCCCTACTTAATAAATATAATTAAACATTTAGAACAAGAACCAGGATGTAGCTCAGTGGTGGAGCACTAACATGTGAGGGGCAAGCTAGACTGCATCCCCAGTGAAGACAGAGACAGAAGGAGGGAGGGAAGAGGGTACCACAGAGCAAGAAAATTACAAAGAGAGAGGTGGGGGTGCAGAGGAAGGGGCTCAGCCGAGTGCTTTCACCGCCTCATCACCTGCTCCATGTCCTCCCTTTTGACGCCCAAGATGCTCCCCATGAGTCGCAGCACTTCATGACGCTGGTTTTTAGGTGTGTGGAAGTGACCAATGAAGAGGTTTCTCATGAGGACTCTAGGAAAATCACGGCAGAAACAGGTGAGGGCAACCTAGCATGGCCAATCTACTACAGCCACACCTAAACACTAAACAAAGAAACATTTTCTTATATTTAAACAATGAAATGCTTAATTATAAAGACTGAATAATAAGACACTCTAAAGTAGTTTTTAAAATAAGTTTAATTAGGAATATTTCAGACAACTTGAAAGGCATACTTTAAAAAAAAAAAATCCCTTATTAAGCTACCCATTTCTTTAGACCCATAGCCAACTAAGGAGGTATCACATAAGTAATTCTCAACACCTGAGTAGGTGATTATCATTGAGACATAAAAATGAGCCGGGCGGTGGTAGCACACGGCTGTAATCCCAGCACTCTGGCAGGCAGAGGCAGGCGGATTTCTGAGTTCGAGGCCAGCCTGATCTACAAAGTGAGTTCCAGGATAGTCAGGGCTATACAGAGAAACCCTGTCTCAAATAAAACCAAATCCAAAAAAACAAACAAAAAAAAATGGAGATAGGTGTTATGCATCCGCAACCATATTTATTAAAAATTTAAATAATATTTTAGATTTAAAAATATTACATAAATAACCAGGCTTCAGATCTACATTTAAACGTGTTAGATATGTTTACCTAAGGGTAGTGAAGAGAAGAAAATATTAATAATAACCTTTTATTTTCTAAGATTTCATATAGAAGTGATTTTTTTTTAATTCTTACATATGGTTTTGAGAAAAGAAATGAGTTAGGAAACAGACTTTAAAAGTAAAAGAAGGTAAGTTATTCTATTGACTGTCATAAAAACTACACCTGCTTGTACAAGAAAAGGAAAGGCTTCTTGAACTATAGTCATGTGCAAACATCTACTGTAGCTAAGCTGTTCTATGAAAGCAATTCCTGTAAAACAAAAGAGGAAGCCAAGAGGCAGTGCATACTTGTCCACTTTTCCTTCTGTACTGTTCACCAAGTTCATCAGCTTCTTCTGCGCGTCGTCCAGCATCTCCTGGTGGAGCTCATCTGATTTAAGAGGAAGTGGATAAAAACAGCATTAATGACCAGCATGGACAAATGCACAGTGAGACTTTCTCAGAAATGTGAATGCATGCCCGGTTCTACTGGAGAATGGCCAACTGCTGCCACCTTTTCTTTGGTTCAAGGAACTTGGACTTCTATTACAGAAATTACCTAGAAGGCAAGGGAGGCAGTATTCTGCATGGTCTGCCCCCAAGCAAATGATCAGTTAATTAACAGAAATGTAAACATCACACAGGTGTCCATTCTCTTTGAAATTTGCAGGCAATGAGCAAACTGTCGGCCCTGTGTTCTTGCACATTGTGTTTCCAGATCAACTCTCTTAATGGGAGGGAATGAAAAGGACAACTTTAGATTTCCCTTGCTCGATTTTCCTGGCTGGGCTCTACTGTTTGTTGGTGAGTCAAAGAGTATATAAGAAACTAACACCCTGGCTGAGCTCAGCTGACAGGGCAAAGGACTCTTCCGAAAGGAAACCACACCGAATAATGAAGAACACGCCTCTCATGTGCTAATCAGGGTGCAATGCTGCTGGCTTGACTTAAAAGGATGTTTAAAAAATTTCTAAATTTGTACTTTAAAATTAACAAAACCTGTAAAATGGTTGGAATCCAGGCAATTTTTATAGGTAAAGTGTATATTAAATTAGGAGACACCCTGTTCACAAGCCAATCATGCCAAAGGACCAGGCCCCTTGGCTAAAGAACCTCTCAGTGCAGCAGTCTACACCTTTCACTAAGAAGTAGACAGCCTGAGCTGAAAGAGGTGCTTGATGATTTTAAGGAGAACCAAAGAGGAGCCCGCATGTAAGGGCAGGGCTAACACACCGGCTCCTCCCCTGCCTGGGAATGAATGGCTAGGGAGACTCTCTCCAGGGACTTCTCCATTCTCTGCGTCATTTCTCTTTCCCATCTCTTGAAACATTAGCATTTTAAATTTTGATAAAGTCTAATTTATTTTTTGTTGGTTTTGCCCAGTACTGTGAAGATTTACTCCTGTATCTTCTAAGCCCTTTGTGGCTTTGAATATAAAATTTAGGACCATGATCCTTATTGAGCTCATTTTTGTGCATGGTATGAGACAGGTGTCTAACCTGACGTCTACCAGAGTTCTCTTCATGGAAAAACACCTGCTTCAGCATTACAGTCTGGTGCTGTTCTTTCAGCATGGTTTTGAAGAGTTAACTGACCATCAATGTCTGGTGTATATTCTGACTCTTGTCTCCTACAAAATTCTGCATGTTCCCTCCCACTGATGAAAACCATTCTGTGTTCCCTCCCCCAACAGAGACCATTCTGCATGTTCCCTCCCCTGACAGAGAGTATTCTGTATGTTCCCTCCCTGACAGAGAACATTCTGCATGTTCCCTCCCCCACAACACACAGACAGCATTCTGCGTGTTCTCCCCCCACACACACACACAGAGCATTCTGCGTGTTCCCTCCCCCGACAGAGAGTATTCTGCGTGTTCCCTCCCCCCACACACACAGAGTATTCTGCATGTTCCCTCCCCCAACAGAGAGTATTCTGCATGTTTCCTCCCTGACAGAGAACATTCTGCGTGTTCCCTCCCACCTCCCACACACACACAGAGTATTCTGCATGTTCCTGCCCCCTGACAGAGAGCACTATGCTATTCACCAGCACTGGCTACTTTCGACTCCATCTGAAGTTCCTCACTTACTTCCTTGCACACTTTCCTGAGATACAGTAGGGCCTCCCCTTTGTCTCCATTCTGCCCCAGACAATGATGCAATGCTGATTTACAGCACTAAGTGCAAATATAAAGCATCCACGTTTAAGGTTTGCAGTGGCTTGTGCTTCCGTAAACTGTAAAATTCTAGATTACAAGATGCTACTCACATTATAGGCCAACTTTACCAAAATAGAGATGGTTGCCATAATCATATCATAAAAACCGAGTCTGTGTCTGGAAAATCTCCTATAAATTTTTCCCTTCCTGTCTTTCAAATAAGGAATTTAAAATTGGATATAAAAGGCAGGGATGGGAGGAGTATTACTGAAGTCTAACTCAATAAAGAGCATTTTCTCCTGGATTCTTCAAATCCTTTACACTGTGGGCATGTGTCGGTATTTGGGCCTTTTCTTAGTATTATTACATTCTAGATCCAACAGAACTCTCGGCCACTGGAAAAACACCAAATTAGCAAGCTGAAGCAGGAATCTCAGAATACCTGTTGAGAAACAGCTCAAACCCCCCACTCTAAGCACAGGTGCCTGTGTGCTCACACAGCGGCCACAGGGGAGCACCACTCTCTGCCTAAGTCCCTTGAGACAGAGTCTGTGACTCACTGAAGGGTCACTGGAGATCCCCACAGTGCTGGGGTCATGGGAATGAGTGTAACCACGTGGCCCTTTACATGGGGACTGGGATCCAAACTCAGATTTTCATGCTTGCACAGCAAGTGCTCTTACGAACTCCCCTCATCTTTAGCCCTGCTACCTTCTCATTCTAAAATATGTTTTATACTGATTACATTTCAAATGACAATGATTTGGGGACATATGTTATTTTGGATAAATTATAACAATTAGCTTCATGGGTCTCAGTACGTCCTACTCTTGCAGAGGAGCCAGGTTTGGTTCCCAGAGCCCATCTGGTGTCTTACAGCCACACGGAACTCTAGGTCAGGGATCTGATGCTCTCACAGACATGTACGCATGGTACACATAAAGCCATGCAGACACACGCATAAAAATAGTAACCTTTTGCCGGGTGGTGGTGGCGCACACCTGTAATCCCAGCACTCTGGGAGGCAAAGGCAGGAGGATTTCTGAGTTCGAGGCCACCCTGGTCTACAGAATGGAGTTCCAGAACAGCCAGGGTTATACAGAGAAACACTGTCTCGAAAAAAAACCAAAAAAAAAAAAAAAAATAGTAACCTTTTTAAGATTTTGCCTTTATTTTATGTGTTTGGGTATCTGCATGCATATCTGTGTACCACATGCATGGCATCAGATCCCCTGAGACTAGTGCTGAGAGACAGTTGTGAGCTGCCATGTGGGTGCTGGAAATCAAATTCAGATCCTTTGGAAGAGTAACTGCTGAACCATTTCTCCAGTGCCAATATATTTATTTATTCCTTTTTACTATTTCAATGTAGGCATAAAACAAAAACTTACATCAAGCATGGTAGTTAGTACATGCTTGCAATCTAAGCATTCAGGAGTCCAGGGCAGAATTCCTAATTTGAGGCCACCCTGAGGTGTGTGTGTGTGTGTGTGTGTGTGTGTGTATGTGTATTTGAAAGACAATTTCACTTTGATATAGTCAAAGCCAGCCTAAGCTTTGTCAAAAGAGAAAAGGGAAGGAGGGGGAGAACTGCACAAGGTTCATAGCTTATTTGTATTGGACAGTATGTTCCTACCACATAAACCATATAGTAATCTACATTACACTCTCTCCTGTCTAAACAAACTAGAAAAACAAAAAGTGAGCTGCTAAGCCAGAAGACAGTTTAGCAGGGGAAAGCACTGCTCTGTGAGCCTGGTGACCTGAGTTTTATCTCTAGAATCCACAGAAAGGTGGAAAGAGAGAATTGACTAGGAAATTGTCTTCCAACCCCTATGTGCACCATAACATAGATATATGGCCCAGTGCACATCATATGTACACAGAATAACAACTAATAAAAAACTATTTTATAAACAAGCTGGGTATTGTGGTTTGCACCTGCGGTTCCAGCTGCTGAGGAGGCCAAAGCAGAAGGATCAGTTGAGCTGAGAGTCTAAAGCCAGCTTGGGCAACAGAGTGAGGCCTCATTTCCAAGAATACCAAACAAACAAAGGCCTGTGTGATAAATAAACATCTGCAGAGTAAAACTCCTAAGGCAAAGGTTCTGATAAAAGGTATTTTAATAATGTAAGTCAGAAAGCCAAAGCACCCTTAAAGTCAACATTTAAAACTCACTATTGGTCCTGCCCTAATGCACTATGGAATGTGCAGGGCTGCTTCAGACTCATGTGCATAAATGTACTATGACATTTGAGTAGACAAAGGAGAAATAAAAGGACCAAGAGGGAAGCATGGGAGGGAACGGATTAATTTTGAGAGCTTGGAAGAAAAGAAAGGCACACACCCTTTCCAAAGTCCCTCAAGACTCATCTTTTTCTCCAGCAACACTTAACTCTTCTCCCCTCAGAAATTCTGAATATTTCTCTACAAAAACTGAACTCAAACCACAATTTGAAATCAGAACTATATTTATATGGGCAGGCAAAGTATTCTTATTCAGAAATGGGTTCTAGTCCAAATATAACAGTACTGTGAATAATTTCACATACACCCAAGTAATTCTTTAGAAATGCAAGCTAGGACTGGGGGCACCTTCAAGTCAAGCAATGAGTTAGCTGAGCCTAAGTCTAATCTGGAGAAAGCATGACTCTAAGTGCGTGACACTGTAAATCTTCCATTACAGCGCTCTTAAATACCCATGATGCCATGGCTTCAGAATCAAAATCGAATGTGCAACGAGTCAGCACATCGTAACTTTTCATTTTACTTGTGATTAATGACAGTGCATGATACCATCTTCAGAAAACATCTCACAGTGTGTCATAGCTCTTACATTTATCTGTTATCTCAAAACTAACTGTCTATGAAGTGGTTTACTCCAGTCAGCTGAATGAGATAACAGTAAAGACCAGAGAGACCCAGAAACCCCAGTGAGGACCAGGTTCTCAGAGCCAGGGCCTCTTTCATCTGATTTCCTTCCTTCCTTCCTTCCTTTTTTCTTTTTTCTTTTTTTTTTTTGACAGGATCTCATTACGTAGCCCTGGCTGTCCTGGAACTCACAGGACAGCCTGTAGACCAGGCTGGTTTCAAACTCACAGTGACCTCCCTGCTACCTTTGCCTCCTAAATGCTGAGAGTAAAAGCATGCACCACCATGCCTGGCTTTCATTTGATTTCTTTTTTGTTTTTTAATCCTAATCTTTTTTAATTTACTTATTTATTATGTATACAGCATTCTACCTGCAAGTATGCCAGCAGGCCACTAGAGGGTACAAGATCTCATTACAGATGATTATGAACCACCATTGAACTCAGGACTTCTGCAAGTACAGCCAGTGCTCTTAATCTCTGAGCCATCTCTCCAGCTCCTCAGCTGATTTAAGATAGCAATTAAATTTTTGCTTCAATCAACAACCAAACATTTTGATTGATATTCATACTTTGAAATTTCCCTCCTTATTTTGCATTTTTCTCATTTTTAAGAGCCAATGTAAAAGAGTGAATAGAAGAAAGAAAAAATGTTTGAAAGACAATTTCACTTGTCTGTATAAATGTAAATAAGTAAATCAGATGTGAGATCTTATTTGCATTGGCAATCTTTACAATTTTCAAAAATATTTGATTTTTAAATATGTGGCTGTGTGTAGGTAAATGTATGCCTTAGTTAAGGTTTCTGTTTCTCTGAGAAAAGAAAATGACCAAAAACAATTTGGGAAGGACAGGGTTTATTTCAATTGGTAGTTTCATAGCACAGCCATCACTGAGGAAATGAAGCAGAAGCCATGGAGGAATGCTGCTTACTGGCTTGCTCCTATGGCTTACTCAGCTGCTTTCTTATAGCACGCAGGACCACAAGCCCTGGGGTGCATCACCCACAGTAAGCTGGGTCCTCCCACACCAATCAAGAAAATGCACTACAGGCTTGTCCACAGGCCAACTGGGTCAAGGATATTTCTCTCAACCGAGGCTCCCCTTTCCCAGATGACTCTACCTTTTGTCAAGCAGACATAAAACTATCCATCCCAGTGTACACGAGCACAGTGCCAGAAGCCAGAAGAGGGTACCCAGGACCCTGGAGCTAGAACTGTCGGTGGCTGTCTGGGTATGTGCTGGGAACCAAACTTGGATCCTCTGCAAAAGCAGTACATATTCCTAACCAGTGAGCTGTCTCTCTAGTCCCCAGAATAAATCTAATCTTGATACAATGTTAAATTTAATATAATTCAGCTTCTTTGTTTAACTATAACCCCTGTGTGTGTGTGTGTGTGTGTGTGTGCGCGTGCGCGCGCGTAAGCCAGAGACTGACATCAAGTTTCTTCTATGACTGCTCTCCTCTCATTCTTTACACCCCATCCCTCTATGCTTGGTCTATTCAGTGCTGAGGATTAAACTCAGGGGCTTGTGTGTGTTATACAAGTATTCTACCAACTGAGATATTTCCCCAGCCCTAAAGTAACACTTAAAATTCTATTTGTTGGCAATAAATTTATTTCATTAATATAGTACAATATCATCATATGAATTCTACAATATCATGATTTGTGGTGAAAATAAAAGAGACTTGCTGTGTTACATTGTTAACTCGAATCACTCTGCACACTTGAAAGACGTGAGAGACAGAGGGAAGGGAATGAGAGGGAAAGGTGAGGGGCAGGGAAATACTGAGAGTTTTTTCAGCTCTGAGGATTGAATCTAGTAAGAATCAAGTATTCTATCACTGGAACAGCCCAAGTGATTTTATATAGTTACACACCTTTATGTGTAAGTGTTCACATGTGTGCACGGCAAGAGGGAGGCAGGCATACAGGTGTGTATGCATGTGTATGTGTGAGACAGCCAGAGGCCATTGCTGGATGTTCTTCTCAATTAAGTCCCTATTTTCTCAGATGGTTTCCCACTGACCCTCACATTCACTGACTCCCCTGGATTGGCTGGCCACAAGGACTCAGAGGTCCTTTTGTCTATCCTCTCCAACACTGACATTACGGGAGAGGCAATAAACTCATGTCCTCACGCTTGAATGATAAGCACTATATTAACTTAGCCTTCTTACCAGCCCTCACATATATAATATTATTTTAATGCCAGCAAATCAAATATGTTTTCCCTTTCTATCAGTCTCCATCAACCCTCTGTTATCAAATCAGATCACTTACAGCTCCATATAGAAAGTTTTAAAGCAACCTTATATAGTATATATTTTTTAAACATTTTGCATAGACAAGACATATCCCAAAAGATTGGGCTGCAATTTTATCCCTGAAAAGGAAAGCTGTAATACTTTTCCCACTTAATTCCATGTAAAATCCTCTAAGAGCAAAAGGTTTACTGGGCCTCAGCATCAATCTCACTTCTAAAAGCTTCCTATTGCAAATCCTCATGCACAATGTCCCAAGAAGTGCCCCGTTCTGCCCACACATGGAATTTACAAAGTTCTAACTGAAGGAAAGCCACAATCTATCACATGAAAATCCCAATTTCACCTCCCTTGCAAGGCTTAAGATCTGAAGCACTGGATTCCCAAGCCTACGCAGCAAATAGTGGGGCTGAGCTGAGAATTTGCTGCCCCTACAAGAAATACTTCAACTCATCAGTTTTGACCACACCAACACACCCTCTACACCAACACACCCTCTACACCAACCACCCTCCACACCAACACACCCTCTACACCAACACACCTACCACACTAACACATCCTCTACACCAACACACCCTCCACATCAACACACCCTCCACACCAACACACCCTCCACATCAACACACCCTCCACATCAACACACCCTCTACACCAACACACCCTCTACACCAACACACCCTCTACACCAACCACCCTCCACACCAACACACCCTCTACACCAACACACCTACCACACTAACACACCCTCTACACCAACACACCCTCCACACCAACACACCCTCTACACCAACACACCCTCTACACCAACCACCCTCCACACCAACACACCCTCTACACCAACACACCCTCTACACCAACCACCCTCCACACCAACACACCCTCTACACCAACACACCCTCTACACCAACCACCCTCCACACCAACACACCCTCTACACCAACACACCTACCACACTAACACATCCTCTACACCAACACACCCTCCACATCAACACACCCTCCACACCAACACACCCTCTACACCAACACACCCTCTACACCAACACACCCTCTACACCAACCACCCTCCACACCAACACACCCTCTACACCAACACACCTACCACACTAACACACCCTCCACACCAACACACCCTCTACACCAACACACCCTCTACACCAACCACCCTCCACACCAACACACCCTCTACACCAACACACCTACCACACTAACACATCCTCTACACCAACACACCCTCCACATCAACACACCCTCCACACCAACACACCCTCTACACCAACACACCCTCTACACCAACACACCCTCTACACCAACCACCCTCCACACCAACACACCCTCTACACCAACACACCTACCACACTAACACACCCTCCACACCAACACACCCTCTACACCAACACACCCTCTACACCAACCACCCTCCACACCAACACACCCTCTACACCAACACACCTACCACACTAACACATCCTCTACACCAACACACCCTCCACATCAACACACCCTCCACACCAACACACCCTCTACACCAACACACCCTCTACACCAACACACCCTCTACACCAACCACCCTCCACACCAACACACCCTCTACACCAACACACCTACCACACTAACACATCCTCTACACCAACACACCCTCCACATCAACACACCCTCCACACCAACACACCCTCCACATCAACACACCCTCCACATCAACACACCCTCCACACCAACACATCCTCTACACCAACACACCCTCCACATCAACACACCCTCCACACCAACACACCCTCTACACCAACACACCCTCTACACCAACCACCCTCCACACCAACACACCCTCTACACCAACACACCTACACCAACACACCCTTTACACCAGCCCATCCTCCACATTAACACACCCTCAATACCAACACACCCTCCACACTAACACACCCTCCACACTAACACACCCTCTACACCAACACACCTACCACACCAACACACTCTCTACACCAACACACCCTCCACACCTCTATACCAACACACCCTCACACTAACACACCCTCTACACCAACACACCCTCTACACCAACACACCCTCCACACCTCTATACCAACACACCCTCCACACTAACACACCCTCTATACCAACACACCCTCTACACTAACCACCCTCTATGTAATCACATGCATTCTACTCTTTCAACATTTCAGAGTATGCCACCTCATTTCATGTGAATCCCTCCATCTAGAATAATTTCTCCCTAGCTACCAATCTACTTAGCCTGTATGCACCCATCACTTAAAAGATAAATCACTAACTAATCTTTCTTACCCTCCTATACCACTTGTACCAATGGAATAGTACTTGTATAGAAAACTCTTTCTTTTCTTTTGTTTTTGTTTTTTGTTTTTTGTTTTTCTGCCTTCTAAGTGCTGGGATTAAAGGTGTGCGCCACCATTGCCCAGCCAGAAAACTCTTTCAAAACAATTTCTTCTTAAATCTAGTTCTTGGATAATTTTGTTCAACATGCTTTAATCCTACTTACCTGTTCCTACAGAGTCTCCCAGATCCCTCTTCCACTTCTCTACCACCTAACCTTGTGGCTTTTTTCTCTTTTTATAAATGGGAAAAAAAATTAGTACTACTTATTCTGTATCCTTTTATTTATAATCCATCAAGTCCAAGGTGTACTGTCCATATATTTTTGGATATGTGTCTTCCATTTGAGCATGGCTGCCTTACTAGGGACTACATACTTATGAAAAATGACTCTTCTCACAAGGTCTGTCAATTGCCAACAGCTCCCCAGCCAGGGGTGTGACTTCCTACTTGCCTCCTGCTGGCTGCTGGCTTCTGTCTGACTTGGGCTTGCATAGTCTGTGTGCATGCTGCCACAGCTGTGAGTTCAAATATGCAGCTTTCTGCTGTGTCCTTGCATGCACTTGATTACACATCTCCTTCTCCCCTGCCTGACTGCAAACCTTCTGAAGGAGCCCGATCTAACCTCAGGGCCTAGTTAGTGCTCAGCAGATAAACAGGGAGTACTGGATATAACAATGAATGAATGACTGGTGTTTTGGGGAAAGGACAAATAAAATAAATTACAGACCGAGTGATTCAGCCATTACTCAGGAAAAGAAAAGAAAGTACACAAAATATTCTCATGAGTACATGATTTAGTTTCCCCTTTGTTTATAAAAATTAGTTTTCAACTGTAATTTCTAAAACATCGTTTAGCTATTAATGTCAAACTCATTTAAAAAGTACAAAATAGCTTATTTACCTATTCTTTTCTCTTTATTTAAGTGTTGGCATTGTCGAGCATACCCAGATGTTTATATCATTACAAATAACTTTTAACCATTTATGGCAACTCAGAAAATTTCATCTGGTACGTCTTATATGTTTCCTCTAAAACCACCACTTCTGCCAAAAACATCTATAAAGAACTCTCTCAAAAGATTTGGGTAACAAAGCGTCTGGGAATGTATTTGGCTTATGTTCAACAGGACATTATATGTTTTCTTGTATAAATCATTTCCTAGAAAATGGAATGTCTTTATTTAAAATAAAAGCCAACCATTCAGCATCATAAAGGTAGTTCCATGTGAAATGTCTCAAGCTCACTTTGCCTCTGTAGCTTTAAAACATGTTTTCATGCTTCACATGTTAGAGTAAGTTTTATGGGGGCTCATTTTATACACACTTAATAGATTTTCTTTTTAAAAATATTCTAAGGAAATTTTTCCATTTTCAACTCATGGGAGACATTTTAAAAAGTATCCACTATTATTTAAAATTAGTTATAAAAGCCTTAAGGCACAAGCACAGGGCTTGGGGTAACACAGATAACTTTCCTGGCATGTGCAAGACTTTAGGTCTGTCCCTAGCATAGGAACAGTGAAGACATAAACTATTTTTACCCTGTCAAGGTATAAACTAGCAGGTAGAACAAAAGATGTTCCTAAGGCTAGAACTAAGTTTCTATAGCTTATGAAACATACTTTTCTTCGCATACCACAGAACTTAGTGCTTTTTAGTATTAATTACCAAATCAAAAACCATCTTTTACCTCCCATTTCAATTCTTTCAAATGAACAGGAATTTATCTAAAGGGCAATGAAGAAAACCGAGAAAAGAAAAGCAGCCACCGGCACACATGGCAGCATGTTCTTAATGGCTCCACTGCCATGGCCTTACAGAGGTGATGGTGCCTCCTCCTCCTTAATAACACGTCTCTAAGAGTTCTTAACTCTGATCAACTATATAAAGACACTGTCCTACTCTCTTCACAGGCTGGTGCACTGACTTTAAAAAGTACAGGACAGCATAGGAAAGGAGGAGTGTTCAGGTGAAACGTTGAAAGAACATCTCCAGAAGGACAACAGCAGCCCCTGGTCCAGTCAACAATGCCTATTAAATACAGCTTCCACGGGCTCTCTTAGCTTAACTAGTTCCTATGGCAGAAATAGTTTTCACAATTGCTAAGTGAAATCCTTCTAGTGGCTTAACACTTTCCTTACATCTCTGTCCCTTAACAGTGTTCTAGAGGAATTAAAGATGCCACTTAGGGCCACTGCTGTGTACAACTGTCTTAAATTACTATTTTACAATGTTTGTCACATGCCATTCCTTAGCTCCTTGAAAGGGGGCCTAGCCAGTGTTCTTCCCAGCAACCAACGGGAAGCTGAGCAGCTGGTCTTTATTAGGTGCTTACTGACCAGTAAAGCACCAGGCGCCTGTCTTCATGTTTCTCATACAGGGCCCATAAACGCCCTTACCTCAAAACCATGGCTGCACGTACCTGACATTAACAATCACACGCTCTGAGAGGGACTGAGGTAATCCATGTTCTGCTGCTTTAGTACTGGGATCATATATAACCACTCTTTCCTTGTGTCTGGCTAGATTGAATCATATCTAGGTATGAATGATATAATCAACCACTCTGAATTAAATACTTCTTAAAGTAAATTTCCTAATATTGTCTAAATGTTTAAAAAAGAGTATCAACTAATCATTAGCCTACAGAGGCTTAGAAATAAAACAATACTTTGCCTTTATAATTCAAGCGTCTGTGTATTTTCTTGCAACAAGAACTAATTTGTCTTTTTCAAAATTGTTTCTCCTGGCAAAAACTTTTGCTGTCTGGCCAACTTTTGTGTTAAAAATAAAGTACAGTGTTACAACATCAATCAACATGTAAAGTACTTAATGACTTATAAAAACATACAGGGATACTTTTTGAAATAAGTAAGCCAATCAAGAATTTATTTATATTATCAAATCAAGAATACAGCATTGAGAAAATAAAATCACATTTGTGTTTAGAGATATGAAGGTGGCACTAAGCGCTGAGGTAATTTAAGAAAACAGTTAGAAACTATTAAAGGCAGGAATAACTTAAAGACACAACATAACTAACTGTCGCAGTGTTCCTTTCCTGTCTGGGCCACACTGGCTCCCTGGGCTTTTTCAAATAGCAGTTGTACAAGCTGAAATAAGCACAACTTTCTTTAATACTGACCCCTAGACTGAGCCCACAATTCCTACTTACTACTAATAAGTATTCACTGTATTTTACACAAATAGGAACCTGCCCTACCAGACTCATGGAAGAAAAACTGAAAAATTTCGACTCCTAGAGGTTTAAATAGGTGCTTGTGCAAATACCAAACACTATATAGTAAGCCACAGACTTTTCTTTATGTGACCATGTCTACTGTGAGAGGCTCAGGTAAATATCAAACACTATATAGTAAGTCACAGACTCTTCTTTATGTGACCATGTCTACTGTGAGAGGCTCAGGTAAATACCAAACACTATATAGTAAGTCACAGACTCTTCTTTATGTGACCATGTCTACTGTGAGAGGCTCAGGTAAATACCAAACACTATATAGTAAATCACAGACTCTTCGTTACGTAACCATGTCTACTGTGAGAGGCTCAGGTAAATGCCTTTGACATCATGGCACCTGGCACCTAGATGTCACAGACAGACAAGTGATTTGGTGCAGAACTCACCATCTCCCCTCCACTGACAGCTCAGGCCCAAGAAGGCCTTGGCGAATCCTTTGGGTGCCCAGGGTTCCTTTGGCTCACCACATCTTCCAACTACCACTGCAGATGCACTGCCCTTCTAGCTAGCCAGGTGATTTTCCCAATACATGCTTCCACTTCTTAAAGAAGTCATTTCAACAGTGAGGGCACAGTAAAAAGGACACCACTACATCTCCAAAGGAACCACAGAGAGAAAAAGACAATGCAGGCACTTTATAAACACCCATTTCCTTGATAGGAACGATCAAAGCTTGGGTGCAAGTAAAGACATCTGCAAGGAATCTCAATTTCTATAACTTATAAAGGCGACGGATGTTCTACATCAATGGCAAATGAGTAAGGAAGACTCAACATTATAGCCTTTGGTAGGGCACTTGCTCATATCAGATCCTCTACTGGCTCCTTGCTGCCTATTTCCAGGCCTACTTGTGATTCAGAGTTCCCATGCTAATCAATTCTTATAAAATCAAAACTCAGAACAAAGTCTCAGAGGGAGGTTATCCCAATGATGCCAGCTCCCTTACATTTATTACTATTTTTGTTGTGTTCACTTTGGGGTCTCCTGGGGGATCTAGGCCAAGTTATTTAGGTTTTACCTGTGGGCCAGTGGTTCTTGTGGGCTTATTTTCTGAGTGTCCACATCACTGTTCCTGTTTTAACAGAATCTCTGTTGTTCCAACTACTTCTCTTTGTGTTTTCTGATCTCTATTTTGTGATACATGGTATATATTTCTTAATTTCTAAACAACAGTGTTACTGCTATGGCAACAGAGACATCAGCCAGCGCATCCCTAGGCTTCTTTACCACCTACCCAATCACTTTAAATCATTACTAACTAAACCCAGCCCCAGAAAAGATTCAAGGCCCTGGCTATGCCTAAACAAGAATTAAATTTAATGATGCCGTCTCTGTTAGCTGTTGGACCCACCCTATCATTGAGGTTCAGTTGATAATGAATACAGGCATCAGCTTTAGAGAACTGACAGAACTGGGAACCTTTACAAGAACCAAACCCAAGTGTACTGAGCTCCTGGGGGTAAAGCCATGAACAACCATAGCTAGTTAAGTCACACTAGCCACTCTTCACAGTTGCCCAGTACTCACTTGAGAATGTGCCCTCTCGCCTACTGGGTATCAGCCGGAGCATGAACTACCATCAAGAAGACAAAACCATAAAACCTGGACCCGACAGGCAACACAGCAGTCACAGCTCACTATCCAGGAGGACTGACTGGACAGCAGGGCTCTCCGAATGGCTCTCGGCCCATTAGACTCAGACTCAAATGGAAGCAAATGGAATCCAGTAAGCGAGCCTCACTCAGCTGTAAAAGGCATGGCAGAAGAGCACACCCCAGTAAGCTGAAGCACTGCCAGAGAGAACACGGAAAAAAGACCTACTTTGCTTTTTAAGTTCTTCAATTTGTTCTTCTTTTAAATCTAACTGTTCTGTAAGTCTTGACGCTGAATCCAGTGCAGCATTTGCTTCATCCAAACGTTCCTGGGGGGAGGGGGAAGTTTATTAAACACAGTATGCAAAGAGTCTTGCAAACCACTGGGCTGAGAGGTACTTCAGAATCAACCAATAGTTCAGCCAATGGTGAAACCGCACCTCTGTGACTATGGGCAAATTTATGCAACCTACTGACCTCATACTCCTTTACAATGGATCAATGGGGCCAGGCAGTGGTGGCACACGCCTTTAATACCAGCACTTGGGAGGCAGAGGCAGGCGGATTTCCGAGTTAGAGGCCTGGTCTGCAGAGTGAGTTCCAGGACAGCCAGGGCTACACAGAGAAACCCTGCCTCAAAAAACCAAAAAATAAAAAATAAAAAAATACAATGGATCAATGCCCTTTTACAGACACTAAATAAAGATGATACTAAAAGATAATATAAAAAAATTATGTAACAGTAACAACTTAAAAAATTAAAAGATATATAAAGTCTATTAAATACAGCAATAAATGTTTTTGTTTTTTTAAGTTTTCGTAGGCTAACATGTAAGCAGTCCCCCACTTCTTGTATGAGGACCACCATCAACAGGAATGCACGGGCAGGTTCAGCAGCAGCAGGCACAGGACCCACAAGAACACGTACTGTCCGGACATTGGCCTGGATCTACTCTTCCTTATGAAGAGCTCACTGTGTTCACAGCTTGTGGCTTTCTACCTTGCTGTCTCACCATCAGTTTGTGCAAGTCCCTGGTACAGGAGACAGAAACCCTGTTCTCTGGGCAATGAAAATGAGGTCACGAATTTGTCTACTGACTACTAGCCTTTTAGTCCCTTTGTAGGGACAAAGGTTCTCCTTTACTCTTATAGTTTCTTGAGTTTAATGGGGATTAAAATCTTCCTTACTTCTAGACTGTACATATAGTCAAGAGTTTATTGTAAAATATCTTGTTTTCTGTATTTAAATTTGCAATATAGTATTTCTCAATAAATGCACTTTTGATAATCCCTAGCCTACTACATGTCTGAAGAACCACCCAGGTCATCACACCATCAAAAACACTCTCAGGGAGGGACCACAAGACTGATGTCCAGGGTAGTTGGACCAGTGTGCACTCCCACCAGCAATGAGGGAGTATTCCTCTTTCTCCACACCCTAGCTAGCATGTGCTGGCACTTGAGTTATTAGCCTTGGCCATTCTGATGGAATCTCAGGGTAGTTTCGATTTGTATTTCCCTGATGAATAAGGATGTTGAACACTTTTTTAAGAGCTTCTTGGCCATTCGAGATCCCTCTGTTGAGAATTCTTTAACTCTGAACCCCATTTTTTAATTGGGTTATTTGGTTTTTTGGAGTCTAACTTCCTGAGTTCTTTATATATTTTGGATATTGGCCCTTTTTTGGATGTAGGAATAGTGAAGATCTTTTCCCAATCTGTAGGTTGCCATTTTGTCCTATTGACAGTGTCTTTGCCTTACAGAAGAAGCTTTTCACTTTCATGAGGTCCCATTTGTCAATTGTTGGATCTTAGAGCCTGAGCCATTGGAGTTCTGTTCAGGAAAATTTCCCCTGTGTCAATGTGTTCTAGGTTATTTCCCACTTTCTCTTCTATAGATTCAGTGTATATGGTTTTATGTGGAGGTCCTTGATCTACTTGAACTTGAGCTTTGAATAAGGTGATAGATATGAATCAATTTACATTTGTTCTATATGCAGACCAGCATCATTTGTTGAAGATGCTGTCTTTTTTCCACAATATGTTTTTGGTTTCTTTGTCAAAGATCAAGTGACCATAGGTGTGTGGGTTTATTTCTGGGTTTTCAACTCTATTCCATTGATTGACCTGTCTGACTCTGTATCAATACCATGCAGTTTTTATCACTATTGCTCTGCAGAACAGTGAGAGGTCAGAGATGGTGATTGTCCAAAAGTTCTTTTGTTGTTGAGAATTGTTTTTGCTATCCTGTTTTTGTTTTTGTTTTTTTCATATGAAGTTAAGAATTGTTCTCTCCATGTCTGTGAAGAGTTGTGTTAGAATTTCAGTGGGCATTGCATTGAATCTTCAGACTGCGTCTGGTAAAAGGGCCATTTTTATTATGTTAATCCCACCAATCCATGGGCATGGGAAATCTGTCCATCTTCTGAGGTCTTCTTGGATTTATTTCTCCAGGGACTTGAAGTTTTTCTCATACAGATCTTTCACTTACTTGGTTAGAGTTACACCAAGATAATTCTACCTGAAGACCTAGCTATACCACTTCTGGGTATACACATGCTACACTATATTCATAGCAATTTTATAACCAGGAGCTGGAAACAACCCAAATATTCCTTATATGAAGGACAGAGAAAATGTGGTTCAATTATACAGTGGAATACTTACTATTCAGTTATTAAACACAAGGACATCATGAATTTTGCAGACAAATGGAAATAGAAAATATCATCTTGAGTGAGGTAACACAGATCCAAAAGGACATGCATAGTATATATTCGCTGATAAGTGTATATTAGCCAAAAAGTACAGAATACCCAAGATACAAACCAGACTGTAAGAAGTTTAACAAAAAGGAAGGCCCAAGTACAGATACTTCAATCCCACTTAGAAAGGGGGACAAAATAATCATGGTAGGCAGAGAGAAGGAGGGATGGGGGCAGGATTAGGTATGGGGCTAGACAGGAGAGACGCCTAGAGAAATCAGGAGAATGAATGGAAATATGCAGCTACAGGGGGCTGGGGTGTCCCAGAGAACTAGAATATCAGAGGCTCCCAGGACTCAATGGAGATGACCTTAGTCAAAATGCTCAACAGTGGGGACATGGAACCTGAAGAGACCACCTTCAAAAGACAGACAGCGCCCCTAGTGGAAGGATGGCATCACCATCCTACCTTTAAAATTTTTGACCAGATGATTCTGGACAGTTGTCTTTCAGACTCTAAAAGACCATAGATGCCAGCCCAAGCAACTAAACCCAGCAGAACTCTCAATCACTCACCATAGAAGGAGAAACCAAGATATTCCACGGAAAAAAAGACAAATTTAAATAATGTATTTCTATTAATCCAGGCCTAAAGGGGATACTAGAAGCAAAAATCCAATACAAGGAGGGTAACTACACCAGAGAAAACACAAGGACAAAAAGAGGAATATCAAATTCCGGTAGTTGGGTATATTAAGCTAGAAGTAGCTATGCCAACTACCAAGAGAGAAAAATCAATCAATAGGCCTACGGAGTTGTGATGCCCACAAACCACAGCAATGACCAGCACAGAGAAATGTCACTCGGGGTGCAGGGTGTCTCTTATCTCCTGTCTCCCCTGATCCTGCCCCAACTTTCCCCCTTTCTCCCCTCTCCTACCCACTGCCTCCCTCCCTCTGCCCCCCGTTATTATATGGTTCACCCTTTTATGAGGGATTGAAGCATCTTCACTTGTGCCTTCCTTCTTATTAAACTTAAGGTCTGTGGGTTGTATCATGGGTATTCTGTACTTTTTGGCAAATATCCACTTATCAGTGAGTACATGCATCAGGAAAATGAATAGAAATATGCAGTTGCTGGGGGAGGGGTAAAGGGAAACCTCTAGAAGACCTGGGATGTGAGAGGGTCATCTTGCCTTCATATTTTTTGACCCAGAATTGTTCCTGACTAAAAGAAATACAGGTTCAAAAATGGAGTAGAGATTGTAGGAAAGCCCATCCAATAACAGGCCCAACTTGGGACTTATCCACGTGTGGCAGGCACCAAACTCTGACACTATTACTGATGCCATGTTGTGCTTGCAGACAGGAGTCTACCATGGCTGTCCTCTGAGAAACCCTACCAGCAGCTGACCGAGACAGATGTAGATACTTAAAGCCAACCATTGGATTGAGGTCAGGAGACCCCTGTGGAAGAATTAGGGGAAGGGTTGAGGAGTTAAAGGGGATGGTAACCCCATAGGAAGACCAACAGTGTCAACTAACCTGAACCCCTGGGAGCTCCTAGAGACTAAGCCACCAACCAAAGAACATACTTGGGCTGGTTCATGACCCCCCTCCCCCAGCACATATGTAACAGAGGACTTCCTTGTCTGGCCTCAGTGGGAGAGGATGCACCTAATCCTGTAGAGACTTGATGCCACAGGGAGGGGGGATGGGGAAGTGAGTTGGGGGGAGCTCTACTCTCTCAGAGGCAAAGGGGAGGGAGATTGGGGTTTACAAATAAATGAAACAATGAAAAAAAAAAAAAAACACCCCTTATCCAGATGTGGAGGCATAGGCCTACATTACTAGGATTCTAGAGGCCAGCATGAGCACAGCAAGACCCTGCCTCAAAACAAAACAAAATACTCTGAGAAGCCAAGACTACCAGTGTACATAAGCAGTCTTGTTTGGATAAAACTGCAATTCATGTCTATATATGGTACAAGATGGAACCCAACTTCATTGTTGTCTGCATGGAAGCTTGTCAGTGTCATTCCTTCTACTGTGTTTCCGTGTTGACTCTGAGACAGTGTCTTATGTGGCCTGGCTTGGCTTGGAAAGCCCTCTGCTCACCAGCTTGGCCTTGAACTTACAGAGCTTTGCCTGCCTCCACATCCTGAGTCCTGCAATTAAATCTCTGCCCAGCTAATATCATTTTTATAATTTGTGATTCCTGATCAGGAGGAATAAGCAGATAAACAGCACCTAGTACAATACCCCGAGTCCCAAAACCCTTTCTGCTCTAATGGGCTGGTTCACCACAAAAGTACGGGAGTGGAGCTCAGGGACGACGGTACGATGGCACCGGGGTGTGGCGGTCATGAAATGCTGGCCTGGTACGCAAACCCGGTCACCACTTCTGTGCAGACCATATGTCAAAAACAATGCACGGGCACTCTCAGCTGCAGCAGGCACATGATCCACAAGAACAAATCCCACCTGCTGTGGGGATGTCGGCCATCTGCTGAGGCAGTGCACCCTGAGGAGTAAGAAGCCTGTGACAGGAAGGCAGACCCTCCTCAGAGCCAGAGTTCCGTACCCCAGGAGCAACAGTCAGTCCACTGACTTCTCCAATTGCCACCGCCAAGAAAGAAAAGAAAGGAAAAGGGGGAGGGGGAGAGGAGGAGAGGGGAGGGGGAGAGGAGGGGAGGGGAGGGAAAGGAAAAGGGAAAGGGAAGGGGAAGGAGGGGAAGGCGAAGGGGAAGGCGAAGGGGAAAGGGAAAGGGAAAGGGAAAGGAAGGAAAAAGGAAAGGACAAAGGAAAGGAAAGGAAAGGAAAGGAAAGGAAAGGAAAGGAAAGGAAAGGAAAAAAATTCAAAGTTTCATTTTAAATTTTCAAGTATCTTCTGAACTCTACTTCTGGATTCTCACTCTGTCCCATTGATCTAGATAGAACATGTTGTACTGGCTCTATTCTGATATAATCCTTCCTCACTGCTTTTCTTTGTTCTAATTTTCTTGGTTATTCTGAAGAATTTACCCATGTAAATTACAGACCATGTTTTTGATTTGATCTTGGATAGGTTACAGCCCCTAGTCATCAAGTACAGACCTCACTGCATTCTGCAAGTGTGCTTCAAGCCCTCAAGGAAAACTCATGCTCCTGAGTAATCTGGCAGGTGCTGGTTGGACCTATCGAAAATTCATAAAAGCAGAGATTGGGTGTTCCCCAAATGACAGACTCCCTTTGATAGACAACAGCCTCTTCCAGTACTCACAGGGTTCCCTCCTGCTGTGACCACCCTAACTGCCCGAGGACAACAACTATGTCCAGTGCCTGTGAGTTCCAGACCAGCCTTTGATGTGGTCTTCCCATCTTGACTGCCAGCCCCTCCAAACTTCAGACTTGCTTAACCAGCTCCCACAATCAAGTAGCAATTCCCTGTAATCAATTACATGTGTGTCCACACGGTATACATATAAATTATGTACCCACACCCTCCTTACTGATTCTGCTATCTAAGGGTTGAACTCTCATGAAGTCTGAAACGAAAAGACTTTAAATAGCAATGTTATTATTCCAAATCTATAAATCTAAATTTGGAATAAAGAAAATTTAAGTAATTTTTTAAAGATATAAACATTAAAAAAACAAACCACAGCTTCATAGCATGTATGTTTACATGTATGACAAGGGTTTTTGGTCTGCAGGGTTTGCTGTGCTCAAACTGGAATCCAGGGTGTCACCTGCTCTGTGCAGGCACACCACTGCTCTACAGCCCAGCCCTCTTAAGAGGACGATAGCTGGGCAGTTGGTGGTGCACGCCTGTAATCCCAGCACTCTGGGAGGCAGAGGCAGGCGGATTTCTGAGTTCGAGGCCAGCCTGGTCTACAGAGTGAGCTCCAGGACAGCCAGGGTTACACAGAACAACCCTGTCTCAGAAAAAAAAACAAACCCAAGAAACCAAAAAAAAAAAAAAAAAAAAAAAAAAAAAAAAGGACAATAGAGAAGACATCCTCTTTGCACCTTAGCACTTAACATTTTGTTACCTTGTCATTTGTTTGGATTTTATTTTACTTTTTTACCTCTTATTTTTTTCTAATTTCCTCTTAAGTTTCTTCTGGCTTATTTTGCTCTTTAAAAAATGATAAATTACATTTTAAATTAAAAATAGAACTAGTTTTGTGAAAGATTTGGACTTTTACTTTAAGAGACCACTGGACACAATTAAAAGTGTTGAATAAAAATTTATCTTTTGGGGCTGGAGAGATGGCTCAGCTGTTAGAGCACTGACTGCTTTTCCAGATGATCCTGAGTTCAATTCCCAGCAACCACATGGTGGCTCACAACCATCTGTAATGGGATTTGATGCCCTCTTCTGGTGTGTCTGAAGACAGCTACAGTGTACTCACACTCATAAAATGTTTTTTTAATGTTTATATCTTTAAATAAAATAAATAAATCTTTATTTTTTTAATTTTTTTATTTTCTATATTCTTTGTTTACATTCCAAATGATTTTCCTTTTCCCAGTTTCCCCCTCCCCATAAGTCCCATAAGCCCTTTTTCCTCCGCCCATTCTCCGATCAACCCCCTCCTACTTCTCTGTGCTGGTAATCCCCTACAATGCTGGATCAAGCCTTTCCAGGACCAGGGCCCTCTCCTTCCTTCTTCTTGGGAGTCATTTGATATGTGAATTGTGTCTTAGGTACTCAGAGCTTCTGAGCTAATATCCACTTATCAATGACTACATTCCATGTGTGTTCTTTTGTGATTGGGTTACCTCACTTAGGATGATATTTTCCAGGAGATATAACAACAGAAACGGAGGAAATTCAAAAAATTACCAGATCCTACTACAAAAGTCTATATGCAACACAACTGGAAAATCTGGAGAAAATGGACAATTTCCTAGACAGATACCAAATACAAAAATTAAATCAGGATCAAATAGATCATCTAAAAAGTCCCATATCCCCTAAAGAAATAGAAGGGGGTCATAGAAAGTCTTCCAACCAAAAAAACCACAGAACCAGATGGTTTTAGTGCAGAATCCTATCAGACCTTCAAAGAAGACCTAACACCAATACTCTTCAAATTATTCCACAAAATAGAAACAGAAGAAACACTACCCAACTCATTCTACAAAGCCACAATTATGCTGATATCAAAACCACACAAATAAATCTTTAAAAAGAAAATTATCTTTTGGCTGGTTGTAGTGATACACACCCAGTTTAATCCCAGAACTTGGGAGGCAGAGGCAGTAGGATTGCTATGAATTCGAGGTCAGCCTGGTCTATACAACAAGCTCTAAGATAGCAAAGTCTACATAGAGAGGCCCTCTATCAAAAAGCAAAACAAAACAAAAATATATCTTTCAAACACATTAATAAACTTTGATAAAGGAAACTGAGAGCTGTAAGCAGGGCCTAATGAAGGGCGTGTGGGTCACTAGAGCACTGTCTTTTGGGAAATGTCTTTTGCTGCTGAGGTGGGTCTTATAAGAAAGAACAGGTTCAGGCCCCTCACGGCTGTGTCTTTCTGGTCCTACAAAGAGATGATTTAACAAGAAGGCCCTTGTCAGATACAAATCCCCCAATATCAGAGTTCCCAGCACCCAGAAATCGACACCAACAAAATCATTTTCTTTATCAATTACCCTGGCTGTAGTCAAAACTGTACAAAATAAATAATACACCTTCCCAACCATCAGTGTAGTAAAACTTCCAAATCTGATGATGTAACATGTTGACAAGGATACAGAACAAGAATCATTAATACATTAATAGTCAGAGTAAATTAGCATGGTCACCTTTTGAAAACAAACCTCATGAATTCCAGGACAACCAGGGCTATTGCACAAAACAAGCAAACAACAAGGAAGGAAGGAAGGAAGGAAGGAAGGAAGGAAGGAAGGAAGGAAGGAAGGAAGGAAGGAAGGAAGGAAGGAAGGAAGGAAGGAAAGAAGGAAGGAAAGAAGGAAGGAAGGAAAATAAAGCTTAGGTTGCCATATATACTCCAAAGTTTAGCAAGTCTAATCAAAGCCTAGCTGATAGGAATGTGTGTGCACCATGAGAAGTAAAGAAGGAAGTGCATAATAAACACACTGAGTGCACAGAATATAAAACTCCGTCTCATTAAATGGGAAAAAAGTAGAATCCAGTTTCCATAGAAACAACTGAAGGGAGGACTCAGGAAGAGTCCCCGGGAACTGCACGAAGACTGCATCCAATGTACTTGGTGGAGAGCATGTGGGCATTTGCTCAACAGAGATCCTTCTGTCATGAACATATTTTGCATATAATAATATACACATTAAAATTTTTTATAGTCATTCAATATTTAATAAAAGTTTTTAAACTTAGTAGTAATATGTTTCCTTCCTTGGACTATCAACAATCCTAAACAAAATATCCATCACTAACTACAGATAAAGGTATTTCATTATTTCTACCAGCTATTGTCAGAGTCTACCTATGACTGAGAAAAGTGTCTCCAAAATCCAAAGCAAGTTACTTTGGCATCATATCTCAGCAGAGAGGTTGATTTCACCCATACTTTATATATAGAAAATAGAAAATAGAAAATAGAGGGAAAAAGTTTCAAGAGCCCAGTAAAAACGGCTGAGCACAGTGGCTCACTTCGGCATCCCAGCATAGGGAAGGCTAAGGCAAGAACTGATTGCGGAGCTCAAGTCTGGCCTGGGCTACAAAGTGAGACCCTGACTCAACAAACAAAACTCAAGAAAACAAAGCAACTCCCTCGAATTACTAAAATCAGTAATAAGAGAGAGAACCACAAGAAAAGATCAAATGAGATACAGTATACAAAACATTTTGTTCAAAAGAGAAAACTCAATTCTGTAGATTACTTTGTTTTCATTTTGCAGAGTCCCTAAGATACTAAAGTGTGCAAAAGCATTTAAAGTGACTTTCAGCTCACATTCCCTGGGTCTGCTCTAAATGTTAAGTCAAACTGAGAGATCCTTAAGGGTTGGATATAATCACTCAAACATTAAATAGTAGAGGGTTGGTCTATGAGACTATTTCGAAGTCACAGATCTTGAAAGGAAGTTGTTTTGCCTACCTGCAGCGAGAACACTTTTCCTTCCAGAGTCTCTGCCTTTTTCTTCCATTCAGCTAGAAGGTGGTTTTGCTTTTCTAATTCAGCAGAATACATAGCTTTTTCCTCTAAGGACAAAGGAAAAGTTATAGTACATCATTTGGATTTTGAATAATTAAAAAAAAAACCAAATCACTTCAAAGAGATCTAACTGTCCTAGTGAACACGCCTCTGCCTCGTGGGCTCTCCTCTCGGGGGAATCCCTCACTCGCTTCCTCTTACAAACTCTCCACAGTGCCACTCCACATTCCTTTGTTCTCACACTCAGCCTAGCAACTACATTAAAACATAGGGTTGGGTTTTTTTTGGCGGGGGAGGTGGGTTTTTTGTTTTTGTTTTTCTTTGTCCCACTATGTAGCCCTAACTGGATCTATGAAACCAGTCATCTGCCTTTGTGTCCTGAGTGCTAGGATTAATGGTGTGGACTACCACATCTGGCAAGATGTAAGGAACAGTGAGTGTATTTAAAGATTTCAACTAAATGTGCAGGCCTAAAGGGTCACATAAGTACATTAAAGCTTTGCTAGGCACAAAAGTATCCTCTACTCTATCTTCCCCATCAAACTAGCAGTTTACCCAATTAATAGTTACCAGATGTATTGGATTAACAAATTGATGGGCCAGCGATCTAAAGCAGGTAAACCAAATAGCATAAAAACATTCTAGTCTCTGTCAGTCTGTCTCTAAAACAGTATTTTCTATTTGTAGCCGCATCAAATACAAATAAACAGTTAAGAACAAGTTAATAGTTCAAAGGACAGTAATTATGATGATTAATACTTAAAAGGGGCTTCAAAAATCTAACAATCCTTTCTATATGTATGTCATCTCTTCTTTGTATGTTCTTTTAAAATTTTTTCTTTCATTTTTATTTTTTGAGATTTTTAAGACAGGGTCTCTCTATGTAGCCCTGGCTGTCCTGGAACTCTCTCTCTCTATAGACCAGGCTTGTTTAGAACTCACAGAAACCTGTCTGGCTGTTACCCTAGTGTGGGTATTAAAGTTGTGTGCTACCACACAGGGCCACTTAATAAATGCTTATTTATTTACTTCCTGTGTATGTCGGCATGCATCCAGACCACAGTGTGCATGTGGAGGTGAGAGAAGAACTTGTAAGAATGGGTTCTCTCCTTTCGCTACACAGGTCCTGGGGAATCAAACTCAGGTCGTCACGCTTAGCAACAAGCACCTACTCACTGGGCCATCCCATCAGCCCTCCACTATCACTTGATTCTCCTTCTTCATTGGGTTTACTTTTCTAACTCCTCAACTTCATCATAATTAGTGATAAGATAATGAAACTTTAAAAACTGTAATAGTCTTAATCATAAAAATAATATGAATTAACATGGTAGTGCTGACTTACCTTTCCTCCTAAGTCAGTAACCATTTATGGATTTCCTATGCCTAATTTCATACTCAAATAAGGCAAAATTACCATAGCTGCAATGTTTCTTTACTAAGACATCAAGCACATAAGTAGCTCACCTTGCTGGAAGTGCTCGAGAACCATCTGCAGGTTGGCTAGTGACAGGGCATACTGTTTCACTTGCTCCTGAGAGACGGAGAGCTGTAGTGCAGTGTCATCTCGCTGCTTGGACACCATGTTCAGCTGTTCCTGCAAAGACTCTACCTGCACACTGGCTTGATGACTTCAAACAAACAAAGAAAGGCAAACTGCTTCATCTATTTAAGTAATTTAACAACAAAAAGATACAACAACAACAAAATGCTTTCCCTATATCTTAATACATTAAATTCTCGTTAGATTGCAAGGTATTTTAGTGCAAATGTACGAAGACAAAAAAACCTCTTCTCTGAATTTTGAAAACTGGGGTAAAACCCGACATCTGCTGCAGTCACTATCAAGTGCATAGTCTGGAGGCATTATGACCATTTACACTGCTATATAAACACCACCACCACCACCACCACCACCCATCATTCACCTCTCTATCCATCCATCTCCAGAGCTTTGTCTAGTTTTAGAAACTGAACTTCCACACTTCTCCAGTTTGACTTTTCCTACATTTGATATGCTAAATCAAGTTAATTATCAAACAAAAATATCTGCAAGAGTTACTCTGATTTGTTTTTGTCAATCACCTTTTGGATTTGACTCTCAACAAAAAATGGTCCTTTTAAAGATTAAAAAGTAGGCTAAATAAGAAACTACAGCAAAAAAAAAAATTTTTTTTTACAAGTAGTTTGCAACTTTCAAGTTTCTAGACTTAAATTCCACAGTATAATTTATCAAAAATTCAAATCTGTAGGGACTTTCGCATCATTTATCAGCTTCAGCTCTCATAAGGAATAGAGTCAAATGATATCTGCTTGTACCTCACACATGACCATCCACTGACAAGTTATTCTGATTGCTCTTTTTCTTTTAACTTTCTTCTATCTACATGACAAGCAGAAGCCCTATCACTTCTCCATATACAAACCCAGAGGTCGCTAAGAGACTTAGTTACACAGCAACTGCATTTGTTGCTCTGCCCATTACTGTGACCAATACACGGCAAGAAGCAACGTAAGAGAGCCCATTTGGCTCACGATTTGAGGACACAGTCCAGCAGGACAGAGACATCACAGAGGCAAGAGGCTGTGTAGGCTGCAGGCCATATAGACCCACAATCAAGAGCAGACAGCCATGACTGTGTGAGCTTGCTTTCCCATTTCCACTTAGTCCAGGACCCCAGACTACAGAAAGGGGCTGCCCACAGAAGACACAGGTCTTCCCACCTCAATTAGTCTCTCATGTGTGAGCTTGCTTTCCCATTTCCACTTAGTCCAGGACCCCAGACTACAGAAAGGGGCTGCCCACAGAAGACACAGGTCTTCCCACCTCAATTAGTCTCTCTGCGTAAGTTGCCAGGCACACCCGAGGCCTGTCACCTACAAGATAATAAATTCTGTCAGGCTGGTAACACTAACCATTACAGCACCTAGCATGAGTTACATCTTTTGAAAAGTGAATTGATTTGTTTGTTTTTGTTAATTTTGACGTATGGTCTTATATAGCCTTTGGCCGGCCCGTAACTCACTAAGTAGACCAGGCTGGCCTCAAACTCTACTTGCCTGGAAAGTGCTGAGATTCAAAGCATGCACTACCACATCTGACCTGGTTTTTATCTTATCTTTTGAGTGTGCCTTTGCTGGATGATGATTATTTTTAGTATACCACATGGTCTTTATGAATATTTAATATCCCGTTAAATCCTGACTTAAGAGTAAGCCAATTAAAAGCAACTTACTTTTGAAAGATATTTTACCCAACAGCACCCTCTTCTGGAGAGATGAACTAAGATCTAAAATGTTCCCTAATGTCCCTGAATTTTTATTCATTCAACTTGACTGGTAAGCAATTCAAAGAATGATTATAAGGATAAATGAGTTTTGAATATTCACAAAGCCATAATTTAGCTTATAGACTGGATTTGCTCATATGACAAAAATTTACTTTCAATTAATCTATGTTTAATATATATTGTGGGAAGGATAGAAGTTCAACAGCATCATTTCTAGACACAAGTGAACTTTTCTTTTGTTTTTTTATAAGGCAGGTTAAGACATGTGACAATAGCCTATACATTAAATGTAAATAAAAGGACCATCAAAGATTCAAAGCATTGTACATGTTCAGAAAAAAAGACATCACAATAGGGTTTGGTTTTAGATATGAGGGCCAGGGTACTAAAATAATGAATGCTCTAGGAAGAAGGCAGAATTTGAAAAATAGGTGAGAGTCACAGAAAATCTCTTAAGAGAAACAGGTCCATCCTTTGGTCAGAACATGAAAAAAAAAATGAAGGGAAAAAAAAAAGAAATAGGAAAATAGTATTTGGGGAGTTGAATGATACAGACTGGTTGGATAAGACCAGAGCTCAACTTGAAGATGCTTATCTTGAAAGTTTAAACCAAATGGTAAATAAAATGGATAGAAACTAAAGGTATTAGAAAAAAAGTAATGGTTCAGAGGGGAAACCAGGGAAAGAGATAACACTTGAAATATAAATAAAGAAAATATCTAATAAAAATAAATAAATAATGGGCCTGAAAACTGCAATAAAGGATTTCAGTATATACTGTTACAGCCAGAGGTTGTTTTGGCATTTCTACCTATGTACAAGTGATCACTCCTTTTTTTAATTTCCATATTAAATAAGTTTTCCATCTAAATCAGAAAGCACACTAATCCATCACATACGTAGGGAGGTCCTCACTTCCAGTGCTCTCTCTACTTATACACTCTGAGGCCCAAGTCTATCTACTGCCTCCTCATGTCACCCCCAGCACTGAACACAGCATTAAAATAAAAAAGTAATGGAATTACACTTGGAAATATAAATTAACACAATCTTTTAAACATTCACTTATCAGCACATTCTCCAAAGTTTTTTTTTTAATATTTTTATTTTCTATATTCTTTGTTTACATTCCAAATGATTTCCCCTTTCCAGGATCCCCCCTCCCCATATGTCCCATAAACCTTCTTCTTTCCATCCCTTCTCCAATAACCTCCCTCCTTTTTCTCTGTCCTTATATTCCCTTCCCATATTAGATCAATCCTTTCCAGGATCAGGACCCTCTCCATACTTCTTCATGGGAGTCATTTGTTATGCAATTTGTGCCTTGGGTATTCAGGGCTTCTGGGCTAATTAATATCCACTTATCAGAGATTGCATTCCATGTGTATTCTTTTGTGATTGAGTTACCTCACTTATCTCCAAAGTTTTAAAATGCCCTTGACCTACAAGTACTACTTCTCAATATTTATACTTAGGAAATATTTTAATGTCAACATAGAAAGTATATTTTCAGGTTTCACAACAATGTTCTTAGTTAGATTCAAAAGTTTTTAACTCCAGGGCTAGAAAGATGGCTCGGTGATTAAGAGGGCCTGAGTGTGATTGCCAGTAGCCACATCCGGCACCTCACAACTACGTCCAGCTCCAGGGGAACCAACGTGCTACATGCACACAACACATGCAGGCCACAAACAGCAATGTCAAGTAATAAATGAGTCAGTAAATCAATACTGTGCTGTGCTGTCATAAACTATTGTTGCATAAATATATGACTCACTGTTTGACACACTATGTAGTGCTTAAAAAGGTTACAAAACAGTAGTAATAAAATGATCTCATTTGTGCTCTTAGAGACAGACTATATACATACAAATAAAAAGGCATAAACCGGTATAAAGAATGATCTTGGGTGGATGGACGTGGGAAACAGGCAGAAGACACTCACGTCTGAAGCCAGTGTAAGCTAGTGAGACCCATCTCAAAAATAAAACCACGCACTAAATATCAAATCATTATACTGAGGAAAATGAAAAATGTAAGTACTTAAGGGGCTTAATCACAGAAAACTTCCATAAGCCACAGGGTGGCTCTGCAGCTGACCTGTCTCTGACCTACTGCTTTCCATGTACTTTCATGTCCAACATCACACGCCATCAGCTTTGTCTGCTGAAAAGTAAGACCTTTTGAACTAAATTACCTCTGGGGAACTAGACAGAGCCAATGCAAACTGACAGTATTTCAGGACCATTCCCCTAAAATGACAAGTGACATTATCTAAGACGGGTTAAGCAGCAGGAAGTTTGAGTGCTAGATCCTCACAAGCCCCACACTGTGTGCCTGGAGCAAGTTTTTACACCGCTTCATCCTAAGATGAAAATCTGTAAAACGGAGACGATGACTTTTGTGAAAAATGAACTAATAGAAGAAAAATGTTTACTGAGCATGAGGCTCAACAAATGACCAGTCAAAGTTGATGCCAAAAAGAAAAACTCACCTTGCATTTTCCATTGCATTAGAGGATGAAACTAGCTTTTCCTCCAACACTGAGACCTTCTTCCTCAGTTTAGCCTCTCTGTCTTCTGCAGCCAAAGCCTCCCGGGTATGGGAGTCTTCTGACTCTAAGAGGTGGTCTCGCAATCTCTGTAGCTCCTGGTTTAGCCGGGATTCTTTGTCCCGTAAGCGTTGAACCTAGGCAGAGGAGATTTCTTTACTTTCCTTCTATGCAATGCAAATCCCCACAAAACATCAATTTTTTTCCATATTATGGAAACGTATTAGTATATTGTACCTATATTATTATAATTGTTAATTAAAACCTTACTTTAAATATAATTATTTTAATCATGATATATTTTAAGTAATTACATAAAATATGTTTTACTTGATTATAACAAGCATAATTATTATTAACATCATTATATTATGTATTATATAATAATGTATTAATATACTAATGCTACATACTGCAAAGTATATTTATACAGGGAAAACTTCTCCCCAAATTATATTAAAGATTCCTATGGAAGTTTTACTTTTGCAAGGTCTCATCTGCGTGGGTTTATAAAGGAAATGGAATTATACAAAAATATTGGGCTCTTATGGCAGAGTATCCTTCTAGTAAATCTCATATTTTTCATACTTTATAAGTGAAATAATTTTCTTATACGAAAGGTAAGAAAACTAATACTGTACCCTAGGGAGATTAAAACCTTACTACAGCACATCAGATGAAGGGAAAAGAAGGCCTGTCTCAGTTAATGGTTACTAAACATAGAGTTTGGCTCAGTGTCCATTACAGTCAAAGTATACCTCATTCTGCAGGGTACTGTTCTCCATTTGCTTCTGTTTCAGGGCCAACATAACTTGGTCTCTTTCCTGTTGAAACGTAACTGTCTTCTCCTGCATTGATTTAACTGCATTTAAAAGTTGATTTAGCTCCCCAGCCTTGCCCTTTTGGAAAGAAATAGCTTTAGCTTTAAAGAATAATAGATTTTCAAAAAGACATTTTCTTCCTTAAATAATTTTAAGATATAGTTAATAGTAACAAAGTCAACAAAATCCAAAGACACTCTGGAAGACAATGAAGGGCATGTGACATCTGCATACGCTGTGGTGTCCGACACTACCCAGCACCCTGCAGCCAGGACAAGTGATGAGTGCTGTAGAATTCCAACAAGCTCAAGCTTCAGCTACTGCTGCAAGCTGCTTCATTAGCTATATACGACCACTGAAATATGTAAGATACTAAGATAAACTAGACCAGGGGGGAGTGGCTCATGCCTTTAATCCCAGCACTCAGGAGGCAGAGGCAGGCACATCTCTGTGAGTTCAAGGTCAGCCTGGTCTACAGAACAAGTTCCAGGACAGCCAGGGCTCCACAGAGAAACCCTGTCTTAAGTAGATGAAAATTCTCTTCACAATCTCTACCATTTGACAATCAACCCAAAGCTGCACTAAAAGAAATGTTCATTAGAAATGTTTTCAAAGGAGCCGGGTGTGGAGGTGCATGCCTTTAATCCCAGCAGAAGCTAGTTCAAAGCCGTCATGGTTTGCACAGTAAATTCTAGGCAGGCCAGAATTACGTAATGAGGCTCTACCTCAAGGACCCATCCACCCCCATGCAAAAAATAGTTTTCAAGGGATCTGGGGAACTGGCTTAGTGGTAGAGCGCTCACCTAGCATGTGTGAGGAAGCCCTAGGTTCAATCCCCAGTACTTGGAAGAAAAAAAAAAGACAGAAAAATGAAAAAAACACGGAGAAGAGAACGAGAGAAAGGAAGTCCGGTGACAGGCCAAAATTGGGATCCAGCTCAAGGGAAGCCCGGGGTCCTGACACTGTTACTGATGCTGCCTGTGGTGTGCTTACAAACATGGATGCCCTTTGAGAGGCCCAACAAGCAGCAGAAAGAATCAGATGCAGATACTAGCACACAACCTATAGACGGAAGCGGGGGACCCCCGTGGTTGAATTGGAGAAAATCTGGAAGAAGCTGAGGAGGAGGGTGGCCCCATGGGAAGACCAGCAGTCTCGCTGACCTGGACCCCTGAGATCTCTGACACTGAGCCACCAACCAGGCAGCATACACCAGCTGCTATGAGGCCCCAACACATATATAGCAGAGGACTGCCTGGTCTGGCCTCAGTAAAAGAAGATGCACCTAATCCTTGAGTGACTTGAGGCCCCAGGGAATGGGGAGGTCTGGTGGGGTGAGGTTGAGGACTTCCTCTTGGGGACTGGGGGGGTGGAGGGAAGGTATGGGGTGGGAGTGGTTGAGGGCAGACTGGGAGGGGGATGAAGTCTAGACTGTAAAAAAGGATTAAAGAGTACAAATAAACTTAAAATATGTTTTCTAAAAAGAAACATTTTAAAATATTAGGACATGGGCGATATAAAGGGGGAAATGGAAGAAATATATGGGGGGACTTTTAACTTGAGAGGGTAACATAGAAGAAGAGAGGAAGAGAGAGGAATGATAAATAATACTAAATGCATTTGAAAAAGCCATAGGAAAACATTTTATGCTTACTTAGAAATTCACATATAGCCGGGCGGTGGTGGCACACGCCTTTAATCCTAGCATTTGGGTGGCAAAGGCATGCAGATTTCTGAGTTCGAGGCCAGCCTGGTCTACAAAGTGAGTTCCAGGACAGCCAGGGCTACACAGAGAAACCCTGTGTAGCACAGAAACACAGAGAAAAAAAAAAAAAACAGAAAAAAAAAAAGAAATACATATATACTAGTTTAAATAAAGTCATACCACTTGGGATAATAATGCCCCCCCCCCCCAGAGCCACAAGCTATCCTACAAAACTCCAGTGCTAGGCATTGGAAAGCTCCTTTTGAGCTGTTGTCAAGGAGAGTCCAGGAGACCCTCCAAAAAATATTGACACTGCCCTTGGCTGCCTCCCAGAACTTGAAGGCACAACACACATTTTGGACAGAGGGCTTGAAGGAACTGGATTGAAACTGACCTGGAAGCCCCCTCCTGAGCACTAGGTTCTCACAGTGTGTAAAGGTGGATGCAAGAGGCACAGAGAGAAAAGCAGTAGTAGTCCTACTCATCCATAAAGCCTATGAACAGCAAGGATCAGCCTGTCAAGGCATCACCAATGTGAGGCATGTCACTTGAAGATTGGGAGTAACCGGCAGATTACTAATAGGACTTACTGCCTGTTTGAGTAAGGGGAATTCACTCCTGGTAGTCTAAACTAGTGGCTAGTAGCGCGCGCGCGCGCGCTGCGCGCGCGCGCACACACACACACACACACGTGATAAATAAATGAGTGCTATGTAAAGTCAATTTAATGGATCACCCAGAATATTTTTTCTAATAGTTTATTACATATTGCATGGTTAATTTGGGGTTTCTCAAACTTTTCAGTTTCTCTCATACATATACAAATATATGCACACAGAAGTCACGATGTTCAAGTACTTTTACTACAGCTCGTGGTCCTTTCATACAGGAATCTCTAAGCTGTTGGCCATTTCTAAAACGTACTGAAATATGCCTAAAATGTAATTAAAATGACTTCAAAAATTTCCCTCTGATAGGCCAAGTAAATAGCTTGTAAGTAGAATGTTTTCCTAGTGTACGAGGTCCTGGGGTTGATCTCTACCATCCATCACTTTAAGAAACGCTCTGATAACTTAGAGGGAAAATGTTACTTGCTACTGAATCTTTGTTTTGTACTTAGGAGTCTATGAAGAATTAATCTACTACTAAAAAATTTGAAAATATCTAGTAATTTGGGAAAGAAATTTCAAAATGTCTGAGGAAACTACGCACAAACCAAAATAACCTAAAATAAGTGTCACTACACGAACAAGCTTAGTCCGCCTTAGAAACGGCATTAAAAAGGCACATGATTACCAGGCGGTGGTGGCGCAGCCTGTAATCCCAGCACTTAGGAGGCAGAAGCAGGCGGATTTCTGAGTTCAAGGCCAGCCTGGTCTACAGAGTGAGTTCCAGGACAGCCAGGGCTACACAGAGAAACCCTATCTCAACCCCCACCCCCAAAAAAGGCACATTACAATGGCTCCTTTGTCCTCAGCATTTTTCTACATACTTCATCAAAACATACCTGCTCTTTTTCTTTCAGTAGTTGCTCAAAAGCAAGCGCCTTCTCTCTCATCGAATGGCATTCAAACTCTTTTTCTCGTAGCATCATAGAAAACTTCATGTTGGTCTCTTGTAACGCCTGGTATTCTGTTTCCTTCCCCTTGGATGCTTCTATTATTTTTTCATTTTCCCCTTTTAATCTAGAAATGTCCATTTCTAAAATCAATATTCTCTCCTTCAAATTTGTCACTGCCTGCCTCAAAAGCTCGTTTTCATTCACTTTGTTAGCGAAGTTTTCATTTGAAGAATGTAATTGGTCACTTTTGGCTTTGATTAAGAGGTCTTTTTCCTTAAGTAAGTTTTGTAAAACCTCTTGTTTCTCCTTTAACTGCTTAATTTCTGAATCTGTTTGCTCATGTTCTTTTCTTTCTACCTCCGAGGAAGCAGCAACGGAGTCAGACAGCCTGTGGTTGTTTTCCTGGAGCGTTCTAATCATGGCATCTTTTTCCTGCAGTGATTTTCTCAGATCGTCTACTTCTTGTTGAAGCAACTGAGAAGACTCATGTGGCCCAGAAGACTGGCTTGCTCTAAGAGGCTCTGCTGCCTGAGAGGTAAGTGATGAGCCAGAGGAGAGCTGGGGTGACATAATATCAAGTTTTCCTAAAAGAAGGTCCTTGGTATTACAAAGCTGCCCTATGCTATGCTGGACGTGTGCCAATTCCTGCCCAAAGTTCTTAAGTTTGGTTTCATTCTGCTCATAACTTTGGATCAGGCCTGTGTAGTCCACTTGCAGTTTAGAATTGTTGTCACTGTCAACCGAAACTTGTGCCTGAAGTTGGTGCAGCTCTTCCTGGAGCTGGGCGGACTCGTGCTGCATGTTCTGGACGGTGGTCATCACCTGCCGTTTCCACTCCTCCATCTTCTTCACCTGCTGCTTCAGTTTATCCCGCTCTTGTAAGAGCTCCTCAAACTGGTTACTGTTCACCCCTCCAGCCTCACTGCCCGTGCCAGAAGTCTGCAAGACTGTCAGCAGGGTCTGGCACTTCTGACTCAGGGCATCTATCTCAATGTCCTTTTCTCGAATGATCCGGGATAAATTCTGAATAGTTTCTTTAAACATATCTTGACCACTACTTTCAAATCTAGTGGACATTTTTTTATTCTCATCTTGCAACTTAATAAGGGCTGCTTCTTTGGCACTAATAATATCCATCATCCTATGATATTCTGTTTTTAGCTGGCTATTTTCCCTCGTCTTCTCATTCAAAACAACCATTACTTTCTCTCTTTCCATAGCATATGCATGCAGCTGCTGCTGAAGGCACACAACGTCCTGCGAGCAGGAGGCCGAGGAGACCCTGGCATGAAGCGCCTGGATCTCCAAGTCTTTCTGCTGGATAATCTCAGTGAGCTTGCCGACCTCATCTTTGGACAGCTGATCAATCTGTTTAGTTAAAGAGATATTCTTTTCATTCAGAAGCTTAATCTCTAGCTCCCTCTCCTTTATCCCCTTGACCAATCTTTCCGTTTCAGCTTTAGATAGATCATGTTTTTCACTTCCATTTTCCATATTAAGGCTCTGAACTTTTGTTTCTTGAAAAATATCAGAATTCTCCGTTTGACTGTCCTGCCTTTCTTCATGCAACTGGGCTTTTATTTGTTCAATTGTTTTTTGCAAGTTTTTAATTTCCTCATCTTTTTCTAAAAAGAGCCGTGCATGTGTGATACTCATTTGTTCATGCTGGTGTCTAAACTCATCCATTTCTTTCTTCTGCTCCTGTAGAGACTGGAGTAGTTGCATCTTATTCTCGTTTTGATCGTCAATCATCTTCTGGTGATGTTTAATTTCTTCTTCCAGATGGTCCTTGATAGTGTGCAGCTGAGACAGCTCGGACTCCAGCTCTGTGGTGCTGCCACGGGCCCTAGGCTCAGGCGCGGGCGCTGCCCGGCTCTGCTGCTCACGCAGCCGCTCCAGCTCCTCCTGCAGGTGATTGTTCTCTTCCTTCATGGAGCTCAGACTTCTATCCTTTTCTTCTATGGTCTGCCGTAAAGTCTCATCTCTCCTTAGGGTCTGAGCACATGTGTCTAATTCCTTCTGCAGTTCTGAACTTCTTTCTTTAAGTTTCACAATACAATCTTCTTTCTCATTTATAAGTTGTGTCAATTGTTTCTGCTCTTCTAAACTAGATGACAAAGCCTCCCTGGTTTGTTGATGATCAGTGTCCATTCGCTCAATACTTCTTTTGAGGTCTGCTATCTCAAAGTCTTTTTCCTGATTGAGCTGAATTAAGCGTTCCTGCTCCAGCTGCACGGCAGAGGCATCCGGGCTGTGTGCACTGGACAGTTCCTCGACAGTCTGCTTGTGCCTCCTCTCTTCTTCCAACAGCCTCTTTTCAGCTCGACACAGCTCTGTTTCTAGCTGGGCCTTTTCCCATTCCAGCAGAGCAGTTTTTTCCAGAGAAATCTGGTTGTTGCCAGCAACAGATGCTTCCAACTGATTTCTTACATCTTCACATGCTACAACCAACTTTTCATTTTCTGTTCTGAGATCAAAAGCAACTTGCTTTAAATGTTCATTGAGCTGTTCTATTTCTGAAAGATTTTGCTTTAAGTTTCGAACTTCAGTTTCCCTTTCTTTAAGTAAATCGTCCTTCAAGTTCCAACCGGAGCCTTGGGTTTGGGACTGAGTTAACTCACTCCTGACTGTGGACAGCTCCTCTTCATTTTGTCTGATGTGTTCCCTCAGTTCATGGTTCTCCTTCTGAATGTCAAAATTATTTTTCTCTGATTTACTTAGCTGATCTACTAAATCTTCTACTTGATCTTCAAGCTTCTGTTTGGCTAACTGTAAATCACTTAGGACCTGTTCACTGTGAGTTAGCTTTTCTTTCTGTGCGTTTAACTCTTTGATAATGTTCATTTTATCATCCTCAAGTCGATGGGTTCTCTGCTTTTCATCATCCAGCTCCTCTCTCAGTTTCTTGATGACACTATCTCCTTCACTTTGTTGTTTTGATAGCTCATCTTTTATCAAAATCACATGCTGAAAGAAAAATTAATTTACACAGTAACTTTGTAACATTTTCTCATGTTAGAGTCTAAAGCAAATTTTATAAAATTTCATATATAATAGAATAATAAAAATCTGGTGATTTTAATCTATTCAAAAAACAACTTTCTATCCCATCATGTCTTACAAAGTAATTTACAAAAAGCCAATTTTATCTTTTAGGAGTAAGAATCTAAAATAAAATAAACACTGTAGCATTTTTAAACGTAATTCATATTGCTTCCAACTTTTAAACATGAGAGCAGGCTTCAACCCACGGAAGTGTGCAGCTGCTGCTTGTCTGTGCATAGCACTCACCCAGCTGTGCTAACCTGTTCACATGCCTTACGTCAGAGTTGAACAGCTTAAATCCGAACATACTACAGTAACTAGCACTTTAAAGACAAAGCTAGATCATAAATGAATAAAATATGAAACCACAGGCTGGAGAGACGGCTCAGCAGTTAAGAGCACTGACTGCTCTTCCAAAGGTCCTGAGTTCAAATCCCAGCAATCACATGGTGGCTCACAACCACTGTAAAAGAGATCTGGTGTGTTTGAAGATATAATAATAAATAAATATTTTTAAAAATCTGAAACCACAAAATATTGTCCCTGTCAAATAATAGTTCAGCACCCCGACACCCGACTGGAGTGTGCCCCTCAGGCCTCATCACATGGAAGGCACTATTACCTTTGTCGCCTCTTGGTTCTGCTTGTCCAGTTCTTCTAATTCGGCCATAAGTATTTCATTTTCATGAATACTCTGGTTCAGTTCTTGCTCTTTTGCCTCCAGGTTATGTTTTAAGTCATGTACTTGAGAAAACAAATCTAAGTCCCTTGTAGCTGTACTTTTAATGGCTTCATATTCACTGCTCAGTTTGGAAAGTGATATCTGAAGTTCTTCCTTAAAGAACAAGGAGACAGGGAAAGTAGCATATGCCATCACTCAAGAAGAGACCTCAAAAGATGGACACACAGACACAAATAAAGGTGGAACCAGAGCCCTTGGTTCTGGAGCCTGCCACAGCCTCTAGCCATGTAGTTTCACTTACAGCCACAATGAGGACATTTCTACAGCCCTGGTTCACCTTCCAGCTCTACCTTCTTTAGAGGACCATTCTCAGGGCAGAGCCTTTTCTAGTCCTTATCCTCATGCTGGCCACACACAATTGTATTAAAAGCCCCCAACCTCCCAGCTATTTATTTCTACTCTCTAATACCCAGCCAGGTTAAATAAAAATGAAAAAAAAAATCAGTACTTAATCAGAGTACAGCTCTAATTAGAAAATAAAAGACATCCTTTCTCATTAAAGGAACTAACTAATGATATCACTCTGTTGAAATACAAAACTTTCTCTTAACTGAAGAATGTACCTCTCTGCTTCCTTTACCTTCTGAGCAAGTAGACCAGGTTCCCCTCTCACAAACCCAATATTACCAAACACACACTTACACATGCATTAATAGTCTACTATGTAATATGATTTTTCTTGAAAACCTAAAACATTAGACAGTTGTCTATGAGTCAACATTATTTTCCCACAATTACATCTGTTATAAATTTTGTACCAATATAATACTATCTTAAATTGGACTTTTCTGGGATCTACTTTGAAAGAAATAATCTCAATTTCCTTTAAAACCTAATAATTTCATGCAAAAGAGGTCTATAACACTGTATGAGAGTATGTTCATTACCTTTCTCATTTCCTTCCAAACTATAATTCTGAGCCAGATGTGGGGGCTAATGCGTGTCACCCCAGTACTTATGGGGCTAGGCAAGGGAACTGCTATAAATTTGAGACTAGCCTGGGCTAGACAGGGAATAACAGGACAGGACGGTCTAGAATACAGAGTGAGATAATCAGTAACAAAAGGAAGATGACAGGGGACAGCCCAGCAGGTAAGGGCCTCACTCACACAGAGGACTCAGGCTTGGTCCTATACCACAACAGCCTGTAACTGCAGTCTCAAGGCATCTGATCTCTCTGGCCTTCAATAGGCACCAAACATGTGTGTGGTACACAAACTACATGCAGGCAAAACACCCATACACATAGAACAAAAATATGTAAATTGTAAAAAAGGAAGAAAGAATAAAAGAAAGAATAAAAGAAAGAAAAGGAAGAACATATTTTCTTAAATCTTCCTAAAGTTATTTGTCCACTTAGAAGAACCACAAATAATTTTTTTTCAGGTTGATCAGAAAAGCACAGATACATCTGGCATTACAAAGTGGATAAAAACACAATGAATACTCTAACATCACAAGGAAGGAGAAACAGTTTTCAGAAAATTGAAAATATAAGAAAAGTCAGCAGGCTGGGAAGTGGTGGCGCACGCCTTTAATCCCAGCACTTGAGAGGCAGAGGCAGGCAGCTTTCTGAGTTTGAGGCCAGCCTGGTCTACAGAGTAAGTTCCAGGACAGCCAGGGCTACGCAGAGAAACCCTGTCTCGAAAAACCAAAAAGAAAAAAAAGAAAAGAAAAAGAAAAAAGAAAGAAAGAAAGAAAGAAAGAAAGAAAGAAAGAAAGAAAGAAAGAAGGAAGGAAGGAAGGAAGGAAGGAAGGAAGGAAGGAAGGAAGGAAGGAAGGAAAGAAAGAAAGAAAGAAAGAAAGAAAGAAAGAAAGAAAGCCCTCCGCCCTCCAGCACACGTGAAGAACTCTACAACCTCTATGTATACTTGAGCCAGTTAGGTAAAGAGCAGGACTCGGTGGGAACAAACCCAGAAGATGCACATACACAGCACTAGAGAGTGACAGTGAGTCCCTGCTGCCATTCCACTGACAGAAGGGATGGCAGAAAAGACCTCTCACCATGTCCAGGGCTGTAAACAAACAACTTAGAATTGAAAGGCCTATCATGTGTCTGAGAGCACTGCCTATAAACTGATGTGAAAAGAAACTGAAACTAAAATGTTTAGGGATATAAAACAGTATATATAGCATGGTGACACTGGTATTTTTTAAAGATATATATGCAAAGCCAGGCATGTAATGATATATCCGGGAACAGTATTCTAGGAATTTTTAACACAGACTGTCTCCGGGAAAGAGGCCATGTAACGAGGGCATAAGTTTTCAGCATGTATTACTGAATACATTCACCCATAAGTACATATTACTTTAAGGAATTCACAATTTAAAATGAGTTCAAATTCTAGTCTTTAACTCAATTTCTAGCTGCCTCTATCACAGTATTTGTCATTAATAAAAAATTAATTCCCAGAGACACAAACATAATGCTTCTCCCTACCAAACAGTGAATCGTAGCACTCTATTCCGTCTTGGCTACTAATATATACAAAAAAAAGACTCCATTTCTAACAGCAAAACTACCCTTCTTTACTGCTCAACAAGATTCATATTCCTACCTACCTGCTGGCTCTCCTACCTACGTAGGTGCTGCTGTAGGGCCTCCATCAGGAACCATTCTCTTCCGCTCACCTCTGTGCGCCTACTGGCTCCTGTTTGCACATCCACTATGGCCAGCCTCTCACACTCTGAACCTTGCCCAGCTACTCCAACCTGGCTTGGCAAGCATATCAGTGAGCTCAGGCTGGCTCTGAGGACTCTGTCACTAAACATTCCACTGTCCTAGAAACTGAGTGCCCCTTGGCGGTGACTTTGTCAAACGCCTTTAACTCCACCCCACTTTGACAGCACCTACCTTTTCTTGACTCAATAAAGACTTCTCTTTTTCTAACGTTTGGACACACATTTGAAGTTTCTGATTGTCTTCAGCAAGATTAGTATCCTATGAAAATGTTAAAGTAGTATTTTCAGATAATAAAATTTTCAATTTATAAGAAAGCAATCTTGTTATATAATTGTGCAGTTCTACTCAGTGTACCTCTAATAGCATCTAAAGATTAAAATAATTCAGTTGGACAGTTTAGAATCAGTCCATCATTTTAGTCATTCTTATAGAATATTATATTAAAAAAGAAAAACCCAGGCAGTAATGGCACACACCTTTGATCCCAGCACTCAGGGGACCCCAGGCAAGCAGATCTCTATGACTTTGGGCCATCCTTGTCTACAGCCTGTCCTACAGTTTTAGGATAGCAAACACTACATAGTAAAATCCTGTCTTGAAAAATAAAAATAAATAAAACAAAACAACAAAAAAAGCAAAAACAAGCCAATGTGTGTTTACAAAGTAATCTGAACTAATAAACAGGGGCTGGGGATGACTCAGCAAGTAAAGACACGTGCTGTGCCAGCCTGGCAATCACGTTTGTTAGCAGGAACCCATGTGAAGTTGGAAGGAAAGGAGCCTCTAAAGGTAGGTAGGTAGGTAGGTAGGTAGGTTTTGTGTGTGTGTGTGTGTAGGTGTGTGTAGGTGTGTGTGTGTGTAGGTAGGTGTGTGTGTGTAGGTAGGTGTGTGTGTGTAGGTAGGTGTGTGTGTGTGTAGGTAGGTGTGAGTGTGTGTAGGTAGGTGTGTGTGTGTGTAGGTAGGTGTGTGTGTGTGTGTGTAGGTAGGTGTGTGTGTGTGTAGGTAGGTGTGTGTGTGTAGATGTGTGTGTGTGTGTGTGTGTGTGTAGGTAGGTGTGTGTGTGTGTAGGTAGGTGTGTGTGTGTGTGTGTAGGTAGGTGTGTGTATGTAGGTAGGTGTGTGTGTGTGTGTGTGTAGGTAGGTGTGTGTGTGTAGGTAGGTATGTGTGTGTGTGTGTAGGTAGGTAGGTAGGTGTGTGTGTGTGTGTGTGTGTGTGGGTAGGTGTGTGTGTGTAGGTAGGTGTGTGTGTGTGTAGGTAGGTGTGTGTGTGTGTGTAGGTAGGTGTATGTGTGTGTGTAGGTAGGTGTGCGTGTATGTAGGTAGGTGTGTGTGTGTGTAGGTAGGTGTGTGTGTGTGTGGGTAGGTGTGTGTGTAGGTAGGTGTGTGTGTGGGTAGGTGTGTGTGTGTGTGTGTAGGTAGGTGTATGTGTGTGTAGGTAGGTGTGTGTGTGTGTGTGTGTGTAGGTAGGTGTGTGTGTGTGTAGTTAGGTGTGTGTGTGTGTGTGTGTGTAGGTAGGTGTGTGTGTAGGTAGGTGTGTGTGTGTGTGTGTGTAGGTAGGTGTGTGTGTGTGTGTAGGTAGGTGTGTGTGTGTGTGTGTGTGTGTGTGGGTAGCTGTGTGTGTAGGTAGGTGTGTGTGTGGGTAGGTGTGTGTGTGTGTGTAGGTAGGTGTATGTGTGTGTGTGTGTGTAGTTAGGTGTGTGTGTGTGTAGGTAGGTGTGTGTGTAGGTAGGTGTGTGTGTGTGTGTAGGTAGAGGTGTGTGTGTGTGTGTGTGTGCGCGCGCGCGCGTGAACGCACACTGAAACACAAACATAAAATAAAAAACCCTTTGAATTTTCTATGGAACATCTGATAAAGTATCTGGTTACTATCTACACTGTCAAATCCCTCTGCAACAATATACCTTTTATAATTGGTATAATACCAATTACATAGCAAATATACCAATTTATAACGCAAACATTTGCTACTAATAAATAAGCACAAAGTTACTAAAATTCCTAGGATAAATTAACATGAATTTATGAGAAAACAAAAGATAAACACAATGAATCAAAACTCTCAGTAAAACAACACCGCACTTTCTCCCATAACAAGAAGTTACCTTGTTTACACTACTTAGTCTCATTATTTCATTTTCAGCATCTGTAAAAACAATGAACGAACCCGACATTACTTAGAATATTTGAATAATTGCCTCCCACATTAAACTCAGAGGTGCAGTAAACGAAGTATATTTATAGATACAACTAGCAAGCAGGTTGATAGTTTGAAATAAAAAAAAAAAACTTCTGCCATTTCCTATTTCTATTATGACTGTAACAAGTAAGTTATAAGCTTAAAATCATGCGAAAATCCAATGCTTTAGGAAAATGTAAGCATTATCACTGTGCTCTGGATGAGGCATTAATTTACTGTTCTGATAAAAACAGTATCAATTATGTTCCAAAATACAACCCATTAGTTTGAATAGTATAAAGTCTACAATTGTTATTTAAAACAAAACAAACAAAAAACCAACCAACCAAAAAAATAAAACCTTCAAAAGAAATAAATAAAAATGTATACCATAACCGTGTAATTATGCAATCGCCATAAATAAAGTGATTCAGTAATAATGTACCACACAGAGATCCACAGAGACAAAGGTTCAGGAAGAGGAACCCAGAGACAGACAGACAGACAGCAGCTGAAGCAGCTCATCACCACTCATTCCAAGACAACTGAGTACTGTGCCAGCGCCAGTGTCAGACAGAGGGAAAACCTCACTTCTTGCTCTCTATCAGCTTACACTTCGGAACAGAATTGTGGTAGAAGCAAGTAAACAATGATTGCCTACAGTGCGAGGTGGCAAGCACGACCACTATGAGGGCAAAGGGCAAGCACCTAGTCCTGCCCGGGTAGGAACAGAGGGGCCGGGGAGAGGCAGTGCAGGGCCTCCTCCTCCCTCCTTCTCCTCTTCCTCCTCCTCCTCCTCCTTCTCCTGAACAGAGGGGCCCTGCAAGAGGCAGCGCAGGGCCTCCTCCTCCCTTCTCCTCCTCCTCCTCCTCCTCCTCCTCCTCCTCCTCCTCCTCCTCCTCCTCCTCCCCTCCTCCTCCTCCTCCTCCTTCTCCTGAGCAGAGGGGCCCTGCGAGAGGCAGTGCAGGGCCTCCTCCCTCCTCCCCCTCCTCCTCCACTTTGCAGGTGAGACCTCCACTGGGTCAATGTAGTGTTAGTTAGCCAAAGGAAAACTAGGGACCCTGTCCAGACAATGCAGCAAATACTATGGAGAAAGAACCAAGACAATACTGGCTGAAGAAACCACAGCATCCATTACTGCAGAAGTTACAAAGCCGGGCAATGGGAATAAACTGAGGAAGTAAATACAGACCAGACCAGATGCATCATGGTCAGCTAACAAAGCTCAGGCTTCATCTTCAAGTTCCCATAAAGTATTATAAAGTAGGGGACTAACTGGTTTGCATTTCTAAAAATGTATTCTAGCTACAGAACAGAAAGAAAAAGATGAACTGAAGAATAACAGACACCAGAGAATAAACAGCCGATACTTTTCTAACACTCACATGGCTACAGATGCTGTTCAAGAGGAAAGTCTGCAGATGATAGTAACTCACAGAGCCCACATGACTACTCCATCCCTACAAGGAAGATAATCTATTACCTAACCCAACCTTCTTATTTTTTAAAGACTGATTTGCATGTGTGAGTGTAGCTGTGTGCTTGTTCACAGGCCAAGAGAGGGTGTTTTGTGTTCCCTCCTCTGTCACTCTTCACCTATTGGTAGTCTTTTAAGTCAGGGTCTCTTCCTGCACCTGGACGCCTGTTTCTAGGCCAGGGTGGTAGCCAGCAATCCTCCTGTTTCCATTCCCTCGAAGCTCAGGTTATAGGTTCACACAGGATGCTCAGGTTAATATTTGGAAGACGGATCCAAAGCCACATGGTTGTTCAGCAAGCACTTGGAACAACTGAACCACCTCTCAGGCCCCAACTCTCTTGTTCTTAACCATTTTTCTGCTTACTCCATTAAGGGACCTGTAAGTTTACTCAACAAAGAATTATTTCCTGACTGAAGTAATTTCATGGTTATAGAAATGGGAAAAGAAGGAAGGACTAGGAGAGTGGCTCTACTGTTAACCAAACTCAAAGGGCTCAGTCAATATGGAAAGAAAATACACTTAAAAATGAGCAGAGCCACCTGGGGCTCCAGATCCCCCAGTGAACTGCCCTCCCTCTGCCCAACTGGCGGCTCAGTGCTGAAGCACCTAAGAAACCCTGGGCCTTGGCGATGCAGTTCTGAATATCATCACATAGAAAGGAATCAAGGAACTACAAACTCCAGAACATGGCTGACTTCTAAAACTCTGCTTCCCAAAGGCTAGGGAAGGAATGCAAGGAAGGGAGAGGAGAAGATAATCTTACTTTAAATTTAATTTTAGGTTGAAAACTCATGTTATATAAAGATCTGGCCATTCAGGGCAGGCGCTCATGACAGACTGGCATGTAGGATACAGAGAGGGGTGTTCACAAGCACACAGAACTGGACACTTTCCCAGCAGGAAGGAACGCGTTCATACTAAAGGGGACAAAATGCACAATGAAATGCACCTTTTCAGCTGAGGAACTCCCTCCTGCTATTTTCCTGCTATGAATGAATTCTAGGCTTTGTCTATTCCCTTTAATACTCAATGGTTTTTTGTACTAATACTTAACATACCAAGTATAAACTGGAGCCCAGATGACTGTCCATGGCTCCTATCACTCAAGCCTTTCCTTTACAGAACACTCACAGCACAACAGCGCACTGTTTCTGATGCAATGCTACACTCCCTAAACGAGGAGTCTGGGCTCTGATTATTTACAGACAGTATTCAGTTCTGTCTACATTACAGAAGCAGACCAATATCTATGAATAACAATAGCTATACCTACAATTTCTTCTCAGCAATCTACCTGGCTTTCTGAATACCTAACTTCTATATAAACACCTAAAGGAATAAGGGAAGCCAAGAGACATGCTGCTAATCCTTATCCCTTATTAGCAGACAAGCATTTGGTGCTGAATCCAAACCCCACAATTCTACTCTAATTACATAATTTCCATAAACTTAATTTCCATAAACCATGCAATTATTCAAGTGCTTGTCTCTAAAAAGACCTAGTATGCCAAGAAACACCAATGTAAGTTCCAAACATTTTATACCAGTCAGAGCCTGCTGTAATCTCAGGACCTCTGCGACTGAGGCGCTGTGTGGGAGGACCGTCTCCTCCTCCGACACAGCATCACTCTGCCTCGGAGCACTCTGCTGGGCTTCACTGTGTTCCAGCTTCACAGGCTCGCACTGCTCTGTCATCCGACTCTTTTCCACTTCCAGCCGTTCTTGTTCTTTTTTCCAGACTTCTTGGTCATGTTCTGCAGAAGACAATCTTTTATGTATCTCTTTTATTTTATTCTCCAGGTCTTCGATTTTTTTGGTAGATTCTACTTTTTCCATTTGTAAGATCTGAATAGTGTTTTGCAACTCATATACTTTTGAGTGATCAGTAACCGTAACTCTTGAGTCACCTAAAACATTAAAAAAAAAAAAAAAGAGGAATAGAGGAATCAAATGTCAAATTCCAAAACGTAAATTGCTTGCTATATACAATATAGACTTAAGAGTGTTTAGAACTTGGAAAACTTAAGAAGTTAAATTACTATAATTTTAAATAAATAGAAAGTCAAATACTTTTTTTGAACTACTAATGTCTATATATTTGAGTTTGAAACAAGGTGAAAATATCTCTATTTTTTAGCTGTAGTGTCATCAGCAAATAATGCAAAATAATCCATGAACTGTAAGTTATTTATGTAGGTGCTGAGGGCTTTTCATTATCTACAAACCCAGAAAGCCACGGCACAGCTACAAACCTAGCAATGAACAGAATGAGTCACTTTCTATTTCATGGAATTTGGCCTAAGTTTACAAAAGTATTCTGATCTATAAATTGTCTAAGGTTTGTCATTTAAGAATGTCATCTACTTTGTGACATTAGCAAACTCATAACCTTGCAGTAACTGATTTTCCAGTTCTTCAATTCGATCTTCATAGTCACGTAACTCCTCTCGATGCCGACGACTTATCTCTGTTAGTCTCTGTTGATGAGCATTCTGCAGTACCGACATTTCATGGTGATGGTCATCAATTTCCTGACTTCTGCTCTGTTTAAGTTCCTTAAAAAACAATTCAAGAATGTATGATCAATAAATAATCCAAAAAAGTGTTTGATTTCACTGTGTTTACAAGTTCATATTATTAAAATTAACTACCTGAACACATTAAAGCTGAAAAGCATTCAACCACAGTCACCAAATTAGGACAATTCTGATGGGTCCATGCCTCCTTAGAGTTTAAAAAGTCATTCTATTTTTAGTAGAACATCAAGAGCACAATGGAACAAGACACAGGTAAAATAATCCCTTACGCCTGTGGCCAAGAACATCTTTTCTTTCAGACATATTCCCTCAACATGAGAGCCAAGAACCTGCCTTTGTTTTGTTGTTTTGAGCCAGGTCTTTCTTGTTACATAGCTCTGGTTGGTCAGGAACTCAATACATAACCCAAGCTTGCCTTGAGGTTGTGACAATCCTCCTGCCACAGCTTCCCTAGGGCTTAGATTAACAGGTGCATAAAGTCACATCCAGCTTTCTGGCCAGTCTTAGCTCTTGAAAGCAGTGGGGTCCCTAGGAACATCTGATAATGAGCACAGCTAGTCGTGTTCTCATCCTTTGGAATACAGTCCACGTTTCCAGCAGAGCCCTGGCGTCAGAGTGCTGCATGTACTGTTTAGTTCTGCCATCTAACCTGTGAGAGCAACCATCTTGCTCTAACAGACTCGACCCACACAGTTCTCCTTCCGCTGCTGTTCTCTTGCTCAGTTGTCCTTCTGTAGTTTTGAACTCACAAACTGCCAAGAGCTGTGCTAATAAACATCTCTTCAGGTCCTTATTGACACTTATAATGTAGCTTTAAGACAAAACTAAGCCGGGCAGTGGTGGCTCACGCCTGTAATCCCAGCACTCTGGAAGGCAGAGGCAGGCAGATTTCTGAGTTCAAGGCCAGCCTGGTCTACAGAGTGAGTTCCAGGACAGCCAGGGCTATACAGAGACCCTGTCTCGAAAAAACCAAATCCAAAAACACCAAAAAAAAAAAAAAAAAAAAAAAAAAACCCAGCAAAATTCTATCACTAAGGTAAAATAGTTACTTACAGTAAAAGTTAGCATTCTAGTCAATATTCTTAAGCTCAAACCTTTAAAATGTCATAAAACTGGGAATATGAGAGACAGAAAAACACACAGACTTACTGAGAAACATTTAAAACCAAATATTCTTGGATATATTTTATTGTAAAGAATAAAACAGTTGAAAAATAGAACAGTTGAGTATTATCATTTATCCGATCAATTTATAACTAAGAGTCCTAATTTGGCTTATATCTTTATAATCTACAGATAACTGATGCATAGCACATTATCAACAGTTTGATTTACCTTAATAATATTTTGTAGTTTGCAGATTTCAGTTTGATCAGAGCTTTGTGCTCCCTGCACCTTAGTTTAGAAAGAGAGGATTAAAAAATAATTACACTGACTGTCTTCATCTTAAAAAACAAAATCACAAACTAACTTTATTAAAAGTTTATTATTTGTAAAACAGGAACATTTCCCAGTCATAGTCTGATTAAGAACTCCACACACTCTTCAAAGTCCTTATTATTACATAATAAATAAGGGACACCAGTCAAGAACTCTTTACCTTAAGATGGAAAAATAGAATATTTCACAATTAACCAAAATACAAATATGAGGGTAATTGAGTAGCTTTCCCAGATGATACAAAGTCCCCAATACTAACGCCAGTAAAGCCTTTTTAACTAAAGCCTTTTCTTCCGGGGCTGTCATCCAATCCTCAGCATCCCTGTCAGGCAGTCCACACCCACCTGTGACCTCAAGTTCCAAGGGATCTGAAGTTTGTGGCCTTTATATGTGCTTGTACTCACATGCACAAATCTACACACACACACACACACACACACACACATGCACAGCCTGCCTACACACATAAAAAATTAAATTCTCTAAATTTGTATATTGTTCATTATCTTTAAATTTTTAATTGATACCTAGTAATTTTACATATCTGTAAGGTACACTGTAATATTTCAATTCATGTACATATTATGTAATGTTCAAAGCAGGTAGTTAGAATCATCACAAATGTCTATTGTAGTGAGTGTATCCAAAATCCTCTCTTGTAGATATTTTGAAATATACATTAGTACTGTGATCCATAATCATCCTAATAGACAACACTAGAACTCATTTCTCTCATGTAGAGGTAATTTTGTATTTGATCAATAATTATCAATCATCCCTCTCCATTATTCCATTAATTTATCTATAATTAACATTTATTATATGACATGTTACTAAACCAAAGCTGTTCTAAGATTGAAAGAAAGAACCTATAATGGCAAGATCCCAACTCCCCAGCTCAAAGACGACTACCTGCAGGTGCAATGGTGCACACCAACAACGGCAGCTAAGCAGAGGGGCTAAGAAAGGAAGATGTCACGTTCACCCTGGACTCAACAACAGAAGGAATGGGGGAGGGGCAGCACAGGAAATGGGTGGGTGTCAGAGCCTTTGCCTTCCTTGTAATGGCCCTCTTACCAACCCTCAGTGTGTGTGTGTGTGTGTGTGTGTGTGTGTGTGCACGCGTGCATGCATGTAAACCCTCCTTATTCTACACAAAGTAACAAATAAAATTTTAAAAATTAAGATATAATTCTCAGATTATCCCAATTTCCTAGTACCTCTTTGAAGTTCCTAAGACCCTAAAATAAGATATTAAATTGAAGTCTACACACACAGGAAATCCATGCCGTTATCAATGTTTCAGGTGATTACATAAAAAGTTTAAAAACACTGGCTCCAGAAAGAAAAATGAACACACAGACAATCCTAGCTAATGTTGTAAGTATTGCATAAGGAAGTCCAACACGTAGTAAGCAAACAATTTTAATTGAGATGATTTCTTTTCATAACTTGATGACATTCACAAGAAGATGTAAATATTTTGTTTTTTTTAATATATCAAATATATATCTTTACGAGTTCAAGACCAGCTTGGTTTACAAAGTGAATTCCAGGCCAGCCAAGGCTACACAATGAAAGCATGTCTCAAAAGGAAAGGGGAAAACTAACAAACAAACAAACAAGCAACCTACAACAATAAAAAAAAAAAATGCTTGGTATACAGGAAAAAGGTTCCTTGAACGAAAGTTTACAGCTCAAACTATCAAGTACTTAAGTACTTAATTTCTAGTACATGAAGAAATAACACACGATTTAACATATATTTTCAAAGATGTATTTATTTTTATTTTATGTGTATGGGTGTGGTGCCTGCACATCTGTGCATCATATGCATGTCGTGCCCATAGAGGCCAAAGAAGGGCATCAGATCCCCCTGGAAATAGAGTTAGAGTAGTGACCTGCCAAGTGGGCACGGGTCCCCTGGAAAGAACCACTGTGCCATCTCTTCAGCACCAGTATACTAATATGTTTTTAATACTAATGACCAAAATTTCATTTTACATATCATTAGAACTTATAAAACATCACACAAAATCCTAACACATTTTCAAACACAGTACCTTAAAGCTCTATGCTTCCATCAGAGAAAACAAACACTCCAGACTTTTGGCTCAATTTAGTTTTATTTTTTGAGTCTGGGTTCATAACTAACTTTTTTTTTAAGTGTATAACTGACCTATCAAACTATCTATCTAAATTTTATCTATCTATTTATCTATCTATAAGTCTAAATTTTTTCACACATCATACAGAAGAGAAAACTAAGGATGAAAGACAAAGAAGACCTGACCACAATCATTTAAAAAGCTGAATGCTATATTAGAAAACAAATATAACTTCTCTATTTTTCTAATCAAGAATTATGTTTTTTAAAAGAAAAGGCCAAAAATAAAACAGAATCATTTCTAGTACCAGATGCTCTCCCTAAACAGTACCAGCATTTTTACTAATTCATAGTTTTCACAAATTCATCCAAAATTTTACCAACCTGAGCAATATGTCGCCAATGTCCAAGTTCAGATTCAAGTCTTAAAACTTCATTTGATAATCTGTTTATTTCTTGTTGTGATGAGATCACATCACCAAAGTCCATGTCGTCTTCATGAAAGGCTGACCTCTGATGACTGACCCCATAGCTGAATGAAGATGGCGCACTGGCTGCAGGTGCGCTGCCAGATCCCGAGTGGGCTGACTGAGCAGCTGACTGCAGTCTGAGCAGTTCATCCTGTAGTGCGGTTTGCCTTGCTTTAAGGTGGTTGATCTCTTCCTATGGATTTATAATCCATGTTTTAGAGGAAGTATTTTTAAAATGCTTATTGGCCTTTATATAGATCTTAATGTTAAAAGGCATAATGATGGCCTAACAATAGTACTCAATTAAGTGAACTCAAGTCTTCCATATTGCCTGAATCATAAGATTGTTATTTGAAAAACAAATATAATACCCATAAAGTGTAGATAATGTACCAAATAGCATGAAGATTAGGATTTCTCTCACATGTTAACTAAAGCAATGAATTTCTCAGTGGAAGTGAGTTTGCTATCTTCATGTGAGTGAATACTCAGAACTCTGTTTATGATCATCAGACATGAAATAAAACAGAAGCTGAGTGACTTATACATTCAAAACTTTCTTGGAACTATGCTGCTAGGAGTCATAGATAAGTCAGGTAATTTAGAACATGGCTGGATTTAGGCGTTAAGTTGCCATGAATCAGCAGTAACTTTGCAGTGGTCACTACAATATGACTGAAAGAAAGCTTTGATTTATTGCTCCAATCTTTTTAGATAAGATAACACAGTCAGCCTATGGTTAGTAGCCAATGAATCTTAGAAATAAATATGCGTTAAAAGAGGCCCTGGCTTTAACACTAACCAAGAGGGGGCCAATGAAACTCTGACCCTATTTAGAGAGATAACGGTATAAAAAAATCTGAATTCTTGACCAGAATTTTAACTGAAGGCTGGCAGTATCCACTAAAGCTATGTGTGGTGGCATACATCTATAACCTCAGTAGGCAGGGGGCTGAGGCAGGAGGATTGCTGAAGATTTGAATATATCTGGGCTATAAAATAAGTACTGGGGTAGATAATGTTCCTAGCAAGACTATCAAAAAGAAAAAGAAAAGGAACAAGAACCCCAACCCTACAGCACAGTCACAGAGAAGCCACACTGCCACCCCATCCATCCCACAGGCACAAAAGAAGTTGGTGACATAGCTCAGGTGGTACAGCTTGGGTTTAATCCCCAGTACACAGCAGAGCATGCGGCAAACCCAGAACTTTGGAAGAATGAGGCAGGAGAAGGCTCAAAAATTAAAGGTTATTCTCAGTTACACAGCAAGTTTGAGGCTAGATTAGGCTACATGAGATCCTGCCTTTAAAATAATTTTAAGAGGGCTAGGAGTACAGCTTAGTTGCAAAGTACTTGAACATATGCAAGTCTGTGTTCAAACCTTGGACTATTAAAAAAAATTGCATAAAATCTTCATTTGAACTTATATCTTGTTTTATTCTTACAATACTTCTTACAATATTCTTACAATAGTTTATTTTATGTAAAATTATCAATTAGCAATTGATAATTATCAATTATCTAATTAATATAGAAAACAAGTTCTGTTTATTTTCCACTTAAATATAGCATACTTAACATATCACTAAAAGAACTAGAAACCAATTCATCTAAATTTTTGTTTTAAGGTTTGTTTTATGGTGCTGGAAACTGAACACAGGGCTTCCCACATACCAGAAAAGCACTCTTCTGCAACTACTGAGAGCTACAGTCCCAATCCTTATTTAAATTTAGAAAACCCTAACATTACTATGGTATAAATGAATAGTTAGCCACCAAGCTAAAGAGGAGCCAAAGGATCTGATTAATAAAATGAGAAATGGCTCAACTTAACGTAAGCATTCATTGGACGCTACTTACGTATTAAACATAAAGGAAAATTTAACAACAATGTTCAACGTAACATTGCTTAAAATGCGTAGTATCTATTTATTATCTATTATTAAGACTTCTAAGAGAGGTGGTGGTGGTGGTGACTGCGGCTGTGGCGGCGGCAGCAGCACGCCTGTAATCCCAGCACTCTGGGAGGCAGAGGCAGGCAGATTTCTGAGTTCGAGGCCAGCTGGTCTACTAAGTGAGTTTCAAGACAGACAGGGCTATATGGAGAAACCCTGTCTCGAAAAAAACCAAATCCAAAAACAAAAACAAAAACAAAAACAAAAAGACTTCCAAAAAAAGATAAAACAACACCAAAACAACCATTTTAATCAAAGTAAAAAAAAAAAAATAGAAACAAAAAAATTCAACTTTAAAAACATTTAATATAGTTTTATGTGAAAAGTCACATGAAAATGTTTTGGCAATTATCATACTGACTAAAAACCAACTTTAAAAAAATCTACCACATGCAAGGTCCTAGGTTCAATTCCCAGCACTGCAAAACAATTTAATTTAAACTAAAGAAATGTTTTCAAAACCTAAAAAAGACATTAAATTATATTTCATAAATATTAGAACTTATAAGCAACACATTATTAAAATGCTGAGACTCTTCTTTTAGAAGCTAAAATTAATCTTTCCAAGTTAGCTTATAAAATAAAATTAATAGGAATGCTGCCCCAATCTTAATAAATTTAATATTTTAATACTTTTATCAATCTAAAAAATAACCATGAAAAAACAGGAATCGGCTCTTGCCTCTTTCTGCTGTAACTGATTTCTGTAACTCGAAGATTGCTGCTTTATTTGAAGTTCTGATGCCTCATGCTTTTCCTCTAGATCAGTGTAAAGTTTTTTAAGTCTTTCATTCTAGAAGCAAAGAGAAAAGTATTTTCAACAAAAACATTTCAAGTCAAGCATGTTAGCAATCATTACATGCAATCACCAGGAAAAACATTCCGCAAAAATAACATAAACTATCAAAGGTCTCAGACAGAATTCTGCCTTTTAATATATATCTTTAAATTAAAATCCTAATTCTAGCCCTATTTTCTCTTCAACAAACTCAGAAGCTGGCAAAGTTCCCAAAAGTTGATTTTATAGAAATTAGGGGAAAGCAGAGATAAGGCTACGGCGGGGACGGGAGAGTCCCAGACTTGGTTCCCAGTGCAAAGAACAGTAAACGTTAGTTAGCTTTTTGCTGCTGTTGTTTTTGTTTTGTTCTTTTCCCATCAAACCCTATAAAACTTGTGTTTATGACAACTCATTTAAAGACTTTTATACAGATGCTTTAACCCCTCATACACACCTAGTAAAGCCTTAGTGTACACAAAGGCCATGCTGTGAATTCAGTGGCTTCCTTTCATTCCTTTTGAGCCCAATTTTGAAAGACTCTAAGATCAGACTCTTACATATATGTAAGCAAAATATTTATGTATACACATGAAAATTGGGGTTTGTTGTATTTAAAAGTAATAAAACTTCTAATATGCATATGAGGATAATTAAGTAGCTTTCTAAGATGATAGAAAGTTACCCAATACTAATGCCACTAAAAGCCTTTTTTAAATGATTCTATGCCAGGCATAGTGGCATATGCCTTTAATTCCAGCACTGGGAAGCAGAGGCAGGTGTATCTTTGTGAGATCAAGGTCAGCCCAGTCAATCTATAGCTTGCCTGTCCAGGAACAGCTGGGCACAAAGAGAGACTCTGTCTCAAAAACAAAACAAACAAAATAACAAGTTCTTTACTATCAATTTATTCACACTTCTGAAAAAAATGATAATATTAAAAAGAGTCTACTAGATATAAATAAATGTAATGTAACTATTTCTTTGGCACAAAGAGGAGAAGGTAAGTTAGTTAGGTAAATTCATATCATTTGCAATTAGATTCCTAACTAGGGCTCGTAATAGGCTAGCCAATGCCACATAGCAAGATCCTGTCTCTAAAACAGAGCCAAGGTGGTGGATCGGTGGGTAAAATGCTTGCTGCACAATGTAAGGACCAGAGCTCAGAAACCCAGAATACGCATAAAGCCAGGCGTTTCTGTAACAGCACTATTCCTTCTTCCAGATGAAAGGTGGGCTCAGGAGAGCCCTGGGAGCCTGTATGCCAGGTTAGCCCAGCGTGTGAAGCAGCAAACCCTGAGACCCAGCCTCAAACAAGATGGAAGGCAAGAACTGGTAACTGAGGTTGGCCTCAGGCCTCCATACATGTGGCACAGATACATGTAGAATCATAAGGAGCTGGGTTAATAGACACAGGCAAGTCTAACGCCCTGGGCACACACTGCCTGTTGTCTAGACTAAAGCCTGCTGCCATCACTTTATTGTTGCCCATCAGTGAGTCTTGAGTACGGGTGACATTAGATGCTAGAGCAGGACTAGAGCACAAGCTTGCTATGGGCACATGTAGGCATATACATGGACATATGCGCTACGACTGCATTTACAGCACCACAACAAGAGAGACCTGGCTTTCCGCTGGTATTTAAGTAGCATCAAATGAGGAAGAGGCTTACTGGGGTGAATGTGTCTTCCCCAAATAAATATTTCTAAGACTCTAAAACCATACTTGCTATAGACAATACAACCATAAAGACCATTAAAGGGACTGGGATCCACAGAAGGACATAAGAGTTCTATTTCCTTTCTCAGATTCTGTACACAGCAGTCATTATTCAAGTAGGTTAATCTTTCTTACTTTCCCCCATAATATACAGTGGCAAGTTACAGCAGCATACACACACTCTAGCTTTTCTGGGTGGGTCTGTACCAGTGAGGGCCTCCTCAGTGATTTTCTAGCTCATTCTTACTAAAAACGCATTGTCAGTACCACACCTGTGTTCTTTATCTGTGTCACCTTACCTTTGCCTATGCTATGGTCTCAAAATGCTATCACAATGCTATCTTCTACAGACTCAGTGCTAATGTCCCTCTTTTACAAGTCCCTCCTCTATTTTAAAATTCCATAATCTCGCCTAGATATATTCTAGACCAGAGTTCAACAAGGCTTGATAGGAAATACTATCTTAGCATCTAGATTGGGTGTTTCTTTTTATAGGCTCAGAATTGAGAAAATCATGCTTACCACAGTCCTCTAAGAACATCACTCGCTAAAACACTAAGTGTTCTCTTACTGTTCTTATCCCAAGGCTAAATTGTTGAGCTCCGATAGTCCTTTATAATAGTTCCCACTCTGAAATCCTTTTAATTTCTTTAGGGCTTTCCTCTGAACTTTTCCAAGCTTTTCTCATCCCTATTAAGTATAATGTCCAGAATTAGTGACAACTACACATTGACTCATATTGAACAAAACAGTAAATTAGCTTATTAGTCCTATATTCTTAATTTCTTTGCTCCAAATATTATATTATTATTCTAATGTTAGGTAATTTAAAACTCTAGATTAAACAGAATTCCATTTTTCATATTATATTTAAATGTACCACTAGCTAGGCATAATAGTGCAGGTCTTGTAGCTCGAATAAGAATAGCCCTCATAAGCTCACAGATTTTAAAGCTTAACCATCACAGAATGACACTATCTGAAAAAGATTAGGTGTGGCCTTGTTGGCGGAAGTGTGTCACTGAGGGTTGGCCTTGAGGTTTCAAAAACCCATGCCAGCTCCTGTCCTTCTTCCTGCCTATGGATCAGGATATAGCTCTCAAATACTTTGCCAGCACCAGGCCAGCCATGCCTGCTGCCATGATCCCACCATGATGATAATGGACTAACCCTCTGAAACTTTAAGCAAACCCCCAATTAAATGCTTTCTTTCATAAGAGTTACCTTGGCCATGCTGTCTCTTCACAGCAATAGAACAGTGACTAAGACAAACCTGTTATCCCAGAACTCAGGAGCCTAAGGCAAGAGAATCACCTGTTCAAGGCCAGATTGAACTACATGGGAAACCTTTGCTAAAAGGCAAAGCCCAACAAAATAGATATTAAATACAAGCAAATAAATGTACTTCAATGTAACACATGTCCGGGCAGTATTAATGATAAATTTTTACCTGAACTATCTCTAAATCTGGCAGTTTTCCTATTTCCAATGGATAGAAGTGGAAATGAGACTACAAAAGAACCGACCCTGGCAACCACACACATTCCTCACTTAGGGGGGACGTAAAAGACAGGATCAAAGAGAAACCCTGAGAAAAAGGAAGGGTCAAAAGGTCAGACAGTGCATTTAAAAATACTAGAAGTTTCAATAACTTTATGATTTTAAAAGAGGAAACTTGAAGTTTGACAAATGTCTTTAGTTGTCCTTACCTCTGATCTTAAGACTGAATGAGTAGCTTCATTTTCCTCTCTCCCGGAATTGGGCAAATCTGCTACAAAACAAACAATATACGCTGAAGAGTTGATTAACATCATATGGAGTAAGAAGCAGTTGTCTTGTGGTGGTATGGCACTACGGGACTGAATCCTAGGCCTTGTTTCTGTTAGTCCAGTGCCCCTCTGCTGAGCTGTAGCCCCAATCCTAAAGAGACATCTTAAGGGAAATGCATTGCCCTATTTCCCATACTGCACTGCGGGCCTTTCTCTTTCTCTTCCAGTCCCAAGCGCTGCAGGAGCCAAGAGTTACCGTGCAGACATGGCCAAGTCCAAGAACCACACCACACACAACCAGTCCCACAAATGGCATCAAGAAACCCCGGGTCACAAAGATACGAATCTCTTATGGGGGCTGACCACAAATTCCTGAGGAACATGCGCTTTGCCAAGAAGCACAGGCAGGCCTGAAGAAGATGCAGGCCAACAGTGCAAAGGCAGTGAGTGCGCGCAGAGGCCGTCAAGGCCCTGGTGAAGCCTCGGGCCATCAAGCCAAGATGCCAAAGGACCCCAACCGCAAACTCAGCCGCCTGGCTTTCATCACTCACCCCAAGCTTGGGAAGCGGATTCGAAGCTACATGGCCAAGGGGCGTAGGCTCTGCCAGCCAAAGCCCAAGGTTCAAACCAAGGCAGAGGCCAAAGCTCCAGCTAAGGCCCAGGCTTCAGCTCCAGCCCAGGCTCCCAAAGGTGCCCAGGCCCCTGTGAAGGCCCCATAGAATAGGCTCCTGCCAGTGTGAAGACAGACAGACTGCTCTGACACATCTACCCACACACTATTTGCACATGACCAGTGTCCTATGCTGTTTTTACAAATAGACTTGAGGAAAGAAAGAAAGAAAGAAAGAAAGAAAGAGAGAGAGAGAGAGAGAGAGAGAGAGAGAGAGAGAGAGAGAGAGAGAGAGAGAGAGAAAGAAAGAAAGAAAGAAAGAGAAAGAAAGAAAGAAAGAAAGAAAGAAAGAAAGAAAGAAAGAAAGAAAGAAAGAAAGAGGGAGGGAGGGAGAGAGGGAGGGAGGGAGGGAGGGAGGGAGGGAGAGAAGGAAGGAAGGAAGGAAGGAAGGAAGGAAGGAAGGAAGGAAGGAAGGAAGGAAGGAAGGAAGACACTGCAGTAAGTTTAAACAGAATGCTAGGCTGTAAAGAGCTTATTCAGAAGGTACACCATTTCATCTTTACTAGGACTTCCCACCGCTGATGCCTGCCACTCAACACAGTACAATAGGTCCCCCATCTTCCTCTCTCCTACACCTTACAAGTCTCGATTTACCCTGTGACTTTTTTTTTACCCTGTGACGTTTTTACTAAACTTCTCTTTTGGCTTATGTTGTAACTGTAGATGAAACTTACTCCACTGGTGCTTACACTTTGCTCTCGCCTTCTAGTCCAAGACTACCAATTAATTAATGACCTTTAATTAAAACACAAAAATATTCTGAGAATACTTAAAGTGACGTAAATTTAACTTATTAAAAATAGGGATGAGGGACCAGAAAGATGTCTGTGAGTAAAGGTACTTGTTACCAATTCCTAAAATCTACAGGAAAAGCCAGATGATGTACCTAAAATCTGTCATCCCGCCAGGCAATGGTGGTGCACGCCTTTAATCCCAGCACTTGGGAGGCCGAGGCAAGCAGATCTCTGAGTTCGAGGCCAGCCTGGTCTGCAGAGTGAGTTCCAGGATAGCCAGGGCTACACAGAGAAACCCTGTCTCGAAAAAGCCAAAATAAATAAATAAATAATCTATCATCCCGGCACTCCTGTGTCAAGACTGTCATCCCAGCACTCCTGTGTCAAGACTGTCATCCCAGCACTCCTGTGTCAAGACTGTCATCCCAGCGCTCCTGTGTCAAGATCAGGAGCGGCAACACTGACAGAAGCTCGCCTACACAGTACAGAGAAAAAAACAAATGGAAGGAGAGAACTGAGTCCTGAAAAGCTGTCCTCAAAGCACCATGTACCAGTGTGTGCTCCAGCTCTCTCTCACTCTCGCTCTCCCTCTCTTCCTCCCTCCTTGTCTCTCTTCCTCTCCTCCTCTCTCTTTATGTCTCTCACTTACACTCATGCACACATACACAATAAAGAAATCTTTTTAAAAATGAGGATGAATTCATTGTGACTTTTCTTGTTTTCATTTAAGTAGTCAAAGGACTGAAAGATGCAGCTCAGATGGTACAATATCCACCTGGTGGGTGCACAGTCCTGACTTAATCCGCACTACCAAAGAATGAACGAATCAGTGAGTAGTCAAAGTGTGTGGGCGAGAGAGGAGGTGCATACCTGTAAGCCCTACACTTAAGAGACTGGAGTAGCAGGATCTGAGATGGAAGCCAGCCTCAACTAGAGAGTATATGGCTATCTCAAATAAGTAAGTAGATAAAAAGTAAAAATAAATAAATTAGTAAATAGGGCCCAGAAACGCCAAAATAGTACAACTAATTCTGCTGGAAATGATCATCTCCAGAGTAACATTCTTTTTCCTTTGTGTACTGGTATTTTTCCATTTCTGCATTTGAACATTATAAAAACAGGTCAGGAGACAGAGCTATGTCCTGGCTTGACTAGTAAACAAATGGCCCAAGCTAGAGAGATGGCTCAGAAATTAAGACTTCTAGCTGTTCTTCCTGAGTTCTGTTCCCAGCACCCACATTAGGCAACTCATAATCACACATAACTCCAATTCCAGGTGTCCAATACCCTCTCTGACCTCCAAGAGTACTGGCACACACATGTGGCATACACACACACACACACACACCAGTCAAGTCTACACAGACAAAACAACAAACAAACAAAAAAGAATGGTCTCCAGAGGTTCATATATTTGAATGCTTGGTCAGCAGGTAGTAGAACTGTCTGGGAAGGATTGGGAGACTAGCCTGGAGGTAAAAGCCCATGTTATCCCCAGTTAGCTATACTGCCTTCTACCTGGTGCTTGTGTACCATAGCACACCTGACTGCCTGCTGTCACGTTCCCTGCCCTGGTGTTCACAGACTCTAACCATCTGGAACCATGAGCTCCCAAACTAAAAAACTTTCTTTTAAAAGTTGCATTGGTTATAGCATTTTGTTATAGCAACAGCAAAGTAACTAAGATACCACTTCTTATACAACAGGGAAAAAGTCAAATTATCACTCACTATCATCAGTGCTAAAGCTGTTAGAATGCAGAATACTGGCAGTCAGCTAGCGCTGTGTGGAGTGAGAACACTTTCACATGTCTCTACCACATGAGCAGAGTTATTCAGAAACCCTGTTTCCCAGGCAAAGGAGTGTAAAGGAGGACATAAAGACTTTCCATGGAGAGGTTTGGAGTGGCGGAAGACCCTAGCAAAGATCTGTGTGGCAGAAGCTTTGGGAACAGACTGCACTTGTAAATGTACAATAGCAGACATGGAAACTGGCATGGCATCTAGAAAAGACAGTTTGAGACTAGAGGAACAGGTCTTCGACCTCCCAAAACAAGTGGTTTGGCTGTTCTGTAAGTTAAGAGACTTTTAAACAAATGTATTTTGAGACTGGCAGCACAAGAGAAAGTGACTGAAGAGCCAGACTGAAGAGAGTAAAGTCGGGAGGGACTGAGGGTCTGCGCCGGGTGGCAGTTAGAGAGAAGAGGGACAACTGCGATACAGGGTCAACAGTTCAGGGGCCAATCTCAGGTAGACAACAAGAAAGACACAAAACAAAGATGACGGAGATTTCTACTTCAGGAAAATTAGCAGCTACCCAAATCACTGAAGCTGAGACTCAAAGCCAGCTTGGTCCTCTGTGCCTTCGGTCCTAGCACTGCGAAGGCAGATGCTGGCAGATCTGCAAATTCTGGAACAGCAGGGCTACCGAGTTCAAAAAAACAAGACAAACTCAAAATCAATACTACATGAAGGTGAGGCAGGAGAAACGCTATTTTGGGTCAACCTTGGGCTATACTGCAAGTACCAGGCCAGTCCAGGCTACAGATAAGACCTTGTCTCAAAAAAAAGAAAAAAGAAAAGAAAAGAAAAGAAAAGAAAAGAAAAGAAAAGAAAAGAAAAGAGAGGGAGGGAGGAAAGGAGGGAGGGAAGAAGGGAACGAGGGAGGGAGGGAGGGAGGGAGGGAGGGAGGGAGGGAGGGAGGGAGGGATGGGGCCACCCACCTCAAAATTATTAATTCAGAACTACTGGGACAAAGAGTGGAGCAGAGACTGAAGGAAAGGTCATCCAGAGACTGCCCCACCTGTATAGGGATTCATCCCATATACAGTCACCAAACCCAGACACTATTGTGGATGCCAAGTACTTGTTGACAGGAGACTGATATGGCTGTCTCCTGAGAGGCTCTGCCAGAGCCTAACAAATACAGAGGTGGATGCTTACAGCCAACCATTGGACTGAGCACCAGGTCTGCAATGGAGGAATTAGAGAAAGGACTGAAGGAACTGAAGCAGTTTGCAATCCATAGGAAGAACAACAATATCAACCAACCAGACCCCTTAAATCTCCCAGGGACTAAACCACCATCCAAAGAGCACACATGGAGTGACCCATGGCTCCAGCTGCATATGTAGCTGAGGATGGCCTTATCTGTCATCAACGGGAGGAGAGACCCTTGGTCCTATGAAGGCTCAATGCCCCAGTGTAGGGGAATGCCGGGGCGGGAGTGGCAGGAGTGGGTGGGGAGGGAGCACCCTCATAGAAGCAGGGGGAGGAGGGTTGGGATAGGGGGTTTCCAGAGGGGAAACCTGGAAAGAGGATAACATTTAAAATGTAAATAATAAAATATCCAATAAAAAAAAGGAAAGAAAAGAAAAACGGTGGGTTCTGTTTGTTTAAGAGTACAGGAAGCTCTCTGATGAGGAGAACAAAATGAATTCTTTATCAGGTTAGGGGTAACTATTTTCCAGTTTAAGTTCAAACAAATACCACATAGTTCCTATCTATAATAGTGTGAGAATCTAGTCTTTCCCACAGCTATCAGCCCTTTTCTGCCTTTAAAGTCCCATGGCCCTTTGCTGGACATATGAAGGCCTTTCGTTCTCATTGTACCAAGTCATGAACCTTCCAGTCAACAGAAGCCCAAGCAATAAAATGGGTTTGTGTAGTGATCCAGTTTTCCTTCTAAATATAAGGTTTTTTCCTACCAAACCATTTTACTCTATTCCCATCCAATACACACAGCTATTAAATCATGATAAAAGCATGGAACTTGGGAGTATGATTCAGTGGCGTGTGCTTACCATGCATGAGACCTTGGGTTCGATCTCTAGCTAGTCTTTCCCATAGATTAAACCAGAACAGTAAGTCATTCATTTATAAAGAAATAAGACTGTCCTGGCATGGTGGTACACACCTGTAATGCCAGCAATGGGAGGCAGAGGCAGCAAACCGTCAGCTTGAGGTCACCCTAAGCTACATGGCAAACCCTGATTAAAACTTTAAAATCTATCTATATATTGGGTGCCTAGTGCCTGTGAGGCCTAAAGTTGAGAGACAGCAGAGTCTCTAAAGCAGAATGAAGTTACAGACAGTTGTGAACTGCCTCTGGGTGCTGAGAACCGAACCCGAGTTCTCGGAGGGCAGCCAGTGCTCTTAGAGGCTGGATCTTCCCACTTCCTTGATTAAAACTTTTAAAACCCCAACCTGCTCAAAGAAATGTCAAGAAGTCAGAAGAGTAATTAACCTTACCACTGATTACAATCTAAGTCTAGGTCACTATTCACTAGGATAGCAAGATGATGACTTCAAAAATAAGGGAAGGAACCTGGCCGGATGAATCGGTGACTCAAGGTGCTTGTCATTCAAGCAAAGTAAAAAGAATTCCATCCCCCAAATTCTACCTAAAGGTGGAAAGAGAACCACAAAGTTGTCTTCTGAGCTCCACACATGGGCGTTGTGGTACAGACTCCCATAGGGCGCATATGCATCATGTACACGTACACACACACACACCCCACAATAATATTTTTTAAAATTTTAATGTGAGTAAAGGTAGGTAAGATACTCAAAAGATAAAGTATTTCACTGGTTCTGCCAAAAGTATGGGAGAAATGTGCAATCCTAAAAACAAAAATACGTTTTCAGCTGCAAAGTGTCTTCGAGATGTGCAAAATTAGAAAACAGTTGAACAGAAAAACAGCACTCTTCCCCAAACAACGTGCTAAAGCCAGGACAAGAGTCACCAAGTGTTTAATTATGAGTAATTAATGTTACAAAGTATGTAAGGGCGGGGGGGAGGGGGGGGATTGCCATACTTTAGCTGTCATACTAAAGAAACAGGATCAAAATGAGATCAACCCCCAAACTATGGGCAAAGTAATAGGCATGGACCGCCCAAATAAAACCCTATTGGCAAATTAAGTAATAGGCATGGACCGCCCAAATAAGACCCTCCTCGGCTGAAAAGAAGCAGTTCCGCTTTACTGCGCTATCCAGCGTATTCAGTGAGCGGAGGAGAACCAGAGTTCTCTACCGTGGTCCTGCAGGCTGGAAATGCGGCTGCGGAGGTAAAAAGAGCAAAGAAGAAAGCGTGGAGTGACACCTTCGGGACCCGTCCGCGTCTGCCGACGGACCGAACCTGGAACCAAGTGGACTTTCCTAGAGTCGCAACCGAGCCCCAGCGCCCTCGCTCCAGCTGTTACCTGGCACATCCTCCGTGCCCTCCATCAGCATATCCTTCGTGAAGTTAGAGATCTGGCCAGTGAGGGAAGCCAGGCTGCCCCCTACTTGACCCAGAGACTGGCCCAAGCCGGAGCCGAGGCCCCCGAGCCAGGACGACATCGCTGCGGGTGGACACGTCAAATGTCCCTGGACGCCGAAGCTGGTGCGGATCCAGACGCTGAGGACTCGCAGGACAGGCACTCCCACCAACGGCAGTGTCAGAAAGCCGAGGCCCGGCCTGGCGCTTCACCAAGAGCTCGCCGCTGTGGACGCCGTGGCCCCCGCGGGGCCTCTGCTCATTCCCACGGCTTCCCGCCGTGCGGCTGCACTACTTCTTTCCCAGCTTTACTGACTTTCCTCAGTTTCGTGGGCCAGTCCTGCCAACTCAACGCCGGCAGCCATGACACCGCCGAGAAAGCGGCAGCGACCATAGAGAAGCTCCGCGATAGCGTAGAAGGGCCGCTGCCAGAGGCGTCCCGGGCGCGAAGGACTGTGGGATCGCGGAGGACCAAGTAATGGGCCAGCCAGACCCGTGGCTTCCGTGTAACCTGCGGAACTTTAGGTGGAGACCAAAGAAGCAGTGGCAGCAGCGGTGACCCTTTCCACCTGCGCAGCTGCTTTTGTTTTTAAGAGGAAGTAACCCCTGACAGCTGCCTTCTAATCCTGTCTAAAGGAGCTATTGCATCGCTAGGATTCTATAGGGTCGTCCCACCCTACAGGGAAGCGACCTCAATCCATCTGCATTACTCTTGATATCCAGGCCTCTGCGGATATCAGAGTATCCATGCCAGAGGGTTGAAAACAAGGCTACCAAGCTGAAAGAGCGGGTTGTAATTCAAATATCCAGGCAGAAAAAACTTGTCTTGGTGTTTTCAGTTACCATGTACTTAAAGGAACATTGGGAATACCACCAGTATGTGGAATCCCATAACCCTATCCCAAATGATCTCTCCCTGAAATTTGAATAATTTTCAACAGATATCTATTTGAGTTTAGGGGTTGCCTCCAAGGGCATTTCAGCTTCCGTGTCTCAGAACAAGGAATTGGACAGAGACACGTGGATAAGAGTAAGGAAGTCAAGAAAATGAAGAAAAGAACACACACCCAAGAGAAGCAGCAGGCCCGAACATTGTCAGTGGTGGTGAGGTTGATAAGCTACATTTTCAGCTTGAATTGGAGTATTTTTGATGCTGAAGATCGAATCCAGGGACTTGTACATGCTAGGCTTTCAGGCTTAGTCACATCCTCAAGTCCTTGTTTGAGATAGGCTCTCTTATAATCCAGGTTGGTTTCCAACTGTTGACCCTTCTTCTTCTTCCTCATGAGTACTGGATTACAAGAATGTACCATCACACCAAATATAATGTGTTTTTAAGTATAGTATATCTAATCTTCAAATGATTAACATGTCTACTGTTAATTCTGGGTACTAGGTAATGTTAGGGAGAAAGTAAACAGGGTAAGGTAAGGTCGGTTTGGGCGTGACATGGTAAGTGGTGCTCTGGGGCCTCAACAATAAGATGTTCTTGCACAGAGACTTGAAATGAGCAAGGGATACACTGCTATGGGGCGGGGTGGGGTGGGGTCTAGACAGTAAAATATAACTGACAATGAAGTCCCTTAGAGCAGAGGACCCTGGAAATTTTGAGAATTTATAAGAAGGCAAGGATGGCGTAAGCAGAGTGGACTGGCGAATATTTGTAAGTAAGGACCCGGAAAGTGTGAAGAAGTTGCGTCCTGAGGGCCCGGTAGGCCATTAACAGGACTCTGGCTGTTATTCAGTCTAGGATGATGAGTGATAAATGATGTGAACTTAGGTCCACGAATGAAAAGTTTAGCAACTGTAATCACGTTTGCTGTAAGTATAAATCCTCTGAAGCTTCATGTCTGCTGGAACACTGTCCAAGAATGGAATCCTGTGAGAATTCTGAGTGCTTATGAGAAAACTCTAAGAATCTTGTGACCTTATGGGGGAATTTTAATCCAGCAACATGGCTACTCTGGCAAGGGATCACATCCAGAGATGATCTAAATCTACAAGAACTGGCCAGAATACGGAAAACGCCTAGAATACAGTATGGTGTGGCTGGAAGACAGACAGACCCTTAGTACACACCCCTAATCCCTAACAAGGAAGATAAGCCTAGTTTGTAGAAGGAAGAAGCCTTATCTGAAAGCGACGTCTTATTAAGAGACAATGTGATGAATCAGAGAAAGATTTGACAGAATGAGTCAGAGATAGGATACACCCAACTCACATGACAACAGCACAAGAAAGAGAGGCTAGGAGAGAGGGAAAGAGGCAGAGACACAGAGAGACTGAGATAGGGAGACAGAGACAGAGAGATATGTGTGGCAATTTTACCAGGATGGTTTTAAAGAAACAGGCTCGACACAGATGATAGAAGAAGCCAGAGAATAAAAAGGAGCCAGATGATTGGAACATGTTGTTAACTATGAGGCCAAGCACAGCAATTCAGTCAGTCAAGAAAAGACTGAGTCAGTCAGCTTGGAAGAGTAGATTGTATGCAGAGGCTTGAGGCTTCCAGGTCTAGGCCTAGGAATAGTTAGAACAAGAAGCACTCTGGGCTCAGCCCAAGCCGTGTATTCACACAGCTTGGCTACGGCTCTCACTCACCCCTTCATCTGAGGAAATGAGTGGCATTTACATGACCTCACTTTTCCTCAAAACCACTGAACTGGAACATGCTGTGTGTTCCAGGTAGAGTCCATAGAGTGAACCTACTTCAAACTATTCACTGCACCTGGCTGTTGGTGTTGATTTATAAACCTCTGTGGAGAACACATTTTCTTGCGTGGTGCTTGCCCATCGGATTTGCCTTGCCCTTGTGACTGTTCACTTGCTCATGTGCCTCCTCCTAATCTTCATAGCATGATGGCTGAAGATCTGAATAAAGTTGTCTATTGCATGAGATTTTAGTCGGCCTCATTTTTTGGCTCCATTCTCCAGGCCCCACCACTTCTAGAGCAGTAAACACACATCGATAAATTCACAATGTGCTACAAAATTAATGGAATTAAGGAAAAATGCAAATGTAAGTTTGTGTACCATTTATTAGAACAGATAACATATATCTGTTAGATATAGATGTGCGAATATCTAAAGTGCTTCTCAACCTTCTTAATGCAACCTTTTAATACAGTTCATGTTGTGGTGACCCTCAACCATACAACTCTTTTATACCTGTAATTTTATGTTATGAAACTGGCTAGAGCCTTAATGTAAATATCTGATATGAAGGATATGTGATATCTAACCCCAAGGGGTCGAGAAGCCCCTATTCTAAAATGTTCAGGGTAATTTTTTTTTATAGCCCAAGATCCTTAATGTTGCACCCTGGTAAGCAGCATGATATGCTGTCATGGATGTAGTTCAAATATAAAAAAAAAAATAGGGAGAGAACCTGAGAGGAGACTGCCAAAACTGGGCTGAAGAGAGAACTCAGTTAAGCAACATTGTCTTGCTTCACAGACATGAGGACATGAGTTTGACTATCACATCCACATAAAAAAGGTAAGTCATGGTAGCGCATGTATGTGCCACACAGCTGAAGAGACAGGAAGATCACTGGGGGTTGTTAACCAGCCAGGTTAGCCTAACTAGTAAACTCTAGGTCAGTGAGATACCCTGTCTCAAAAAAGAAGTATGGCTTCCCTCAAGATAACACCTGAAGTTGTCTTCTGACCTCCACATGAACACACACACATGAACATACATGCATTAAAAAAATTATCAGAGCCCAGATACAGTGGTACACGCTTTTAATCCTAGCACTCAGGAGGCGGGTGGATCTCTATGAGCCCCAGGCCAGCCTAGTCTACACAACAAGCCCCAGGCTAGCCTGGTCTACACAAGCTCAAGACCAGCCAGAGTAACATGATGAAAAGTCTCAAACTGATATGTCTCAAAAAAATAAGTTGTCATCATTGAAATTGTTGAGTATATTAGTTGTTAATTGTACCAATCTTATTTTTTTATAGAAGCTTGGTTTTTTTCTAATAAGTTTAAAAACATGTACTTGATAACATCTGAGTTTAAAATACTGTTCTAGATTGCTTTTCTGTTGCTGTGATAAGTACTATGCCAAAAGCAAGCTGGAGGAGGGAGGAGTTTATTTCATCTTACAACTCTCAGGTCGGGCAGCAACTCAAGCCAAGAACTGAAGCAGACATCATGGAGGAATGCTGTGTAAGCTCACACCTAGGTTCACTATCAGCTACCCTTCCTTACGGTACAGGCCCACCTGCCTAGGGTGGTGCCACTCACAAGAAAGAAGTTGGCCTTTCTGCAACAAGTATTAAAAAAAAAAAAAAAAGCCCCAACACACATGTCCACTGTCCACTCTGTTTCATGGAACTCTTCAATTGAGGTTCCCTCTTCCTAGGCAGTCAAGTTGACATTTAAGATTAACCATAACTTTTCTTTTTCTGCCAAACACCACCAATAGCTAGCCTAGGCTGAGTATTCCTGATTCTCATTCAGGAAGTAGCAAGACCAACACAGCACAATTAAACCCATCACATCAGAAACACCACGCCTCAGAGAAATACTATCATCTGCACCACCCCCACCTCACTATGTTGCCTGAACTTGCTACATAAACCAGGCTGGCCTCACACTCTAGAGATCTATCTCTGCCCTGAGTTCTAGGAATAGACATGAGCCACCCACCACTCCAAGTATTTTCTTATTAATACTATATATACTACCCATTCTCCTCATGAAGAATAGATGGGTATTTTTGTATTTCCTATGTCCCTACTCTTTCCTTCTGGGTTCTAAATACAGTGTTATTTTGACAAGTGAGAAGTCATCGATGCATAACTTGGTGTGGTGGTTTGAGGGAGATGTCCTCCCCGCAGTATTGTTTGAATGCTTGATCCCTAGCTGGTGGTGTTGATTAGAGAGGAGGTAATGGAACCCTTTAGAGGTGAGGCCTAGCTGCAGGACCAAATGCAGGACTTGAAAGGTTACAACCCAGCCTCATACAAGTCTAATCCTGTCTCCTGGTTTACCAAGATGGAGGATGAGGTAGCTTCAGGCAGCCACTAGGCTTTCCCTGCCATGATGGCCTGCCCTTGGAAACTGAACCCAAACTGGCCACTCCAAAGTTATCTCTTGTCAGGCATTTTGTTACAGTGGCAAGAAAAGCAACTAAAAGATTACGACGAGCTTGCTCATCGCTGCTGAGCCATGAAGTGTACTAAACGCATCTCTCACCAGACAGACCTCGAGACCTTTCTTATATTCTGAATGATTACTGTTACTCATGCTTGTTTCCAAGAATCTACAACAATGAATGGTCCACAGAAAGCACCCAAATTGTTCACCAAATACTACATGAATTTCTCTGTGGTGACATAAGAGACAAAGGGTAGCTAAGGTCCGTGGCGCAGGGTAGAGAATGGTCTCAAGAGAAAAAAAAATATGCTAGTCAAGAACAGTAGCACATGCCTGCAAAGTCAGCACACAGGAGTCGAAGCAGGAGATCCCAAACGCTCCGAGTCAATCAAGGTTATACAGATAATGTCTCAAAAGAACAAAAACAAGTTATTAATGTGCTTTGTCTCTTGAGGTTAAGAACAAGTGGATTTGAAACCAGATTTCAAGAAGAATGTGGAATTCTTTTCTTGGAAAAGATCTGAGGAGAGGGTACAGGAATAAAGGTCTTTGGGCTCAGTCATTAAGCAATGAAAACAAAACTGTGGGGCTGGTGAGATGGCTCAACGGTTAAGAACACTCCTGAAGGTCCTGAGTTCAAATCCCAGCAACCACATGGTAGCTCACAACCATCTGTAATGAGATCGGATGCCCTCTTCTGGTATGTCTAAAGACAGCTACAGTGTTCTTACATATAATAATAAATCTAAAAAAGAAAAAAGAAAAGAAAGCAAAACAACTGTGGAAGGCTTATGTATCTGGGATCAGGTGACAACGTATTCTGACAGGAATCTGTGAGGGCCCCCCTGGCCTATTTCATGCATCACTGCAGCTGTGTAAAAACAAGCACCTCCACAGACTGTTCTTCTCCAAGTTCCAGCTCCAAGGTCCTGCCTGGTACAGTGGGTCTGACTGTGGCCTGAAAACGCATTTAGGAAATGTTTCCAAGAGACAGATATATATAGCTTGCCTCCCACCAGACTATGAATAGCAAGGTTCTAAATTAGCAATAAAGACACAAAGGTTAATAGAAAATCATTCTCTTTATTTAATAATCTCTGATATTTAAAATACAGCTCACTATGTTAACATCCACATCAACAGAACCCTCAGTGCTCAACAGTGCTTTGGAAGCCCCGCTTTCAAGAGAGCAGACAGACGGAAGCCCGGTGGAGTGGCAGCCGACACTTGAGGCACAGGAGGAAGGGCTGGAGAGTCGGGTCCTGAGGGAACTGCTCGGCCACAGTGCATCACACTGACAGAAGACGATGCTTGTGATTTTCACGGCTTTTGCACTTGAGTTTCATATATTTATTTTATACAGAACAGTCATTTTTTTTTAAAAAAAGTTATTCCTATTAGTCCAGTGTTGTAGAAATTAGATAATCACATTTCAAATGTCTGTCTTCCTGGGAAAAAAATCATTAAAAAAATTCCAGGAAACTTATCACTTTTACACTATGAAGAGACAAGTGAGTTCAAGCGACCTAACTGCATCTCCCACACACTTTGCACTAGTGCCTCACCTAGGGCTGTGGACTTCTACTATTAAACTGCCATAAATTTAGGGACTATCTATTTTTTTGTGCTAATTCTTAAAATGACAGAACATTTTAGGCACACACTCAAAAAAATTATTCTTCAAATTAAAAAAAAAGTATCCTTTTCATTCATGATAGATTACAACAAAATCTTTTTATATAAAACTTTGAAAAATAATACAAAATCAATTTTTCTCTTTGATTATAAACAAATTAGGAATGAAGGGAGAGTTTTTATTTTAAATATGAAAATCAAAAAAAATTATCTACACTACTGATTAGCTGATTCAATCTGGTTTTTGCAGTCAATGTTCTACCACTGAGCTATACCCCCCAATCTGGTTTTTCTTAATTAAGGTCATAGATCATAGCTCTATACTTGTTAGGACTAAACTACAACAAAACAATTCATTTTGAAAATACTTCCTTTAACACCTCTCTAGACGTAGGTTACATTGTGAGCCTCTGTTCTCCTTTTGCAGTATTAGAGACTGAACCCAAGGCCAGGGCCACTAGGTGACTGCCCTATCACTGAGCACATCACACTGCCTAACATGAACTGTGATTGGAGGTTTCAATACTAACTGAAATCTCTTACTAATTTAAAATATCCACACTCCCTAGCTTAAGACTCTCAGAGAGCACATTTGGGTTCTGCACTGCCCAGCTGGACATATGCAGGGCACAGGGCCAGTTCTAAGAATTTAGTAATTCTTGGCACCAGCATGATTTAAATAGTATCAAACATGCAGGTATTAAAATAGTGTGGCTTAGACTCTGACACAAAACTGATTTCACTCAACCTGATATTAAATAAAACAATGCAGACTACTTCTTTTGAGAATTCATCCTCATTAACTTTGGCTTCATCAAGAAAAATCAAGTTTTCAGGAAAAAAAAGAAGCACCGCCTCAGACAGTCTGTGAAGTGTAAGTTATTTGGCCAAGGTTTAAAATGTTACCCCGGAGTTCACCTGCACTGACTGTATCAGACAATTTAAATCAGTGAAATGTCTGCATAGTAGTGCTGCCTTTGGGGGTATAGATTTACGGTTTAAGCCAAAGGACAGCTATTATGAATTTTGAAATATAGATAAGCTCATGACATCCCAAAATATGAAAGTGGTCTTTCCAAAGGTTTTGTTTGTTTGTTTGTTTGTTTAAGACAGGGTCTTACTGTGCAGCTTCAGCACATTTGGAATTTACTATGTAGACCAGGCTAGCCATGAACTTGAAGAGAAATCTGCCTGCCTCTGACTACCGAGTACCATTAAAGGCATACAGCGCCATGCCTGGCCTACCAAAGTGTTCTTATATTTAGTTATAACACTAGCATCACAGTTGTATGTGTTTTATCTGGCAGAGCAAGTTACAGATTAGAAAAGTGGTATCAGTAGTTTAAATATTAAACATTAAAGTATTCCAATTGGTAAAAACAGAATGGAAATGTCAGTCAAGTCTGTAACACAACCGGGGCGGTGATTCCCTCACCTCTGTTGGTACTGCAGTACTATAAACAGCAGCTACCGGCGTGGGAACTATAATGTCACAGAACTCTTACGCTTTGGATACTGTGGTTATAATAAGCACTGGCACCTTTTCACACTGGCTACTCACTAATAATGAAATCTAAATGTTTAGGTAAGCCTAGGCCAATCCAAAGAGGGAGGAAGTTCAATGGTGATTTCGGATTTGCCTGGACAAATACCATAATTTATAACAAACTAAAAAATGTACTCAAATATATTCAGTGTATGCTCAGTTTCTCTTTAAAACATTTCTAATAAAAAATCAACATGCTGTATTTCATACGTGATTTAAGTATGATGTATTATATGAATGTTTTATAAACTCTTAAGTTAAAACTGAAATGCATATTGGCTTTCTCATTTTTCTATCAGGCAGAACATCAGTCTAAATGTATGGAAAGTTTAATGTGATTTTTCAAAGGGTAAAGGAAAGGCCCAATGTCTAGATATGTGACCAGCACACTTGGGGTAGTCATGTACTTCAGTATAACAATCAACTGTAAGCAAAGTCCTAACTCTAATGCCCTACGGCTGCACAGCTCTTCTAAATTTTTGCAATTACTAAAAGAAAACCTCATAGATTTAAAAATAGGACTACCTAATTTTTCATGAAGCAAATTAAAAAAAAAACAACAACTGTAATTGGCACAAAATGGCTAAGAAAAAAAAAAAACCAACAAAGAAACGCCTGTTTTGGATCTGGGGTATAGCTCAGAGGTAGAGTGCTTGCCTAGCACACAGGAGGCCCTGGTTTTAATCCCTAGCACAACAAAACAAAACAACCCATCCTATCAAGAAAAAGCCATTTCATAATCATAAATAAAATATTTGTATCTTTTTCAGTTAGACAGCAATAAATCCTACATCCAAAACTTTCCCTGATAAAAAACGTGTGCAGAGCGCACACCAGTAGAGCAATATAGCACGCTGCACCCTCCTAAACTGCTGGCTGAAATCTCTTCTTGGACTTTATATATGCACAAGTCAACATTCAAAGGGGCTTCAGAGGGGAAGGAGGGAAAGCAGGTGTCAGGGTCCATGACACCATGACAAAGACACACAGTTGATTCCCACCCAAACCATGTCAAGGGTTGACCCAGCACGACCAGCTGTGCATCCTGCTTAATCTTTATCAAAACTAAGGACTTTCTTATTTACAAACAGACCCTTTAAGCATTGTGACTTCTGTAATTCTTAAGCCATTTAACCATGATTGCAAGGGTCAACGCACACTATATTTAAATATATTTTCATTAGTAAATTACTTTCAGATTCTAGACCATCATAGACTAGCAGCCTATTTTCTACTAAAATAAAATTAAAAAAATTTAAAACAAAACAAAACAAAACAAAACTGAAGCAGGCATCTTTTTTCCAGGACTTAATCAAGAATAGAACACAAAGCTCCTGTCACAGAAGAAAGCCCAGAACAAAGCCACCACCAAGTCGGAAGGGCGAGTTTCTCCTGTGGTACATTCATGGTGCGTGTTAAGTAGAAGGAAATATGCTTGCGTCCTCTGCCTCTCCTTTTCTCAACTGGAAAAGAAAGGAAATAAGGTACAGGAAGGATTATAGAAGTCAGCCAAGACACAACTGAAAGCCTTCACAGGGTATCTAGAACGTGCATGCTCACAAAAAGACTCAGGTCGTTTATAAGAGCAGAGCTGACTTCAGAGCAGAGCTGACTTCAGAGGAAAGCACCAGAATTAAGAAATAATGATCCCACTGAAAAAGGCTCTAAGTTGGGCGGTGGTGGTGCACGCCTTTAAAACTACCACTTGGAGGCAGAGGCAGGCGGATTTCTGAGTTCAAGGCCAGCCTGGTCTACAGAGTGAGTTCCAGGACAGCCAGGGCTATGCAGAGAAACCCTGTGTGTGTGTGTGTGGGGGGGGGGGGGGGGACAAAAAAAAAAACAAAAAAACAAAAAAAAAAAAAGGCTTTAAAAGCAACAGATCACATTAGAGTTGTGAGAGAATAACCAAAACCAGAGAAAATAACACCAGGAAGCACCCATGTGCCCTACATATATATGAGAAGACAGACTGGTCTTTCCCTAACAAGACATACAAAAGACATTTCATAAAAGGTTGGCCTGAAATCAAGTAAAAGCTCCAGAGAGCCAAGTCACCTCCAATGCAGAGGGAAACCGAAACATTACAGGATCAAGTTCTGTGGCAAGAGCTAATCAGTTGGTCCAAAAGAGCCAAGAAAAACTCCATAATTTCAGTTAGATATTGCACATTTGAAAAACAAAAAGGGACATTTAGAAAACTACCTTAAGTTTCTTTCATTTCACTACCTCTTTGGCTAGCATCTCCATTGTTCCTTAGTCCTATGACACGTTTCTGCCTTTCTGCTTACAAACGACTGCAGTGTCTTTATCTCTTCTGGTGAACACACTGCCGAAGTGGACCTTACACTGTAATCACATAGACAATGTTACAAAGTATGAGTAGCAAAATGATTTTTAAAGGTACTATTTTTTTCTTTCTGCTTTCAAATTGCCTTTAGCAGTTTCTAAAGACGCGGTCACAGCTGTCCGAAGCATGTCCTCTTCTCTGGCAGCGTCGCCTGCTGGGAAAGAAAAAAAAATCTCAGAACGATTCCTGCAGGCTCTTCACTCAAGGCAGACTTCTGAACTAGAGGAGCAGCTAAGTCAGACGCTCGCCTAGGACACCCAAGGCTCTGGGTTCCATCCCCAGCAGAGCATCACACTCTGTGATAAGTGTGCACTTATTACACTGCTGTAATCCTAGCACTTAAGAGATGGAGGCAAGAGAATCGGAACTCAAGGTTGTGCTAGACTATATATAACATTTGAAGCCAGCCCAAGCTACTTGAAACCTGTCCAAGATGGAGGGGGAAAAAAAAGCAAATTCTTAGCAAATATATTCTACTTGAATACTAGATCCTTTTTTTCTCGTTTTTTTCCCAAAGACTTTGCTAACTGTGTGTAAATCTGTGGGTACTGTGTGCCATGACATGTACCGAGGACAGACAGAGCTAGTGCCCTCTTCCGCCATGTGGGCCTTAGTGGTTAGATTAGGACTGTCAGGTCTAGCAATAAGACAGCTTCTGAGTCAGGGACGGGAGATGGTGTTCACTAACTTTCCTCTCTCGGGTGCGAGACTCCATCCGGCTTGACCCTGCCACCCTGCCACCACCTTTGAGTTCACACGTGCATCAGTTCTGTTTTGTCTGGAAGGCACTGTTTCCCTGGTGACTTCTGTCCCCACCAGTTCTGACCATCTTTCTGCTACCTTTCCCTCAAAGTTCCCTGACACATCCTGTTTAGGATCTCTGTATTTGTTCCTATCCATTGCAAGAGCAAGCATCTCTGATGATGGCTGATGGAGATGTGCTCGGATTGCCAGGCCTGCAGAGCCACCCCTTTCTTTAACTTTTAAGGATAGAACTGCTGGAGACATTTTTGAAACTCTTTCCCCATCTTCGAATGAAATTGCTGCATATGTAATCCTGGGTTTAAGGTTTCAGCATTACAAGCACATTATCCGCTCCATCACTCATAGAACTGTCACTGTCCTGGCTGATTTTGTGTGTCAACCTGACACAGGCTGGAGTTATCACAGAGAAAGGAGCTTCAGTTGGGAAACAGCCTCCATGAGATGCAGCTGTGGGGCATTTTCTCAATTAGTGATCAAGGGGGGGGGGGAGCCCCGTTGTGGGTGGTACCATCTCTGGGCTGGTATTCTTGGGTTCTGAGCAAGCCAGGGGAAGCAAGCCAGTAAGGAACATCTCTCCATGGCCTCTGCATCAGCTCCTGCTTCCTAACTTGCTTGAGTTCCAGTCCTGACTTCCTTTTGTGATGAACAGTAATGAAGAAGTGTAAGCTGAATAAACCCTTTCCTCCCCAACTTGCTTCTTGGTCATGATGTTTGTGCAGGAATAGAAACCCTGACTAAGACAAATTGGTACCAGCACAGTGGGGTATTCCTGTGACAACCTGACCATGTTTTGGGGAGGACTATGGAAGGACTTTGGAACTGTGGGCTAGACATCCATTCGGTATTAAGAGCTCTGTGGGATGTTGTGTAGGAGCTTGAAAAATAATGTTAGGGCTGTCATTTCCCTAATTTCTTTCTCAGTCTGCTTATCCTTTGAGTATAGGAAATGACACCCTTCACAATAGCCACAAATAACATAAAGTATCTTGGTATGACTCTAACCAAACAAATGAAAGATCTACACAACAAGAACTTCAGGTCTCTGAAGAAGGAAATTGAAGAAGACCTCAGAAAATAGAAAAATCTGCCATGCCCCTGGATTGGTAGGATTAATATAGATCTTGCCAAAAGCAATCTACAGATTCAACGCAATCCCCATCAAAATCCCAACTCAGTTCTTCATAGACTTAGAAAGAGAAATTTTCAAATTCATCTGGAATAACAAAAAACCCAGGATAGCTAAAACTATTCTCAACAGTAAAAGAACTAGTAGGGGAATTAGTATCCCAGACCTCAAACATTACTACAGAGAAATAGTGATAAAAACTGCATGGTATTGGTACAATTACAGGCAAGTGGATCAATGAAATAGGATTGAAGAACCAGAAATGAACCCACACACCTATGGTCACTTGATCTTTGACAAAGGAGCTGAAAACATCCAGTGGAAAAGCACCTTTACAACACCTTTTCAACAAGTGGTGCTGGTTCAACTGGAGGTCAGCATGCAGAAGAATGTGAACTGATCCATTCTTATCTCCTTGTACCAAGCTCAACTCCAAGTGGATCAAGGACCTCCACATCAAACCTGATACACTGAAACTAATAGAAAAGAAACTGGGGAAGACCCTTGAGGACATGGGCACAGGGGAAAAGTTCTTGAACAGAATACCAATAGCTTACGCTCTAAGATCAAAAATTGACAAATGGGACCTCATAAAATTACAAAGTTTCTGTAAGGCAAAGGACACAGTCAAAAGGACAAAACGGAAACCAACAGATTGGGAAAGGATCTTCACCAACCCTAAATCTGACAGAGGGCTAATATCCAATATATACAAAGAAGTCAAGAAGTTAGGCCCCAGAGAACCAAATAACCGTATTAAAAAATGGGGAACAGAGCTAAACAAAGAATTTTCACCTGAAGAACTTCGGATGTCTGAGAAGCACCTTAAGAAATGTTCAACTAATATCATTAATCATTAGGGAAATGCAAATCAAAACAACCCTGAGATTTCACCTCACACCAGTGAGAATGGCTAAGGTCAAAAAATCGGAGACAGCAGGTTGGCAAGGATGTGGAGAAAGAGGAACACTCCTCCACTGCTGGTGGGATTGCAAGATGGTACAAGCACTTCGGATATCAGTCTGGCGGTTCATCAGAAAACTGGACATGATACTTCCGGAGAACCCTGCTATACCTCTCCTGGGCATATACCCAGAGGATTCCCTGGCATGCAATAAGGACACATGCTCCACTATGTTCATAGCAGCCTTATTTATAATAGCCAGAAGCTGGAAAGAACCCAGATGGATACAGAAAATGTGGCATATTTACACAATGGAATACTACTCAGCAATTAAAAACAATGAATTCATGAAATTCTTAGGCAAATGGTTGGAAGTGGAAAATATCATCCTAAGTGAGGTTACCCAATCACAAAAGAATACACATGGAATGCAATCACTGATAAGTAGATACTAGCCCAGAAGCTCTGAATTCTCAAGACACAATTAGCATAACAAATGACTCCCATGAAGAAGTAAGGAGAGGGCCCGGATCCTGGAAAGGCTTGATCCAGCATTGTAGGGGAATATAAGGACAGAGAAATGGGAGGGGGGTGATTGGGATGTGGGGGGGGGGGGGGGGAAGAGGGCTTATGAGAGGCTTATGAGACCGATGGGGAGGGGGGAACCGGGAAAGGGAAAAGCATTCGGAATGCAAACAAAGAATATAGAAAATTAAAAAAAAAAATAAAAAATTGAAAAAAAAGAAAGATAATGTTGAGAACAGCATAGAAGATGGAGGACTGGCTTGTGAAATTTCAGAGGGAAGATTAAAGACTTATCAGGGCCATGTGTTAATTGTGAAGATTGTGTTGTTTTGGTTAGCTGGGGCTGAAGAATCAGCTGTGATTAACAAGATACCAGAACCACTAAAGCAAATCTTTGTGTTACTGGGACTACTGATGCTGATTAGCTGGAGCTAAGGAATTAGCTGTGATTAAGAAAAGACCAGCATCACTGAGGTGAAATCTTCTGTCAAGTGTTTTCTGAGAGCACAGAGGTTGTGTTCCAGACATAGCCATGGCTGTATTTTGTTAAGAGTCACCCAGGTGGTACTGGTTTTGAAGGCATGAAGGGGTCATGAAGAGCAGCTGAGGCTTGGCACTGTGAGAGGCTACGGAAGGCCATTGGTGAAGGTGCAGCCTCAGTTGCAATTGATGACCAAGGACTTGAAGGGGTCATGCAAAGGAGCTGAGACTTGTTACCATAAAGAGAACCTATGAGAGGTTATTGGTGAAGCCTGGTTACAGCGGGGATAGTGTTTTGGAGATGCCAGTGCCATGAGATGACCACCAAGAACAGCAGCAGCACTGGAGTACAGGCAGCTGGAGCCTAGAAGACAAGCTGTGTGCTACAAAGGGCAGAGCTGGAGAAGTGACCCATGCCCTTGGAGGAGCCCAGAAGATCGTGAGTTGGATCCCAGACATTGAACCATTGGAGTTTGAGTTTTGCTTTTAATTGTGACTGTGCCCTGCTATTTTTCCCTCTTGAAGGAAGAAAGTATTTTAGTGGAGCCCACAGTTAAGAGACTTTGAATTTTTAAAAGACTTTAAATTTTAAAAGATATTGGGCATTTTAAAGGGATTGAACTTTTACTATGTAAAGAGTGTGAGACTCTTAGAGTTATTTAGATCTTGGGGATGAATAAGAAAGTAAGGGTTGAGGCTTAATAGTAATGTGTTTGTCAAGTTGACAAGGGGTCACTTGTACTGACTGGTTTTGTGTGTCAACTTGACACAGGCTGGTGTTATCACAGAGAAAGGAGCTTCAGTTGGGGAAGTGCCTCCATGAGATCCAGCTGGAGCATTTTCTCAATTAGTGATCAAGTGAGGAGGGCCCCTGTGGGTGGTAGTATTCTTGGGTTCTATAAGAAAGCAGGCTGAACAAGCCAGGGGAAGCAAGCCAGTAAGGAACATCCCTCCATGGCCTCTGCATCAGCTCCTGCTTCCTGACCTGCTTGGGTTCCAGTCCTGACTTCCTCTGGTGATGAACAGCAACGTGGAAGTGTAAGCTGAGTAAACCCTTTCTTCCCCAACTTGCTTCTTGACATGATGTTTTTGCAGGAATAGAAACCCTAAGACAGACACCTCCCATTTCAAATTACTGTTGGCATAGTTATTTCTTTGATTGGGGGTTGTGCCTTCAGCTTTCAGAAGTCCTAGTAAGTATTTCTTTGGGTTTACACGAATTTGATGTTCACTCAATTTTTTCCATTTGCTTCTAGTTTCTGCCGCCTGAGATGATGAAAAGAATCATCAGACTTTTTCACCACCCCTTCTGCATCCTGTTAGGAGGCTCCTGTGAGTTAGGTTGAGCTGCAATGTCAGAGGCCTCCCTTGCTCTGTTCATTGTCTATGGTCAGTTTGCTGTGTTAGTGGGAAAGATTACTACAAGCCTGCCATCTAGTCCACTCACTGAGCGTCTGCATTTCAGTTATTCTTCTGCTCTAAAATGTGTATGTGAAATCCAGGGGGCTATGGATGACCAGAGTCTCTGCGCTCAAGAGGCAGAAGTAGGACAATAGTGAATTCACGGCCAGTCTGGGCTACAGAATGAGACTGCCTCAAAACAGAACAAAACAAAAAACAAAAAGCAATGATTAATTAAAATTGTCCATGTGGTTCCTTCTTCTTTCATGGTTCCTGGCATCACAGTGGTTTTCAACTGAACCCTGGCTACATTTGGGTTTTGTCAACTTGTGAGTCTTACTGAAATCTTCGTTTTTGTGACCCTCCTCTGACAGAGGCATGTGTAGGTTATGTGCACATGGACTGCAGGTGCCCAAGTTGACCGGAGGTGTCAAAGCCACCTGCAGCTGTAGTTACAGGGTTCTGTATAGTGTGCTCGCTAGTGAGACACATCTCATATCCACAATCCTTCATTTGTTTTGGTTTTTTTTTAAAGATTTATTTGGCCAGGCGGTGGTGGTTCACACCTGTAATCCCAGCACTCTGGGAGGCAGAGGCAGGCGGATTTCTGAGTTTGAGGCCAGCCTGGTCTACAGAGTGAGTTCCAGGACAGCCAGGGCTACACAGAAAAACCCTGTTTTGGAAAAAAATAAAAGATTTATTTATTTGTTTGTTTGTTTGTTTTATGTATGTGAGTGCACCGTTGATGTCTTCAGCCACACCAGAAGAGGGCATCGGATTCCATTATAGATGGTTGTGAGCCACCATGTGATTGCTGGGAATTGAACTCAGGACCTCTGGAAGAGCAGTCAGTGCTCTTAACTGTTGAGTCATCTCTCCAGCTCCCTTCATCAGTTTTTTGACTGTTTTATGCTGTTCTATTCTGAGAGCTCTGCATAGATTCTATGAAGTCATCTGACAGAAAGGGCTTCTTCTCCACTCAACATCTACGAATACCTGGCTTGAGTTTAACTTCTATTGCATGGAGGACGGGTGAGTAGTAACCTGGACACCAGCTGTTATCTAGACTATATTAACATGTTTGCCCTTACTAAGTGGTAAAAATATTTCTTTTCTACTTACTAATATTTATTACCTCTGAATCATCTCTGAAGGATTTCTCAAGAATATGTCAACTGTGAAGTTAAAGTACTATGTGTGATTTTAAAACCAACCAGGGCGTGGTGGTGCATGCCTCTTACTGCTACTACTAAAAAAGCCCAAACAGGAGGATCATGAATTTGACGCTAATCTGGGCTACACAGTGAGTTCCGAGCTAGCCCTAGCTACATAATGAAATTGTCTCAAAAACAAAACAACATTAAATAAATAAAACCCAAACATCTACCAAGTGTTCCAGTCTGTTTTATAGTTCAGAGGAACTTGGTCTATTACAAATTCATTTAAGAGTTCTATAACACAATTAAAAAAGAAAAGAGGGCTGGAGAGATGGCTCAGTGGTTAAGAGGATAGGTTGCTCTTCCAGAGGTTCTGAGTCAATTCCCAGCAACATTTATAATGGGATCTGATGCTCTCATCTGGCATGCAGGCACACATGCAGGCACACATGCAGGCACACATGCAGGCACACATGCAGGCACACATGCAGACACAGCACTAATACATAAAATACATAAATTTAAAAAAAGAAAAAGAAAAAGCCAGGAGGTGTTGCACATCTTTGATCCCAGTGCTGGGAGGCAGAGGCAGGCAGATCTCTTATGACTCTATGTATAGTCTACAGAGTGAGTTCCAGGTCAGCTAAGGCTATACAAAGAAACCCTGTCTTGAAAAGAAGTAAGAAAAAAAGAAAACAAACAAACAAACAAACAAAAACTACCAAAAAGAAGCAGAAGCAACGCTAGCAGTAGAAGAAGGAGGAGGAGGGAGGAAGTGGAGGGAGGAGCAGGAAGAGGGAGGAGGGAAGAGGAGGGAGGAGGAGGGAGGAGGGAAAAGGAGGTGGGAGGAGGGAAGAGGAGGCAGGAGGAAGGAGGGAAGAGGAGGGAGGGGGAAGAGGAGGAGGGAGGGGGAAGAGGAGGAGGGAGGAGGGAGGAAGAAAGGAGGAGGGAGGAAGAAAGGAGGAGGGAGGAAGAAAGGAGGAGGAGGAAGGAGGAGGAAGAGGAGGGGGAGGAGGAAAGAGGAGGAGGAAAAAGAAATAATAATAATAATATAAAGTAAAATTGACAAGGACCTTGGGCATCAAGTAAAGCACACAGAGAACAGGCAGAAAGCATACCTTGGCTGCTCCCAAGCCCTCCTGAACTGGTGGTCGGTCTTTCACGTGGGTGTGAACGGGGTCCAGGCCGGCCTACCTCCTGTTGCTGATGCTGCTGCCTGAAACATTCAAAAGTGAATATATGTTAAAACACCGCACAGGAAGTCTGCCACGAGAGCAGCTAATCCTGTAGGAAATAAGCGTTCCATACATCAAAATGGTCACTGGCCTGAATCCCTCAGGTGAGAAATTAGTTTAATAATTAGAAGTATAAAAATGTCAACCTTCTGATTCTAAAAACCTACATATATGAATTATCAGACAAGAGGTGCGTATTTGCACTTTGTGTACAAGGTTCCCTAGTAGTGATTTTTATGCAAATGAATGTTGGTTTCTGTATTTTTATCACTGTTAGAAGCCACTGAAAATACCTGTGATAAGAGAAACCATCAGTCTCTAGTGTGCCTTCCCTGGCTGGCTCCCTCACCGCCACTCAAGCCCCTCTCCTGACCGTCCCACTCGCTCCAAGCAGCCTCCTGGCCTTCTCACACGGTCATCTTGATGCTGTCTAGTCTGTAAGGACTCAGAGCACAGCCTGAAGCTTACCTGTGTCCTGGTACCTGAAGCTACGCCTTGTCACACAGCCACTTCATCGCATACTTGAAGAATTAAAGATATAGACATAACTCTATTCAGTACCATTGTGTGCTGAAGTCGGTGATCTGTGTTTTGACTTTACAGGGGGTTACGGTGAAGAGATTGCCGTGACTCTCAGAAGACACTTTAAACTTTGAAGCAGTCTTAAGACTGAAAGAAGAGTATGGTGACCTTTGAAGCTGAACTGAATGGATTTTGCATTATGACAAAGCTGTGAGCCTGTGGGACCAGGGACTAGAATGTGGCAGTTTGAATATGAATGGCCCACAGACTCATAAAGGTCCTATTGGAGCAAGTGTGTCACTGGGGGTGGGTGTGAAGTTTCAAATGCCCATGCCAGACCCAGGTTCTCACTCTGCCTTCAGATTCAGATGTACAACTCTGAGCTGATTTTCCAGCACCACGTCTACCTGCATCCCGCCATGCTCTCTGCCATGATAGTGGACTACATCTCTGAAACTGTAATCCAGCCCCAATCAAATACTTTCCTTTGGGGGATGGAGAGATGGCTCAGTGGTTAAGAGCACTGACTGCTCTTCCAAAGGTCCTAAGTTCAAATCTCAGCAATGGTGGGATGGTTGGTGACTCACAACCATCTGTAATGAGAACCTATGCCCTCTTCTGGTGTGTCTGAAGACAGCTAAAGTGTACTTATATATAATAAATAGAATATAGATATAATAAAATCTTTAAAAAAAATACTTTCCTTTGAGTTGCTGAGATCACGATGCCTCTTCACATCTGGCTCAGTTATAGCTAGCATATTTTTTCCTGTTCTCCTCAGTTTTGAAACAGTCTCAAGTCCAGGTTGGTAGCCCAGGGTGACCTTGAACTCCAGGAGCTGCTGGCCTCCGCCTCCCAAGGGCACCCTGCTTGTCCTCCTTAGTCTTTATTTTAATGTAGATAATAGCACCTCCATCTTCTCCTTATTGGCCTTTGAGGCAAAATACTGACTTTACAGGGCTGCACACTTTTACACATGCGTGATGTAAGGAAGGCCTGAGCACTGGGGATTCCATGTGTAGGTGCAACTTCAGTGAGAGACCCTTTAATTTACTTTTAATTTTTCATTTAATACTGTACTTATTCATGGGGTTACTGTAACCTTAAATTATGCAAAATGAGAAGAAAATCGGCTGCCACCCTGGAGCCACCATTGTGAAGCCTTGAAGATGCGGCTATGGACCAAGGCCCTCAGAACCCTCCCCGCCACGGCTTCCTTCAGTCTTACAGCGGTTGCAGAGCTAAAACCTGGTCTCTGGCTACAGATTAAACTCGCACATGAGCTACACAGGGCATAAACGAGTCAGTGAGACACAGCTATTTTCCTGGTACGCAGAGTCATGGAGATTCAGCCCTGAATCCCCCACCTCGTGGCAGCTTCACGGACACTATATCGTAGCTATATATACTTTTTGGGTTTTTGTTTGTTTGTAAGATTTAATTAGGGACTAGAGAGATGGCTCCGCAGTTGAGGGCACAGGCTGCTCTTTAGAGGACCTGGGTTTAATTCCCAGCACCAACATGGCAGCTCAAAACCATCTGTAATCCTGGTCCCAGAGGATCTAATATCCTCCCTGGCTCCTCAGGACTGCATATGCATGTGGTACTGATACGTACATGAAAAAAACCTATACATACAAAAACTTGAAGAAACTGTTTTACTAATTTAATATGTATATATAAAAGATCTAATGTTTTGGATTGTGTGTGTGTGTGTGTGTACTCATGCTCATACCCTCAAGGGTGAGAATGGAGTGTAGAATCCTCTGACACCTGGGGGATTATGAACCGTGTGGGGATTCTGGGAACTGAACACAGGTCCTCTCCAGTGTGTCTGACCCCCACCATCCTCAGCAGGCAGTAGCAGTAGCCCTTTTCACAAACTGGTCTATATTTCAAAAGTCTGGCTCAGAACAATCCCTAAGATGTTTTAAGCCCCTAATTTCACTATTAATTAGTGTTTCACTTAAACATCCCTACCTATTTCTGTTTCTTAAACTGAATTGTCTGATAAACTAAGTCACATCACGAAAGCTATAGCATAAGTATTTTTAGTAATATTTTTTCACAAGAAAAGAAATCCTATAATGTGTCATACTTTATATCTCCATTAAGTATGAGGCTTTAAGTGGCAGTGGGGAGATGAAGGAGGACTGTTGACCTGTCAGTAACAAGCTGACAAGGCCAGCTTGGAGGGAAAGAAGGAAGTCAAAGTCTTAGAGCCAAAGTCAGAGCCTAGAAGAGCAGGGAACTACTCCACCCAAGAACTGGAGGATTCAAGAAAAAGGCAAGTGCAGGATGGACTTTTAACCAATGAGCCATCCTCCAGCCCCTCCCCCCAAAAAACTTCTAAAAATTCGGTAGTACACTAGCACTTTTTGTTTTTTGAGATTTATTTATTTATTTTATGTCTGTGAGCATACTGCAGCTGTCTTCAACCATACCAGAAGAAGGCATCGGATCCCAATTCAGATGGTTGTGAGCCATCATGTAGTTGCTGGGAATTGAACTCAGGACCTCTGGAAGAGCAGCCAGTGCTCTTCCAGAGCCATCTCTCCAGTCCACACTAGCACTTTTAAATGCTAGTCAATGTTAAAAATAAACACCACAAAATTAACCCTTAATTTAGCTCAGCTATATGTGACTAGGTAAAACATTCTCTAGCTGTCTAAGTTCTCAGCAGAAGATAAAAGACTAAAGCTAGAAGCAATCTTTAATGCATAATCAACCACTAGAAAAGAAGCATGCTCATACCCAAACTGTTTTTTTTCCAAAGGGTGCAAGATTGGCCCAAATCTATCAGCTCAAAAACACTAGTTATGGCTTTTAAGTTGTGACTGTTATAGATTACTTATTCATCATGGGATGTTAATGAATTACCTTCACTATTACTAAAAGTAAAAATTAGTGGAAGTTTCAAATTTTTATTTCAAGAAAGTTAAAATGTTTAAATAAAAGAAAGGAGTTGGTGACAAAGCTCAGCGAGTGAAGACCCTTTTGCTGCCAAGCTGGATGACCTGGGCCACTGACAGGACCCACATGGTGGGAGGAAAGGGACTAACTCCTCCGAGCACCCTGAGACCTGTGTACCATATATAGTGTATTGCTAACTTATTATTATTATTATTATTATTATTACTATATTGTGACGACAGCACTTATGAGAGAAATAAAGAAACAGTCAAGTCAGATGTGCTGTGCACACCCACACTCCAGCACTCGAGGGTGAGAGTCAGGATGATCGGGAATTGAGGACTTGCACAGCAGTGAGGGAGACTGCTCAAAAAACACCACAAAACCAGGAGCGACCCTACAGATCAGACAAACGTCCTAGAGTACTTTGGAGGCACATACAAAAAAGTAATGGCATGCTGACTGACTCGGAACGAGTCCGATGCTGTAGGAGAGACAAGGGCAAAGATGGAGTCACTGAATAAAGACTAGAAATATCTCATATGAAGGTGTCAGCTGATCAGAATGTTCCTTTATATACTTATGAGTTGTGAAAATAAAACAGAAAAAGGTAAACATTATCTTTAGACACAAGCAGATGCAAAAACGGTCCAAACTTTATTTTTTTTTTTTTTTTTTTTTTTTTTTTTTTTCTTTTTTTTTTTTTTTATTATTATTCGATATAATTTATTTACATTTCAAATGATTTCCCCTTTTCTAGCCCCCCCACTCCCCGAAAGTCCCGCAAGCCCCCTTCTCTTCCCCTGTCCTCCCACCCACCCCTTCCCACTTCCCCGTTCTGGTTTTGCTGAATACTGTTTCACTGAGTCTTTCCAGAACCAGGGGCCACTCCTCCTTTCTTCTTGTACCTCATTTGATGTGTGGATTATGTTTTGGGTATTCCAGTTTTCTAGGTTAATATCCACTTATTAGTGAGTGCATACCATGATTCACCTTTTGAGTCTGGGTTACCTCACTTAGTATGATATTCTCTAGCTCCATCCATTTGCCTAAGAATTTCATGAATTCATTGTTTCTAATGGCTGAATAGTACTCCATTGTGTAGATATACCACATTTTTTGCATCCACTCTTCTGTTGAGGGATACCTGGGTTCTTTCCAGCATCTGGCAATTACAAATAGGGCTGCTATGAACATAGTAGAACATGTATCCTTATTACATGGTGGGGAGTCTTCTGGGTATATGCCCAGGAGTGGTATAGCAGGATCTTCTGGAAGTAAGGAGCCCAGTTTTCGGAGGAACCGCCAGACTGATTTCCAGAGTGGTTGTACCAATTTGCAACCCCACCAGCAGTGGAGGAGTGTTCCTCTTTCTCCACACCCTCTCCAACACCTGCTGTCTCCTGAATTTTTAATCTTAGCCATTCTGACTGGTGTAAGATGAAATCTTAGGGTTGTTTTGATTTGCATTTCCCTAATGACTAATGAAGTTGAGCATTTTTTAAGATGCTTCTCCGCCATCCGAAGTTCTTCAGGTGAGAATTCTTTGTTTAACTCTGTACCCCATTTTTTAATAGGGTTGTTTGGTTTTCTGGAGTCTAACTTCTTGAGTTCTTTATATATATTGGATATTAGCCCTCTATCTGATGTAGGATTGGTGAAGATCTTTTCCCAATTTGTTGGTTGCCGATTTGTCCTCTTGATGGTGTCCTTTGCCTTACAGAAACTTTGTAATTTTATGAGGTCCCATTTGTCAATTCTTGCTCTTAGAGCATACGCTATTGGTGTTCTGTTCAGAAACTTTCTCCCTGTACCGATGTCCTCAAGGGTCTTCCCCAGTTTTTTTTCTATTAGCTTCAGAGTGTCTGGCTTTATGTGGAGGTCCTTGATCCATTTGGATTTGAGCTTAGTACAAGGAGACAAGGATGGATCAATTTGCATTCTTCTGCATGCTGACCTCCAGTTGAACCAGCACCATTTGTTGAAAAGGCTATCTTTTTTCCATTGGATGTTTTCAGCCTCTTTGTCGAGGATCAAGTGGCCATAGGTGTGTGGGTTCATTTCTGGATCTTCAATCCTGTTCCATTGATCCTCCTGTCTGTCACTGTACCAATACCATGCAGTTTTTAACACTATTGCTCTGTAGTATTGCTTGAGGTCAGGGATACTGATTCCCCCAGATTTCCTTTTGTTGCTGAGAATAGTTTTAGCTATCCTGGGTTTTTTGTTGTTCCAGATGAATTTGATAATTGCTCTTTCTAGCTCTGTGAAGAATTGAGTTGGGATTTTGATGGGTATTGCATTGAATCTGTATAGTGCTTTAGGCAAAATGGCCATTTTAACTATATTGATTCTGCCGATCCATGAGCATGGGAGGTTTTCCCATTTTTTGAGGTCTTCTTCCATTTCCTTCTTCAGAGTCTTGAAGTTCTTGTCATACAGATCTTTCACATGTTTGGTAAGAGTCACCCCAAGATACTTTATACTGTTTGTGGCTATTGTGAAGGGGGTCATTTCCCTAATTTCTTTCTCAGCCTGCTTATCCTTTGAGTATAGGAAGGCCACTGATTTGCTTGAGTTGACTTTATAACCTGCCACTTTGCTGAAGTTGTTTATCAGCTGTAGGAGTTCTCTAGTGGAGTTCTTTGGGTCACTTAGGTAGACGATCATGTCGTCTGCAAATAATGATAGTTTGACTTCTTCCTTTCCAATTTGTATCCCTTTGACCTCCTTATGTTGTCGAATTGCCCGAGCTAGTACCTCAAGTACAATATTGAAAAGATAAGGAGAAAGGGGGCAGCCTTGTCTGGTCCCTGATTTCAGTGGGATTGCTTCAAGTTTCTCTCCATTTAGTTTGATGCTGGCTACCGGTTTGCTGTATATTGCTTTTACTATGTTTAGGTATGGGCCTTGAATTCCTGTTCTCTCCAAGACTTTAAGCATGAAGGGATGCTGAATTTTGTCAAATGCTTTTTCAGCATCCAATGAAATGACCATGTGGTTTTGTTCTTTGAGTTTGTTTATGTAGTGGATTGTATTGATGGATTTCCGTATATTGAACCAACCCTGCATTCCTGGGATAAAGCCTACTTGATCATGGTGGATGATCGTTTTGATGTGTTCTTGGATTCGGTTGGCAAGAATTTTATTGAGTATTTTTGCATCGATGTTCATAAGGGAAATTGGTCTGAAGTTCTCTTTCTTTGTTGGATCTTTGTGTGGCTTTGGTATCAGCGTAATTGTGGCTTCGTAGAAGGAATTGGGTAGTGTTCCTTCTGTTTCTATTTTGTGGAATAGTTTGAAGAGTATTGGTGTTAACTCTTCTTTGAAGGTCTGGTAGAATTCTGCACTGAAGCCATCTGGTCCTGTGCTTTTTTTGGTTGGAAGACTTTCTATGACTCCTTCTATTTCTTTAGGCATTATGGGACTGTTTAGATGGTCTAGTTGGTCCTGATTTAATTTTGGTATTTGGTATCTGTCAAGGAAATTGTCCATTTCCTCCAGATTCTCCAGTTGTGTTGAGTATAGGCTCTTGTAGTAGGATCTGATGATTTTTTGGATTTCCTCAGTTTCCGTTGTTATATCTCCCTTTTCATTTCTAAGTTTGTTAATTTGGATACTTTCTCTGTGCCCTTTGGTCATTCTGGCTAAGGGTTTATCTATCTTGTTGATTTTCTCAAAGAACCAGCTCCTGGTATTGTTGATTTTTTGTATGGTTCTCTTTGTTTCTACTTGATTGATTTCGGCCCTGAGTTTGATGATTTCCTGCCTTCTACTCCTCCTGGGCGAAATAGCTTCTTTTTGTTCCAGGGCTTTCAGGTGTGTCATTAAGCTGGTAATGTATGCTCTCTCCATTTTCTTTTTGGAGGCACTCAGGGCTATGAGTTTTCCTCTTAGCACTGCTTTCATTGTGTCCCATAGATTTGGGTATGTTGTGTTTTCATTTTCATTGTGTTCTAAAAAGTCTTTAATTTCTTTCTTTATTTCTTCCTTGACCAAGGTATCATTGAGTAGAGTATTGTTCAGTTTCCACGTGTATGTGGGCTTTCTGTTGTTTCTGTTGCTATTGAAGACCACTTTTACTCCATAGTGATCAGATAGGAGGCATGGGATTAGTTCGATCTTCTTATATTTGTTGAGGTCTGTCTTGTGACCAATTATATGGTCGATTTTGGAGAAGGTACCATGAGGTGCTGAGAAAAAGGTATATTCTTTTGTTTTAGGATAGAATGTTCTATATATATCTGTTAAATCTAATTGGTCCAAAGCTTCAATTAGTTTCATTGTGTCCCTGTTTAGTTTCTGTTTTCCTGATCGGTCCATTGAGGAAAGTGCAGTGTTGAAGTCACCCACAATTATTGTGTTAGGTGCAATGTGTGCTTTTAGTTTTAATAAAGTTTCTTTTACAAAAGAGGGTGCCCTTACATTTGGGGCATAGATGTTCAGGATTGTCAGTTCTTCTTTTTGTATTTTTCCTTTGACCAGCAAGAAGTGTCCCTCAGGGTCTCTTTTGATGACTTTGGGTTGAAAGTCAATTTTATCTGATATTAAAATGGCTACTCCAGCTTGTTTCCTGAGACCATTTGCTTGTAAAATTGTCTTCCAGCCTTTTACTCTAAGGTAGTGTTTGTCTTTGACCCTGAGGTGTGTTTCCTGTAAGCAGCAAAATGTAGGGTCCTGTTTACGTATCCATTCAGTTAGTCTGTGTCTTTTTATTGGGGCATTAAGTCCATTGATGTTAAGAGATATTAAGGAATAGTGATTGTTACTTCCTATCATTTTTGACGTTATTTTTTAAATTTGAATGCTTAACTTCTTTTGGGTTTGATGAAAGGTTACTATCTTGCTTTTTCCAGGGTGAAGTTTCCCTCCTTGTATTGGTGTTGTCCTCCTATTATCCTTTTTAGGGCCGGGTTTGTGGATAGATATTGGGTAAACTTGGTTTTGTCATGAAATATCTTAGTTTCTCCATCTATGGTGATTGAGAGTTTTGCTGGATATAGTAGTTTTGGTTGGCATTTGTGTTCTCTTAGAGTCTGCATGAGATCTGCCCAGGACCTTCTAGCCTTCATAGTCTCAGGTGAAAAGTCTGCTGTGATTCTGATAGGTCTTCCTTTATATGTTACTTGGCCTTTTTCTCTTACTGCCTTTAGTATTCTTTCTTTGTTTAGAACATTTGGTGTTTTGATTATTATGTGACGGGAAGTATTTCTGTTCTGGTCCAGTCTGTTTGGAGTTCTGTAGGCTTCTTGTATATTCATGGGCATCTCTCTCTTTAGGTTAGGGAAGTTTTCTTCCATAATTTTATTGAAGATATTTGCTGGCCCTTTAAGTTGTAAATCTTCACTCTCCTCTATGCCTATAATCCTTAGGTTTGGTCTTCTCATTGTGTCCTGGATTTCCTGGATATTTTGGGTTACAAGCTTTTTGCATTTTGCATTTTCTTTAACTGTTGAGTCCATGGTTTCTATGGAATCTTCAGCATCTGAGATTCTTTCTTCTATCTCTTGTATTCTGTTGTTGATATTTGTATCTCTGTCCCCTGATTTCTTCCCAAGGCTTTCTATCTCCAAAGTTGTCTCCCTTTGAGTTTTCTTAGTTGTTTCTACTTCTGATTTTAGATCCTGGATGGTTTTGCTTAGCTCCTTCACTTGCATGTTTGTGTTTTCCTGTAATTCTTTAAGAGATTTTTGTGTTTTCTCATTCATGAGCTCAGCCTGTTGACCAAAGTTCTCCTGTATTTCTTTAAGAGATTTTTGTGTTTCGTCTTTCATGACCTCAGCCTGTTGAGCAAAGTTCTCCTGTATTTCTTTAAGTGTTTTTTGCATTTCCTCCTTGTTGGCTTTTGTATTCTCCTGGATTTCTTTCAATGATTTTTGTGTTTCCCTTGCAAGGGCTTCTACCTTTTGATCCATTGTCTCCTGAATTTCTTTACGTATGACCTCCATGTGTTCCTGTACCAGCATCATGACCAGTGATTTTAAATCCAAATCTTGTTTTACTGGTGTGATGGGGTATCCAGGACATGTTGGTAGAGGAGAATTGGGTTCAGATGTTGCCATATTGCCTTGATTTCTGTTAGTGACGTTCCTGCGTTTGCCTTTTGCCATCTAGATCTCACTGGTGTTAGTTTATCTTGTCAGTGCTGGACTCACCAGTGCAAGCTGCCCCTTCCCAGTTGGCCTCTGGTGCACAGCTTACCTCCTGCACTGCTTGTAGACAGTGTGCTGCTGCCCAGGCTGTTCAGATCCCAAAGCAGGCACCCGAAGGCTCCCGCTGGGGCCCGCTGGATTCACTGGAGCACACTGACTTCTCCCAGCTGGCCGCCCGGAAGCCCAGCTAGCCACTTGCAGGACTTGGAGATGTAATGCTGCCGCCCAGGCTGATCTGGATCCGGAAGCGGAGAGAGTAGAGCTAAGGCCTTCTGCCTGAGGCCTTGCCCCAGATTGTGTCTGTGGAGCAGATGGAGCCCGTGTGCACTCCCAGGGAGTGCCGATGGTGTATGCTACTGTGACCTCCCCTGAGTTCTGCTCACTCCGCTGGGCAGCCGATCTGCCAACCGGGCTATCGCACACAAGGTTAGCCTGGCCGCCCAGTCCCTGAGTCCAGGCAAAAGCCTGGGAGGCCAAGGTCCGAGCAAAGTTCCCCTACGGCTTTGACTGTTAATTGGGTTTGCCAGGTGACTAGGATGGCGGGCGTGTGCGCCCGCGCTCCCTGAAAGCGCCGGGAGAGTCTGCTTTGCTAACAATCACCTGGGCGGGTTGACTCACAGATGGCCCACCAAGCCGCCCAGTTCTTGGGGTCAGTCCTGTGCCTTTTGGGGCCTGGACCCCCGCTTTGTTAGCCTTAGGCTATGCCTGTTACAGGTCTGCCCGCCTGAGCTCTCTGTCGTCCTGCAGGCAAAATGGCGGCGGCGCGCTCGCAGGCCTGGGCAAAAAACCTCCTGGTTGGGTTGGCACCCCGATGGCCCCCCGACCCGCCCAGGGCCTGGGTGCAGGCCAACGCCCGTCGGGCTCAGACCACCGCGGTGTTGGCCTCGGATTATGTTTGTGTACCTCAGTCTGTCCGATTCCTGGAGTACGGAACCAAGATGGATCCTCCTCTCCTGTCTGGTGGGAGGCCGAGTTCTGAAGTGGCCTCCTTGCAGGAAAGGCGCCGCACAACTGCAGCTGCTTGCTGTCCGGCTGGTCAGCGAAGGTCAGTGGTCGTGGGCGCAGGGCCTAACTGGTCCCTGTGACGCCTTGGTTCCACTGCTGATGGCCCTTCAGCTGGAGCAGCCACTGCTGCCGCTGCTGCCGCCGCCGCCGCCGCCGCCGCCCTCCCGGTCCAAACTTTATTAATCTGCCACCTATGACTAAGACACAGCTGCTCAGGCCCAGGTGCTGCTATGCTGCTGAGCTGTGCTTGGGGGGGGGGGGGGGGGAGCGAGGTGGGGTGGGGGGAGCGGGGTCGGGCTCTCATTCATGCTGGGTGAGCACTCCCTGAGCCGCATCCCAGTCTTTTTAGAAATAATGTGAAAATAAATGCATCACTGAATTGAGAGATGTGGTATATTACAGGGCAGAGTCCACCCCTGGCCTTACCTTTCCGATCTGAGGTCAGAGGGCTCAATTATCTACTATTTATTATGTAACTTTTAAGGTGGAGAATGGTTTAAAATAAAAAGCTAGGTATAGAGACATATACCTGTAGTCCTAGCACAAGGGAAACTGAGGCAGGAGGACAGCCACCAGTGAGGCCAACTAGGACTACAGGAAGACAGCCATCAGTGAGGCCAGCAGGACACAGTAAAGCCCTACCCAAAACGAAAGATAAAAGGAAGACTTGTGAGTGATGATTACTATAAAGGAAGACACTATAAAAGTGGAATTATTTCTCTTCAGAGTTCTTATAAACAGTACAACATATGGTTTCAGAAGCGTATGCCTCAGATTTATGCTTCTATGCCTCTGATGCCGATGGGCTCGGACCTCTTTAAAAGTGACAAGAGCAAGACCAGGGATGGCGTACCGCCTGCACTTGGGAACAAGCTCCACCCTCCTCAGATGCTGTCTTCCCTGTCTACTGACGGATTCATAGATTACCAATGCTACATACAAAGGATCAACAGGCACAGGCACAGTTCCTCTTGTCCTAAGTCCATTTTCCCTTTGATAAGTAAAATTTCACAAGGTTTCCTTTATTCTAGATCTGGCAATGTTTTTTCTCTAAGTAAGTATTAAGTATTTCACACCTTATTCTCTGTAAAAAGTTTTAAAAATATATTCTTAGGTTTAGGCGATAAGCAGTAATTTATAAACAGACAAAATAAGCAGGTATTAAATATGTAACTTTAATCTGTACCAACTACTTTACTTTTCAAAGTAGGCTTCTCTTCTCTTCCGCAGCTCTTCTGAAGAAAGGTCTGTGCTTGACGCCTGCGGGCCATCTTCACACATACTTCTGGAACTACCTAAAAAAATTATTTTATGTATCTGTACAAGCAGTAGTATGTTTGTTCTTACTGGAGCAAGCTTCTAGAAAGTTTTCTTCCTAAACACATTCCACTACTGTTCTGTAACTAGAAGAAGCCTATGGAAATCTATTAAGGACTTACAATCCCATGTTACTGCAGCCAAAGCTGATGCTGTCTGTGACACATCAGATGTGAGGATACGTGCCCACTGTTCACCTCGGATATGAAGTATCAAGACCGCTGGGCAGTGGTGGCGCACAACTTTAATCCCAGCACTTGGGAGACAGAAGCAGACGGATTTCTGAGTTCGAGGCCAGCCTGGTCTACAGAGTGAGTTCCAGGACAGTCTCGAAAAGCAAACAAACAAAAAACTATCAAGACCACACTTCTGTGCTTTTTAACTTTCAAAACTGCATCTCCACCTTCTTTTTTTTTTTGGTTTTTCGAGACAGGGTTTCTCTGTGTAGCCCTGGCTGTCCTGGAACTCACTCTGTAGACCAGGCTGGCCTCGAACTCAGAAATCCGCCTGCCTCTGCCTCCCAAGTGCTGGGATTACAGGCGTGCACCACCACTGCCTGGGGCTGCATCTCCACCTCCAAAGGCAAGCCATTCCTCACAACTGCTGATGGATGACCATAACATCTGCGTATAACAACCTGAATGTTTCTAAGCTCTCAACAGTAATTGTACCAAGCAGAGAGTCTATGTAAATTATGAAAATGGTAAGATGGCTTTCTATATATTACTTCAATACCACACCAAACCCCTCCTAATAAAACCCGGGACTTCACACTACAAAGAGTATACACAGGTAAGCCTGGAGGTGAGGAGGCCAGGGTGATGACAATGGCTATGACATTTAATACTTAGTGTATTAAGTATCTAATACACTAAGACAGTTAAGGAATTCAGATGATGAGTAATCTCTTTACAAGTAGATGCAGCTTCATATGAATTAGATTAAACCAAAATCACAAAAGTAAAGTACTTTGTGCTTTCAGGAAACTGTTTGAATGTCTCAACACTTTTCTCTGCCTACATTCCTAAGGGACTTTATCTTCACTTTCCTCCACTGATGATGGACTTTACATCAATGAAAGAGATGTCTCCTGCAAAAGTAAGCTTAAGTCTTAATCTGTATAATCTATATAAGTCTTTATAGCCAGTAACTGTTGCATGCATTTGTTAAAACAGTTGGCTTGGGTAAGGGGCATCTGGCCACTAGAAAAGTAATTCAATTAGTATTGTACTGGTTCAGTATCACACTCAACAACATAACAACTAAAATGATAGATGTGCTAAACACAATTCAGTCCTAGTATAATACAAGTTATAAAAATTATTTAAGATCAAGAATATCTAAAATACTTGAAGTTCGGAACTTTTGCTTTTGCAGGAACTATCAAACACACTAACTTTCAGAAAAGCTAAGGACATGACCCACTTCTCCAGAAACGACTAAAGTACACATCAAAGTGTCCAAACCTTGCATACTGAGCTGAATGGCCCTGCGGAGATCGGCTTCCTCATCCTCCATGTCGATTTCCTGGCGACTGATGGCTAGAGCCCTCTGTAACTCATCCTCCTCTTCATCAAATATTCCCGACCCGTCTGCTGCCTCTAAGACTCGTTCCAGATCTGCTTTGAGGGCACTAAACAACAAATGAATTCATAATAATTACAATCTGGTCTCTAAGAAACCCTGTCTCAAAAAACAAAACAATGTGCATGGATATTTTGTTTGTGTGCATATTTTGCACAATGTGTGTGAAGTGCCTGAGGAGGGTGTTGGAGCTCAGGAGACAGAGGCTGTGCTGAGAACCAAACCCAGGCCCTCTAGAAAGCAGCCAGTGCTCTTAGCCACTGAGCCATCTCTCCAGCCCCATATTCTTCAACTTTAGATCAAGTTTGATAAACATGAAGGCACTTACAAATGAAAGATTTTAAATCAAAAACATGTTCTAGCAGATAAGGTCTACTAACAACAACAACTGAGTTCTGATAAAAACCTAATGTATTTTTGGAATTCAAAGTGCTGATTCCATAAACTTCACTAAAACACAGCCTCCCTGGGCACAGTGGTATATGCTTGTTGAGAATTAGCTACTTTTGAGGCAAAGACAGAAGGATGTCAAGTTTGATAACTTAATGAGACCTGTCTTTCAACAGAAGGGAACATGGAAGGGACTATTCAATGATAAGAGTATATGCATAAAATCCAGGATTAGAGCCAAAACACTACAAATAATATGACACTAAATCATTTCGGTTAGAGGAGGTATATTCTGGAGATGAAGCCCAGTAGGTAAAATATCTGTGTAGCATACACAGTCCTCTGGGTTCAGTGTCCATCGCCATAAATAAAACATGGGGCACAGATACATGCAATCCCAGTCAGCCAGAGCTACTTGAGATATTATTTCAAAAAGCAAATTACTACACAGGCTCCTCAAATAGTATGTGAACATGTCAAACTGCATTCTAAGCACACCGGACTACAGACCAGCGCTAGTCAGAGAAAGGATCTTCTTTGCAGCCATTGTTCTTGGCTTCCCACCAGAACTAAACAGATCTAATGGCTGGACATTGGTTACATAACAGAGACCAAGCTGAACTGAGCTAGAAGCTTCCACTGTCCTGACAAGCTTTCATGGTGCTGGAAGATTCCATAAAGGAAGTCTGCTGGAAGAGAAACCCTAAACCTCTTAACCAGCCTCCGTGTGCTATGCTAGACATTAGTGGCATGACTACAGTGGGGCAAACAACCACTTTTTCTTCTATTTTTTTTTTATTTATTTTAGTGTGCCTCTATTATCTAGCTCTGGCTGTCCTGGAGCTCAGTATGTAGAGTTAGTTGGCTTCAAACTCACAGAAATCTACCTGCTTTTGCCTCCCAAGGGCTGGCATTAAAGGTGTGCCATCAGGCCCAGCCTAAACATTTTTTACTGGATTTGAGGGCCACTTCACATTAGGTAGTTCATGCCTGGTACCATAAACTTGGTCAAAAGCCCATGGCTGTGTTGGTCACAGGTCCTCAGTGGGGGAAACTATTATTACTGTTTCACTAAACGGGCATGTCAATAACCCTTCTAAATACATTTAGACCTACAGGTTAGTGCTTGGTCAGGAAAGCTGCCCTCTCCCCTGGCAAACAGCAGAACTGTTCAAAGTGCTTGAGAATAAGCAACTGTTAAAGGCCCAGACCTAAACGGGACATCTATAGCATCACTCTAAGGAACTTCAGAGAAGAGGGGTAAGGATGTAAGAGCAGGAGATTAGGAAGAAATGCTGTGACATGTTATCTTCTGCTGTTGCTCTCATAAACTCACAGCAGCTATGGTTACCAGCACAAAACCTACACAAGATCAACCCAACATTCCATCATGGTGGGGGGTACTCAGAGGCCCTGTCCCTATCTGAAGAGCTAGGGCTGCTAAGGGAGGGGAGTCAGTTTTCTTCAGTGGTACAACACTGGTAGGTTATCCATGTAAGCAAGTCTAATCAAACTCAGTGAGTCAGGAAGAAGAGAAGCAAGACGAGGAGGAAGAGAAAGAGGAGAGGAGAAGGAAGAGGAGAAAGAGGAGAGGAAGGAGAGGAGGAAGAGGAGGAGGAGGAGAAGGAAGAGGAGGAGGAGGAGGAAGAGGAGAAAGAGGAGAGGAAGGAGAGGAGGAAGAGGAGGAGGAGGAGAAGGAAGAGGAGGAGGAGGAGGAAGAGGAGAAAAGAGGAGAAGAGGGAGAGGAGGAGGAGGAGGAGAAGGAAGAGGAAGAGGAGAAAAGAGGAGAGGAGGGAGAGGAGGAGGAGGAGAAGGAAGAGGAGGAAGAGGAAGAGGAGAAAAGAGGAGAGGAGGGAGAGGAGGAGGAGGAGGAAGAGGAGAAAAGAGGAGAGGAGGGAGAGGAGGAGGAGGAGGAGAAAAAATAATGACCATAGGGGACCTGCTGGGAGGGATTCAGAGGGAACAGACGGGATAAAGATAATGATGACATGATAAATATTTATACACATGTATAAAATTATCAAATAAATATTTAAAATAAAATTACATACACACATCCAAGTCTTGAACTCCCTGTCCTCCATTTAAGTGTGTCCATATAAATAAAATGATCAAAAAACTTTTAATAAGTAAATAAAGTAATAATTAAATAAATAAATAAAGGGCTGCACATAACTGAATAAAACATTTGCCTAGTATGAACAAGAGGTTGATCCCCCAGAACTACAAAAGAAATGCACAAAATAAAAATTACCCAAATCACCAATGGTAAAATGATCACACATTAAATGTCAGGAGATGGCTCAGGGGTCCAAACTCTTCCTGCTCTCCAAAGGGCCGAGGTCTGGTCCCAGCACCCACGTCATGCAGCTCACAATCGTCTGTGCGTACTCACACAGACACGCGAAATGGAAGCACGAACACTCAGTTCTTCTAAGGCATGCTGTATCATATCCACCACCCTAACTTTACCTCTGTTCCTTCAGATGCGCTAGTTCTTCTCCAATAAGCTTTGGCCGATGCATCTGTTGGACCTTGATCATCTGCAAAAGCTGGTCAGCTTCACAATCCGGCAGATCACCCTTAACAACAAATATAGAATAACCTAAAAAGAGGCAAAAACAAACTAAAACAACTAGTAAAAAATTCAAACTTGTTAGAAATTATAGCTGACAGCGCACAGTAGGAAAACCAGAAAGGACCTGATTTAGTGACTCTCGCTTGGACTAGGAAGGTAATCTGCAGTGAGTCACACAGTATCTCAAGCCTCACTGCTCATCGCTAAGTCTCAGGGGCTACAAGAATCAAAGGCAGTCTACTCTCTGAAAGGGTAAAGTGGAGCAGAGAGGAGGATCCGGAGCTGACTGCCTGCATTTTAGCCTATCTCTGTCACTTGCCAGTGCCACAGAGTCTGTCAACTATCTCCGCCATCCCTGTTCGTATCCTTTGTTGAACAAGAATAAAGGAACCTTCCTCAGATGGCTGGTGTGAAGATGTATTTGGTTAGTATGTCCACTAACTAGTAACATGGATAAAATAAATCACTGGAATACATGCTGGAAATGGCACCCTGCTCCCTGCTCCATACATAGAAGCCTTCTAACCAAAAACAGGAGCTGGGAAGTCAGTACCCCAAATCTAGTGTGCCTGGTGTTTTAGAAAAAAAAAATACCAGCACTTGGGAAGCAGAGGCAGGTGGATTTCTGAGTTCGAGGCCAGCCCGATCTACAGAGTGAGTTCCAGGATAGCCAGGGCTACACAGAGAAACCCTGTCTCAAAAAACAAACAAACAAACCAAAACACTGGTACAAAGCAATTTTTAATAAATACATACCTAATAGCTAAGAAAGCTAATAAGTTTTCTCAATCACAACTAAGTTTAGTTTTATTTAACATTTTCTACTATTCATTTTTGTTGTACTTCAATGAAACAAAGAATGAGAAGGCTGCTCACTATCAGATGTCTTAATGTGTTTTCTGCTAACAAAACTGTTTCTAACCCGAGAATCAGCATGCCAGCTCACTGTGGTACCTATTGAACATGTCCTGAAGAGAAGACATTCTGCCTTAGGCAAACAACATAGTAATTTTGGATTTTATTTAAGACTTTAGAATTTATTTTGAGTGTGCTAGGTAATGTAAGGGTGTGACATAATATACATTTTATTTTTTAGAAAAGCACTCTGCTTTATCAATATAACATATAGAGACCAGGGTGCAAGAATGATTCTTACTGAAATGGAAACCTGTGAGAAAGCACATAAAGACAGGCAAATAAAACCAATCAACCAAACAACAACCATGGAAGCTAAGTCTTTGCGGCTGGAGGGATGGTTCAGAGGTTAACAGCGCACGCTGCTCTTGCAGAGGATTCACATTTGATTCCGAGCACTTACGTGGCAGCTCACAACCATCTGTATCCAGTCCCAAGGGATCTGATGATGCCCTTTTCTGGCCTCCCTGGGCACCAGGCATCACAGCTCTGTGGCTAGCCAGCCGGGGATACAGAGCAGACTGGAGTTCTGCATCACATATGCACAGCTGGGATTTTCAGTCCCCAGCACCACAAAGTACAGCACTTTAGGAATAATTATAGTGTCGTTGTGTAGTTATAAATAAAAATAAGTAAATAAATAGAATTCGGTATTAGAGCCTTTTATCATGAAAATATTTACAGAGAAAAAGGGAGAATGATCTCCTTTTATATTTGTTTTTACTTTGGGCTGTTTGTTTTTTAATAAGAAGTTTATTGTGGCCAGGCAGTGGTGGTACATGCCTTTAATCCTAGCACTTGGGAGGCAGAGGAAGGCGGATTTCTGAGTACAAGGCCAGCCTGGTCTACAGAGTGAGTTCCAGGACAGCCAGGGCTACACAGAGAAATCCTGTCTAAAAAAAAAAAAAAAAAAAAAAAAAAAAAAAAAGTTTATTGTGTTCTGTTTAGACTGGGAGATCTAAGAATTGAATTCTGGCTTTGGCGATATAGAAGTCACCCCAATAGTGAGAAGAGAGACTTTTGGAGATCTCTGGTTTACAGCAACCCAAATGGAATGAGTTCAAAAGATAATGCCCTAGAGATAATTCTAAGAAAATTTTAAATGGGCAAGCAGCTAAGGTTGCAGAGTTATGAAAAGCTCTTTATCTTTAATCAATGGAGACAAACAGCTTTTTACCCATGCACAGACTTTTTTTTTAAGGGAATGGGAAGGATATTCACCCCAGGAGAGCATTAGCCCAAAACTGCATGCTGACGAGACAGGAGCCACGGGGATACAGTGCACGCAGAGGGGCTGCCCTTATGTGGAGGGCTGGGGCTATCTATTTTAACAGGCTCAAACACAAGCTACAGAAGCAAGGCGAGAGATTTGCTACCGGAAGGAGAATTATGTCTATGTTCTCAGAAGACTTCAAGAGAAAGCCACAAAGAATAGCAATGGGTAACAAACGGAGAGCTAAGGTGTGGAAAAACTAACAAGGAGTCACTGAAACCTGTAAGCGCGAAATTATACCCAACGTGTTTTACCTCAGTGTGAAGCCATGCTCGGCTGCTATGGTACAGGAATGTCTAGGGTCAAGATCTACTTCACCTGTGGTCAAGATTCTTGTTACTGAGGAATGATGGGGGAGATAAAAAAAAGAAGGCAGGGATGCACCTGAAGACAATGTCAGGGGTTGGAGAGATGGCTCAGAGTTAAGAGCGCTGGCAGTTCTTGCCGGTTCTAGTCCTAGCACCCACATGGTGACTCACAACTGTTTGTGAATCCACTTTCAGGAGTCCCAAAACCGTCTTCTGGCCTCTTTGAGAACTGCATGCCTGCAGTGCACACAGAATCATGAGGCAAACATCTTACCACAGAAAATAAATTTTTAAACATCTTTTTTTTTTTTTTTTTTTTTTTTTGGTTTTTCGAGACAGGGTTTCTCTGTGTAGCCGTGGCTGTCCTGGAACTCACTCTGTAGACCAGGCTGGCCTCGAACTCAGAAATCCGAACTCAGAAATCCGAACTCAGAAATCCGCCTGCCTCTGCCTCCCAAGTGCTGGGATTACAGGCGTGCGCCACCACTGCCTGGCAATTTTTAAACATCTTTAAAAAAGAAGACAATCACCAGGCATTGGTGGCACACACCTTTAAAACCAGTGCTTGAGAAGCAGGGGAAGGCAGATCTAAGTTTGAGGCCAGCCTGGTCTACAAAACAAGTTCCAGGATAGCCACAGCTCTTTTACATACAGAAACAATGTCTCAAAAAACCAAAACAGGGGCTGAAGAGATGGCTCAGTGGGTAAGAGCACCAACTGCTCTTCCAAAGGTCCTGAGTTCAAAGCCCAGCACCCACATGGTGGCTCATAACCATCTGTAAAGAGATCTGAGGCCCTTTTCTGGAGTGTCTAAAGACAGCAACAGTGTACTTACATATAATAAAAACAAAAACAAACAAAAACAAAACTCCTTGAAGAATGTAAGAGGATTTCTGGATCTCATGGTAACTTTAGAGCCTCGTCAGAACAGCAAAATGCCATGGAAAGAAGGTGATGGTCAAAGACTATGGTGCTTATGATGAGCATCTGAAGGTATTGGAAGGTAGTTGTTGTTATTAACAATGCCAAGACAAGAGTGAAGAAAATGATCTTTGAAAGAGGAATAGAGCCGGGCGTGGTGGTGCACGTCTGTAATCCCAGCACTTGGGAGGCAGAGGCAAGTGGATTTATGAGTTCAAGGCCAGCCTGGTCTACAGAGTGAGTTTCAGGGACAGGGCTACACAGAGAAACCCTGTCTCAAAAAACCGGAAAAAAAAAAAGAGGAATATATACTAGTGTGGAAATGACTAAGAATGTAAGGAAAAGAGACAGATAACCAGACATCCAAAGTCTCCAATAAAAAAGGCAGCTCACAGATGACTGCACAGAGGGCACGGCTAACCCAGTGGAGGTGACTCAAAGGCACTGGAGTCCACGGAGCGAACAGTGGCTGAAAATGAGTCAACAGGAAGGAGAGGAGCAGGCCCCTCCTCCTGTCAGCCCTGTGATGTGGAGAATGTAAAAGCGAAAGATAGCACTTAAGGATGGAAAGAAAGGGTTTGGAGAGATGGCTCAGCGGTTAAGAGCACTGAGTTCAAATCCCAGCAACCATGTGGTAGCTACAACCATCCGTAATGGGATCCAATGCCCTCTTCTAGAGTGTCTGAAGACAACTACAGTGTACTTACATACATGAAATAAATAAATCTTTAAAATAAAAGGAAAGGAGGCCCCAGGCTCAGGAGATGTCCCAGTGGTGTGGGAACACCCCCACGGCACTGTGTCACCCAAACCACAGACAGAGATCAGTACTGTTACACTCACAAATCAGAGATCAGAGCTTTTATAGTCACAAACCATGACTCAGCTTTATTTAAGATACTTTTAAAGATAGTGGTTCTGGTGTTATTTACCTTCTTGCTGTAACTGAGCCAGGAAGAGTGCGAGGTATGTATCTGATATTAATTCTGGACCCGTCAACAGAGAATTCAAGTTAAACCACTAGGAAAAAAACATCAACAGTTAAGTTAATAAACATTATATGTAAAAATAATTTCTCACGGTAAGCATATAACCCACCAAAACTTAATAAGACTATCTAAATAATAGAAATATATCAAACTGAGAATTTTTAAAGTACTGAATACTGTGACTTTAAAAAAATGCTCAACATTTGTCACTATTAAATGCTTTTCTAAAAACAAATTTTTAACAAGAAAATTACGGCATTAACCTGAAATTCTAAGAGGAGAGCAGCAGACTGACCTTACAGTGCCCTCTTTGATACCTGTAGCTAAGGGTTTCACACTATCAGGCCAACACAGACTCATGTCATATTGACAAACAAACAAAAAAAAAAATGACAGCAACACATTTCATTTGGCCAAAAGACTCCAATTCCTAAAAGGTAGACACTCTAGGAAGAGAATTTATGACCAGCACTTCATTCTAACAAAACCTCGAAGCTATCAATGCATGTGATTAACAGCATTAAGTCACAACCTCAGAGGTGCCCTAACTTAAAACAGAAAAATGCAAAAAGGTTCCAAAATTCCATGCACAACTAAGGGCTCTTCCTGGATTTTGATACCAGCCAGAGTACTTTTTCCAATCATCCTCTCTTTACACAGGGGCCAGAGGCTGGACTCAGATCTCACAGAGCAGCCAAGCCCCCGCCTCCTGAGTGCAGGGATTAAACATATGAGCCACCACATCCAGCCAACTTTGTTCTTAACAAGAATATGAATCAGAACCAAGGATCAATATACATATTCTTGCCATCTTTGTGCCTGTTAAAGATAAACAGAGTCCAAAATGTAAAAAAATCCAAAAAAGAACTAAAAATGTTAAAAGCTCAAAACAATGTTTTCCTATTTCTCCTAAGTTTTTATGGATTTTATATTTCTAGACCTTAAAACTCCAGTGATTATTTGATATAGGAAAATAATGCTGGATCATAATTTCCTAAAGGAACAAATAAACCCTCAGTGGCTACAAGGGAGGAGGGCAGAGAAGTTAAATGGAGTTGACCCTGAGCCTTCAGAACTGAGTCGTGTCCCAGTTAAGCTACCCCACTATACACACAGCTCTAACTAGTTCTCTCAAGTGCACCTTACAAAGTGCACCTTACAAAGAATCTAAAAATTGCTTTTTCCTTATTTTTCTGGAGCAAGAGATGGAATCTTAGGACCTTGTGTTTATTATAAGTATATAGCCTGCCAATGATCTACATCACCAAACAATCACTGAAGACTGGCTACTTCCAGATGGCTGAATTAAAAGCTAACAGTATGGTTTACTGTAAAAAAAGAAAGAAAAAAGAAAAAGAACACGGTGAATATATATATATATATATATATATATATATACACACACACACACACATATACACACACACACATACACATATTATATAACTAATATATGTTGACTTAACTCACTGTACTTTTTCTTTTTAATTAATTTCATGTGTATGTATGCATGTATGTATATATGCATGTATGTGCATCATGGGTCTGCTTGGTGTCATAGAGCTGGAGTTACAGACAGTTATGAGGCAGCACGTGGGCGCTGGGAACGCAGCCCAGGTCCTGAGAGCAGTGACATCACAGCTGCTGAACCACGTCTCTAGGTTCAATGAACCGTTTCTTACGTACCTTCCTTATTGTTGGGTTTTTAACACTGGGTCTCACTCTGCAGCTTTGGCTGAGCTCGCAGAGATCTCCCTGGCTCTGCTTGGATTAAAGGTGTATACCACCACACTCCACATTTTTCTATTTTTATTTTTTATATTTTTTTAACTATTTCTTTTTTTTTTTAAATATTCCTTTACTTTATTTATATAAGTACACTGTAGCTGTCTTCAGACACACCAGAGGAGGACATCAGATCCCATTACAGATGGTTGTAAGCCACCATGTGGTTGCTGAGAATTGAACTCAGGACCTCTGGAGAAGCAATCCGTGCTCTTAACCACTGAGCTATCTCTCCAGGCCTTTTCTTTTTATTTTAAAAAAAACCAGCTTTACCGGGGCATGACTGACATGCAGTAGACTGCCTTCCCTCTCCCCCATCTCTCTTGAGGGTTTCATTATGTGGTCCAGGCTGGGCTTCCTAGGTCACAGGTGTGGGCCATAGCACTGGGATAAACTGCACATACTTAGATGACAACCTGTCCTCTTTATATTTTGTCATTTAATAGTATCTCTATTACCCACATTAACCCATCAACATGACCAGGACAAGGAGTACACTCGTCACAGTGCCACCTCTAGGTCCCTCTGGGCCTTTCCCTCGTGTGCCTTCTTCCCATCTTCAGCCCTGCACAGGCACTAGTCAGTCTACTTTCTGTCACGAGATCCTAGCTCCCATTTCTGAGATTCATCCACACTGCATGTAGATTAGCAGTTCATTCCCTTTGACTGTATAAGCTGGTTTTCAATAACCCTTAGTAAGGTCTAACACTCTAGTAAGGCCTTAACATGACTTTTAAAACCATGTTCAGCCGGGCAGTGGTGGCGCATGCTTGTAATCCCAGCACGCTGGGAGGCAGAGGCAGGCGGATTTCTGAGTTCGAGGCCAGCCTGGTCTACAGAGTGAGTTCCAGGACAGCCAGGGCTATACAGAGAAACCCTGTCTCGAAAAAACCAAATCCCAAAAATAACCAAAAAAACCCAAAAAACAAAAACAAACAAACAAACAAACAAACAAACAAAAACCATGTTCAGTGGTAACTATACAGATGTATGTACTGCCAGACACTGGAATTGCCCAAAGAAGCCTATCCCACTAATGCCAACTTCTAAATGTTTTGCTTATTCCTGACAAGATCTCAGGCTGTTATAGTACTGTGCTAAACACAAATTGTCACACAAAAACATATGTAATAGTTTGTAAAAGCCATATATGTATTGTTTTCGATATAGAATTTTCATTATGATATAACATATGGGTTTATTTTTAAAAAAAATATGAAGAAGAGAATTATCTTCTCTTAAGCTAGCAAATTTTTATCTGTTGAATTGAGGCCAAACTTGGGTAGAGGGCACAAAATCCTGGGCTTCATTCCAAAGAGACCAATCTCAAAATTTAGTTTCAAACTGAATACAGAGTGTGATAAAAGGACAAGAGAATAGAAGATATATTACCTGTTTTCCTAATTTTCTAACTGTAAACCAATGTTCTTTATAATTGCATATAAAGGATCTTTCATTTCTAGAAAAAAAAAAAACATACTGTTAAGTTGGGATGGTAGAGATATATACTAGCAAGTACTCTAAAATTCCTATCATTTAGGATATAGTTATACTTAATTACTTATCTGAAAAATTATAAATCATGTAACTATGTATTTTCTACAGGAGCTTAGTGATGTTAAGCACAAAAACCTCCACATGACCCAGACCAGGGCCACTGAATAAAGGCAGCACCAAGAAGGTGACAGGGTGAAATCCAAGGGTATCAAGTACAAAATCAAAGCAAAGACATTCATGATGAATTTGTCCTCATTCAGAAATTACAGTTTTAAAAATCAAATTTAAATTAAAAAAAAAATACAGGAAAAAATCTTACATAGGATCAATTCTGAGCCTCTGGTACTCTGGACTGTTGAATAGGATTAGTTCTAAACCCCAAACTTTCAAAGCATTGCTTATAACCTGTCAAAAGAAAAATAACAACTTTCATGAGCTAAACCTTCAAGTCCAAGTTTAAAATAGCACAGCTACATTGTGTAAGCAACTATACTTCATATATAAAATTTGAGGATGTAGTTTTTAAAAATTATGTCCCCTTGATATCCCACTAAATCCATAAATAATATACAGATGTGAACTTAATTTTATTTCATTGCAAGTGTTAAAGATTTCTTGTTTTATTATTTTTATCTAAGTGTGTCTGAGCGAGTGCAGGCCACGGTAGGAGGCCTGTGGAGGCGGGACGGCATCAGGTGCCCATACATCAGAGTTACAGGCGGTTGTAAGCAGGCTAGCGTACACGCTGAGAACTGACCTGGTCATCTTCTGAAATACCATTAAGCATTCTTAAAAGGAAAGCCACCTCCCCAGCCCCTCACGTCCGTTTTGAAAGAGTGCTTTTCCACACCAGGTCTCTGGGAAATGTCAGAAGACCACAGAATTGTAGATAACACTGTCTCAAGCACCCAGAAGCACATTCCACACTGGGTGCTGCTTGTAAAACTATTCCACTACAGACACTTACCACCTGCAACGGCAGTGACCAAACTAAACAGATTCTCCCTGGGGTTGAAAAGAAAGGTTTGGGCACTGGGGAGATGACTGGTCAACAGTACACACTGTTCTTACAGAACTCAAGCTCAGTTCCCAGCACCCACGTCAGGGCTCCCAACCACTGGTAGTCAACTCCAGGGTCCCAGTGCCCTCTTCTGTCCTCCACAGACACCAGCACTCATGTGCACACACCCACACAGAGGCACATACTGTATATAGAGGATTTTTAAAATAAATCTTTAAAAAGAAGTTTTGATATATTTTAAACTTCCAGAGTCATGAACAGAAAATCAAACCTGATGATAGCAAGCTGGAAAAAAAGAGAGAAATTAAGACAATATTCCATCTGTTATCCCAGGAAGGCAACAAAGAAGCACGCACAACTCAGACAACTGCAAGTGCAGAGAGCAGAACGGAAGTAGTGTCTGTCACACAGGGGATGCAGGGGCTGGGCCAACGCTCACCTCTGCACTCAGCTCTGGCCCACTGGGCCTCACAAGGTCACAAGTGAAGAACTGGGTGGAAATGCTAGTGAATGGGGACTCTAGAAGGGTGGCATGGGAGGAATGTATAAAGAAAGACACTTGCATAAGTAGATCTTTCAAAAGACAGATTCAGAAAGAATGTGGACAACCCTCACATCATCAGAATGGACTTCTCAAATACACATATAAAGTCAGGCATGTCTGCCCATAACTTCAATCCCAACACCTAGGATGCCAAAGAAGAACTTTGGAAAGTTCAAGATCATGCTAGGCTACAGAAGGACACACACATATAAACACACACACACACACACACAAAAAAAAACATGCGCGTGTGTTTGTGTTTGTGTGTGTGTGTGTGTGCAAAACCACAGGGCTGGAGGTATTTTCTAGAGCAGAATATTTGTCTAATATGTGACAAGATTTTAAATATCATCCCCAGCACTATAAAGAATAAATCAACACAGAATTAAAATAAAACCTAACGTATTAGGATGTGGCTCGGTGGCAGTCTGAGCTCAGCACATGCAAGGCCTTGCGGCCAATCTCCATACCACCCTCCAGAAGGGCTACAACCTGCACTACAGGAATCCCATCCTGGAGGATGATTTCAATAGAAAACTGCAAGACACTGAAATTTCTCAGATATGCCAGAGATGGGGAGTCTGAAGCACTGTAATTTATTAGAGTTATTAGCACCTACATGCAAATTAAGCAATCTCTCTCAGAAAATAATTTTTAAAGGCCCTATTCTAAACTGACTGTGGTAGCACACACCTATAATTTCAGTCTGGAGACACAGAGGGGAAGACGATCACAAGTTTCAGACCAGCAAGGACTACACAGCAAGAGCCTGCCTGTCCTAAGCATGTGAGGGGCCAACGCCGTTCTAGAGTGAAGAGTCTACTGTCCTGGTGTGCATCTCTGTCCCAGCGCACTCTGGAGTCTGGAGTCTTATCTTCTGCAGACAGTTTACAGAAGCAGCTGCTGAGCCTCCATTACAGAAATGCGGTGTCACACTGTGGCTCATCAGCCACAGACTGAGCCTAAGCACAAGCAGGGCTGAAAAGGAGGCGGCACTTCACTCCGGACTACTTACTTGAATGGAGAAAAAGCCACTGTCGTCCATATTTCCAGAAGGCTGCTGTTCAATTTTCACGGACAGTAGTTGTGGGCAGAGGGGGATGGGAAAAAGGATTAAAATTAGTGTGCGCATTTAAAAGAACATGCTGTACAGTCCCATTTACCAAGTGAGGGGCAGAGTTATAATTAACAAGTCAGACTCCTGGGGGAGAATGGCTCATCTTCCTCTAAAGAGCTCCCGCATTTCCAAAATAAAATGGGACTCAGCGAGCCTGAAATCAGTACCTGCAAAAATGTGCGGTAGTCTTCACTAGTGACTCCTCCTTCTGCCATTCTCAGCCTTTCCTCTTCATCTAGCTGGTGCGCGATTGAAGACAACTCCACGGGGCTGAAGTACTCCCCTTGTAATAGGTTGTTCAAGCAATGCTGAGCGCAAAGCGAGCCTTCTTGCTAGTGTTTCCAAAAGAAAAAATGCAGATGTCATCACTGGATATGGACAACAGCTCCTAAAAAATGCAATTACTAACTTTCTAATGCAGTCAAAACAAACCTGGTAAGCCCTGTGAAAACCTGATTTCACAAGTACATGCATTTCCTTGCCCATGTGTATTCTACAGCTACTTTACTATAGGAACAAAAAGGAAGAATAATTTATAGTATAATTCATCTGCCCGATCACATAAGCCTAAAAATTAACCAATAAAAACATTTAGCCTTTGAATTTTTCAGTACCTATTAGAATTTACCCTTTATTTAGAATTTATTTATAGCAAATTACTACTGCAAAAAGGAAGCGTAAACCTCTAGACTGTTCATTCTTTTAACAGATCTTTTAACAAGGTGGCTATCTGACCTTAAAGGCCTGCCCTTTCAAATCCAAGAACTGGGTCAATGAGAACACCCCTGTCTTACTTCCAGTTAAGGCCATAGTTCTGGAGCAGAGGCTCTCATCAGCCAACTTTACAGATTCCTTGTAACACAGAGAAGAGAAAACCAGTCCCACACTGGGACAGTCCAGGTCCACAAGTGCACAAACTAGTAAGAGTTCCTTCAGTCAACTTCAGCTCCCTAGGGGGTCATTATCGTCCTCCCCATGAAGGGAGGCCAGGGGCTTCTCGCACTGCCTAGCTGGCTTTTATACACAACTGGTTCCCAGCCCAGCCCCATCTCCAGACAGCGGACCCCTTGCTCCTCACTCTCCTGGGCCAACAGCATTGCTTTCCTAAGGAGGAGACCCATGAGTAGAGGAGTCCTGAAGACACAGACCCCTAAGGCGGCCCTTCTGGAAGGAAGGACAGATGGCACACCACCTCCTTCTGTTAACTCTGGCCTTGAGTTCAGGGCCAGTGAGGCCTACTGAACCCTGCCTGCCTGCCTGCCTGCCTGCCTCCCTCCTGGTCTGAGCTATATTACATGGCAGATGATGACTCCAAAGAGCACCTGAGATGCATTTCCCCACTGAGGTATCACTCCTATAGGAACAAAAAGTAAGTGCACACCTTTAATCTGGGCCACACCTGCTGAGGCTTACAAAAGGACATTGGAAGAAGGAAAGATTCAGTCTTCTTCACCTGCTTGCACTTACTAACCAGCACATCTGTTGGAACCTACTTCTACAGAAGACCAGCTGAAACACCCAGCCCTGTGAGCTAGTTGAGCAACTACTAGATTCTTGGCCTTCCCATTCACAGCTGACCACTGTTGGGTTAGCTAGACTACAGACTGTAAGTCATCACAATAAATTCCCTCAACATAAAGAGACATTCCGTAAGTTCTGTGACTCTAGAGAACCGTATTACAACCACCACACCTAGCTAAGAAAACAAAAGTACTTTTACAAAAGAAACACTGACTTGGTGTTACTACTATGCAATTCCAGAACAGCCATTACAGTGGGAGGTTTAGAATGACAGAAAACCATTGTTAGAGAGAGTATAAATTAGTGAAGCCACTCTATAGCAATCCTCAGTCGCTACCAAAGCTTAACAGCCGTGTGCTGTGATTAGACACATACACTGCAATGCACTCACTACAGCACGACTTACAAGCTTTCCAAACTGGAAAACACCCAGAGACAGTTTAGAACACAGAATTACATTAACAAAAGAACACTATATAAGAATAAAAGTAAATTAAACACAAGTAACTAACAATATAGATGAATCTCTCAAATACTGTTAAAAAAGTAAAAAACACACCAGGCAGTGGTGGCGCACGCCTTTAATCCCAGCACTTGGGAGGCAGCGGCAGACGGATTTCTGAGTTCGAGGCCAGCCTGGTCTACAGAGTGAGTTCCAGGACAGTTAGGGCTACACAGAGAAACCCTGTCTCAAAAAGCAAAAACAAAACAAAACATACACACAAGACTCAAAAGTAGACACCAGAGCCAAGGATGTACCTAGACTGTACAAGGACCTGGGTTCAATCCCCAGTACTACCACCACCAAACAAAGACAGTTAAAGTGCAGGGTGGGGTGGGGGAGAGGAGCCTAGGGACCTCGGTCCCGTCCCTGGAACTGACTCAAAAGTGGAAGAAGATTCTATAAAGTTTCCCTTTGATCTCTATACAGATACACTGGGATATGCACCTATTCATACAACATATCATGCAGAGATACACAGTAATAAAAAATTTACGTGTATGCCATTTTTTCTTTTCTTTTCTGCCCCCCACTCCCGTGTACCCCTGGCTATCCTGGAACTCACTCTGTAGACCAGGCTGGCCTGCAACTCAGAGATCCACCTGCCTCTGCCTCCCAAGTGCTGGGATTAAAAGCTTATATGGTTTTCTTACAAAAACCTTAAGTAGGGGAAATTAATCTTTTAGTCACAAAGTTAGATCTTCCTTGTTGAAGTAAGCAGTGAGGAAGAGCTGGCTCCTGGAAGAAAGGATGGGGGATGCAGAGGCTTCAGGGAAAGTCTGTGACTTCACCTGAGGGCCATTTCCACCTGTGCTCCCTCGACCGCAAGCTCTCAGAATGTGTGTTCTTGTATAGGAGATGCTTGAGGCCAAAAGAGGATGTTGGACCTTGTGAGGCTAGAGCTACAGTCAGTTTTAAGTCAGCATGTGGGTGCTGAGGGTCCTGGGTCCTCTGAAGAGCAGCAGCCAGTGCTCAGGATTCCTGAGACATCTCTAGCTCCTGGGCGCCATGTTTAACATACAGAAAGGCATCCAGGTTTTTGATAAAACATTCTTGCTATTAAAAATTGGGATCTGGAGGCTGGAGAGATGGCTCAGGAGTTAACCCTTGATATTCTTGCAAAGGACCTGAGTCCAGTTCCCAGAATCTATAGGGGAGTTCACAACTAGCTAATAATTGCAGTCCTAAAGGATCTAGTGCCCTCTCCTGGCTTCCTCGGGCACTGTATGCATGTGGTGCACTTTGATTCATAAAGGCACTCATATGCATAAAAATAATTAAATCTTTAAAAATCAAAAGTACCTATCTCGTTATGCCCAGTTCGTGTGGAACTGGGATAGGTAAAATGTATGCGTTATGCATGCCACACAAGTGCTCTACCAAATGTGCTACATTCAGTCTCTAAAACAAGCAGCTTTCTTAGTAGGAATAATAAGTACTTAAAATCAAACCGTGACCAAGTAAAATGGTACTGCTACAGGAAGTATGTTTTAAATTTCTAATATGATTAACGGAAGGAAACAACAAATTGTTCAAATCAATTTAAAAATCATATTGCCACAGACTGTCAAATTCCACAGGAACCAATCGATTACTTGTCTCCTCCACCTCTGACCATGCATTTTTTTGCCTTATTGCTATTCCTCAAGTTAATCCTAGTAGCTCTTTTGTCAAGGTTTTACTCAAGCAGGAACTGTCAAAATGGCTCAGCAGGAACAGCGGCTTGCTGCGACCTTGCCGACCTAGGTTCAATCCCCAGGACCCACACAGTGGGAAGAGGGCCAAGCCCCACTCAACTGACCTCTGACCTCCATATGTAGAGTGGCAGGCATGGAGCGACCCCCAACACGCATATGCAATAAAATATAATAAACACTTGTATTTCACACAAGAGGAAGAGAAACTCTTTGCTATTAAAATTCTACGAGTTGGGGTGCATATTTTACTGTGCTAGACTCAGACGATGAACATGCTACACTACCACTCATCCAAGATAGTCTACAAACTAGGAACCTGCTTGCCTCTGCCTCCCAAGTACCAGGATTAAAGGCATGTGCTGCCATGCCTGGCTGACAACTGCTTTTATACTCTAACTTAACAGTAAGTGTTCAAAGGGGTTAAGTGGAGAACTAATTCCAAGAGGAAGTGCTCTAGTTAATTTCCTGGTTAAAGGCAAATTATAGAAGGGAAAAGAATTCTCTGGAAAATAGCAATTATGCTAAATATTCCCAGTATGGCCTCTTCTACAGTTACAGGTACATGTTCTTGAAATATGCTACGGCTTCATTAAGTGTTCACTTGCTACATACAGTTAGATTGATGACAAAAGCAAATGTACTCTCCAAGACGGGGAGATGCCTCTGTCAGTAAGGTGCTTCCATACGGGTCTTAGGATCTGAGGTTTAGTCCCCAGAACCCTCATTTAAAAAGCCATGCATGGTGGTACCTATCTGTAACCGTAGTGCTGAAGAGGTGAAAATGGGCAGATACTGGAGGTCATAAATTCACCTACTTGTGAGGAACAACACCAAGGTTGTCCTTCTGCCTCTAAATGCATATCCACATGTGCACCCCAACACACACACACACACACACACACACACCAAAGGTACTTCTCAAGTATTAAGTATATACACCTGCTGGTAACTCGATGACTTCAGGGTCTGTATATGTGTACATGCAGATGTGTACCTACGTGTGCTAAAGGTCCAAGTCAGACGTCTTCCTCAGTTGCTCCCCCGCCTTATTTTTTGAGATAGACTTCCACTGAGCCCAGTGCTCACTGATTCCGGTAGACTGGCTGGTCAACAACCAGAAATCCACCTAGCCCCATTCCCTGCCTCTGTACCACAGATACAAGCAAGCTGAGATCTGAACTCAGGTTTCCACGCTTACACAACAAGCACTTTACCAGCTGAGGTGTATCCGCAGCCTGAGGAAGTTCTTTGTAAGCCTAGCACTTTGCATATACTGATTCAGTAGTTACTTGCGCTGAAATCAAATGAGGAATGATCAATATAGTCAAGAAGGTATTGTGATGGCTCAGCAGTTAAGAGTACTGGCTGCTTTTCCAGAGGACCTAGGTTCAATTCCTAACACCCACATGGCTACTCACAAGCCTCTGTAACTCTAGTTCCAGGAGATCTTCTGGCTTTAGTAGACACTAGAAACACACAGTACCTAGACACACACACAAACACACACATACAGCAAAGGTACTTCTCAAGTATTATTAAATATATACACCCGCTGGTAACTCAATGACTTCGGGGTAAGCAGATGGGTATCTGTGCATGCATGTCTGTATATGTGTACATGCAGATGTGTACCTAAGGGTGTATATGTGGCAAACACAATTTTTTTTCTTTTGGTTTTTCATAGCCCTGGCTATCTTAAAACTCTGTAGACTAGGCTGGCCTTGAACTCACAAGAGATTCCCCTGCTCCTACCTTTCAGAGTGTTGGGATTAAAGGCGTACCACTGTGGGCCAAATATAATTTCTTTAATGCATAGTTTAAATGCCCTAGCTGGGTGGTGGTGGTACACGCCTGTTAATCCTAACACTCTGGGAGGCAGAGGCAGTCGGATTTCTTAGTTCGAGGCCAGCCTGGTCTACAGAGTGAGTTCCAGGACAGCCAGGGCTATACAGAGAAACCCTGTCTGGAAAACAAACAAACAAAAAAGTGTCCTATGTTAAATTCCAAGCCCAGGCCTAGAGGCTGAGGTACCTAGTTAACATCAAAGCAGACCTGGCCTCCACGTTGTCCCAGCATCCCTTAGTCCCTCCGGTTACAGGGTATGGCTGGTATACCCAGCCCTCTGCCCTGAACCTCCAGACCAAGGACTATGCTGCCCTTGGCTGGCGGCTCTTGCCTATGTAATCCATACATCTTGGTTACCCTCCCTCTTTTCTATCGTAATTGCGCCTTTCGCTCCTGGCTGCCATATTTCCTTCCCCTCTCCCCATGTGGCTCAGGGTCACGTCCACTCCGGGCTCTCCCAAATGTGTCTGCCCCGGCTCTGCTCCCCCGCATCTCTTTAATAAGCTTTCTCCACCACCACACCTAGGAGCAGCCATGTCTTTCCACTACTCTTTTCGTTCACCCTAGAGATGGCGCAGTGAGTAGAGGGGCTGGCTGAAGCCCGAGACGCCTGCAACCCACATCAAGGTGGAAGGAGACAACAGGCTTTATAAAGCCCTCCCCGGCCTCCACACAAGTTCATACAAGGCCAGCCTGGTCTACAGAGTGAGTTCCAGGACAGCCAGGGCTACACAGAGAGACCCTGTGGGGGTTGGGGGGAACGGGGACAAAAACAAAACAAAACAAAGCAAGCATGGCAAGCCTCTCACGAAACAGTGTATGAAGTGTTCAGAGTATAACATGTTTAAAATGGGTTTTATTCCAAAGCTTTTGGAAAATTATTTACAAATGAATGGGGGAAGGGGCTCACTCAGAGTCACAGCACATAGTCAAAATCCCAGTCAGCACCCAGGAGGCAGAAACAGGAGGATGGGGAGTCTGGAGCCAGCTTGGACTACAAGAAATCTTGTCACAGACTAACTTGTTCCAGTTCCAAAGCACTCAGAAATGTCTTCTGAAGAGCACTTCATTTAACAACTTCCTTGGGTTTACATCATTTTTGTCTTTCTTTTGTCGTGCATGGACTTTAAACGCTATGAGTAAATGCTTCTTTACAAGTGATACAAAACAAAGGCCTCTGCTCCAACGAAATAATAGTCTCAACTAGCAATCCTCTCCAAACCTAAGATGATTATGAAACATGGTATCACGCCAAAGTTGTCCCAGCAACACCCAAATGACTTGATAATTGTATGCGAGCATAGACCAGTTTCTCAGGATGTCACAACAATACTTTTAAGCGTAGTCACTTAGGAATTAAGGTGAGGAAGAGACTAGCCAAATCACACAGTAGGAAGAGACTAATCTATCCATAATACCTAAAAACAAAGCTGGCCTCCTGGTCCGGAAAAATGGGAGAGCAACCCAAACATTCCGTAATAAACTCTTATGACGACTTCCCTCCGGGGTTTCCTACTTTACTTCATAAGTGTCAGGCCCTTCAATGGGAAAGCCAGGGTCACAACTGCAGAAGGACGTGGGACAGATCATCAAGATCTAAATGCATGGGACATTCCATTATAGAACTGAGTTGAGAGAGAAAGTTGGTTCTGCTAGAGGATAGGTTAGGAGGCGTGGGAGGAGTTGGGAAGGGTCCGCCAGGTGTGAAAAGGCGACAGGCTAGATTAGACTTTAAGAGAGAAGATAGAAGAAACCCGAAAAGGCGTGGCAAGTGGACAAGGAACGCCCGCGCTAGTCCTACGGGTGAAACCCCTAGAAATGCCCAGGCTACCCGCCCGGTCTTCTAGATGGAGGGTGCCGGGGACGCATGCGGGAAGCTTCACAAGCGGAGCCAGGGGGAGAAAGCAGGAAGCACCCCTCACCCAGCTAGGTCGGGATGGGGGCGCTCGGGCCCCGCCTGAGTTCCTGAAGCGGCGACGCTGCTCCCCACGCCCGCCGCCAAGCCGAGGACGGCTCCCCACCGAACGCCCACACTCACTTTCTCGTGGAAGATGGACTCCATGTTTATTTGTCTGGAGCCAACGGCCCCGGCGCGGAGCAGCCCCCTCCAGCAGCTCCGCCCCCGGCCCCACCCCTCCGCCCCGGCCCGCCCCACCCTACCCACGTGCCTCCCGCCAACCAATCACTACTGCGGGCGCACGTCACGAGGCACGCGAGCCAGGGAGCACGGGACACGTGACCTGGGCGGCTCTGGTCCTCCCGCTGCGAGTGTGATGCTGCGGCGCCGCCTGCTGGGCGGAGGAACTTCTCTACGCTGGACAATCTTGTGATTCTAGGGTTCTAGATGAGAATCCTGGCGGCCAAGTTTTAGGTTCTTTTGTTTTCTATCTCCACCTTCTTCGGTACTTTCTGCTCAACTGCATGTAATACTTCCTCTCCCACTGAAAACCTTAATTCCAGAAAAGGCATTCTCCCAATACTTAGCATTTCTGTAAAAACTATAGCTAATATTTAGTTAGGGCTAACTTATTTAGTAAGTGCGATTTAATACGGCATTTTTGATGTGTGTGTCTGTTGTAATATTTTACAAATGAAGAAATGTAGGCATGAAGAAATTGGAACAGCACAGTGTCCAACATAGTTGCCTGTTGAAATGATTATCAGGTCCCGGGGTAAATGCTCAATCTCTGAAGGAGGAAGCGTGGTGGTGGGGAAGTGAAAAATCCAGCAAAATGTTGAGTGGCTCGCACCAGGGAGGGATCTGGGAGGGGGTTGACAAAGATTAAGCAATGGATGGGCGCAGATCTTGTATGGTGAAACCATTTTAGGTTCTTCAAAGTAGCAAAGAAACTGGGTACAAAGGCTCATTCTCCTAAAGGCTCGTTGCACCTGAAGGTAGAGGAAGGAGTATATTGTGTTGGAGGACAGCTGGTCTATGCCTGTATAAATAGGACGATGCTGCCCACCAACCACCTCCCCACCAAAAAAAAAAAAAAAAAAAAAAAAAGCTATGGGAAGTTAAAGATTTTTAAAAGTAGAGACATGGGATCAAATGAGGATTTTAGAGGATCACTGGGGAACAGAATACTTGAAAGGTATTTGGGGAGAAATGAAGAGACTGTGGTGATTAGGACTCCAGTAGTGATTTGAGAATGGAGAGAGACCACTTTGAAGTTTTAGGAAACAGACTCCGAAGACTTTGGTGAGGAACTGGGGTGGAATGTGGGGGTATTGTTAGGAAAGACTTGTGGGTGCTCCCAATATATCGTGTACATGTCTGTATTAAAGTACCCGCTATACAATACTATATAGAGAGCTTTTGGGGCTGCTTCTAGAAACGTAGCAAGAATTTGACATTGAGCCAGGACTTAGAAGTAAGCTCAGTAAGGAATCTGATTTTGGGCTAGAGCAAAGAAATAGGCTTTGGGCAAGAATTTGACTTTGGGCTAGGGCGGGGAAGAAGGCTTGGTCATCCAGATAAGCCTGGAGAAACAATGATTCCGGGACTTTGTTTACTGCCTTGATTGTTCCTTGACTGTTTGTGCTTATTGACTTCTTGTTTGTTCCTTAACCTAGAACTGAACTTTTTATTTGCATGTAAGTAAAATGTTATAAAAGCAGACTGGGAAAAAATAAACCCACTTCAGCCTCAAAACTGGCTGGGGTCCTGCTACAGTGTTGTCTGTCTTTTTCTTTTTAAGCCTCGCTCCCTCCCTGGAGAACCTGTTGACCGAGCTGGCTTGGTTAATACTAGGGTTGTCACTTCATGTGCTACTAAGCTTTCAGCTTCTGAGCATGTTTATTACGGGTCAGTGCAGAACAGTGAATACATGCAGATTCTTTTTGAGTGGTACAAAGAAAGCATTACAATAATTGAGTGAGATATACATTTTGCTGAGTCAGAATAGCCATGAAGGGTTGGAGAGATAGCTCAGCACTTAAGTGCATTTATTGTTCTTTGGGAAGACCTGAGTTAGGTTCCCAGCACCCACAAGGCGGCTCACACTGTCTGTAACTTCATTTCCGGGGGACCCAATGCCGTCTTCCGACTTCCCTGGGCAATGGGCATGCAGGTGGTGCACATACATACATGTGGGCCTAACACTTATTTAAAAATGGGTACAAATAATTTAAAAAATTAGAAAAAAAACCCATGAGATACACCTTGTTATGCTCTTTGTGCTGTGGCCATGGCTTTCTTCACTAAGTTTGTGTATCAAGTAATACTGTACAAAAATATTTCCATCTTCCTGGGTATTAATTTTATTGCCCTAGACCAGTTTAAATGTCTGCCATTTAAAATTTTACAGTGTTTTATCTCCTGTGTTCTGACAAGAGTCAATGATACCCAGGAAGCAGATTCATTATAATCATAACTTCTACATTTGTTCTTACCTAAAACAAATTCATGTAATGTGGTTTCCAAGAATGGGCAGTTGGACTTGACAGTGTATTTTTGAAAACTGGCAAGTGAATCATGAGGAAATTTAATTTATTTAATATTGAGCTTGGCAACAAGTTGTATGAGACATACATTGTTTTATACCTATGTACTCTTTAACAAGCAAAGACTGAGGGCCGTTAGCGCTGGCAGTAAGAACACATGCTTGAAACGGAAGAGAGGCAAAGCCTAGTGCTACTGGCGAGTGCTTCCCTAACCCAGCCTTAGCCCCGACTGGCCTACAACTTACTATATAGTTCTCACTATAACCAACTCAAACCTCAGGAACCACCTGGCTCTACCTCCCAAGTGTGCCAGCATGCCTAGCCCTGCCTGCTATTTTGTGAATATTTTCTGAAGCTATTATATCCATGTTATATACTTAATTGCTAGTTTCTTAAAGCATTATTTATGAATTCATTTTTTCTTCCTTTTTAAAATTTATTTATTATATGTAAGTACACTGTAGCTGTCTTCAGACACCCCAGAAGAGGGCATCAAATCTCATTACAGATGGTTGGGAGCTACCCTGTGGTTGCTGGGATTTGAACTCAGCAAGTCAGTGCTCTTAACCACTGAGCTATCTCTCCAGCTCTCATTTTCATATATTGAAATTAAAGGAGTATTTCTAAGTCTTATTCCCTAGTGTTCCCAGTAGACAGTACTATATATTTTTTTGTCTTTACAGTTTTGAGGGATAGCTGTACATTGTACTTAATATTTTTATAACATTTTTGTGTGTTAGCATCTTTAAATTTATTCACAGCTGTACTGGCTGGTTTTGTGTGTCAAGTTGGCACAAGCTGGAGTTGGCACAGAGAAAGGAGCCTCCCTTGAGGAAATGCCTCCACGAGATCCAGCTGTAAGGCATTTTCTCAATTAGTGATCAAGCAGGAAGGGCTCCTTGTGGGTGGTGCCATCCCTGGGCTGGTATTCTTGGGTTCTATAAGAAAGCAAGCTGAACAAGCCAGAGGAAGCAAGCCAGTAAGTAGCATCCTTCCATGGCCTCTGCATCAGCTCCTGCTTCCTGACCTGCTTGAGTTCCAGCCCTGACTTCCTTTGGTGATGAACAGCTGTGTGGAAGTGTAAGCTCAATAAACCCTTTCCTCCCCAACTTGCTTCTTGGTCATTATGTTTGTGCAGGAATAGAAACCCTGACTAAGACAATGCCGTATCATTTCATCCATTTTAGGTCATTAGGATTCTTCATATATCCCATGTTTTTTTTGTTGTGCTTGCCAATATTTTGTGCCATCTGTGCCCAGGTTTTCACTGTTATCCATTTATATATGTATGATATATATATATATACATACATACATACATACATACATATATACATATATAGTAGAAACAACCCAGTATCCAACATCTGGTAAATGGATATGGATATATGATGTGGTCCATCCATATTTTAGTAACTTTCTCAAAAGAAGTGTGCAAGGCTCCAGCTCTAAGGAAGCCCATGAAACTCCAGAGACACCAAAGTTTTCAAGACTCACAAGCCTTTCTCCAATGTAGTGGCTTGTCAACTTTACCATATCTGGAATGAACTGCAATCCAGAATTGGAAGGCTCACCTGTCATCCTAACCTAGAGGCTAGGAGATACAAGTTTTGATCAGGATCTTGGCTTGGAAATCTTGAGGCATAGTGGCTATGAATCCCAGGAGATTAATATAGGGAGATCTCTGAGTTCAAGATCAACTGGGACACAGCAAGTCCCAGATCCTGGTATGGTGACACACACCTTTAATCTGGGCCATACCTTCTGCTGGAAACCTACATAAGGACATTGGAAGAAGGAAGACTCATTCTTCCTCACCTACTTGCCTTGTGGGACCAAGCAACTGCTAGATCCTTGAACTTCCATTCACAGCTGCTGCTGACCATTGTTGGGAGTTGGACTACAGAGTGTAAGTCATCAACAAATTCCTTTACTATACAGAGACTACACATAAATTCTGTGTCACTAGAAAACCCTAATACACCCAAGGTTCTATAAGCAATAAAATCACGGGGTGCAGGGGTGGGGGATGGGGAGACTTTTCAGGGGGGCTGCCTGCAGAGGGCAGCTTTGGAGTTGTTGCTTGTGTTGGGATGTGCTTTCTAGTGTTAGAGCTGCTTTTGAGTCATCTATGTTCCTGTAAGTAACCCCAGGAAACTTACTGGTTCAAGACTGACTTGGATGGAATAATTTCTTTGGTCTGTTGTTAGTACCATTGTCTAGAGTGAATAAGTATTGACTCACATCTCCCCAGAAAGCCACACACCAGGCAAGGATTTAGCCTTTAGACAAATGAAGCCTTGATACATATTGTAACACAACGCCTAAAACAAAAAGAAAAAAAAAAAAAAAAGGTATGCTGAGGGAATCCACACTCAAAGGCTATGTTAGATGAAGAATTACATGAACTATCCAGAACAGCCTCTACCACTTGCCTGAGCTGGATATACCTCCAACCCCAAAAGCATAAGTTTTAAATTTTGACTAGATATAATTCGCTGTTCTTTCAAAAGATGTTTTGTATTTGAGAAATCATTGCCAAATCTAATTATTAGGTATGACTTTAATCCTAGCATCATTCTTCTGAGTTCCCTGGAAGCATACTTTCTTAGTCTCCATAGACCATAACAAGGAATTAGAGGACAGACAATAATGAAGAGGTTAATTTGCTCACAATTCTGAAATTCCAGGGCCATCCCAAGTTGGCCTTGTTGCCAGTCCTGATACCTACCTGGTATAAGGTACCACACAGCAAGGATACATCTCTTCTAAGGCCACCAAGAATTCAATAATTGATGTGGTAACCTAATGTCTAATCCTAATGTCCTTTCAGAAGCCCTACTTCTATACATGGTAATCTAAGAAGTTTCTGTTCTTTTACTGCTTCACAATGGAGATATGTATACAATGATGTACTCAATTTTTTATTTAAAGATTTATTTATGTATATGAGTATACTATAGATGTACAGGTAGTTGTGAGCCATCATGTGATTGCTGGGAATTGAACTTATGACCTCTGCTCGCTCCTGCCCAGCTTGCTCCAGCCTGAAGAGTTATTTATTATATGTAAATACACTGTAGCTGTCTTCAGACACCCCAGACAAGGACATCAGATCTCCTTATGGATGGTTGTGAGCCACCATGTGGTTGCTGGGATTTGAAATCAGGACCTTCAGAAGAGCAGTCAGTGCTCTTAACTGCTGAGCCATCTCCCCAGCCCCACATTTTTGATTTTTTGAGACAGGGTCTCGATATTCTCGGCTGGCCTAAACTCACTGTAAATCAGGCTGCTGCTGCATTTGCAACCAACTCTCTACGTCTTCCTCCAATGTTCAGGTTACAGGCTTGACTGCCTTGCCTGGCCTCAGTAGTCTTTTTTTTGTTTTGTTTTGTTTTTTTGTTTTTTTGTTTTTTCAAGACAGGGTTTCTCTGTGCTGTCCTCTCTGTCCTGGAACTCACTCTGTAAACCAGGCTGGCCTGGAACTCAGAAATCCGCCTGCCTCTGCCTCCCAAGTGCTGGGGATTAAAGGCATGTGCCACCACCGCCCATCTCAGTAGTCACTTTTTAAGTCAACTGTGCCTAAATATCAAAAGTCAACAGAACATAAAAAGGATTTAAATGGTTACCTCAGTAAAAGGTATATGGGGGGCTGGAGAGGTGTCTCAGTGGTTAAGAGGACCAGCTGCTTTTTCAGAGGTCCTGAGTCAATTCCCAGCAACTACATGGTGGCTCACAAACATCTGTAATGGGATCTGATTCCCTTTTCTGGCATGTCTGAAGATAGCTGCAAGTGTGTTCATATACATGAAATAAATAAAATAAATCTTTAAAAATAAGTAAAAGATATAAAAAGAATGACACTTTAAATTCTTCCAATTAAATAATAAATGTTTTTATTTCTCTAATAACTTTTAAAATGTGAACATTCTGTGATTTATCTAGGTTTTACTTCCAAGTAACTTCTTCATTGGGTCTCAGTTCCCTGTGTGAAAAGAAATAAGGAAAAACAGTAAATAAGCTTTAAAAAGATATTACAATTGTATTTTATGTGTACGTGTGTGCCTTCCAGCATAGTCAGGCATCGTGTGTGCAGGTGCTCCAGCAAGGCAGAGAGGGCACTGGGTCTCCAGGACCTGGACGTACGGCAATTGTGAGCCATATGCGGGTGCTGGGAACCAAACCCAGGACCTCGGAGAGAGCAGCAAACGCTTTTAATCACTAAGCCACCTCTAAGCCCCCAAGTCAAAAAAAATTATTAAAGGGCATGAAGTTTATAGTCTATCAAACTGACTAAGTCTTACATTAGATTCATCATATCCATTCACTCATTCTACCCTCAAACTTTTACTCTGTCTTTCCCAGTGTAAAGAACTGTAATTTCTTGGTTTACATGACAGCTTTGTTCTTCTGCCTGCACTTAATGGTTTCCAGATCCTTTACAGCTTCTTTCATCATACTGGACGTGTGAACTACACTCCTGCGTAGTGGCACTGGATGCTCCTCCGTCCTGAGTGTGGATAGCTATACCCACTGGCAGATGGCTATAGTCCCCGCTCTTGTTAGCCATGTTAGGCTCAGGCAGGCTGGTGGGCATTACCACTCAGTCACCATATGTGAGGCATACTGTTTCTTTCAGCTTTTTCAAATCAGTATACAGTAACATATATGAAAGCATGTAAGATAGATTTGGGGCAGCTGGCTTGAATTTTGATTCTACACTAAAATACACTCTAAGTTTTAAAACATCTGACTTTCTAGAAGGGAGCATGGCAAGGGGAGGCCTCAAGGAAAAGGGCAGCAATAATAAAATAAAAGGGTAATTTTAAAAAAGACAAAATATTGCATGTTTTCTGTTATATGCAAAATCCAGATTTAAATGCATGCGACATGAAACAGAAGAGACTCTATTTGGAGAGGAAGGGAGCCAGTGACGGAATAAAAAGTACAAATACATGCGTGCATGAAGATGCCACCCTGAGGGTGCTGGGAACGGCTGGGCAGCTGAGAGCTCAGGGCATCCACACTGGGGAGGCTCCGCAGCCACTTCCAGCTCCAGCTCCAGGGGGCCAGATCCCCTCTGGCACCCCACAGGGCACCCCCACACAACATGTGACACACACATAACAGGGTTTTTTTTTTTAAGTCAGTTTATATATTAGGTGAAAAAAATTAATAAAAGAAAAAAATGGAACTTTCAAAGATCTGAAACGGCTAGATCATAAACTAAAAACTGTTCGCACTCAGAGGTAATCGTACTTTCATCCAATGATTAAACAACAAGCCTGAAGTATCATTTGACTGTTAAACATTTAGAGTAGGAAAAAAAAACCACTTCTCTGTTTGGAACAAGAGACAACTCCCCAAAGCTGCCATGACCTAACCTTTGAAACAGCATGCTCTTATTCCGGAAGGCAGTTAGCTTTTCATCGTCCTTTCTGTCTAGGTAACATCCAAAGAGGAATCCCACGGGGACGAGTATGTGAACCCAGTGCTCACGCACAAGCTGAAACAAGGCCATCCTGACTGCTAAAACAGAAAACAAACATTAAATACAGGTGTAAGACAGCTTTGAAACTGATTCTAAAATAGGAAGATAGCTGTGGACATGAGGCTTGTTAAAAGCACACCCTCTTTAGGTTTTCTTGGCATCAGAAAATAATTAAAACCTAACTAAAAACTGGGCAGTGGTGGCGCACACCTTTAATCCCAGTACTTGGGAGGCAGAGGCAGGCGGATCTCTATGTTTGAGGCCAGCCTGGTCTACAGAGTGAATTCCAGGACAGCTGGAGCTACACAGAGAAACACTATGTCAAAAAAACAAAACAAACAAAATTTCATTGAAGATTAGATGATAATGGTTACTATAAGATTCACTGTACTGGGGCAGGGTGATGGCTTTTTGGATGAAGGCGCTTATTGCCAATTCTGACTGAGTTTGCCTTCCAGAACCCACACACATAATTGAGGGAAAGAACCACTCCCACAGGTTGTTCTCTGACCTCATATTTGCATGCACATGCACACACACAAACATAATAAAAAATTATACCACATTATACTATTAATGAAAATTTATTTCTTACTTTACCAATGACTTGATATGCTGTAGAACCAAGAAATAGAAAATTTTAAATTTACCTAAAAAAAAAAAAAAACAGTATTTGTACTTTGTATTGTTTCAAAACTTTCATATGTATAAGCTATTTGCAGATGTTCTCATGCAATGCAAATTTAATATTAGTAGTGGACTTTTTTTGTTGTTGTTGTTTTTGCTTTTTTTAGATTTGGTTTTTTTTTTTTTTCCAAGACAGGGTGTCTCTGTATAGCCCTGGCTGTCCTGGAACTCACTCTTGTAGACCAGGCTGGCCTCAAACTCAGAGATCCCCCTGCCTCTGCCTCCCAGAGTGTTGGGATTGTAGGCATGCGCCACCACCGCCTGGCGGACTTTTTTGAGTAAAGATAAATTTATTGAAAATTGTTTTCTGAGCCGGGTGGTGGTGGTGCACGCCTGTAATCCCAGCACTCTGGGAGGCAGAGGCAGGGGGATCTCTGAGTTCAAGGCCAGCCTGGTCTACAGAGTTCCAGGACAGCCAGGGCTACACAGGGAAACCCTGTCTCGAAAAAACCAAAAAAAAAAAAAAAAAAAAAAAAAAAAAAAAAAAAAAGAAAAAGAAATTAAAAGAAAAAGAAGAGAGAATTTAGATGGGTACTAGTTATCGTATTTCTATATAGAATGCGGAGTAACTTTTATTATCCTCATTTTATATGGATACAAACTTGGGGCTGAAGAGATGGCTTGTTCTTTCAAGGGATGCAGGGTCTGCTCCCAGTACCTACACACAGCTCACAGCCATCTGTAACTTCAGGTCCAGAGGACCCACGACTTCTCACTTCCAAGGCTCATATATGGTGTACACACACACATCCATGCAGACATATAAAATACATTTAAAAAGCAATAGCTATTGATCCGCAAGTTGCTGTTCAAATCCAAGTCTTTCCAAACAATGCCTCCTGTATCATAGCACACTTCCCCTCCTTTTGAGGTGATATGTCTGGCTATTTAAGTGCTTTTATCTTTTAACACTTTCCAAAAGGCAAATAAAGAACAGAACTGACAAGGAAGTAAAAAAATAGCAAATGTGTACTGAATTCAATAAAAACATCACCAATTTTCTGTTAAGATTTGTATACACAGATGAGAAACAAATAGATGTGAACGAATATATCACATACAATGGTTGTGAGGATGTGTCCGCCCTAGGAGAAGCAACACATTACTGCCAGCAAGGGTGCTTAGCTTAATCTGCGCTCATAGATTACATTCTTGCTTTACCTGAAGTGATCTATATACTAATACAGTTCTAACTATTTCTCAGATTTTTAAGAATCTAGTTCCTAAAGTCACAGTGCTAGACTATAACCATTAGGTTAAAAGTTGCAGTTACTATAAAGTTCACAATATGTAATATTCCACATAGCAAATTCCAGCTTGAACATCACTGACCTCTAAAATTATTACGTAGCACATGATGAGATAAATACATACTTACAACTTAGCCCTGTTAGTTATATTGCAGTCTGTTGCCTAGTTACAGCTGGAATTCTCAACCTTAACTACACATCAGCACCACTTGGGGAGTCCTTTTTAAACCAACTCCAAGATGAGGCTGGAGTAACAGAGCCATTGCTACTAGAATGCTGAGAGAACTGCTCTGGCTCTATTCAGCAAGGAGGCTATGGAGCTCTCGCCACACACCGGCTCTTACAGACACACAACTCACCCACTGACCTGACTACAAATGCTTCTTGGACATTTAAATGTAAGTAAAGCCAACCCTCCTTTCCTATAAGACAGTCTATTAAGTAGGGTCACTTATATTTAAAGTATTTCTTGAAACGTTAACCAAGAGCTCACCAAGTGAACTGACTACCTTTATAAACTTGAGCCAGTTAACTATGGAGATGAGAAAACCCATTGTGAAATTACTTTTTTTTTTAAATCTTTTCCCCCACTTCCCTTTCTCTCTCTTGCTCCGGGCCCACTTGCTCCAGCCCGTTCATTCCAGCCCGTAAGTTCTTTATTGTTTGTTTCTCATTACAGATGGTTGTGAGTCACCATCTGGTTGCTGGGACTTGAACTCATGACCACCTACAGTGGCCACCTACATTTTCTGTCCTTATTGCAAACTGAAGAGCCAGAAAGATGACTCAGCAAGTAAGGGTCCTGGCCATCAAACCTAAGGACCCAAGCTTAATTTCTAGGACTCACATGATGGAAGGAGAGCTGACACTGGAGAATTGTCTGCTAATCTCTGCACCAGCAAGTGTGCTGTGGCATGAAAATGTATACAACAAACACAGATGTTTAAAAAAAAAAAAAAGCCCTTAGCATCATTGCTTTTACAGTTAAGATGGCACTTTCGCATTAACAAGTACCTGCTGGTTCCCAGCTACCTGTAGGCTACTCCATTACTGTTGGCATTCTACAAGATGGGTTTGGTCTGGCTCTACTTAGAAGAGAAGTGGGCTGAAGAGATAGCTCTGTAGTTAAGAGCACTGACTGCTCTCCCGAAGGTCCTGAGTTCAATTCCCAGCAACCACATGGTGGCCCACAACCATCTGTAATGAGATCTGATGCTGTCTTCTGGTGTGTCTGAAGACAGCGACAGTGTACTCACATTAAATAAATATATCTTAAAAAAAAAAAAAGAAGTAAGCCTTATTGGCTTCTTGCCCCCTATGGGCTTCTACAGACTAGAGGCACAATGAGAATGGTACTAAGAAACAGAGTCCTCACAGAATCCATGGTTGGCCTCAGCCATCATGAAGGAATATCTATAAGAGAAAATGGCAAATCTTCGTCCTATAGAGGATCTCATATTACAGTATATACTCAACTGGCCTGGGGAGCAATGCAGTGAACATTATCTACAGAGCAGCCTTTCTGCAAGAACAGGGAGGGCAAAAAGGGACATCTGTGAGTCAGAATGATTTTCCATAAAATGGGTTAGAGGGGAAGTAGAGTGAGGATCTTGGCCATGGGCCTGACTCCATAGAGCTTCATCTAGTACAGGTACAAGTGGTGAGGACCAGGACAAGCTTTGCTTCAGGTTTTGGGTAAGTGAAGAATGTTACCAAGAGGACAGGGACAATTAACTGCTTTAAACAATATATTCCTGGCTGGAGCTTATGAGAGCACACACTAATAGTCTCTTTAGCGCTTCAGATTTATTTTTATTATTATTAACTTTTTGTACGCGTGTGCACGCCTGTGCATATGAGTACAGGTACCTAAGATGGCCAAAGGCATCAGAGCCCTTAGGAGCTGGTGTTGTGAGCTGTGAGTCGAGAGCTGGGAGCCAAACTCAGGTCCTCTGGAAAAGCAGCAAGCACTGTGAACAGCTGAGCCCAGCCAGCTCTCTTCTAGCTCCAGGTGTCTTTTTGTATGTGGGGCCATAAGAATTTTGTTTTTAATTTCAGAATTTGGAGCAGCTATAGCATTTTTGCTTGGTTTTTTTTTTTTTTTTCTTTTCTTTCTGTTTTTTGGATTTTTTTTTTTTTTTTTTTTTTCTGAGACAGGGTTTCTCTGTGTAGCCCTGGCTGTCCTGGAACTCACTCTGTAGACCAGGCTGACCTCGAACTCAGAAATCTGCCTGCCTCTGCCTCCCAGAGTGCTAGGATTACAGGCCTGAGCCACCACTGCCTGGCTCCTTGCTTTGTTTTTCAAGAGTGTTTCTTTGTAGTCCTGGCTGTCCTGGAGGTCACAGGAATCTGTTTGCCTCTGTCTCCCCTGTGCACCACTGCCTGGTGCTATAGTATTGGAGAAAAACAAAAAACAAAAAAACTGGGAGGCTAGACAGTGGTGGTGCACTAAGGAGGCAGAAGCAGGAGGATCTCTGTGAGTTCAAGGCCAGTCTGGGCTACACAGAGAAACTGTGTCTGGAAAGAGAGACAGAAATAGACAGACAGACAGACAGAAGGGGGTGAGAGGGAGGAAGCACTTGGCTTTGAAAAGCACGAACTGTATTACAGAGGCACACACTCTGCCTTGGTCAGTAACTTTTTAATATTAAAGTGATCCAATTATTTTTGGCAAGCTTTTAACAAGAACTGAATTGTTTCTGTTTGTTTTGTTTTTGTTTTTTGAGATAGTCTTACTGTGAAGCTCTGGCAGGCTTCAAACTTACTATCCCTCTGCCTCATCCTCACATGTAGTTGGAATTACAGATGTGGGCCACATGGAAGGGGCGTTTCTGTGTCATCACTAATTCAGAGACTCCTCACCACAGGCGGCAGATCTGTTAAGTAAGGATGTCTCAAGACTGGGGGGCATTTCTTTTTCAGATGAATAATCCAAATTTAGTTATGATAAAGTAAGTTGCTTTAAATTATAGGGTAAGGAGTCAGGATTAGCGTAGTACCCAGACAATCTGTATCCTGATACGGCTTAAGCTCTCATGTTCTACTGTCTCTCCTGTGTACAGAGGTAAAAAGTTAAATAACTCCTCCTCTTCTTTCCAAGAAGCATGAATACACACACACACACACATACACACACGTGTATATACACACACACACACATATATATATATGTGTGTGTGTGTGTGTGTATATATATACACACACACACACACACACACATATGAATGAGTGATCTAGAATTCTCAGTGTACACCAGTCTCGAACTCACAGAGATGCCTCTGCCTCCTGGGCACAGGGATTAAAGGTATGCACTACCACACCCAGCTTTTGCTTTAAAAAAAAAAATCAACAAACCCCACGTATTTCCTAATATTTTTCTCTAACACAATTTTCTTTCCCTTTTCAAGAAGAAAACAGAAACTGCGGTGAGTCTATTTCGTGAGTCACTCTGGATTCACGCTGGAAACAGGTAGACTTTTTAAGAGATAATACCTTGTGTCGGACTGGACCCCACCGCAGTTCTTTATAATTATCACCAAGTGTCACCTAAGCCATGGAAATCATAAGGGAATGAATGCATGGAGCAAAACCAAAACCGTTGAGCTCACGACACACAACACGCTGGAAACCATGTCTTTAAAGGGCAAATGGGTAAGTGCGGGTTCCAGGTTTAGGGGAGTTGGACGAGGGGACAGATTTCTGGACAGGAGCTGCATTCCCTGCGGTGGGCTCCGGGGTCGATCGCCCCTTCCTCGGCCCTCGAGAGCGAGCCCACCGGGTCGTCCCCACGGCGCTTTGCCTAAGCCAGCATCAGAGCACTCTTTGTAAAAGCAGTGGAGCGGGCAGCGCGCTGTGGTCACCCCAAGGCGACCCTGCTTTCCCCGCCATGCGAGCGTCCCCCGAACCCTCCCGCCCGCACCACACCGGGTGGCGCCGGGGTCCCCAGACCCACCTTCAGCCGGGTGCCAAGCGCGACCAAGGACAGCCGCAGGGAGCTAGGCCACTGGCGCCGGCGGAAGCCGTGACCCCAGGAGCTGCCACTCGCCGCGCCAGCCCTGAGGAGAGGGGTGGAGACGGCAAACCGTCACGCTCTCTCCCTTCTCACGAGCGAGCCCTCCAGAGCTTGAGCTCGAAATAATCGTGACGCGTTCCGAATAAAACCTGGATGACAAGATAACAAGGTTTGCGAGCTTTTGCGCCGTCATCTTCCCCGACCCGGTTCCTCGCCACCCCTGCAGATGGTGTCGCCCGGGTCGTCCCCGCCTCAGCCGCTCGCCTCAGGCCCAAGATGGCGGCCACCACACAGGGGCTCCTGCCGGCTGCTCTCCGCCGCTGAGCGCGCGCCTGCTCTGCTCGCTCTCAGACCCGCGTTCCGCTAGGGGTTGGGAAGGGCGGCGGCGGCCGGTGCCGGGGGAGACTGGCCTGGCAGGTGAGGACCGGAGATAGAGAGCAGCCTTCGGGTTGGGAGGAGGCCCTCGAGGGCATGGGTTCCCGCGTCGGCCCGGTGTCGCCCGGACGCGCTCCCGCGGTTTCGGTTGGGACCGGCTCCGTGGTTCCCGGAACAAGCGTTCCGCAAGGGGAAGAGAAGCGACTTTTCCCCGGGCTGAAACCTCGGGGTGTTGGGGGCGCTCCTCTGGTTCCTCCTTTACTCCTTGCCCTCCCTCCTGTCTGTTTCCTCTGTCCTTTCACCTCTGGAGCTAAAAGTTAGTCCGAGTCCGGCTTGGGCTTCTCCGCTCCCCAAGCCTGCCCACCCGTGCCTTTCCCACCTCGGGTTCAGAGACCACGAGGCCAGCAGGTGCCCTCCTGGCTCCTTAACTCCAAAGACCCTTGAGCAGCTTATGCCACGCCTTGTTATAATTAACGTCGCTCTCTGCGCTTCCGCGGTCACTGTGTTTCCCAAGACCCCATTCCTATTTTCCTTGCTTACACACTTTTCCGGAAAAATCGGAAATCAGGCCATGTCCAGCCCCCAGTACTCTGGCCCCTGTGACGGAGAAAACTTAAGCATCATCTATACCTACGCTCTAACCTTTAATTTTACAACTCCTTTGCTTGTTTCAAAGCCTTTTTTTGAATGATTGAAGAGAGACTTCTCCCACTCTGTAAGCCTCAAGACTAGTCCAGATCCCTCTTTGCTCGTTTCTCATTGGTTGGCCTCAACGTGCAGGATCATTCTTGAGAAAGCAAATATCTGATCTACAGTCGGGATGAAGCAGAGGTAGTCAGAAATCACTGTCCCGGGGGAATCTCCGATACGGTGCGTTCATTGCTTTCAGCACACTTATATTGCTGTGAGCACTGCGCTTGTTTTGGGAGGTGCAAAGGTGATCGCTTTTGGACCTCCATCATCGGTTCGCAAACGCTCCTTCTGCCTCCTTTGTGCTATGTAATCAAGCTTTCTTTACCTGGGGACAACGAAAAGGTTGCACCTGAGCAGGATCAAGAGAAATTTGCTAAGCCTGGAAGAACAAAGTTATTCCTGGGTGCAAAACAGGGATTAAAAACTTGAGAAGGCTGGGCAACACAAACACTGGAAGAGTGGTTGGTGAAGACTGAAGGTGCAAATTAGCTCAGCTTGTGAGTGGCCGGGGAGCTCCGCTCTTATTCAGTTAGCAGGCAGCTAGTGCACACTCAGCAGGGAGTGGGCATGAGATGTTCATTTCTTAGGATGGTCTGGCATATTAAGGGTATGCAGGACCAACCTGAGACAAGAAAACTAGATGACACACCTCCATTGAGGCAGGAGAAGAAAGACCTGGAGCAAGGAGGTAAACACCACCTACATGGGATTTCCACTGTGACCGCCTGGTGGCTGGAAGTGGGTGGGTGGTTTTTAGTCTGGAAAACTTGATGGTTGGTGGTGCCATTGAAATCAGTCTGGGACGTGGACATAAAAACAGGGTGGTACTAACTTTGCTCTTAAGCAGTGGCAATACACACACACACACACACACACTCCCTAGCCCAGAGAACTGATTTTGGAGTCTAGACCTCTGCTATTACAGTGGCCACTAGCCACATGCAGCACTGAGCGCTTGAAACAAGGTAGGCTTGAACAGGGACATACAGGCCGAACATAGTGCAAAAACAATGTAAACTGACTCATTAAACAATGACCTGTTGAGACGATGATTTGATACTGTTAAGACGCCAGGCCTCCTTGCCTCTTTTGGCTTTAAATGTGGCTACGAAAATTTTTTAAATTATACCTGTGGCTCACATTAGTCTAGACTAATAATGGCAGAAGGATGAGTTAGGCAAAATTTGAGCTGGACCTTGAGAGAATAGTAAGGTGACGTCAGGCAGCTTCTGGTTACCCCTCATCTTACCCGGTAAAAACCGGTGGTTTTCATTTTTTCCCTCTTAGGGCAGCAGATACTTTTAGTTTTAAACTATCATTTCACCATAGCATGTTCGGTGTGTGTGTGTATGTGTGTGTGTGTGTGTGTGTGTGTAGGCACACATCTAGCACAGTGTACAAATGAAGGTCAGGGACAGCTTGGTGGAGTGAGTGCTCTCCTTCCACCAAGTGGGTGCAAGGGATTGAGCTTGGGTTTAAGTTAACTCTTCAAAGACTTTTGAGCAACGGGTAGTGTGTGTGGGGACGTTTTAGATTACTCTGGCAATAGTGTTTCCATCGAGATCAATGAGGGCAGGGGAAGCTGTCAGGAAGGAAATGGAGAAACCCAAGTGTGAGGTGATGAGGCCTACCATTCAGGTTCGGCCCTGAGAACAAAAGGGGATGATAGATAGTATCCGTGCAGGCTGCTCCTGCAAGAAGCAATCCAGAACTGATAGGAGATGAAAATAAAGGGAAAACCTTCAACCTTACTTAGCCGATAATTGATAAGGAGTTAAAAAAAATACAGTTGAGACAAAAGAATTGAGTCTTAGAATCTGTGAGGTGGAGGTGTTTGAGTGTAACTAAGCAGTTTCCCTTTCTGTGTCTGCATTCTGTTGGTGTCCAGACACACATCCTCCCGCTTTCCGGCAGTGCAGAGTCGCCTGTGTCATGCCTTCTTCCTACTTAAGGAGTTTTTAAGCGCTTCTGCATTGCTTCTAGAGCTAGGCCCAGCCGTCCAGGGCCCTTTGGGGCCCGTGCTGCTCACTGTCAGTCTTGTCTGTCCTTCCATGGACACATGCCAAGCTCAGGTTTTCACTGAGACCCTCTAGCTTTGCGGTGTTTATCTTAGCCGACGTTATTCCAGTCTTTTTAATGTCTTCTCTTTTTCTGCCCTGACTGTATAAGTCCTTAATGAGTAATCTTAGATCCTTTAAGCAGTTGAGAATTTTTAAAATTCACTCATTGAATGGTATATATAAGCAGGTTATAACCAATTTGGCCCATAATTACTTATTTACGTTTTGTCTCTTTTGTAAATTTAACTCCTTACAATTTGGGTGTGTCTCTTATTTTTTAGATTTATTTTATGTGTATGAGTTTTTGCTTGTATGTATCGTGTGTAACATATACATGCCTGGTGCCTGTGGAGTCTGGGGCTTTGGATCCCCAGGAACTAAAGTTGTGGACCACTCTGTAGAGGTGGGGCGTGAACCCAGGTCCTCTCTCCAGCCCCAGTGTTTCTTTTTTTTTCTTTGAATGAAACATACAGAGCCGGGCATGCTTGTGCCTGCCTGGAATCCTAGCATTTTAGAGACTGAGGCAGAGGGTAAACAATCTGAGCCATTTGTGCGATCCTGTGAACCCACAGGACTTCAGAGTGAAAACTGGTCTAAAACAGCATGCACTTCTGCTGCCGCTCATGATGCCTCAGAGAAAGACAGGAACTGACTATAACTAGAAGTGCATTGCTGTGTTTGTGTAGCTATTTGATTGGGATCTTACACCTCTTCTTCCCTTCCAGTCCTTATTCCACCCTAATCCCTTCCAGCCTCACCCCCAACGCTAGGTAGGAGAGAAAGAAGGTTACAGGGGAAAGGGCGTATATACCTCTTAAGACTATTTCCTGCTTATTAGGAACCTTGGGTTCCTTGGCACAAATCAATCGTGGTCAGGCTATCTCCAACTTCTCTCTTTGCTCAGGACTACTTGAACTGCAACAACAGGAACCAGCAGGAGCCACCACAGGCCCTCTAGGGGCTCTCCCGGTTATACCCTGCCCAGAGTCCCCAGAAAGTAATCTATCTGCAGCTGGCAAAAGATCACACCCCTGCTAGTACACTCAGAAATGACAGTCACCTGCCAGGACGCAGCCTCTCATCCCTTACCCGGGATTAAAACAAAAACATATTCGCATGACATAACTGGTTTTTGTTTTTAAGAAACCAAAATTCTCACTATGGAAGTAAATTACATTCACAGGAGTTTTAGAAAAAGATTTATAAATTTGTGTTTTATCATATCTTCAGATGAGATATTAGTAAGTAATGAGTCTGGTGAAGATACAGATTTACCTTGGGGACCTAAACGATACTTTTCATCTGTTAAAGTCTGGGTCTTTCTGTAGAAGTTAATGTGAACTCATTCAGTTCTTTGCAAGCACTTTGAATTTGATTTCATCCTTAAAGTGAGTGCCAAAGTGGACTGACTCAGTTGAGCATTTAGTTTAGTGCTGACACACTTGGTTAACATACATGGGATCCCAAATTTGTATTAAAAAAAAATAGAAGACATTTTTGGGGAATATTGCCTAGATCCTCTTCAAAATTATATTTATGCACATTGTTATAGAGTAGAGAAATTTGCCTGGCATCTCAAAAAAGTAATCAACAAAAGGGAGTTGGATCAGTTAAATGTAGACCCTGCATTATCTGCTGAGCCTTCTTACTTTCTGTTTCCGAAAGCTTCTTCCCACAAGTTTACTATTGGAAAATGTATAGTAAGTATCCCCACATACATCTTTTCATTAGGAGTATGCTGAATGCCTACTTTGTGTCAGTTTTTGTTCAGTTTTGTGTCAGAATTGCAGACATAAGATACTGTCAAAATTAACAAATATTAAGATAGTTTTCAGTCACAGTGTAGCACAAGTGTTAACATTAAGCTTCCTGAAAACCATGTTTCTATGAATGTATACATTTTGCATGTGTGTTAAGGACTGCTGGAGAAAGGAAGATCTGTGGTTTCTAATCAGATTTTCTGGAAAGTGTATGCATAACCTCTTGTATAGAGGAAAAAATATGCCAGATTGGCCATGGAGAGTAATTTTTTTTTTTTTTTTTTGGTTTTGGTTTTTCGAGATAGGGTCTCTGTGTGTGGCCCTGGCTGTCCTAGAACTCACTCTGTAGACCAGCACTTTGTAGACCAGGCTGGTCTCAAACTCAGAAATCCGCCTGCCTCTGCCTCCCAAGTGCTGGGATTACAGGTGTGGACCACCACACCCCGTCTGGAGAGTGAGTTCTTAATTCACTAGTACTGAGAAACATGGGTAGTTTCTGCTTTAGATAATCTCCACATTATATGGGCCCCGCCACCATCTGTAAGTGTGTATTACTACTAATGCATGGACTGGAGTCCCCAGGTGAGGACAAGTAAGGATGAAATCAAATTCAAATTATCAAAATCAAATTATGTGGACTGTGCTTTTATGTTTAATTATATATATTTTTTTATTTGTAAGCACCTTTTAGATACCCATTACTGGACCAGAAAGATGACATCTATCATCAAATTAACTACCCTCTCTGGGGTCCAAGAGGAGTCTGCTCTTTGCTATCTTCTCCAGGTTGATGAGTTTAGATTTTTGTTGGACTGTGGCTGGGATGAACACTTCTCCGTGGACATTATTGATTCCCTGAGGAAGTAAGTTACAATTCAGACTTCTAGGGTTTTATTAAATCAGCTTTTAAAACTCCTCAGCTGGGCGGTGGTGGTGTAAGCCTTTAATCCCAGCACTAGGAAAGCAGAGTCAGGTAGATCTCTGTGAGTTCAAGGCCTGCCTGGTAAACAGAGCAAGTTCCGGGCATCCAGGGCTACATAGAGAAACTGTATTCTAGAAAACAACAACAACAAAAAACAGATTCTCAAGGGTTTTGTTTGTTTGTTTGGTTGGTTTTTTGGGTGTTTTTTGGTTTTTTTGTTTGGTTGGTTGTTTTTTGGGTTTTTGTTTTTAGTTTTTTTGTTTTGTTTTTTTTTGGGGGGGGGGTTTCAAGACAGGGTTTCTCTGTATAGCCCTGGCTGTCCTGGAACTCATTCTGTAGACCAGGCTGGCCTTGAACTCAGAAATCCGTCTGCCTCTGCCTCCCAAGTGCTGGGATTAAAGGCGTGCGCCACCACTGACCAGCTGTTTTTTTGTTTTTGTTTTTTTAAATTTATTTACTAATAAGTACACTGCAGCTGTCTTCAGGCACACTAGAAGAGAACATCAGATCTCTTTACAGATGGTTATAAACTGGGATTTAAACTTAGGACCTCTGGAAGAGCAGTCAGTGCTCTTGACTGCTGAGCCGTCTCTCTAGCCTCGATCCTCAAGTGTTTTTTTTTCCTACCCTTTCATAACATCATTTGATGTTAAGACATTGCTATCATTTCTTTAATTTATTAAATTTTATTTATGACAAAAAACTAAATTGTGGCAATTGTAATTTACAAAGTTTAGATTAGATGATAAGTTAAGTTTTTGTAATACAGCAAAACCTTGTTGTTACTTTGGTAGTGGACCAGAGAAAGTATGCTCTTTAATTTTGGGAAAGAGCACGAGTCTGTCAAAACCTGAGGAGAGGGACACTTCCCTGAGAAAGCTCTGTCCTTGAATCACATCACCTCGCTTTTTGTGTCTCCATATTCAACATTGTGACTTGATTCTTTGAATGGTACCCACCTGATACAAATATGTCAGGAAAAAAAATCAGTTACATTTGCCACAATAGTACTATTAGTGAATGAAAAAGGAGAACTTGAAGCCAAAAAGGAAAAAAAAAGGGCTGGAGAGATGGCTCAGCGGTTAAGAGCAGTGACTGCTTTTCTGAAGGTCCTGACTTCAAATCTCAGTAGCCACATGGTGGCTCACAACCACCCGTAACAATATCTGACTCCCTCTTCTGAAGTGCCTGAAGACAGCTACAGTGTACTTATTAGTAAATACATTTATTTATTTATTACTTCCATGTAATAAATAAATTAATTTAAAAAATCTCTAAGGTATTTCCTTTATTCCTGTTGTCCCTAGGGATATATCCTTAGGAAGATACCCTTCCCTAGCTAATGATAGTTCTACAACTGGTATATCACTTTTTTTAAAGACTTTTTTAAAAGACTTGTTATATCTAAGTACACTGTGGCTGTCTCCAGACACACCAGAAGAGGGAATCAGATCTTTTTTATGGATGGTTGTGAGCCACCATGTGGTTGCTGGGATTTGAACTTAGGACTTTTGGAAGAACAGTCAGTGCTCTTAACCGCTGAGCCCTCTCTCTCTCCAGCCACTGGCATATCATTTTTATCACCAAGCTAGAAAGCTGAAGCAAAGTCAGTAACAACTATGTGAGCATTTAAATGTTGACCCTTTAACACTTAGTAGCATATGTGATAACCATTTAAAATCAACTTCCATGTGATGTCTGCATTTTCCTTCTTAAGAATTTTAAAGTGCACCTGATATTGTAAGAGTAGTAATTTCAATTGCGGTGGGGGGCTGGGGTTGGGGGCAGGGGTCATTATTGTGTTAGCTCTTGGGTTTCTTCTTCAAACTTAGCTTAGCCTTGAGTCCAGAATGGGTGAATCATGACGGCGGTTCTGCCCTTTCTTCTCAAAGAACTGACAGAGCTGCCCTCTGGCTGTGTTGACAGGCACGTTCACCAGATCGATGCAGTGCTCCTGTCTCACCCCGACCCGCTCCACCTCGGGGCCCTCCCGTTCGCCGTGGGGAAGCTGGGTCTGAACTGCGCCATCTATGCCACAATTCCTGTTTATAAAATGGGCCAGATGTTCATGTACGATCTTTATCAGGTAATTGAAACAATTCTAAGAGAGGCATTTGAGTTCCACTCTGATCGTTTTTAATCCTTGGCTTGTTTTTCTTTTAGTCTCGACACAATACAGAAGATTTTACCCTCTTTACATTGGATGATGTGGATGCAGCCTTTGATAAAATACAGCAGCTAAAATTCTCTCAGATTGTGAACCTGAAAGGTAACGTAGTAAACTCATGGACTAATGGAGTGGAAGCCTTCTTGTTTCTTTTTCTTGTCTTTGTGTTTAGCGTTTTAGTTTTTACAGTCCCGGGAGATCCGGCCCAGAGCCTCATTCCTGCTAGGCATGGAATCTTCCCTGTAGATGCGTAATGCCAAGCTTGGACTAACCGAGGTGACTTAGCCTTCTGAAAAGCACTGAAAGAAATTCATAATAAAAATTACAGGCAGTGCGGTATCGAAATAAAAATTAGCATTTTCTACCTAGGACGTACATTTGAATTTCAAGATATTTTAGACTAAATACTGACAAAATGTTGACAGCTTGGGGTTCTCATATCGGTGGGAAACAGTGCTTAAACTGTATAAAGTCACCAAAGCCAGTGTTCTGGATCCTCCTCAGAACTTACTCAGAGCCCTAAGTGTAATAACTAAAGTAAATTCAATATTTAGCAGAGCAGAAAACTTATTACTTAATAAGGATATTAAATTCCACATCTGCATCAGGGAAGCCTGCGACAGATTTTCTTAAACATGAAGTCTGGCGTTAAATACATGGCACAGTAGCGGGTGTGGTGGCTCATGCCTGTAATCCCAGTGCTTGGGAGGCTAAGAGAAGGATTGTGAGTTCAAGACTCATCTAGGATATATAGCAACATCCTGGGCTGTATGTAGTGAAACCCTATTTAAAAAAAAAAAAAAAGTGGGAGCTGGAGAAATGGCTCAGCAGTTAAGAGCACTGGCTGATCTTCCAGAGGACCTGGGTTCAATTCCCAGCACCCACATGGCAGCTGACAGCTGTCTGTAGCTTTGGTTCCAGATAGTCTGACATCCTCACACAGACATACATACAGTCAGAACAACAATGCACATAAAATAAAAATAAATCTAAAAAATGAAAAATTGAAAGAGTCAACCAAGAAAAGTGACATGGTACCGATTGCTGCTAATGATAACCCACCCACAGAATGACCCTGAGTGGTGTTGTCTGAGCAGTTTTACTTTGTTTAGCTTTTCTGTGGGTAAATTCTTTACCATAATGGGGTTTGAATTGTTATTCCATCAGTTTAGGTTAACAGCTATGGAACCAACTGAGCAATTATTTGTGCAATAATAAATATCAAAACTTAATTCTCAGGATGTAGTATAGGATGTGGTATTTGCCTGGTATGTATGAGACTCTGGGCTCAGTCCACGGCACTACAATTATAATGTACAGTTTGTGCTAAGTAATAGTACACTGGCTTTTAAGTCCCATTGCTGGCCTGTATTTATAAGCAGAGATAGGTGCCTCTGGGGGAACACATAATGAAATGAGAAAAGCGCTTATCTCCATTAAGGGAATAGAGTAGCTGCAGACAGGAGAGAAGGCTTTCTTTTCACTGTAAGCACTGAACTTTGTGCCACTGTTGAATGTGTTGCTGTTAACTTAGAAATACAACTGCCCTAGGCTTGTGAAAATAAATCTCAGAATTGTCATTATCTTGTTGATGTAGGCAAAGGACATGGTTTGTCTATCACACCCCTGCCAGCTGGTCATATGATAGGAGGAACAATATGGAAAATAGTCAAAGATGGAGAAGAAGAAATTGTTTATGCCGTTGACTTCAACCACAAGAGGGAGATGTAGGTATATCTAGACAAGTACTAAAGGTTATTGTCTACTTCACTGAAGGAAAACTCAGAAGCAACTTTTTGATTTTGTTTTTTAATCAAAACTCTACAGCAATTTAAGACCATCAAGTACTGAGTATTTTCATTGTAGGGCAACAAGTTCTTTATAAGACATAAGCCCTTTAACTTCTTTCTTTCTTTCTTTCTTTCTTTCTTTCTTTCTTTCTTTCTTTCTTTCTTTCTTTCTTTCTTCTTCTTCTTCTTTTTTTTTTTTTTTTTTTTTTTTTGATTTTTTGAGACAGGGTTTCTCTGTATAGCCCTGGCTATCCTGGAACTCACTCTGTAGACCAGGCTGGCCTCAAACTCAGAAATCCGCCTGCCTCTGCCTCCCAAGTGCTGGGATTAAATGTGTGCGCCACCACCGCCTAGCTAGCACTTTTTATATATCAACATCCATTCTGTAAAACAGGTGTCTCGCTGGAGGTGTTCAAAGCAGTGAATTTTTTGTACATTAAGTTATATATTTTATGATCTTGGCTTGTTTCTTAATAGGACTTTCAGACTACTTGTCTTTTTAAGGGCAGTAAAGGTGGTGCTTACCATCTAATTTAATGATACTTAATGAAAGTATCCCTTTAAAATTACCTTTACAATGGTGCATAATAGTTATAATTTTATATCATTCGCTTGATATCAGAAAAAATATTATAAATTGTGTGTCCGTGCCTTGTATGTGTGCTCCTGCAGGCTTCCTTTGTTACATCTGTGCCTTAAGTCCATGGGTGTTTTGTGTTAGAGTCCAGTCATCTCGCGCTCTTTACATTATGAAGCATTAAGGACTAAAGGACCCAGACTTGTAATTGTGGGTGAATGAGGAGGATGGAAAATGAAGTAAATGGTGACTGAAGTTGAATGAGTTAAAAAGCTGACAGTCAATCTAGTTAGTTTAGAACTAACTAGAAACAGAAGCTGTACTGTGGTGTCCGGTCTATGACTTGGAAGAAATTGTACTAACAAAGGTGAAGGCTCAAGTAACTTCCAAATGAAGTAATAAATTTGATTATATATAAATTTAAATTAAAATAGTAAAGTCATTAACCAGAGAAAATGCTGTAGCAATTAGCCAACGACTTATATTTGCATAAGATAAGCATTACTCAAGAAATCAAAACTACACTAATTACAAGATGGCCAAGTATTAGTCACAAAGCAGATGCTGAAATAATGTGTACTTATTACATGTTTGTATTATTTTAAAATACGGATAGCTTTGGTAGTCTTCTGGTTGAGCCTTTCTAGAAAAGGTTACGATACAATAATTGTATATTCTAGTGAATACATTTCAAGGAATATGTCCTAAAGAAATTTTAAAAAATACAGCCAGATGTGGTGGCACCCTCCACAACCCCCCTCCCCCTAGTACTTGAGAGCTGGAGACAGAAGGGTAGGATTTCAGAAATCATCTCTTTCAAAGATAAAGTGGTGAAAAAGTGCAGCAGATAAGAGTGAATGTCGGATGAATACACTATGGTGCAGATGTAACAGGGAGCTCTTACGTTTGTGAGACAGACGGGCGCCCTGCTACATGCCTGTAATCCTGGCATTTCGAGGCTGAGGGAGGAGGATCACACTAGGCTGCATATAGCCCAATTCTCTAAAAACAAGCTTCAGGCAGAAAATTTTTATAATTTCTTACAGTTAGATTTAGAGAAATATTAATGTCACAGAAAAGTCTAAACTATAGAATGGATAAATAGAAGTATACATGAGTTATCTATGTGCTAGATGCATATATGTATACAGAGAAAAACTTGTATTTTTAAAAAGATTATATCCAACATATCCTATCACCTATCTCGTAGAGGTGGTCCTTGTTAGTGTGAGGGAGGCCTTAAAAAAGCAGTTTGTTCTTTTTGTAATAGGTGAAGCTATTACTGTTCATTTGAAATGACAGATATTCTTTGTCTTTAAACTCTCTTATAGCCACCTGAATGGATGTTCCCTGGAAATGCTAAGCAGGCCCTCTCTACTTATCACAGATTCATTTAATGCTACTTATGTGCAGCCGAGAAGGAAGCAGAGAGATGAGCAGCTCCTGAGTACGTATGTCTGCCGCTCCGTCGGCGTGGCTGTTGTGTCGCAAAAGGCGGGCTAACTCTGATATTTTTCTAATTGCATTTTATACATTTTCTATGTGTATGTTCTTGTATGTGTGGGCACAAGCTTGCCACAGAGTGCATGCAGAGCTCAGAGGGCATCTTGTGGAAGTCGGTTCTCTCCTCCCGCTATCTGGGCCTCAGGGTCAAACTTGGGTCATCAGGCTTGGCAACAAGAGCCGTAACCCGTTAAACTGTTTTGCTGGCCCCATGACTCTTGTGTTGTTTCAAGGAAATGATGTGACCAGTTCAAGATGCTCTCTAAGGTTGGCCTCCTCTGCCACTCTGTCTAGACAGCTCCCCCAGGCATCCACTGGTCTCTGTCTGTATAACAGCTTCATATGTACAGATCAGAAGGGCAGTGAGCCAGAGAGAGACGGTGCACAAGGCCTGCTGCCTGGGTGCTGGGTGCTTTGTTCTGAGAGTTATCTTGTGTTTACAGAGGTGCCTCTGAGCCCTCACTTCTTGCTTCTGCTTTGACTCATTCTGCTGTGCTTTGTTATTTTTTATTGTTGTTATTGCAACAGGAGAGCTGGGCTCCACTTTTAAATGTATGTGCAAATACTCAACTACTTACTGATCTACTACTTTAAGAAACTCTTCAATCTGTGTGTGTGTGTGTGTCTGTGTGTGTGTGTGTGTGTGTGTGTGTGTGTGTGTGTGTGTCTGATGGGGGGGGGGGGGCTGCTTGCCAGGCAGGTGTATGTGTTTGTCAGCTAGAAGTTTACCTTTACCCAACACTTCAAGGTGATTTTGAGAACAAGAACATCTATTGCTAGAGATGCCTTTTTTTTCCTTGGGAAAAAAAACATGTTCTGTGTTTTATTCTACATTTATGCATACAAAACATGTGTCATGTTTTTTATTCCTAGGAAAATATATTCAACCCAGTGAAAAGTAATTGTGTTAATCTGAACAAATACCTTTATCTGTGTCCTAATGATCACTTAGGCAGTCTTTATAAAAGACAGCAGGAGAGAGTGTTGTGCTTAATTTTGTTGCGAAGCGCGTGCTTTGAAGGTCCTTCCTTCCATTCTTGTTTAGCCAACGTCCTGGAAACTCTCCGGGGCGATGGGAACGTGCTGATAGCCGTGGACACGGCAGGCCGGGTTCTGGAGCTTGCTCAGCTTCTCGACCAGATCTGGAGAACTAAAGACGCAGGCTTGGGCGTGTACTCGCTGGCTCTCCTGAATAACGTCAGCTACAACGTGGTGGAGTTCTCGAAGTCACAGGTTTGTTCTCATTTACCGTTGAGTAAAAAGGGTGAGCGCCCTGTCTTGATTGCCCTTCAGATTTTATTTAATAATAATAGTAGCTGAACATTGTCTACTTACTGTTCTGTGATCTTCACATACATTTTTCTTTTAAACACAAAGTCTATTTTTGTCTCCATTTTGCAGATTGAACAAGTTGCTTGTTTCCTTACTCTTTATTTTCTGATCTATAAAAATGGGGCTCAAAATAAAATATCATCTAGATAGATGAATTCAGCTAGAATTCATCATTTTTTTTAAAAGATTTATTCATTTTATTTATATGAGTAGACTGCAAGTGTCTTCAGACACACCAGAAGAGGGCATCAGATCCCATTACAGATGGTTATGAGCCACCATGTGGTTGCTGGGAATTGAACTCAGGACCTATGGAAGAGCAGTCAGTGCTCTTAACCACTGAGCCATCTCTCTAGCCCAAATTCATCATTCTTGAAATGAGTTCTTTCCCTCCAAGTGACAATCCCTGGGTTATAATATTCATATAGACCATCTTCATTTTCTTAAAAAGATTTAAGCTGACTTAAATGTAACTGCAAAAGTGGTTTTGTTGTTGTTGTAAGGATTAAAACAACAAACTGGGGGAAGATGATCTGATTGGGGAAAGAAACTGGTTTTTCTAATTATCGTCATTTTTCTCCCTTGTATTAGGTAGAATGGATGAGTGATAAATTGATGAGATGTTTTGAAGACAAAAGAAATAACCCATTTCAGTTCCGCCACCTCTCGCTGTGCCATGGCCTTTCTGACCTGGCTCGAGTTCCAAGCCCCAAGGTTGTGCTTGCCAGCCAGCCTGACCTGGAGTGTGGGTTCTCCAGGGACCTCTTTATCCAGTGGTGTCAGGACCCTAAGAACTCAATCATTCTAACTTATAGGACAACTCCTGGGACTTTAGCACGTTTCTTAATTGATAATCCTTCTGAGAAAGTTACAGAAATCGAGGTAAGCACTTGTGTTTGAACTTTCTTTCTTTGGCACTGGGTCCAGTTAATGCTGCCTACGCACATGCGTGAGGGAGGCCATCCACAGAAGCATGAGCAGCACTCTCGTGCCATATCCCCAAAGAAAACAAAGCCGCCCTTCCCTCAGCTCCCTCAGCTGTCAGCTGCCTGCGGCTCTTCAGCTAAAGGTGGGGATCCTCTCCTCTCCTGACCGAGCTGGAATTTTGCCTCACTTGGTCTCATGCAGGTAACCACAGCTGCCCGAAGTCAGCATTTCCCAACATTCCTCCTTGTCTTCCAGCTCTTAAATTCTTTCTACCCTCTCTTGTGCTGTGTTTCCTGAGACTTGGAGGTGTGCGGCAGTTGGTATAGAGCTCCTATCTAGGGCTCATAGTCTCTGTTGACCAAGAGTCTTCATTAATTACTGCCCACCACAAAAAGCCAAGGTTGAGAGCAGCGCTTATCCATGGGTGTAAACATCGTGTTTGGAAGGCAGTCTGGCAACGCGACCATTTACACAGAGCCAACAGTAGGTTCCTGCTTGGGCCAGTGACCTTCCTGGTCAGGGACCTTTGACGAGCTTTCACATTGCCAGGCATGAATTCCCTCCTGTAGAGCAGGCCTCAAAGCCGTAACAGTCATGCCCCTGTTACACCAGTGGCTGCATTCACTAAGTAGATATTCTCTTCTGTTTTGTACAGGCAGGTGTCCTCGATCGGAATCGTAGCTTTCAACTCCTTTTCCTTTCTTTTGCAGTTCATGCTGTCAGTCTTGATTTCCTAACCCCTTTCTGTTTTAGGCACTTATTCATCTTATTTCCCATGCTAAGACGGGGGACCTTACCCATGCTAGGCAGGTATTCTGCCAGGCCCCCAGCCCCATTGCTGACTTTTGACCTTGATTCTTCAGGTCAGAGAACAGCTTTCTGGAGTCATGTCTCTCCTTCCACCATATGGGTCCTAAGGATTAAAATGAGGTCATCAGGCTTGGCAGCAAGTACCTTAACACACTTCAGCTATTTTTATAAAGAAAGCACACACACACACACACACACACACACACACACACACACACGCACGCATGCACGCACGCACGCACGCACGCACACGCGCACACACGCATCCTAAGTTTTTGTTTGTGTGTTCATGCATATATACATATGCCCTATGCAGGCAAAGCTTGGTCTCTGTTATTTACGTACCTGTTTATGAGAGCCGCTTCCCTCTGGCTGGACTGGAACTCAGAGACCTACCTACCTCTACCTCCTGAGTGCTGGGATTAAAGGTGTGTGCCTTCACACCCTTCACACAGATCTCTCCATTTCGTGAAGAACACCTTATTTCCTAATGATCTTTTGTCCACTGTGTCTTGGCTGCTCCACTGTCCACTGTCTACAGTGTCATTCTCATTTAGGACTTTGAGTTCGCTAAGTTTACCTATGCATTGTCCTGTTAGCACAGAGACAGTGCCCAATGATTACAACACGGTGGGCATTGCTAGCAAGCCTACCTTTCTTCCTGACTAGTCACACCTTTGCCCTAATGTGTGTCTGTATTCAAGCAACTTTATGCCATTTGAGTTAAATAGGAATGGTAAATGGATTTCCCTTCATGTTGAGACCTCATCTCAAAGGGCAGTGGCATTTGGTAGCAGGTTCAGTTTTTCATCCATCAATAAGCCAAACTGGTCTGGCATTTAACAGAGAAGTTAGAAGGGTCGGTCAGGAATTCCTGTCTTACCACTAAATATAGTAACCCGCCTCTGCCCCTTCTTCTACAAGGCAGCTAGCTGAATGACCAAGATATGAAAAGATTTTGCTTAATAACAAGCCATCATCAAATCTGTCATTTTTCACACCAGTATTGTTGACTCAGAAGCTCATAGCCATCATTTTATGTGGCTTGGCCTGTAGCTGCGGGGCTCTGCATCATCTTAGGTTGGCCTGTAGCTGTGGGGTTCTGCATCGTCTTAGGTTGGCCTGTAGCTGCGGGGCTCTGCATCGTCTTAGGTTGGTCTGTAGCTGTGGGGTTCTGCATCGTCTTAGGGTTGGCCTGTAGCTGTGGGGCTCTGCATCGTCTTAGATAGCTAGTTTGCATTGTGTCTGTAGCAGCATTTGAAGGGATACTTCGAGAGAAGCTGCATGGTACCGTCTCTTATGTCATTTAAGAAAAGCATAATATCAGCAACCGAAGTCTGATAAACATTCACTGTAACTATAGCGTTGCTGATGAAGGATCTTCAGCAACCATATCAAAATAAAACACCGTCTTGGGTTATTTAATGGCTTAGAAATACCAAGTTAAAAGAACTGAGATGTACTTGAAATGGTTTCATGAGGGATGAAATGCCGAATTTGAAAATTTTAATTACTAGAAACTCAATTAGAGTTGATATGCCATTGAGGAATTAAAAGGACATTAAAGGTTTGGGAAAACAAAAAGAAGGAAAATGGCATTTCAGAGCGTCTTCATGATATCAGAAATAGCAGAAACGTAAAGTGAGAGGCTCTCCTTTAATAGGCTCTGGTTCTGTCCTTGCTCACATCCTTCCCCCCACCCCCTCCCGCCGCCATGTTCTGCGCTCTACATGGTCACGCCCAGAGAGTGTGCAGTGCACTCTTGCATGCCCCAGCTTGCCAGCGTCTTCATAGGAAAAGCAGCGCTTCCATGGACTCATGTGAGACTACACTCTGGCACGCATGTGTGCACACTGGCCAGGAGCTGTGGTAACTGGCTTCTCACACAGCATGGCTGTGGGGCCTGCCCCCAGGTCGTCGCCATCGCCGTTCCCCTGCCCTGCTCCCTTGCTCTTCTGTGACTCCCTGTACCACTTACCTGTTGTTTCCATTGTGATCATCGATGTCCTTGCTGGGCGAGGCAAGCCCTTCTTATGCTCTGATTCGCATGTCCCTGCTAGTGACGCGGAACAGTTTCTCACACACCTGCCAGCCATTTGTCTTTTTGAGAAACATCTGTTTAAATCTGTTGCACATTTCTAGACCATATAATGTGGATTTCTTACTGTTGGAATTTTCCAGGTTCCTTGTGTGTTCTGAGTGTCAGCCTCTTTTCAGATGTTTTCTCTTACTCTGAATGCTGTGTCTGGACTCTGCTCTGATGGTTTCCTTTGCTGTAAAGGTGCTTTGTCGTTTGCTTATGCTTTTCGAGGGTAAACCATATTCACTGTGGTCACACAGTGTCACACAGGGTCTGGTTTCTATTGTTTTGTTTTGTTGTAATGAGCAGGGTCTCATTGTATATCCTAGCTGTTTTTGTATACCAGGCTGTCCTTAACTCAAAGAGATCCATCTGCCTCCTCTTCCCAAGTACTGGGACGGAAGTGTGAGGGCCACCACACCCAGCCATCACCCACTTTTCTGACCCAAGCTCATTCCACACACACTGTTAAGTGCACTACTTATCCCTAGGGTTCTGCCTGTAGGGGAACCTCGTGATTTACCCTGGCAGCTCCTCATCGCCTCAGTCTGTTCAAAGGGCCTCATCCACAACTGTCTAGTTAGGTACAACCATGCATTCTTTTTGTTAGTTTTTATTACTATGTAGTCTTTATTGTTGTCTTTTTGCCACCACATTGAACACAGTTTCGGAAGAAGAGGAAGTTTTTTCATATTCTTAGTGGCCAGAATGTGCCTAATGTGCTGGTGGCTTGTTGAACATGCTGGTGGCCATCACAGTGACGTAAGGCTGAGCTCGTAGCAGGCCAGCTCCCTGACACACCAGCAGTCACTGTGGAGTCTTTTTCACAAACAGATACATTTTGTAAGACAGTGAACAATTAACAGACTGGAGGTTTTTTATTTTTACTTTTTGAGATGGGGTCTTGTGACTTAGTTCTCCCTGGCCTGAGACTCTAAATTCTCCCTCCTGAAGCTCCTGAGTTCTGAGATTACAGGCTTGAACCAACCACGAAGTCAAGACAAACATTTTTCTTTCTTTCTTTCTTTCTTTTTTTTAACAAGAGGTACAAGTTAGATCAAGGAATTAAATACTTAATTAAAATTTGTGTGCAGGATATCTATGTAAGTTGCTAATGTTTCTTTCTTCTTCTTCTTCTTCTTTTTTTTTTTTTTTTTTTTTTTTTTTTTTTTTTTGGATTTCTCCAAAAATGAGAGACAGGGTTTATAGTCCTGGCTGTCCTGAAACTCACTCTGTGGACCAGGCTGGCCTCGAACTCAGAAATCTGCCTGCCTCTGCCTCCCAGAGTGCTGGGATTACAGGTGTGTGCTGCCACCACCGGGCGGCACGTTTCACAATTTTAAAACATGTTTCAAGTGAACTACTGGCCAGTGTAAGGCATTTCTGAGCATTTGTCACTTGATTTGGAATTAATTTTTATTTTGAAATAGTTTCAAAGTTAACCAAAAGTTGCAAAAAAAAAAAAAATAGCATGAATTACTTCAACTACCCAATTGTCAAGGTTTTAGCTGGATTTGCTGTATCACATCTTGTGTCTACACAGGCACAGCATTACACACACATTTTGTTTTTAAACTGTTTGAAAAATTGCAGTTATACCAGGCTTGCCTTGGATAGTACTATCGTGTTTCATGTGGAAGCCGGAGCCGCCAAAAACAGGAGATAAACGCTAACACTGCTCACTCCAGGCCGTCGGTACAGCAGTGTCCTTTGAAATTACATCTTCCAGTTTTGTCCATGGTACCACCCAGGAGTACATGTTGCATTGAGTCCTTGCGACTTGACATTTAAAAGTTATTCATCATTTTTAGATTAGCATACAAAGTGGCGAGTTTCATTGCAGTGCTGTCACGTACCCAGGAGCCATTGCTCTTGGCGCTCTCTCCCCTGCCCCCACTCGGTCATTCCTTCCCCCAAATAGTTCTTCTTTCTGCCCTTACCACGTCCATTCCATTACTGTCTCTTCTTCTTTCACATCTCTTCTTCCTTTCTCATGATCCCCTTTCTAGTTTCATGATCTCCCAACATGTATACATACACACAAATTAAAATCTAGGCTCTGTTTACATTAAATATTTTTGTCATTATTTTATCTGTGTGTAAGTACTTTGCCTGGGAGGCCAGAGGAAGGTGTTGAATGCTCTGCAACTGTGTTTACAGACAGTTGTGAACTGCTGCATGTGTTCCAAGAACTGAACCCTGATCATCTGGAAGAGCAGTCAGTCCTCAACCTCTGAGCCCTATCTCTAGCCCCTCAGTTTCTTTGATTATGTTTTTAAATAGTTATGTATTTGTGACTTGTATATACACATGTTCCACTTGTGGCAGTCCAAGGACAACATTCTTGAGCCGGTTCTCTCTTTCCACAGTGGGCTCTAGGGTTGGAGCTTAGATCTTGGGCCCTTCAAGGGCTTTTCCTCACGGAGCCCCAAGGACTCTCTAGTTTTAAAGGTACTCTGATGATAAGAGAATAAAAACTGCTAATTCAATTGTTGCATACTGATGAATTTGCCCAGTTCTTTTACTATTTTAAACATTACTACTATATACTTTTTAAAAACATCTCTTTTAATAGATTAAATTCTAGACATAGGAAGATCTGTGTCAAAAGACAAGCTCAGTTTAATTTTTTGTTGTTAGCAAATTCTCTTCTGACAGTTTGCTAATAACACCTGCTGGAAACACTGTGAGGTACCCTTTCCCCAGGTAGCAATTGGCATTTCCAGTCTTGCAGATTAAACAAATTGTGATAACTTCTTTGTGCTGCCTATGTCAACAACCACTGGTAAACTAAGTCATCTGCCTGGCAATAAGCCATCCGAGTTCCTTACTGTTTGAATGTCCTCTGTGTAGTTTGTCCTTTTTGATGTGACATCTTTTTCTTGATTTGGGGAGTTCTTAGGAACACGTGGCTTTTGACAGGAATAGTAAAGCCAGTATTTTCATCTTTTCTTTTAGTATTGTGAAATGTAAAATACTTTTGTTTTCTATATGTATTTTCTATTCATTTTTTTTCCTTATGGTTTTGGGGCTTCGTGTGACTTTTCTACTTCAGATTATAAAAATGCTTCCCTCTTCCTCCCCAATTGACTGGGTAACTTAAATAGTTTGATGGAAATCCATCAGCTCCCACAGTTCACTCTTAGTACAGTCTAAACAAGATGTATAATGTTGTGTCCTGGAAACCTGATTAATTTCAGGTAAGAATTCACTTTATGACGTATCTTGTGCTGCTGCCCAGCCCTCCTAACGCTGCCTTTTCTGTCATCTGTATTTCATTAGCTGAGGAAACGTGTGAAGCTTGAAGGGAAAGAACTTGAGGAATATGTGGAAAGAGAAAAACTAAAGAAAGAAGCGGCTAAGAAACTGGAGCAGTCGAAAGAGTGAGTCGTTCTTATCAAGAGTAACTTCTGAGTCACTCATCAGGTTAAGTCTGTGCATGTGATGTAAAAAGAATACATTTGTAGAATTTAACACTCAGTAGAAATAACTTTTTTTGGTTTTTTTGTTTTTTGTTTTCTGTTTTTTTTTTTTTTTTTTTTTTCCCGAGACAGGGTTTCTCTGTATAGCCCTGGCTATCCTGGAACTCTGTAGACCAGGCTGGCCTCGAACTCACCACCCGACTGGAAATAACTTAAATTTCCTTAGGACTCTATGACTTTTATAAACTTTTTAAATTACAAAAATAAAATCCTTTCATTGCTAATAATACCAATTTATTAAGCAAATTAATGTTGCATTTTTTACAAAATATTGAAGAATGTTATATTATGATTGGGGTTAATGTTGGCGAGTAATTCATTCCTAGTTTTATAAATATTAAGTCAAAGTATCTCAGGGACATGATGACTTGTTTGTTGGCAAACCCTCATAGGGCGGACATCGACTCCAGTGACGAGAGTGACGTGGAGGAAGACATCGACCAGCCGTCGGCTCACAAGACAAAGCATGACCTGATGATGAAGGGGGAAGGTAGCCGCAAAGGGAGCTTCTTTAAACAGGCCAAAAAGGCCTACCCCATGTTTCCTGCCCCAGAAGAAAGAATTAAATGGGACGAGTATGGAGAGATCATCAAGTATGTGAGCAAAGCAAACTATTTCAGCTCCATGAATTTAATCTCTGTGGTCGCATGAGCTTCGCTGCAAGTGCCTTGGCTTGAACAAAACAAACCAGAGGTCTGGTGATTTGAAGCACAAAGATAGAAATGTTGAGGAACACCCTGAGCATTGGTAGTGAAGTAAAGGAAAAGTATAGTTTCATTACCTAGTTACAGAAAAGGTTTTAAGAAAGACGATAGCCTTTCCCCTGAAAAGATGATTTAGACATCTTTTTCCCTGATTAAGAGGTAAGGGACATGCTGTGGAGAAAGAGAAAAATAACTTCTGTTAGTGATTGTATTTATTTGTAGGAAGTTTTTGTTGCTTTGGTTTTTTTAGGGAGGAGTCGGGAAAAATGGAAGGAGGCTTAGGGATGGAACCCATGGCTAATACACACTCAGCAGTTATTCTGGGTTCCCCTCTGTCACACTGAGGGTTTTTTTTTTTTTTTTTTTATTTATTTTTTCGAGACAGGGTTCCTCTGTGTAGCCCTGGCTGTCCTGGAACTCACTCGTAGACCAGGCTGGCCTCGAACGCAGAAATCCGCCTGCGCCTGCCTCCCAGAGTGCTGGGATTACAGGCGTGTGCCACCACCGCCCCGGCTGAGGGTTTGTTTTTAAGGTGTGAAGCCTGCCTCATTCTCAGCTCATTCTCAGTGTGCTTTAAGTGGTCATTGCTGCCATTGTTATTCTGTGGATTTTACAGCTGGAGATGTTGGCTGTGGGGGAAAGGAGCTGTAGCAACCTGGGTGCTGGGGAATAAGGCCTGGCTTCTCAGGAGTGGGAATGGACTAGAAGGTTAAAATGATGACCACAGGGTGGCTGTAAAACCAGCTCTCTCACGCTTCAGTAGTACTCACAGGGAGAGCTACACACACGCACACGCACACACACGCGTGCGCGTACACTTGCACACTCGCTCATAAGTAAATTATAGAAAGAGTACAGGGCCAGGAGTGCTCATTACAGCCATTCTGGTCTTCTCGCTTGTCCACAGCATCCTTAAAGAGTTTGTTTGGACTGGAGATGTAGCTCAGGAATAGCATGCTTGCTTGGGTTGTGCAAGGTCCTGATAGCTAACTAAATAAATAGCACTCTTCAGTGGTTATGAAGTATATATGTAGTCATCTGATGATTAATATTATGAATTAATTAGCTTTGATTTAAATGAATATTTAAGTCTTAAAATACATGAGTCTTAAAATTCTATTAGTCAATTGCATATGTTACATAAGGTTAGCATGCCTTCCACATGTCTAATTAGAGACTCACTGTTTAGACCAGAAGATTTCTTAGTACCAGAACTTCAGGCTACTGAAGAAGAAAAAAGCAAATTAGAGTCTGGTTTGACAAATGGAGAGGAACCCATGGACCAGGACCTGTCTGATGTTCCCACCAAGTGTGTTTCTGCAACAGAGTCTATTGAGATAAAGTAAGTGCCTTCATAGTGTTTGGAGATTTAGGTTATAAGATAGTTTTAAGCACTTGGGTTATGTAACATAGATTGTTTCAAAAGTGAAATTTCAGCAGAGCCTCTAGTAAGTTCATGCTTTTAAAATTCCCTTTTCTTTGAGAAGACCTGTGAAGGATAGTGGTGTTTTCATTGATGATACTTGGATACCAAAGTAATTGGGCTAGTGGTAGGATGGAGAGGGAGCGGAGCAGAAAATGTACACTTATATGAAGAGACAGTATTTCCGGCTTTTTTAATAAGTCCAGTAGCAGGTGCAAGAATTAGCAGCAGAGAAGCTGATTCTTCCAAGCTACTGCTTATTCCGTGACATGTCCTCCTTGACTTAGACTTTCTGATACCTGGGGGTAGAGGATTTAACAGGACCAGAAGGAGTTAATACTTGGGGGTAGAGGATTTAACAGGACCAGAAAGAGTTAATACCTGGGGTAGAGAATGTAACAGGACCAGAAGGAGTTAAGAACCCGCCCCCCTTTTGCTTAATACAGTCAATACTGCTACGAAGTCATTATTTTGGAATTTGAATCATCAGAGAACACGTGGTTTATTTGTCCAGTGACATCTTTTCTATATATTCTTGGACAGAGCTTCACAATTCCCCCTTACATAAGTTATTTGCATTTTTTCCCTAATGGTAAAAGCCTAGTTTTAGAATTAACTTACTAAGAAAGTGAGCTTGAATAATGATGTCTAATTACAGAGCCAGAGTTACTTACATCGACTATGAAGGACGCTCCGATGGAGACTCCATTAAAAAGATCATCAATCAGATGAAACCACGGCAGCTGATCATTGTCCACGGTCCACCAGAGGCCAGTCAGGATCTGGCCGAGTGCTGCCGTGCGTTTGGTGGGAAAGATATTAAAGTGTACATGCCAAAGCTGCACGAGACAGTCGATGCTACCAGTGAGACGCACATCTACCAGGTAAATACGTGGTGCAGCCGTGGGAAAGCAGACACTGCTGTTCACACCAGCCCACTAAACTAGGGCTCTGGAGAGTGAGGTGGGTGTGGCCCTAACTCGTCCCAGGCTCAGGGTGCTTAAAGCAGACTGCATTCCCCTCACCCTTACCCCTGCAACAGTGTGCAAGGTGCCAGGAAAGCATAAAGAAAGGGGATGGCGGTGGGGGATCCGGTCAAGTTTGCAGGTTCAGGAAAGGCTTTCTGGGAAAAGTGATAACTGAGCTGGCTCTTACTGGATATCAGGACATGCTGCAGCAAAGAGTAGGGGAGGATGCTCTAGGCAGACATGAGGGGAGAAGTGTTCACAAAATCAGAAAGACATGTTCATTTGTGAATAACAGGGTCTGGCTGTGTAGCCCAGGCTAGTCTCAAACTCTCTCCTCCTGCTCAGTCTCTGAGGTGCTAGAATTATAGGCATGTATTACCATGCCTCAAAAAATTAAAAAAAAAAAAGAAAGAAAGAAAGGAAGGAGGGAGGGAAGGAGGGAGGGAGGGAGGGAGGGAGGGAGGGAGGAAGGAAGGAAGGAAGGAAGGAAGGAAGGAAGGAAGGAAGGAAGGAAGGAAGGAAGAAAGAAAGAAAGAAAGAAAGAAAGAAAGAAAGAAAGAAAGAAAGAAAGAAAGAAAGAAAGAAAGAAAGAAAAATAACCTTTGCCACTATTATTCTCCTAATTGGAAGAAATAGAAACAGGTACAGCCAACAAGGCTACTTAGAAGAGAGAGAGTCTCACCTGGTCGTGGGAGGTAATGACAGTTGAAGGTAGGGGTGACATCTCTATCTGGAGGAAGTTAGAACTTGCAAAGCAGAAAAATTTTTCTGGATAAATACGAGGAAGAGACATGGGGGTGTGAAATTACGTTCCATGGAACGTTCCAGAGAAAGTACAGGAGCCGGCACTCTAAGGTACACCAGCTGTAGCCGTACATTTGGGCTCTAGTCTTTATTTTAGTAATACTAGAGGCAACATCCAGTGTTAGTATCCAGTTGTGGGTAGGGGATTCCACGTGACTCTATTGTGCAGTCATATTGAGAACCTTGTTTTGGAAAGTGGCCAAGGATCCTTAAGACCTTACAGATCAGTATGTCTTTGTGAAGATTGAAGATCTGAGGAGAGAGGTTTTAGATGTTGCTCATATCGCCAGAGTTAGATGATGGCAGAGATTATTATGTCTAATCGGTCACCTATTCCCTGTGGGTTTTTCCCTTCCTCTCCCCTTACATATCCAGGTAAGATTGAAAGACTCACTTGTCAGCTCCCTGCAGTTCTGTAAAGCTAAGGATGCCGAGTTAGCGTGGATAGATGGCGTCTTAGACATGAGAGTTTCCAAAGTGGACACAGGAGTTATTTTAGAAGAAGGAGAACTCAAGGACGATGGAGAAGACTCTGAAATGCAAGTGGATGCTCCTTCAGATTCTAGTGTCATAGCCCAGCAGAAGGCCATGAAAAGTCTGTTTGGAGATGACGAGAAAGAGTTGGGTGAGGAGAGTGAGATCATCCCCACACTGGAGCCTTTGCCGCCTCACGAGGTGAGAAGCCTGTGCTGTCTCCACGTCTCTGTCCAGTGGTGCTGGGATTGATGGGGCCTCACGTGTGCTTGCCACTGCTCGCTCCTTGCTTGCTCGCTCGCCACGCGCTCTGCTGCCGAGCCGAGCTGCATCCCTGGTCTGTCTCTCCACTGGTCATTCTTCTAGTTGTCCTGTTGTGGTTTTAGTCACTTAAATACATTGTGTAGAGGTCAATTTTGGAGTTCTTAAAAAGTCTTACCCATGACATATGTCTGTGTATCTTAATCTCTGCAGCTAGAGAATGTTAATTTAAAGGAAATCCTTATCAAATCTTTTTTATTATTATTAAAAAATTGAGTACCATATACAGAATTATGTTTTATAATTTATTTTTAAACAGAATTTTTTTTTTTTTTTTTTTTTTTTTTTTTTTTTTGCTAATTCTCTTCTTTCTTCTCCTGCATCCCCCAGTCCTCTATGTCTTCATGGCGTGTGCGCCATATTACCCTCCCCTAGCTAATGCAGTTTGTTCATGATTTGGTTTTTTGGTGTAGACCTTGACATATGAAATCTGATTGGAGGAATGTCTCCCTGGGAGGTTTCCAAGAATGCCATTTTTCTGTTGTCAGTTCCATTCAAATCACTTTGGTTGATGCAGTTCAATATCTTCCTTTGAGTGCAGCCTTACTGACAGCCTAGGAGTTGCATGTTCTCAGGAGGGACTGAGTTAATTAGAAAGGCTTCTAGGTAATGAAGCTAGAGCAATAGTAGTACTGTAAGAGTCCTACAGACTTGTCAAGTAAAGCCTTCAGCCTGCCATGGAGTGGAGATAAAGAGATGGCCCCTTCTGCTGGCTCTGAGCTAGCCCGACTCTTGAAGTGCAGGGGAGACGTGAGGGGGTTTTTTCTCTGTGCTAAAGCTATAGTGCTCTTCAGAACACTGCATTAGCAGCTTTAGGCAAAACCACTTGCTCTTCTGATGCTCAGCCCATAGCATCCACTGCAGTCACTCTGAGGTAGGAGGGATGTGGAAGTGGCATTCGGGACTTAGCCTCTGAACTAAGCAGGGGACTGGGACCTGGAAACGAGGTTCACTTCCGTTCTTGATACTTTAGTTGACCCCTCCAGCAAGTGGGCGAGTGAGGAGCATATTATTACCTTGAATCTCTGTTATTAGGAGGCATGAGTAATAAAATTGTGAAACATCAGAAGATGTGAAGGGCTTTGTAATGGTAAGTGACAAGGTAGAACCCAGAATAACAAACTCAGAATGTAATTTACAGTCCTGAAATGATCTGTCAAAGGACTTGAGGGATTAATAAAACTCTCTTAGAGATCGTGCAGTGTTCCACTTTATCCAGTACAGCTTTGTGTCTACTGTTCTATTGAAGTTCCTCTTCCCCTTTGACCTTATTCAAGGTTCCTGGACATCAGTCAGTTTTTATGAATGAACCGAGACTGTCTGACTTCAAGCAAGTTCTTTTGCGGGAGGGGATTCAAGCGGAATTTGTAGGGGGCGTACTTGTCTGCAACAATCAAGTAGCAGTTCGCAGAGTAAGTTTATTTTTAATAAGGGCTGGGCTGAACATGTGCTTCTGAAGCTTTATCGTAATTCTGAAGTCTTATAATTTCATAAACTGAAAACCAGCCATTTAAATCCACAATGATGGCTCTAAAGGCTTATAGCAGTGATTCAAATGAATGGTACATAATTTTATAGTGAATTTTTATTATGTGAATCCTCTGGCATTTATGTATCTGTAAGAACCCATTACTACAATGTTTTACCTATATTCCGGAGTCAGGGCACCCCATTTCCTGACCAGTCATAAACTGGTCCATGTTATAAGTGTTGCTTATTGTTTCTGCATGTTGATGAATGAGGGATATACTAAAGAACTTTTAAAACTTTTTCTAGACGGAAACTGGACGCATCGGGCTAGAAGGCTGCCTTTGTCAAGACTTTTATAGGATACGAGACCTTTTATATGAACAGTATGCCATTGTGTAAAGGACATGATGTCAAGATGTGTCTGCTTGACCTTTCTCAGGAAGAAAGGATTCTCATCTGAGGCTAAACTTTTGCTGTCTTGTTTTGTAACATACAAAAAACGTGCCAGAAAACGTGAGCATGTATTAGATTTTGAAAACTCTGAATCCAGGGCCTGGGGTGTGGCTCCACGGTAGAGCTCTTGCCTAGCATGTGCAAGCCCTCGGTTTGATTCTCTGTACTGAATAAAGAAAGAAAGAAAATGTAAATAGAACCCATTTTGTAAATGCTCTTGCCTAGCTCTGAATGCTAGAGGCCCAACGAAGAGACTGGCCCGAAGCTGAGGGGATTGGGTTCCTCTGCAGACCCCTTGTTTCAGGGGCTCAGTACTTGAAGAAGAAAAAGGAGAAAACAAACAAAAGAACAGTGCAGCTTAGCAAACCATTTGATGGCCTTACAGAACTTGGTGTGCGTGCATTTGTGCAGTTTCTTGTGTTTTCTGGAATAAGAAGGGAGAATTGTATGGAAAGAGTATGCTATGAAAGATAACAAAAGCCTCGTGAAACACTTTCTTGAGAAGGGGTGATGTGCTGCTGCTCCTTTTTGAGCTCTGATATGCAATTGCTCCACACGGAGCCTCTGCCCTCTCTACCTTCAGTGCAGTGTGAGGCAGTACACAGTTTAGAAACAAAATTTTATTTCTCCCATTTCTTGTTTATTAAGATTTTGTTGTTATTCAATTTGAATTTATAACCTCATCATTTGAATAAACATTATCTAAAAGAAAGCCTCTAAGCTGAGTGTGGTACGTGTGCTTCTAATCCCAGCACTCAGGAGGCTGGCGTGGGAGGATTGTGAGTTCAAGCTAGCCTGAGCTGCTCGGTGAGAGCCTGGCTCAGCCAGTGCTGCATATTTTTTATTTAGACTCTTCGTAACTATTGGTCCAGTAACTGTATCTGAAACCATCCAATGCTCTGTTTTTTTTAAAAAAAGAAAGCAAATGTGGAGCCTCACATTTTTATAAGGTAACAGTGTGATTTAATTAAAGGGTGTAAATGTTTTCCTTTCTGAGCTTGTTTTCTAAGTTTATGTAAACAGTGGTTGGATTTTATGCTTATTATTACAAAAATAGTACTGAACCCCGGGAATTGCCACCCTCAATACAGTACAAAGAAATTCTGTTGGAGAGTAAAAACTGAAAATGTGTAATTCTGTTGACTTGAACAATGAACCATGCTGTCCTATTGTAGTTTGTCAGTTTAATTTTTAGAAGGTAGCGTGATCAAGGTGGTCCTCGGGGCCTTCTTAAGCACGGAAGCCTCTTCTCTACACTTAGCATTCAGAGAGGCCTCCCTGGTGTTTAACCTTGGAACTGTGTATATTTCAACCCAGTGGTCCGTTGTTGGTCTAGAATTAGTCTTTCATTCAGCTTCATGCACTGACAGCACTGAAGCAAAGTGCATAGCCTTTTGATACTGAAAACCAGATGCACAAAATAGTGTTGCAGAGATGCGTGTAAAGAGAGTATTGTCCTTTTAGCAGTCATGAGACATTCCTCTTTCACTTAGTAGATAGAGGAGGCCTATAATTCTATTTCTGTTCCGGGGGAAGAAATCCTGCAGTTGTTACATGCTATAAAACTCTGGATATACCTATTATATGGTAATTATATCTAAAAATTATTTCTTGCCTAACCTTTCTGCTGACCTATAAACAGGAATTAGATTTTAAAGTATTCCTTGAAGATGGCTGTTGTACAATAATGCCCTTGGAGAGCAGTAGTACTGCCTGTGTCTAGATGACGTCATCCTGAAAGGGAGACCTTCACTCTAGCCTCAGCTACTTAAGAAAAACATGACTTTTAAAGACAACCGTGAGATAAGTCACGAGAACAGAGAGGTTCTCAGATGCAAAAATAAACACAGCATGTGAGACACCAGCCGATGACTGCAGATAGTTTTCTTAAAAAGAAGTTGTATCTGGGCACAGTGGCACATACCTGTAATTTCAGCAATTTCACTCAGACTTGTCTTAAGGCCATTCCGGACCACATACGGCTCTGCTCAGAGGAAGGAGAAAGGGGTTGGGGACATAGCTCAGTGGAAGAGTACTTACCTAGCCTGTGAGGCCCAGGATTTGACCCCCAGGTCTAGAGGTTGGGGGCTTGCTTATTGTGTTTGTTGAAGTGTTGTTGTACATGTCAGGCATCTTTGCAGTTATTTCTATGTTTGTGACTCAGTAGGTGACCTGGGACAATAAAGAAGAAATTAGTTTATAAGGTGGGTTGTTCACCTTTGTGTGTGTGTATGTGTGTGTGTCTGTGTCTGTGTGCAGTTTACATTCCATAAAATATTTACTCTTTTTAAATATACAGCTCACTGGTTTTGGTGAAATCTGCAACCACTTTGATATAATTTCAGAATTTTTTTTTCATTCCAAAAAAGAAACCCAGTAACCATTTGTACCCCACTTTCTTTTCTCCCTAGTTAATTGTCAATCTTTCTGTCTCTTCCAGACATTTCATAAAGAATCGTGCAACATGTGGCCTTTTGTGTCCTCTTTCATTTTGACTAACGGTTGTTTTCAAGATGCGTTAATGTAGTAATATGTTAGCATAATTTTTGTTTGCTTCAAGATGTGGCCTTGCATTGTATAGCTCAAGCTGGTTCAAACTCGTAATCCTCCTGCCTCTGATGTGCTGGAACTATAGGTGTATACTTCAGTATCCATTTTGTAGCTGTTATATGACACTCCTTTGTTTGGATGTCATGTCTGTTTGTCAACTGATGTACATTGAGTGGTTCCAAGTGGTCCTGGCTGCTATAAAGAATGTTGCTTTGAACATTCTTGTACAACACCTTTTTAAAAAAAAAAAAGTATAAACATTTGTTTTGTGCATTTTCTTGAGTGTGTGCTTAAGGATAGGATTGCTAGGCCATGTGGTAACTTTGCTTAGCCGTCTAAGGAACTACTGTCTTACGGGCAGCTGTGTTGTCCATGATCCGATCGGCATGCATGTAAGGAAGGGTTCCGGTTCTGCTGCATGCATTGTTGAGTCCGTCTTCTGCTCTCACCATCCCCAGCATATGAGGAGATACTGCCCGGAGGGTTGGACTTACACTTCGCTAATAAATAAAAGATGCCGAGCACGCCGTGTTTCTTGTGCTTATTGGATGCTTTTATGTGTCTTTGGAGGAATTTCTCTTCAGCTCCTTTGTCCTTTTATAACCTTTCATCTTTTTTGTTGTTGAGAAGCTTTGTATGTTCTCTAGATATTTCTTTCTTTTTTTTTTTTTTTTGCATTTTCCTTTTTTTTAATATTTATTTTCTATATTCTTTGTTTACATTCTAAAAGCTTTCCCCTTTCCCAGTCCCCCCCCCCCATATGTCCCATAAGTCCTCTTCTCTCCATCCATCTCTAGATATTTCTATATATGTGTGTGGTGAATATTCCTGTGACCCATCCTCACTTTGTTGGTCACTTGATATGAAACAAAATTTATAGAAGTCCATTTCTTCTCTCTTTTCAGTCACTTGTGTCATTGGTGTTTTCCTTAGAGAGCATTTTCTTTTTCTGGGTGTTGTAATGTGGTTGGCAGTGGGGGCAGGTGTAGGGTTGGCATAGGGGACATGTCTGGGTGTTGTGGTTGGCAGTGGGGGCAGGTGTAGGGTTGGCATAGGGGGCGTGTCAGGGGGCAGCTTGCAGGAATCGGCTCTCTTTCACCACGTGGGATCCAGGGGTCAAACTAAGGCTGTTGGGCCTGCTGGCGAGCATTTACCCTGCTAAGCCATCTCGCCCCTAAACATTTTTAGAATGCTTCATCCAAATTGCAAAGGTAGACTTGTTTTTTCCTAAAAGGTTTTAGCTCTTCCAAGTAGGATTTTTTCTGTTTGTTTGTTTGTTTTTTAACCCACATTAGATTAATTCTTTTCCTGAGGTAAGCATCTAATTTCATTTTTCTGCGTGTAGATGACCAGTTGTCCTGGTGTCATTTGTTGAATTTTCTTTCATTGTTTTGCCATTTTGAAAGTCTGCTGACCAAATCCAAGGTTAAATTTGCTCACACAGTTCTCTCTCTTGATCTCTGTATCATCACACTAGGGTTACACATCTGGATAACTTCGTGTTTGTTAAGTTTTGAGATCAGGTTGTTTGAGTTCCCTGCCGTGTTTCCTTTCAAGACTTTCTTCCTCTGTGTGGAGTCCTTTGCATTCCCGCACAAACTTTGGAATCAGTCCATCAAATTTTGTACAATGCCCATTCTTAATAGGATTCCAGTGTAGTGCCAAAAAGGGACTACGTAGAATGTATCTAGTCCAACACAGTTTAGAACTGAACGAACAAAGCAAAGATTAGTTTGAGAGGCACAAAACTGGCTAAAGGCAGGAGTGGAATTGGAGCCCAGCTGTGGAGTCTAGTTTCCAGAGTCAGACATGGCGGCCCACCCTTAGTTTCCTAGGTGTGGGAAGCTACAGCAGAAGCTCCACCAATCAGAAGTCAGGGTTGGTTTCATAGCAAGACTTTCTCTAAAAGAATCCAGCGTGCCACTCAGGTTCCTAGGTCTGTTTGCTCAGCTTAGGGATAATGTGTCCAATTCATCTGCTCTAAGAATGGCACCCGATAGGACTCTACCATGAAAAATGACTGGAGTGGGCAGGTGGCTGTTAGCTGCCTGACGTGTGGGTACTGGGAACAGAACCTAGGTCTGGACCACTGGACTACCTCTCCTGCTTCCAGCTTCCAAAGCCTGGAGTTACGGGCACATGCTGCCAGACTGGCCTTTCGGTACATATTTTTGAAAAAATAAAACAGGATGCTCCTTACAACACATCACTTATATTCAGAAAATGAAGACTGATAAATGTCTACTATTTCATCCACAACGCCCCCATGTAGCTGTTGCTACTTATTTGTTTGCAGCTTTTTTTTTTTCAGCCTCTTTTTTTTTTCTAAGCACAAATAAGCATGTGGGTGACCCATCTATTCACTTTCTTAGCTGCACAGCCTGGTGTTGGGACTGGTGAGTGCCAGCTGTGCTGCTGTTTCCGAGTTGGTTTTTAGTTTCTGAGTGATCTCAGCACAGTAAACTCTGCGCACATCAGGAGCGCTTCCAACTCCTTGACCCTGGACCAGACATTTCCTGAGAGCCACTGGGCAGCACGTGTCCCCTTTTCCTATCCCATAACCAGTGTTGGGCATCTGGCTCTTCGATGTCACCTGGCACCCCATTGTCAGTACCGCTGGGTTTCCTCCAGTTGAGCCTAACTTTGATGTATCGGCCTAACTTATGCCAGATGAGCTTCTGGGTCCTCCTTCTGACAGTCTTGGACTTCACCTGAGGCTAGAAGGCAGCCTTGATGGCAACCACTTCACATGCAGCCCCGAGGGAGAAGCTGCCATTTGTTTTTAAAGTGCTCTTTTAATAACTCCTCCTATGACCGTGGTTACATACACACTTAATTCTGTTTCCCTTTAGTCTCACCCAACCGGAGCAGTTCCTTCCTTGGTTTCTCTCTCAAGGGCTGGACATTTTTGGAGAGTGCAGGTCAATTAATAGAATGAGCATCACTATGGGTTTGTGGGATGGTTTGTAGTGATTAGATTCAAAAAAGCCATCCTGTGTTCTCAGCACGATCAAGAGGTACGTGGATCAGTTTTCTCCGATACTGGGTCATGCTAATTTTTAACAATTGGGCATGCTGTCTTCAAAGTTTTTGCTTGGTTGGTTTTTGGTTTTTTTAGAAACGGGATTTTTCTGTGTAGCCCAAGCTGTCCTGAAACTCGCTTGATAGACCATGCTGGCCTTGATTAGAGATCCACCTGCCCTGCCTCTGGAGTGCTGGGATTAAAGGCGTGCGACACCACCATCTGGCTGCTATCTTCAAAGTTTTTATCCTAAGAAGTTAATGACTGCCTCCCCAGCCACATGGTGTGTTGACATCCAGAGTGAACTGAATCCTACAGGTGCTTATTAAAGAGGTACTGGGGGAAGGGGGCCAACTGTGAAACTGTGGTAATATTCTTTTCTTGCTCAATTTTATACCCTAGTTTTAGCATCCATTAATAATTCTTGTTTGAGTCACATATTGCCAAATTGTAACTGGCTAATTCTACTTTGTGTTTACTTTTGATTGGCATTCCATCTGCCAGGTGCTATCATCATCCCATTCATCACTAGGCAACCCTGACTGATTCCTGCATGGTATCTGCAGGGCTCCTGAGGACTTTCAGGCAGGCTCGAATGTCCTGACCTGTCCCCCTTGGAATACTTCCTTACATTTCTGGGGCCAAAGGTGTCACCCTGAGTGCTCACTAACCATGAGATCATGGCCATGAGATCAACCATTTAACAACAAAGAGTATCCTTAGGGAAGAATGATGTTTAGAGTTGAGACAGGTGCTGAGCTGGACTCCTCGCCTTCTGTGTTGTCACTGCTGCTGCGTCCTTTCAGTGGACAAACTTGAAGACGTATACATGCATGCATACGTAGACATTTCTTTATCAGTACCTAAGCTCTAAGTTCCTTCACAGAACTTACTCTATTCTTCTGATTCCTTAACGTGCAAAATATAGGCGCCCCCACCCCCACCCCACAATCCTCCATATGGGCTGGTTCTTTGCTACAAACTCCCGTGCATTACTACTTAAGGACCAGGTTTTATAGCCTTTTCCAGCACCCAGTGTGGCACCTACTGATGAGCAGCACAGGGGACATCCTCAAACTGGCACCTTTAGTTCAGATGATAGTGTCAAAACTCAGTCCAGTTCACCCAGTGCTTGGACCGGTAAAATAACCAACACACTGGTTCTGACAGTTTCTACTAAGATTTATATATTCAAGTATATAAATATATATGCAAGTATATATACAGAAAATGTGGTATATTTACACTATGGAATACTACTCAGCTATTAAAAACAATGAATTCATGAAATTCTTAGGCAAATGGGTGGAACTGGAGAATGTCATCCTGAGTGAGGCGACCCAATCACAAAAGAACACACATGGAATGCACTCACTGATAAGTGGATATTAGCACAGAAGCTTGGAATACCCAAGACACGATTTACATATCAAATGATGCCCAAGAAGAAGGAAGGAGAGGCCCCTGGTCCTGGAAAGGCTCAGTGCAGCAGTGTAGGGGAATACCAGGACAGGGAAGTGGGAAGGGGTGGATTGGGGAACAGGAGGAGGGAAGAGGGCTTATGGGACTTTCAGGGATGGGGGATCCAGGAAAGGGGAAATCATTTGAAATGTAAATAAAGAATATATGGGATTAAAAAAAAAGATTTATGTATGCGAGTGTTGTTTTTTTCAGTATGTGTATCTGTGCATCATGTGGGTGCCTGGCGCCTACCTAGGACAGAAGAGGACATCAGATCCCCTGGAACCCGAGTTACAGATGGTTGTGTGTCCCCGATGTGGGTTCTGGGAATTAAACCTGGGTCATGTTTTCAGCCCCCCTGTTTTGCCTATTTTGTTTAACATTTTCCCCACAACTCTGCTCTGTCAGTAAGCTTTACATTTACTGCTCAGGCAGAGATGACACGATGGTCGCCTTCTGAGTGGAGGGTGGGTGAAAAGAATGAACCGTACTGATGTCGGTCTACTTTCCAAGCTAGGAAACGATACAGAAACAGTGGTTACAGAGCTTAAAGTGACACGCCAGCGTGGTTTTATAACTGTCCTTGCCAAACAGCTTTGACTGTCAGTTCATCTGGGTCGACATCCACCCCCTTAACACTGAAGTTCTAGGAGTGTCAGGCCCAGGTTCACCATATTGAGTGCTGAGACGTTCTTTTATTAAACAGTCATTTTTCAGTCTTAGCAGTTTGGAGTGGGAGGAATAATATGCCCCTGGACAAATGCTTCCTTTGTAAGTCCAGTTACGTAACTGATGCAGGCAACCTGTATAATCAGTACTAGAACTTGTTCTTACCTGTGGGGAAAATGGGTTTTATGAACATAATTATTTCCATTTTACGGACCTGACTTGCTTAAATGGGAATAATTGTCTTTTTTTGCAAAAGACAATAAATCCAAGCCCCTAACCTATAGAACCTCGCACTGGGTATTTTGTTTGTGCCATATGCTGTGCTAAGCACTTTACACATAGAGCCTCGGTCTTCACAGTTGTGGGCAGTATAGGGAACTTCCTGTCCTTGCTTACAAACGAGGAAACTGAGGGTTCCAGTCTGTTGTTGATTGCTCTCTAGTTCTTAAACATGATAGCCATTACAGAGTATGATGGTCTTTAAAACTAGTTTTTAAAATTATGTTTGTGTGTGTGTGTCACAAATGTGTGTGTGGAGGTCAGAGGACAGTCTAAGGAGAGCTGATTCTCTTCTTCTATCATGCGGCTCCCAGGAACTGGACTCAAGCCTGAGACACCTTAATGTCCCCATGAGTGTGTAATGGTGTTTGGTTTGGTTTTGATTGTATTTGGTTTTGTTTTGTTTAGGGCAGAATCTTACTATATAGTCCGTGTTGGCCTGGTACTGGATAGGGGTAGATCGGGCTGGCCTCAGACCCAGAGGAGGGCTGAGATTAAAGGTGTGTGCCACCATGTGGATAGTTTTCATATGCTATCAGAACTCTTTGGATTTGAGCCACATTAGGGCCAAAGAACCTTACTGACAGCCATTTCATTGTCTCTAAGGATCAAGGCAGGAGGCCTGACAGTCTTCCATGGTACTAGTAAAAGAATGGGTCAGCTACCGTTTGAGCCCTTCCCTACATGTCTTTTACTGTTCATCAATTCCATGGCTAATGTGATGCTCTTACTAAAACTTAGCTATGGCAAGTTCTCCATGAGGATTCGAGTAGCTGTTATCAAAAGGCAAAATGGCACGCTGTGAGGCAACACAGACATCTGCTCCACAGGCAAAAGCTCTGAGAGTCCAGGCTCAAGGGGCCTCAAATGCCACGGCCATCTATTGTGGACTAGACCAGTGACCTTCCTAACTCTTCAAGTCAGTGAAGATCAGCGGTGTGAACCATCTGATGTTCCCCTTGGTATGTGCAGGGGGAATACCTCAGCGCATGCTCATGGCTAAATGCCACGCCCACGGGCCTTTCCTCCCATTTCTGCATTATGACTCTAAGGCTAGGTGTCAGCTCCATTTCCAAATTTAAAAGAACTTGCTCTGAGGGGTCTAAATGGCTTTTCAGAGTCACACGGCTGATTACTGGTGAGCTGGAGCTTTTAACACGCCACTTTGCCTACAAAAAAGCACTCTTAACATTTATCCATTCAATTCCCAGACAAGAACCCTTTAAAATAACTTCCAACTGTATTGCTCACAATGTCTTCTAAACAACAGGGGGATTTCTACCATGTGGCCTAATGCAGGTCTAACACGTTTGTTGTAGCAAGTTTCTAGTTTGATCAATGAGATAATGCATTCATTTTAAAGTTACTGAATATTCTCTCTACTGCCGGTTTTATGCTTCTTTCCACAGAGTAAGAGAAAACAGCCTTCCATTGTTCAAAAATAAGAAAATCCATGGGCTGCATGAGAGTCTTAAAACATGTTTATCCAGGAATGCTTCTATGGGGTCTTTAAAAAGCCCCCTGGCGGTTTCTCATAAAATCTTTATGGATAAGCTGGTTTGGAGTCAGTGGACTTCAGATCCTCTCAGCACTATTTCCATTGGTGGATCTGTGCTAATCTGAATTTGCAGGCTCTGTCTTCATCTTACCTCTCTTGACATTTGCATAAATCCTGGTTGAAGAGATTGATGACAAGTTAGGGAACTTGGCAAATGACCTGCCACTAGAAGAAACAGCCCTTGTGCAAGACACCTGAATCTTGACAAGTTTGGGCAATGGGCTGAATCTACAAAAATGAAATGTCACCCGTCTTTCTAAACCAGCGGCACAAGTATATAATATTAGAGTTAAAGGTTAGACTTCTAGATGTTATAAAAGAAGCATTTCCTAAGACTAAATGTTGACATGGCTGCCAAAAGAAAGAAAGGAGTGAAGGAAGGAAGAGAGGGAGGGAGGGAGGGGCAGAAAGAGAAAGGGGGGGTGTAGAGCTATATTGCTAACAGACCAGTGGACTGTAATTACTAGTAGATTTTATAGTCAGATTAGGCTAATCCTACTTTCTTTTACTAGTAGGACTCCGTTGAGCGCTCTTTCAGTAAACATAATCCCTCTCAACCTTTTACTTTCACTTCAGATAAGTTGTAAAGACTCATTATAGAAAAATTTAGGTACAAAAAAAATGAGTAGAAATGGTCTATACTAGAAAGAGTATGTTTTATCATTTTGGCCAATACCTAACTTTTTTAAAAAAATGAAATATATATATATATACATATATATATATAAACAAATACTACTCATATATAAAAAACAAAACTGGAGCTGGGCAGTGGTGGTGGTGGTGCACATCTCTAATCCCAGCACTCTGGGAGGCAGAGGCAGGCAGATTTCTGAGTTCGAGGCCAGCCTGGTCTACAGAGTGAGTTCCAGGATAGCCAGGGCTATACAGAGAAACCCTGTCTCGAAAAAAACAAATCCAAAAACCAAAACAAACAAAAAAAACAAAAAACAAAAACTGGGCTGGGGAGTTGGATCAGAGGGTAAATCACACACACACACACACACACACACACACACATATATATATATGCCCTTAATTGGGAGTCTTCCTATATTTATAGACAAATACTTTATCAAATGCCTATAGCATTATTTACTCATTTTTTTCCCTAATCAGTGGATAAGGTTTTCAATTTTTTCTCTGTAACTGGAAATACAGACATGCATCAAGTCAGGCAGCATGATAAAATCTAATACTAGCAAACAATTCCAAATAGCTCAAATACAACTTTTTAAGAACATTAATCACTGGTGTAGGTCCAGAAGAAAGAAGCTGGCAAATTGAAGGATCTGGAAACCATAGCCAGTAGGAACTAAAGATTATCAGGTTAGATGTGCAGGAGGACTCATCTGGGAGAGACACCATCCTTCAAAGATACAAGGTAAAGATCAGAAGACCTCGGAGAAGCTGGTGGTCAGGTAAGCTTCAATGTCCTTCACCCCCTAGCAGTGTCCTTCATTTTTGTGTAGCAGACTAGAGAAGATAAAAGTCTTCAATATTTATCAGCAAAATGAGAGGCCTGTAGATTAGTGATAAAGAACTCATATGGCATGTGAAGGTCCTCGGTTTGACCCTCAGCACCCCATTAAAACCCGGGCTGGGGTGTTGGATCAGAGGGTAAATCACTTGCTATGCAAGCATGAGAACTGAACTACAGATCCCAGGACGTGCATAATACGGATGTGGTCGTGGACATCTGTAATCCCGGAGATCCTGCCGTGAAACGGGAGCCAGCAGTGAGCAAACAGGTCAAAGAGGCCAGGATGGCCTGCCACAGCGCTGGAGTGAGGGAAAGCAGAAAGGCAGTTGTGGGGAGCCAGAGAAGTAAGTCAGGGTGTGGGCAGAGACCTGGCCCCTTCTGAGAAGTACGGAGGGAGAGCTAGCTCCATCCTTAGAGCCAGGAGTCTCTCTCAGCATCTGAGAAAACTCTGGAGTTTGACAGCTCTGAGCCCGAGGCTGTGGAAGGGTCAAAGTCTAGAGCCACCTATGAGTCTTTTACTGCTCTTCAGAGCTCAAGAATGCTGAGTTTCCAGGGACGTGCTTAATAGCCATGGCTGCATCCCTCACCAGAGTGATTAAAACTCAGTGGTCTTGAATGCACAAAGACAAATGCTCTGTCTATATGGACCTGTGTGTGTGTGTGTGGGGGGGGGGGGTTACTCCCTGTGTTTTTGATAATCAAGAACAAAAACTATCTGACACAAACTGGTGTAGCTCTTCTGATATCTGACTAAGATTTCATGGGGCTGAAGAGTCTTGGCTCAGTGATTAAGAGCAATACTTTTCCAGAGGACCTGGGTTCAAACCTCAAGATTTAACAAGCAGGATTAATGGCATTCAAAAGGATCTGCATGCCAACGGATGATCACCAAAGAGGAAAGGCAGAGTAGAAAATGGGAGGGGGGACCTTTGATAACTACACATCAGACAGGGAATGGATAGCTGAGGTATATAAAGAACTACAAAACTAGCACACCAAAGAAACAAAGCAATCACTAAATGACTTAATGGACTGAACAAATGGGCCCCCAAAAAAGTTTAAAAAGTAGGGACTCCCAGAGACTGAACCACCAACCAAGGAGAATGCACAGACTAGACCTCTACCACCCATCCACCCACTCTGTCATATGTGTAGCAGTTGTGTAGCTTGGTCTTCATGCGGATTCCCCAACAACTGGAGGTGGGCTGTTCCTGACTCTGCTTCCTGCCTGTGGATCCTGTTCTCCTAACTAGGCTGACTTGTTTGGTTTCAGTGGGAGAGGGTGTGCTTAGTGCTGCACAGACTTAGTGTGCTGCTGTGGGTTGGTACCTGGGGTGGGAGTGGGGACTCCCCCTTCTCGGAGGAGAGGGGTAGGGAGTAAGAGTTGTGTGAGGGGGGTCTAGAGGAGAAGCAGGGGGTGTAATCAGGATGTAAAGTGAATAAATTAATAAATGAATGGAAAAAAGTTAAAAAGGCCAAGAAGTACATGAAAAGTGTCCAATATTCTTAGCACGCCAGTTGTCTTTTGTTTTGTTTTTTTGGGGGGTGGGATTTGTTTTTTTTGAGACATCGTTTCTCTGTGTGGCCCTGGCTGTCCTGGAACTCACTCTGTAGACCAGACTGGCCTTGAACTCAGAAATCCGCCTGCCTCTGCCTCCCAAGTGCTGGGATTAAAGGCGTGCGCTACCACCGCCCCAGCACCAGTTGTCTTATTTCTGTGACAAAACACCTGACAGAAACAAGGAAGAGGTTTCTCAAGGTTCGAGGGCACAGTCCACCACAGCAGGGAAGTTTATCATGACTCAGAGCTTGAGGGCACTGTCCATCATAGCAGGGAAGACATGACAGCAAATGCCTCGGTTTGCTGATCACATTACATCTGCAGTCAGAAAACCAAAGGCCAAATTGCTTGAGCTCAGATCACTTTCTTTTCATTCCAACTGGAACCACGGAGCGTAGAATAGGTGGGTTTTCCTATAACCTAGATAATTCCTACAGACATAGCCAAAGATTCGTTTTCTATGGTGATTCTAAATAACTTTAAGTAGACAATTGAGATCACAGGCTGCACTTTCTCATTAGGGAAATGCTAATTAAAACAACTTTGGGATTTCACATCACCTATTCAGAATAGCTGTTTTCGAGGAAATGAACAACAAAAGCTGGTGGTGGTGCACAGGAAGAGGAACTCTTCTTCTCTAATTCACTGCTGTCATGAGTAGACACAGGTACAGCCTCGATGTGAGTCAACGTGGAGGAAAAGCAACCAACCAACCAACCAACCAACCGACCGACCAACCGAAGAGCCAAAGGACAAAAGCCTACCATAGGACCAAACTCTGCTACTCTCAAGATTATACCTCAAGAGACGCTAAGTCAGCATATCATAGAGATATTTACACATCCATCTTTATTGCTGTGCTATTTACAATAGACAGAAAATAAGTCGAACTTAGATGCCCCCACCAGGAGATGAAAAGATAAAGACTATGTGATCATGTACATGATGGAATCTTATGGTGTAAAGGAAAATGAAATCAGGACATTTGCAGGAAAAATGGAGGGACACATGAACTATTCAAACATATGAAAGATTCTTGTGTATGTGTAACCTGGGGCTGTGTAGTGTGTGTGTTGACGGGGGTGGGGGGAGGTCATGAAGACTACAAAGGGGATAACAAAATAGGAGAAAGAGGAAATGAGAAAGGTCATGAAATAGATATAATAAGAAAACAAAAGATGGGTCAGTAAGATGACTCAGAGGTACTTGCTGCCAAGCCAGACAACCTGAGTTCAAATCCTGGGGTCCAAATGGTGGCTGGAGTTTTGTGTCTCCTGAAGCTCTTCCTCTGGTCTCCATGTGCATATCATTGCATGTGAGGGTGCACATAACACCCACAAAATAAAAACATTTAATGTAATGAAATCACTTGTAAAAGAAAGAAGGGAACTCTCTGGGGATAGGAAGGGAGCACGTCGTGTGTGTTGAGGGCGCTGGGGAAGGAAATGAATGGAAGCGAAGCATCAGGACACGTGTACAAAATGCCACGATGAAACCCATTACTCTGTATGTTAATCCAAATAGATTTTAAAGGGCTGGAGTGAAGAGCTCTCTTCTGGCCAGCTAGACGACTCAGTCGATAGAGGTGCTTCCCACACAAGCCTGAGGACCTGCGTTCAATCCCTGAGACCCACATCCAAGTGGAAGGAGAGACGTGAACCCGTGAAGCTGTCTTCACGGATTTGGACATTCACACACATGCTGTGGCATGCACATGCCTACACACACATCACACCATACACATTAATAAACACAAAATATGTTTTTAAAAACTTTAAATAAAAACAAAAAATGTCATGGGGGGAGCATTACAGCAATTGCAAACCCACCCAGGCACTAGCCTTGAGCAAACATCCTGTGACTTTTGTTCTCTGGGACACAAAGCCAATATCAATGTTAGTTAGCCCAGAACTCTGAAAGGATGAATGTCTGTTGAAAATCCTACAAAAACCAATGATGAACAGCAAACAAACTAAGCTATAGTGACAGTGCACATATATGTTCTATCTCATATTCTGGGCCCAGGGTTTGCATCCAGTCATTGGGGAGCTTGGATTGAACCGTTTACCATGTGCCACACACCTGCCATACATTACTTTGATTTAATCCCCCAGCCTCCCTTGCCGGATCTAACAGGTTATCCTACCCTACAGATGAGGAAGTGAAGACCCAGGCTCATATTTCTCTGTGCCATTCACTAAGAAATAAAAACCACGATCAGTGTATGAATGAGATTGTGAGCACCCCCAAGTGCACACTTACCCAGAAGTAGATTTAAAAGGGGCATGAGGGAGCGGAAGGGTGAGAGAGTGGGGTAAAGCCAGGATGCCTGGAAAAGGCCTATGGAAGCCCACTTCTTTGTTAGCTTATTTAAAACATATAATTTTAAAAGGGAGTGTGAACAAAGGTACCCTTTATGGATACACACAGCTTCTCCAAGAAGAGATAGGTTAGTAATTGAAAAATCTCTGTGAGACGTCAGACACTTTCTGAGAAGCTATTGGCAGGGAGACACCAGAGGACTCAAACTAACACAGGTTAGAGTCATTGTTCTTGTTTTCAGCATAACTAGATAGTCAGGACCTATCAATCCTACTGATGGAGACACCACACATTTTGCTTACAAGACAGAGACATTTGTTCTGAATTGACTAGGAACCTCTCCTTGTTGGCTGACTTTCATGGTGGTAGATGCTATTCACCTTGTTGGAGAGAAAGACATCAATGGTCTTATTTAGTGCTGGATCCAATACTGACCCACCAGGCAAGATCTGTCCACTGGTGTTATAATGGCACAGCAGTGAAGCGAGTGACAAATGGCTTTCTGGTGGGGTTTGAGGTTTACACCACAGGAGAGAATTCATACCTGCTACTATAAGTCTAGTTAAAACTCCATGGCTGGGGAGGTCTTGGTCCTAGAGGAGAACCTGCTGTTGTGCTAAATGGTCATGTTGTCAAACCACCTCTTAAACATGTCTGTGCCAACAACAGGGCCCCCCTCAACTTTGGTCAGAGAAGTGTCTTTTTGCAGCATACAGCAGTTAGTGCAGAGGCTTGTAACTGGTAAAGATGTTGCTAATAAGTGACTCTGAGTACTCAGCCCAACCATCCCTAGTCCCCAAGGCTCAGGGAGAACACTTGAAGTAGAGGTGGAAGTGTAAGAGCTAGATTATAGAGAGGAGCGCTTTGAAATGCTGTCTTCTGGACATGGCATAGCTGCTATATTCTTGAACTCACAGCAGTTGTGGTCACCTGCCCAAGATCAAGCCAGTCAATACCCCAGTCTGGATAAATAAGGGTTTGTGAGGCCCCACCCCAACCTGAGGGGCAACTGGCTGTTGATAGCTGCTAGGAGAGAGAGAGAGAGGGAGAGAGAGAGAGAGAGAGACAGAGACAGAGACAGAGACAGAGAGACAGAGATGTTTTCTTGGGGGTTTTGGCCACTGGTGAGATACCAGTGCTCTAGTGAATTGCCCCATACCCATGTGCATATGGGCTGCAGTAATTGGACTTAGAATAAATGCAAACACATTAACAACAAAAACATCAGCTGGGCGGTGGTGGCGCATGCCTTTAATCCCAGCATTTGGGAGGCAGAGGCAAGTGGATCTAAATTCAAGGACAGCCAGGGCTCAAAAAACAAAAAAGGGAACAAACAAAAATCAACCCAAAAACATAAAAAGAGTAACCAAGACCTTTGTTAACCTCATCCTAATGTGACAGTAAGAGTGGGGCACATAAGAGATTAAGGCCAGCCTACACAACATAACAAAATCCTTATCTAAAAAAAGCAAGAAAGGAAGGAAGGGAGAAGTCAAGCCCTGGAGATGTAGCTTAGCAGTAGAGTATTTGCCTGGCATGTGTAAGGAGGCCCACAAGTTTCATTCCCAGCACTGGAAAAGGAAGGAAGGGAAGAAAGAGAAGGAGAGAGGGAGGAAGAGAATGAGGGAGGGAGGGAGAAACAAGGGAAGAAGGAAAGAAAACAGGCTGGGTCTGAGATAGAAGGAGAGGAAGGCAGTATTATATAGCCAGGAAGATAGGATTCAAATGGTTCAAAAATTCCATTTTTTTGCCTTCAGAAAAAGGAACCTCCAAGTTTCTCTCTGTTGGATCGAAGCCCCAGGAATCTGTTTATTATTTCTAGGGCTTCCCTTGTTCCTCATCTTCACTATTCACAGAATGTGTCTGCAGCACCAGCACCATGCTGCTCACCTGTCCCACTGTGGGGACATTTTTCTGCTGCTGGCAGATCTGCTCTAGGCAGGTAGAACATTTCGAGATTTCCCACCTCTGAAATACAGCTGCATGCTGAGGGGCACCAGCTGAGTGTCTGTGCAGGGAGATCTGCAGATTTGGAAGGCTTGGTTGTCTCTGGTCATCTCTGGTCCCTACTGCCTGCCAGGTGGAAACAGGGTTGGGGCTAGACCAAACCATCAGTAAGTCCCCTGTCTACACTCTGATTCTGCCATCCACATCACATACACAGTGTTGCTGAGGACCTACCCTGCTTTAAATGCGACACCCCGGGAGTAGGTAACAAATGTAAAACCTAGCCGATGAAAGCCTTTCTGGGTCCCCACGCTGCCATCCTCCCCTCGGCACTCCCTCTCCTCATTGCCAAGAGCACCCAGTGGTATAAACACATACTGCACTAATTCAGCTCACTCTTCAGCTAAGGGGGACTGGAGCACAGAATTTTAGCACTCGCCAACAGCATTCCTTTGTGGGATCAATTTACTATCTGCCTCCCACAGACCTGAACTAGGGACACTCTTTGTTGTACAATGGCCATCCCCTGGGGGTAATTTCATATTGAAACCACATTTTCTTTATAATAAATAGGCTTTATTAGTACTTTTCAATGGTGGTAAAACTAATGATTTCAACTTAACATCTAATCATTAGAAAGGGTAATTAGCTGGAGTCATTAAAAACTCAGCAGCTACAGATTTTTAAAAACTCATACAGGGCTTTGGAAAACATTAGCTTTCCCTTTTAAAGGTGTGTGTGTATGTGTGTGTGTGTGTACCACATTTGCATGTGGGAGTCAGTTGACAACCTTTGGAAATATGTTTTCTCCTTTCCTTTATAGGTCCTTGGGATCAAACTCTGGGAGTCAATCGACTTGATTCAGGTGGTCAAGCTTGGTGCCTTTACCCTCTGAGCCATCTTGCCTGCCCTAATTTCCCTTTAAACTCTCTCTCATACAAAATAACCTAAGCAAATGAGATAGTCCTTGGAATAAGAGAAGTTCTATAAAGAGCAGTGGAGGTGATAAATCTTTAATGCTCTGACTTATCTAACTCCCTTTTCTCAGCCTGAAGCTGGGGCTGGAATCCAAAGAAGACATAAAAATGTAAGAGAATAAAATCCATGACTTCATCTATAGTTCTCCATCTTCAGAAAGACATGTGGAAATGCAGAAGAGGAAGGTTTTTACATCAAGGAGTTAGGCTAGGAAAGAACACTCTTGGAAGAGGTTATTGTCAGCACATATTCTGGGCTGGAGAGATGGCTCAGCGGTTGAGAGCACTGGCTGCTCTTCCGAAGGATATGGGTTCGATTCCCAGAACCCAGATGGCAGCTCCCAACCTTCTGTAACTCCAGTTCCAGAACATTTGAAGCCTTCCTCCTGTCTCTGCAGCTACCAGAGATGCCAGTAGTAGACAGACATGCAGAGAAAGCATCCATACAAATGAAGACAAATCTTTTTAAAAGCAAATTCTGATGAGCCAGTGGAGCAGTGGGTAACAGATCTGACCACAGATCAGGAAAAAAAAATTCTACAGGGCGACCAGATAACAACGCTGATTAACAAAATAACCCAGACCTGATCTTTGCCCTATGCAATGCTTAAGGAACCGCTTCCATCTATGCCCCCTAATCCATAGCTTCTGGAACAATCTATGATTAGAAAGGTTAAATATAGAAATGAGTAGTACCTGTCACGCATCATGCTTCCTAACCTGTAGAACCTTCAAATAACTCAAATAGCAGGACTGGTGCCAGACAAGACCATTTATTGGAAACCGACTCTGGAGAGCATCCTGGGCACTCTGGAGGAGGAAAGCATGAGGTGTGGGGCCCTGGCTTTGGATGATTACATGCTAAGCCATGGATACTTGGCTGGAGATATGACCCTGTAGTAGAACGCTCATCTTTTTTGCCTAGCCTGGGTCAAGCCCTGGGTTCCGTCCTCCTCGATGAAGATAAACAAAACAAGAGAAAGGGAGACCCGGGCAGCACAGTCTCTCCATAGATCAGAAGGCAGTCAGAGGGATGCCTGAGCTGACAATGGAGGGAAAGACACACAATGGAGAAAGGACACGGCTCCCACTGGCAAGATAGCTGGGGTAGGGTGGGGTAGCATGGGATGGAAGAACAGGAGATGAAGGAACAGAGGCTGGGCCTGGGATTTCTCTTTGCCTCCTGGAAAATCTAAAAGGACAGGAGAGGGTTTGCACAGTGGCTGGTTTGTTCTTGAGGATACCACCTAAATAAACCAGTGTTCTTTAGAGGGTACTGGGAGCCCAGGCAGGGATGGAGACAAGCTGGGATTTCTCACAGCAGGGTTAGAGCCAGGGAGCAGAAGCATGGAGTGAGGGAGTCAGCGTGGGTTTCCCTCCAACAGTGCGGAAGGAGGACCTGAGGTCTGGACACAGATTTGTCTGTACGACCCAGGGGGGAAACCTCTCTGCTTCACTTGCTTAAGGAAATCAGAGATGTAAATGGATTCCCACAGCTTTTGCCCACCCAACATCCATCCCCCCTTTCCCTGAAAACTCAGCTCTTCGCTGCTCGGAGGAGCTCCAGGTCTGAGCCTGTGACTGTAAGGAGACTCCCAGTAACTTGCTTAGCCAGGGTCATAGGACTTCAGCCCACGACCAGAGTTTTGTATGTGTGTGCTGGTACCAACCCCAGGGCTTCGTGCATGGTTTTCAAGGTGAACACCCTCACACTGAATTACATCTCCAGACCTAGACCAGATGGGAAAGAACACTCCACTTCTCATTAGACGACTGATTTAATGGAATTTAGCCCCGGGGTAGGGTGGTCATCTTTCCCTCTTCCTGGGGAACAGTCAACCCCAGGAAGAAATCAGCACAGAAGAAAGCTGAAAGTTAGAGGAGAAGACCACCGAGCTGTCACTTGAGCGCCTCAGGAAGTTAACTACAGACACAGATAGGTTCTTGATTCAGGGCACTTGTGTAACTTTAGGGTTTTTTAAACCGAATTTTTAATGATGGTTTTTAAATGTTTTGTTGTTGTTGTTTTGTTTTTTGGATTTTTTTTTTTCGAGACAGGGTTTCTCTGTATAGCCCTGGCTGTCCTGGAACTCACTTTGTAGACCAGGCTGTCCTCGAACTCAGAAATCCTCCTGCTTCTGCCTCCCAGAGTGGTTTTTAAATGGTTTAACCTCTCTTGTAGCCCACCACCCAGGAGAGGTAATGGAAAAGAAAGGGTTCGGGGCAAGTGGGCCTGTTTAGAAAGGTGCTTTGGGGCAACAGTTGCATCTGTCTGGAAATTGGCAGTTTCGTTACAGGTTAGCAGGCAGCGGCAGCTGGATCCACTCGCAAATACTCCACGGATACAGCAGCAGTCCAGTTTGGTAGAGTCGGGATAGCAACAGCAGAGCAGAGACAGCCAGGCCTCAGCTCGAGTCAGCAGGAGGGATCAACAGGAACGATGCCAGGAGAAGTTCTCAGCAGTGCCTCTCTCAGGGAAGCAAAGATCAGCGAAGAAGTGAGACCCACAAGCGCTGCCCAGCCGGCTGTCCCAGCAAGCCAAGCTCTGTCCTATTTATACCTTCCACACATCCCGGGTCCTCCATGTGCCTCAACACAGGTCTTGCCGCAGCACGTGCATCCAATCATTCCGAGGCTGCGGGGTCTCAACAGATGGAACTCAACTAAGCAATGTAAGGCGGACCAATACGTGAGCGTCCTTAGCAAAGAATCCTCCATCACGTGTCCTTTCATGTGTTTGCTTTAGCAGGACATCCCCTCTCTTGTGTCAGCTTCAGTGACATGAAGACAAATCTTCACGAGTCTGCCTTAGTCTTTCGCTTGTGTCCACCTCAGGAAAGCACTCCTTCACGTGCTTGCCTCGGCAAAACACCGCCAACGATGCATGGACTCAGATGGCAATGCAGGCTGCTCCAAAGAACTCTTTGCTGACTCTCCAAAGAACCCTTAAGTTTCTACCTCACACTGGCTTGTTCATTCCAGCTCTTTTCAGCTGGCTTTTCTAGAATTTGTGAACAAGAGTTCTGTCTGAAGAGAGTCCATAGGAACCAGCCATATAGAGTTCACCCCCAAAATTTAAATCTTGGCTCCTTACATCTACAGACTGGAGCTAATACTAGTCCTGTTCACCCCACACGGCTGCCAAAGAATCAAGGGATCGTAGGACAGACAGATAAGCCCTCTGAAATAATCCAAATAACCCGAACTCTCGACAATTCCAAATGGAAATATTTCAAGCCGTGAAACCAAGTTGATTTGAAATTTTCTTTGCTGCTTTTCCTGAAATGAAGAGAAGCACTAACCAGAGGACTGGGGTGAAGGCTCAGTGGGTAAGAATTCTTGCTGTAAAGCCGCCTGGCCTTCGAGGCACCCAGCACCACGGTGATGAACAAATACACTATGGAGACATGGGAAAGATAGAAAACGGAGCAGTACCTGCAGCGTGGAAAGAGGTGGCACTGGAGATGAGATGTGACGCGACAGCAGTGAGGACCAGGCCGATGTGAACGGCCTGCCTTGCCACCGGAGTCCATGGTGACACCCTGGTCACGCGGCTGCCGGGGGCCATATTGGAGTAAGTCCTCCTGCGCTGCCACCTAAGGCCATGGTGATGCCAGTGTTCGAGAGCCAGGTCTTGGTGGGGGAGGGGGAAGTGGGCTGTTCGAGGTCTGTGCTGTGCTGTCTCCAGAAACCGTGTGGAATCCCATGATCCGTCATCCCACTGACTGCATAGTTGAGAAAGAGGGGCACGAAAGGCTTCTGTGAGAACCCCTACCGCTACCCCAGGCCCCAACCCCACCCCAAAAGTAGCAGCCTACACAGGAAACCGTTAAAGAGAACTCTCCATTTGTTCATCATTGTGGCGCCCCATGCCCATGCCTGGAAGGCTGGGTGGCCTTAAAGCAACAATTCTTATCCACTGAGCCCTCACCCCGGTCCTCTGGCTAGTGCTTCTCTTCATCTCAGGAAAAGTGTAATAAGGATGCTGAATTCAGTTAGCTCTCCACAACTGATGGCCTCTGGCTGGGGTGCTAGAAAGGAACCATTCAGTTCTATTTAAGGGGCGGGCCTCTGAGAGTTTGGTGGTGCTCTAATTAGCATATAGATAACACAAATGGACTTGCTTTGTTTTTGTCTGTTTTGATTTATATTTATTTTTTGAGGGGGAGGGAGGTCACAAAGACAGGGAGCAGACCTGAAAGGACTGGGAAACAAGTCTGATCAGGATGCATGATGTGAACTTCTTCTCAATGCACCAATAAAAATATTATGCTGAAAGATATGTTTAAATTTAAAAATCATTTTTGGATTATAAAAAAATGTGTGGCAAAAATAAAGTGTTGTACAAACATAAGGACCTAAGTTCAAATCCTCAGACTCCACATAAAAAGCCAGATATGGGGCTGGAGAGATGGCTCAGCGGTTAAGAGCACTGACTGCTCTTCCCAAGGTCCTGAGTTCAAATCCCAGCAACCACATGGTGGCTCACAGCCATCCATAATGAGATCTGATGCCCTCTTCTGGTGTGTCTGAAGGCAACTACAGTGTACTTACATATAAATAAATAAATAAATAAATAAATAAATAAATAAATAAATAAATAAAATCTTTAAAAAAAAAAAAGCCAGATATGGTCATACCCACCTGTCACCCCAGGGACGTGGCTGACAGCCTAGTTTCAGACTCAGTGAGAGATCTTTCCTGTCTCAGAGGAGTAAGGTGTGGAGAGATAGAGCATTAACACCGTCTTCTACATGGGGGATGTGTAGATGTGTACCCTGGCACATACGTGCAGACAGCATACATACATAGGAAAAGAGAGAGGGAGAGAGAGGGGCGGGGAGAGCAGGCTCTGTGAAGAGCAGAGCAAGTTCAGTTTAGATTCCTAAAGGTTTTGTAAACATAGGAAAGCAACACATTCCTGGGCACTGACAGGTCTTAGATTGACTTTTTCAGTGCTCGAGTCATAAATTCTTCAGACATTGAGTCTTAGGCAATAGAACATCAGTGTCCTATGATACAGAGAAAAGCAGGCCATAGCTGCTGCTTCTACTGATGTTGCAACAGAGGGACCTGCCAACCTCCTGCTTTCAGTGAAGGAAGAGCAGGAGAGGACACGCCTGGCCCTCTGCAGCCTTGAATACTCTGCCACCCTTCAGCTGACACTCAATACAAAGGTATCAGTCAGAACAGGTGGCTCTGGGGAGGAGTGCAAATCCCAGACCTTATTTCTGTGGACGATGAGGTGAGGCCTCAGGCGAATGGTGACTGCTTTAGTTAAGTAGCCAAGGTGGTGTACCGGACTAACCTCGGAGCGGAGCTGCTGCTGTCTTCAGTTCTGCTGGGCAGCTTCCATAAGACCCTCACAGCTGACCCTGTTGACTGTTTACCTTCCCGCACAGAAGAAGCAGGTGGGAAAGGTCACAGAACTCTCACTTGAGGATCTAGCCACCCCTTCCAACCAGCCCTGGGGAGTTCTACCCTAATTGCATGTGATCTTAGGGGAGGAGCTTAGAGGTTTCAGTGGGGGAAGGGCAGGGCTGGGGAAGCTAGCATCCTTACTGAGTTCAGACCTTCCAGTGTGGTTGCTTCAATGTCACCTCCTGCCGGTGACCCCTCACCCTAAACGCAGAGAGCAGCCAGCATCCCTCTTCAACTGAAGGGGGCACCTATCCCTGGCAGGTGGAGCTGCTGAGCCCTAGCTGGAAGGTTGCTCTAATCCTGCCTTCTCCCACACTAATTCCCTTTAAATAATCTCCCAGGCCGGCTTTAGCCTACTTCCAAGGCTAGAAGGCACAGGAGGTAAGCCAGTGGCTTAATGACCTCTGGGAGACAGAGACCCACATCACTTCACAGGCACAAACTGGATGGCAGGCTGGGAGCTGAGAGTCAGCGAGGCTGTCACTGTCCCAGGCTACACAGCTCCAGGGACTTGAATTCTGGCATTCCATTGTGAAGCTCCACTAGGGAAAAGACTAAGTCCTCTGGGTGGTGAATTATTAATGAGCTCCTGCCTCTCTCAGAGCCCTTCTGCCTTTCTGGGGGTGTGATTTTGCTGCGGTGGCTTTGCTGCAGCCCCTGAGGGGAATGTCAGGGTGTCTTCCTTGAAATGACACACAGGCCAGGCCGCTCATCTCCGTCACCAAAGGATTGTTTGGGAACTGTGGGGGCTTCTGCATGACTCCTGCATACATACGCATGCTAGTGCAGGCCAGTGTGTGGGTAGGTGGCTTCTTCAGGTTTCCACTCGGCTCCCAGGTCCCTCCTCCCCAGTTAGCTCAGTTCATCCAAGGCTTGGGGCTCTGTGTTCATTCTACAGACTCCAGGCTAACACCTGCTGTGTACCAAGCGCTGCTCCAAGAGTCTCACAAAACGTTAGGCCTCCTAATAACTCTGAGAAGTTTCTAGTTTAGTACCAGTTCCTTGGTTTCTAGATGGGGAAACTGAGGCTTAGGGAAATGAGGTTATTCACCGAGGTCACACAGCATAAAGGAATGATGTAAAGCCATATTATCAGGTTCACAGCCCTCATATTCCAAAGTACCCCCACCGTACAGTCACTGTTGAGTGCATGCAGCCCTTATGCCCTTTAGAAGGGACTAAGATAGAAATGACATGACCCTCCCTCCCATACACACATACTCTCCCCCTCCTCACCTCCCATACACACATACTCCAAATGGCACCTGGAATAACAACATCTGAAGTGCTGAGCAGAAAAAGGTGAGATACTCAAAGCCAAGTAGAATCAGATTCCAGAGCTGGAGACAGGGCATTATTAATTAATATGCAATTGACATTAATCATATGTTTGTTAGCATTATTGTTTGCTGCTGTGCCTATTGTCCGGAGACAGACAATAAAATGTAGGTTCTATGAGCATAGGAGTGTTGAGTCAGGCCTGGTGGCCTGAGCTGTGAGCTCCGCTGTGACTGAAGCACTGAATTCGGTGGATCCCAAATTCAAGGTTCGATTTTACTAGAATAGTGACTTCAAGGCCAACCTAGGTAGCTTAGTGAGCCTTTGCCTGACAATAAAAAGTAGAAAGAGGTCTGAGAATGTAGCTCACTGCCAAGCGCGCCCTCCCTGTACTGAACTCCCAGGTTCAAGTCTCAGGACAGAAACAAGGGAGCTCTGTGCAGTGTCAGCATCTGCAGCCCTTACTGTAACATCTGGTATTCCGTAGGTGCTCGATACAGATTTGTTTGAAGTCATACGTTAAAGGTGAGTATGCATTCTTCGTGAATTCTCTCATCCAGAGGCCTTTTGTCTCTCCTTACTTTGCATGGAGACTTTGTGCCCCGCTTGCCCTTGTGGCTTGTTTGCCTTGGTGGCTCGCTTGCTTTAGTGACTCGCTTGCCACAGTGGCTTGCTTCCCTTGGTGACTCATTTGACCAACACAGCCCAGCAGAAGAGATGCTCTGGGCCCCCTGGGTCTGTTATAAGAAGTGTTCAGGCTTCTGCCTGGAGTTCTTGGAATGCTCACTTCTGTGTGGCTCCCTTTTGGATTCTGTTCTTCCTCCTCAAAGCATCCCAAGGCAGAAGAGGCTGTGTACAGACACTGTCAGCAGCTAAAACCAAGTCCCAGTTGACTGTCGCAGCCAGCCGCTAACCACAGCAGGGCCAGTGTAGATACCCAATTTAGATGAGAATTCAGACCACCATAGCTGCAAATATTTGCTTACAATCACATGAGAGACCTCATGTCAGAACCACCTGGGTGGCCTAGTCACTCCAAAGAGCCATGGGAGACGGAGGAGAGTTTTATGTATGCAGTAGAGAGAGGAAGTAGCCACATGCCTGTGATAACGTGGCTTGCATGTTTTGTGTTCATTCATGTGAAATCATGTATGTGTGAGCACATATAAAATGAACGCAGAGGATGGCCACCAAATAGTTAATGGTGATTAATCTCAAGATGGAGACATCCAGGGCACCTTTGGCTGTCTTCGAGTTTTAAAGATTCATTCAGGCTGCTTACAAGGTGTCTAAGTTATTTATAATATAATTTAATATAATCATCAAGGTTGTTAAAGGTGAGAAGGAAGAAAAATAATCAACTCAGAGTTTTTCTATGAGGCAGTGGCCAGCCTTGAAGTAGGTGGCCATGGCTACTCCCCTGTGCGTCCCCCTTGTGCCAAGGTCATGCTACTCTCTGAATCAGTGGTTCTCAACCTGTGTACAGACACCGTCGCAACCTCTTTGGGTCACATATCAGGTCTCCTGCATATCAGGCATCTACATTACAATTTGTAACAGTAGCAAACTTGTAGTTATGGAGTAGTAATGAAATAATTTTATGGTTGGGGGTAACCACACTATGAGGAGTTATACTAAAGGGTCACAGCATTAGGAAGATTAAGAACCACTACTCTGGACCATTTTGATCTTAATATACGTACTGCTCAAGCAAGTACACGTCTATTCCTTTTGGGTAGTAAAATTAAGAGGACTTAAATTTCCCTTCCCTAACCTTTTCTTTAGATCCTGGGTCAGATGAAGTTGAGGGACTTCACAAACTACAATGCTGCTAAATCAGTCAGAATTTTATTTGAAACAGAAACCATCTCTGGTTGATTTAAGCATAAAAGAAATGCATTAAAAGGTCAGTGGACATCTATTTATGACAAGAACTCTCAGCAAATTAGGACAAGCAGAGATCTCTTCACCCTAATAAAGAGTGTCTGTGAAAATCTGTAGCTACCATTATACTTAATGTGAGAGACTAGATGCTTCCCCCCAAATTGGAAAAGGCAAAGATGTCTGCGTCTCACCATCCTGGTCAACATGTAGTCAGTATAAACAGTTGAGAGAAAGAGAGAAGAGGCAGAAATAAAATGTATCTTACATAAAGAAGAAATCTAGCATCGTGTTTACATGAGAAAGCGTGAAGAAATTCTAGCACTTGAGTTTAGGAGAGTGCACGATAACAGTTCAACATACTAAAATGTATATACTTCATTGCATTCCTACACGCTAGCAACGAACAATGGAACACTGAAAGAGATGGTGCCTTTATCAGCAGTACCAAAACCATAAGGTCCTTGGAGATGAGCAGTGCGCAAGGTATAGGAGCTGAAAACTGCAAAATATTGATGAGAGAAATCCCAGGAGTCTTAAATGAGATACTGTGCTCTTAGGTCAAAAAATCAGGATTTACCAACATGTCAATACCTCCTCAGCCCCCACTCCTACCCCCACTTCCTAATCTCCAGAATTCAATGCAAATTCTAATCAGAATACTAGCAGGTTTCTATTGAGAATTGGAGAGAGGATTTTAATATTTATATAAGAGAACAAAATGCCTAAATTGGCCCAAATGGTATTGATAAAAAGCAAAACTATTAGATTTATATGACCTGATTTCAAGGTTTATTGTAGATAGAAGTGTAGTGATCAGCACAGCAAGATGCGGTCAATAGGACAGACCACGGAGGTCAATACGACAGAGAACGGCCTGGAAAAATGCACAAGTGATTCGTGATCCTGATGCTGAGTTGGTTCTACAGAGGAAAGTTGGGCGAAGGAACTATTGGATCTTTCCATGCAAAACACAAGGAACTTCGTGCCACATGCAAAAGCTGTCTTGACCTATTAAATGCAAGAAACTAAGATCATGAAAGCAGGAGAAAATATTTATTAGGGCTAGATAAATATTTCTAGGTATACGAGAAACAGGAGTCACCAAAAAAAAAAAAAAAAAAAAAAAGATAAAATGAAATTGCCCACAATTTATAGAGTTTCTACATTGAAAGATATTCCTTAACAGAAGGGCAAGCCACAGACTGGAAGAACTCATTTTCAAAACAGAACTGAAACAGAAATGTGCCACAGAGGTTCTTGTGACTGAACGTGTGGTCCCCAGCCAGCGGCACTGGTTGGGAAGGTCATGAAAACTTTAGGAGGTGGGAAGTACGTCACTGGGGGCGGGGTTTGAGGTTTTATAGCCATGACCCACTTGCTGTTCCCTCACTGTGTTCTGGGTGCATATGCAACATGACCAGCCAGTTTCCCACTCTACCCTCTGAGCCTTCTTTTCCTGTTGCCACACCTCTCTCACCATGATAGACTCTATCTCTTGGAACCAGTAATCCGAACTACATCTGGACCACAGATTCCCCTCCCTCCCATGCCTTCCAGTCTCCCTACCTCCTCCCCTCTCTCCCAGACCCACCCCTCTTCCATTTCCGTTCAGAAAAGAGCAGGCCTCTCAGGGATATCAGCTGAATACAGTAGCGGTAGCGTAACAAGTTACAATAAGACCAGGCACAAAGCCTCACATCACGGCTGGGCGAGACAACCCAGTAGGAGGAAAAGGGTCCCAAGAGCAGGCGAAGAGCCAGAGATGCTCCCATTCCCACTGTTGAGAATCGCACAAGAACACCAAGCTACACAACCATAAGTATCACATATGCAGAGGACCCAGTGCGGATCCATGCAGGCTCTGTGAGAGCCCATGAACCCTGCTTGGTTGAGTCTGTGGGCCATGTTTTCCTGGTGTGTGAGACCCCTCTGACTCCTATCATCTCTCCTCCCTTTCTTCCGTGGAATTCTCCACACTCTTAGGAGAGGAACCCATATTTTATCACAGCAACAGAAGAGAAATGAATGCAAAAATTTTTTACAAAATCAGCAAAAGGTTTGAAGGGAACCGTGGTAAATAACAGCAACTGCAGTGGACAGTTACAAAACACGCAGTCTGCAGTGACGTGAATACAAGTGAAAGCTATAATAAAACTGGTGCTGAAGGTTGAGGGAGAAAGGTTGCTTAAGAGTCCGGAAGTTCAAGGACAGCCAGGGAACAGAGTAAAATCCTGGCTCAACACACACACACACACACACACACCACATACACACACATGCACCATACATACATCACAAACACACACACACCACACACACACAAACACATACCCCCACACCCTCAAACCCCCACATCACACCCCCACACCATACACACACATCACACACTCAAACACATACTCACCTCCACACACCCCCCAAACCCCCACATCACAGCCCCACACTACACCCACACACACATGTATACCACACACACACACACATACCACACACACAAACCACAATGGGATAATGGGATGCTCAACTTTCTCAATCTGATGCTCTCCAGTGCTGGTGGGGATGTGGAGCAGCTGGGACTCGCAGCTGGTGCTGACAGAAATGAAGTGACCTGGCCATGTTGGAGAACAGCTGGGCATTTTTCTACGTAGATATGTAGTCTTACCTCCCTTGGGTCTAACAAAACAAAGTGCATGCACTGAACCCCTGTGCTCCACATCCGCAGTCATTTTATCAAATCCCTATGCTGGAAAACCTGGGGAGTTTTCTGCATTCCTGTCTGGCACATCTGTAAAAGGAAGCTGGCTTTATTCTCTCAGGTAGGAGATTTACCACGAAAGAAAAGGTTTCCCATTCTAGAGACAGCGAGGAATTGCAAAGTCCACCATACCAGTTTATGTGAAGGGTGCATTCCCAGCTCTTCTCTTTCCAATCAAGGCCAAGAGATTAATTACAGCTTGGCAGGTGTCTATCAATGGCTCACAAGATCTGGAACCAGTTAAAAGCTGTGGACACATTACTGCACACGCTCTAGCCGGCCTTGGCCTGCCCACCTGAGAGCCTACTGAGCCCTGCAGTCCATGAATGTCTTCAAGAATGTACTTTCTGACTGGAGAGATGGCTCAGTGGTTAAGAACGCCAACTGCTCTTCCAGAGCTCCGGAGTTCAATTCCCAGTAACCACATGGTGGCTCACAACCATCTGTAATGGAATCTGATGCCCTCTTCTGGTGTGTCTGAAGACAGCTGCAGTGCACCCATATACATGAAATAAATAATTCTTTAAGAATGTCCTTTCTTGGATTGAGACAGGCTACCTCAAAATAGAGGAAGAGCAGGAGGGATGCCTCTCTACTATCCCCAGTCCCAAAGGCTAGAGTTTTCCATTAGCATCAGTGCCCTGAAGTAATAGGAAGGAAGAGATAGAGGCCGGGAAGGGCACAGAGAGGATGAAGAGAGACCAGTTTGAGGGTTGGAAATCAAACCTTTCCCATTGTGTTCCCAGAGAAGCCTCAGCTTAGAGTATCTCAGTCTCCTCCACTGCTCCAGGCTCTGCATCCATCAACCCCGATGGCTTCCCAGGACTCTCCTTTCCTCGCTCCAAAAGCATCCAGATTTCTCTGCCCAACTGTTACCAACCCAACCCTGCCACCACTACTTCTTCTTCTTCTTCTTCTTCTTCTTCTTCTTCTTCTTCTTCTTCTTCTTCTTCTTCTTCTTCTTCTTCTTCTTCTGGTTTTTTGGATTTGTTTTTTTTGAGACAGGGTTTCCCTGGCTGTCCTGGAACTCACTCTGTAGACCAGGCTGGCCTCGAGCTCCGAAATCCACCTGTCTCTGCCTTCCAGAGTGCTGGGACTACAGGCGTGCGCCACCACTGCCTGGCCTGCCACATCTTCTTCTTCTTCTTTTTTTTTTTTGTTTGTTTTTTGTTTTTGTTTTTGTTTTTTTTTCCGAGACAGGGTTTCTCTGTGTAGTCCTGGCTGTCCTGGAACTCACTCTGTAGACCAGGCTGGCCTCGAACTCAGAAGTCCGCCTGCCTCTACCTCCCAAGTGCTGGGACTACAGGCGTGCGCCACCACTGCCCCGCGCCTGCCACATCTAAGAGCTCAGAGGATCTTGGTCCTCATCTACTTATATCTACCTGTACACCTACACACCAGTAAAATGGCACTCACAGGCTGCTATCTCCAGACAGATCCCAACCCATCCCAATCAGGAGGATGCTTGGGAAAGATAATGTGGAAGACAGAAAAATATGGCAAGGAGTGGGAAGTGGGGTAGAGTTAAACAGATATCGGAATCCAGCTGATACAATCAGAGGTATCCTAATTGAATTATAGAAATCAGAAGGTGGGTTGGAGAGATGGCTCAGCAGTTAAGACCACTGGAAACTCTTCCAGAGGACCAGGGTTCAACTCATATGGCAGTTTGCAACTCTATATAACTCCAGTTCCAGGAGATCCTGTGCCATCTTCTGATCTCCTTGGCCACCAGACACGCAAATGATGCACAGACATACATGCAAGGAAAACACCCACATACACAAAATAAATAAGTAAATAATTTTAAAAACCGGAAGCTAGAGAAGAGCAAAGATAAGAGAAGTGAACCAGTGAACAGCTACAAGAAAAACCAACAGGAAGATGCTAAGGCTGAAATCGTCACTTTTCTATCACTGCAGGCAGACAGCCAGGGCCATCACCTGGTTCGCCGTAAACTTCTGGGACTGCTAACTCCAACTCGTCTAGAAGAAACGAGGACTTCTTATGTACCACCCCAGACCCTCTTCTCTTCAGCCACCGTGAGTCACAAGGTCTTCTTTCCCCAAGTTTCTGATTGCTATTGTTTTGTTCTGGTGCCCTGGGCATTTTCCAGTTGCTGCCTAGGCCTGGCTGCTGGTTGTTGGAATTTGTCTCAAGGCTTGGATTTGCTTTTCTTGGCTCACACCCTTAGTGGTGCTGAAATCTCTTTGGACTTCCAAGATGTTTTTGGATTCTTGGTATAACAGCCAACAACCATTTTCTGCTCTTTCTTCTCCTCTCACAAGGAGATTGAAAAGACCAGGTTCTTCCTTTTTCATTTCCAGACCCCATTTGTAACAGAACTAGGTGATATTTACTCTTATCCAGTTCTATGGGACCACTAAGAGGAAGGACATTTTAGTGTGTCCTGGGTAAGGTTTTCCTCTGTAAGATCAAGAACTGAATAGATAGTAATCTTCTTCTTCATAGATGTTGTTCTGCATACATGTGATGTTGGCATCGTGTCAACCATCTGTGACCACAGGGATGAGCGAGAAACAAACTATTACACTGAAGACTGAACAGACTGAGAAGCCATAGGTTATTAGACGAACACTCCAGTGTTAGGTATTGGATACCTTGTTGCAGGGTATTTGATCACACTGTGAACTCTGAGATTGTACTGGAAAAACCTGTCTCTAGCTGTGATGTGGCTCAGCCCTAGCACACACAACCCTAGCAAGAGCTTTCTGTTTATTCTAAACAAGATTAAATAAAGTCAACCATAGGTCAAAAGGCAGAGCCAGCAACTGGTTGGCAAGGGGTGAACATAGGGCAAAACCACCAAGAGTGGGAGGAAGTCGGAAGAGGGCTAGAGAGATGCGCAAGAAGTAGAAAGGAAGGACTTTCAGTTAGAAGTGTTTTTAGTACAGTGTGGAGAAGAATCGGCTTTTTCCTTCTGGGATGTCAGTGGAGTAGGAAAGTCAGCCGGGTGCTTCCTGCCTCTCTGAGATAGCAACTTTCAGTCCAGCATCAGACTCCTGAGTCTTCATTGGTAAATCAAATGTTTAGATTTTTTAATTAGATATTTTCTTTATTTACATTGCAAATGTTTTCCCCTTTCCTGGTTTCCCCTCCGAAAACCCTCTATCCCATCCCTCCTCCTGCTGTTCACCAACCTACCCACTCCAGCTTCCCTGCCCTGGCATTCCCCTACACTGGGGCATCAAGCCTTCACAGGACCAAAGGCCTCATCTCCCATTGATGTCTGACAAGGCCATCCTCAGCTACATGTGCAGCTGGAGCCATGGGTTCCTCCATGTGTACTCTTTGGTTGATGGTTTAGTTCTGAGAGTTCTGGAGTGTACTGGTTGGTTCATATTGTTCTTCCTATGGAGCTGCAAACCCCTTCAGCTCTGTCATTTCTCTAGCTCCTCCACTGGGGACCCTGTGCTCAGTGCAATGGTTGACTGCGAGCATCCACCTCTGCACTCGTCAGGCACTGGCAGAGCCTCTCAGGAGACAGCTATATCAGGCTCCTGTCAGAATGTACTTGTTGCCATCCACAATAGTGTCTGGGTTTGGTAACTGAATGGCACCTCATAAAATTGCAAAGCTTCTGTAAGGCAAAGGACAAAATGGCAACCAACAGGTTGGGAAAAGATATTCACCAACCCTGCATCCGATAAAGGGCTAATATCCAATATATACAAAGAACTCAAGAAGTTAGACTTCAGAGAACCAAATAACCCTAGTAAAAAATGGGGTTCAAAAGAATTCTCAACTGAGGAATACTGAATGGCTAAGAAGCATCTAAAGAAATGTTCAACATCCTTAGTCATCAGGGAAATGCAAATCAAAACAACCCTGAGATTCTACCTCACACAAGTCAGAATGGCTAAGATCAAAAATTCAGGTGACTGCAGATGCTGGAGAGGATGTGGAGAAAGAGGAACACTTCTCCATTGCTGGTGGGATCGCAAGTACTGGTACAACCACTTTGGAAATCAGTTTGGCGATTCCTCAGAAAATTGGACGTAGGACTACCCGACGACCCAGCTATACCATTTCTGCGCATATACCCAGAAGATGCTTTAACATGTAATAAGGACATATATTCCACTGTGTTCACATAGTCTTCTTTATAACAGCCAGAAGCTGGAAAGAACCAAGATGTCTCTCAACAGAGGAATGGATACAGAACATGTGGTATATTTACACAATGAAGCTATTAAAAACAATAAATTCATAAAATTCTTAGGCAAATGGATGGAACTAGAAACTATTATCCTGAGTGAGGTAATCCAATTACAAAAGAACATACATGATATGCATTCACTGATAAGTGGATATTAGCCCAGAAGCTCAGAATACCCAAGATACAATCCATAGACCACATGAAGCTCAAGAAGAAGGAAAATCAAAGTGTGGATGCTTCCCCCTTCTTAGAAGGGGAAATGAAATACCCATGGGAGGAGATACAGAGACAAAGTGTGGGGCAGAGACTGAAGGAAAGGGATTTTGCCGGGAGGGGGGGTTCGAGACAGGGTTTCTCTGTGTAGCCCTGGCTGTCCTGGAACTCACTCTGTAGACCAGACTGGCCTCGAACTCAGAAATCCACCTGTCTCTGCCTCCCAAGTGCTGGGATTAAAGGTGTGTGCCACCACTGCCCACAGGATTTTGTTTTTTAAAAACAATACCTCCTTATGTGTTGTTGGCTAGGGAGTCCCCGGAGGTGTCTGACACAACACAGTCCATTGTTCTGGGTGGTTCACTGGGTGATTAGACCATATTTTGCAGACACCATGTATTTTGTTTGTGGAGTCAAACTGGAGACAAACTGGAAGCTTCCTCAATCAAGGATTTCAAGCAGCTCTTAGCCCCAAGTTCTGCTGACACCAACCTGCCAGGAGCTGAGCATGCCCAGAAAGGTGCCAACCATCTTCGCCTGCTTGAACTATGACCTTAAAGCGAGTGTGCTCAGGACCCTTGTTGCTCTTTGTTTGTTTTGCTTGACAAGGTTAAATCTGGCCTGAGGTTCAATCCTCCCATCTCCCCAGTGAATACTGGGATTGCAGGTGTATGCCACCATAGCCTGTGAGGACATTTCTTTGGAAATAACTCCCCTGCCTTCCTTATGTACTGCAGCTAATAGATCTTTCTCCGTTCTTTTATCTCTTGGCTGTGCTATTTTTGGCTTTGTGCTCACAGAGAATGCAAGTCCATTATGCTCAGCTGCAAAACTTGTGCTCTTAAAAAAAAATCACGGATGGATTCTGAGTACTTAGGCTACTTTTGACACTCTCCCTGGTGCCAGCAATACAATCCACTGGAGACAGACACGCCAGGCTGCTTGTGCTTCCATTCTTGTGTACTGGGGAGTAGAACCCATTCCCCCTTTCCTGGCCCTCTGGTCTAGCTGTCTCCATTCTTACACTGTAAATTCTGATAGATTAGTGACACTTCCTATAAAGGTAATAAATAGGGTGTTGTGCTGGGAAATAATTGGGGTTTCTGGAATTGAGATGAGGGAGCATTTCAGACAGGACAGCTAATAACCAACATTTGTCAATGGGGCACACTTGCAATGAGACATGACATGAGAAGGAGTTGAATCACAATGTGAAGATGCAAAAAGTGTCTCCGAAGCAGAGACAGCTGCAAGTGCAAATGCCCTGTGACAGGAAACAGCTGGGATGGAAGTGCAGCGAGTACTGGGAAGAACGGAGGAAGCATGGGTGGGAGGGAGGGGCCAGACCCTGCAGGCTGCGCAGAGGGTCTGCATGTGCTTCTGACTGCGAAGTCACTGAAGGTTTTGTCATGTTTTGTAGGACAGAGCTGTGCTGCAAAACCCAGCCTTGAACTGAAGTCTCCTGCCTTAGCCTCCGGATATGGGATGTAGGCTATGCCACCATACGCTCACCATTGAAAGATTCTCAGCAAGATGCAGCATGCTACAATGTACTTTGTAAATGTTAAAACTGTTTTGATGCTGAGTCCCATACATTGTGCTATATCTCCAGCCCCAATGTACATTCCCCCCCCCCCTGCCCCACAGGGTTTCTCTGTGTAGCCCTGGCTGTCCTGAAACTCACTCTGTAGACCAGGCTGGCCTCGAACTCAGAAATCCACCTGCCTCTGCCTCCCAGAGTGCCGGGATGCTAATGTACATTTTTGACAGTTCTTTCTTGACTCTGTATAGAAAGTGGTGCGTACCTCCTTCCCTCCCTCCCTCTCTTCCTTCCTTCCTTTCTCCTTTCCTCCTTCCCTCCCTCCTTCCCTCCCTCCCTCCTTCCTTCTCTTCCTCCCTCCCTCTCTTCCTTCCTTCCTTCCTTCCTTTCTTCCTTTCTTCCTTCCTTCATTCATTCCTCCTTTCCTTTCTCTCTGTCCCCGTCTCTTCTCTGTCTTTATTGCTGTGCATGTTTGTGGGTACACGTGTGTTTATGTGTCCGTGCAGGTGTGCATGGACGTGTGTGAATGTCCACGTGGAAGCCTGACACCTACACTGGGCATCTCCCTCAGTCACACCTTATTTGTTGAGACAGGCTCTCTTGTCGGATCTAGAGCTTGCTGACTCAGCTAGCTAGCTGCCAGCAAGCCTAAGAGCCCCCCCCCCACCCCTCCACCTCCCCCCCCCACCCCTCCACCTCCCCCCCCCACCCCTCCACCTCCCCCCCACCCCTCCACCTCCCCCCCACCCCTCCACCTCCCCCCCCCACCCCTCCACCTTCCCCCCCCCACCCCCCCGTGACGTGACTTATTCCCTCATGCTGGCATTATAGGCGCTTCACGGTGTCTGAAAACAAAAGCAAAAACAAAACAAACAAACAAAAAACTTGGGCACTAGGGATCTAACTCAAAATCTTTATGCTTCTATGACAAGCACTTGACCAACCAGTCCCTCCGTGTGGAAATTAACATTGAGTCTGATGCTGACTGCATTCTCCACTCTGCAGCATGCCACAGGCCTCCCAGGGCCCTGGTTTGTACTGTTCTTCAAGATCCTTCTCCATTGCGACCTCCATATTGGGATTCTCTGCACCCAGGGACTTTGGGCAGCATACTGCACATGCCCTGCTTTGGAGGAGGGCAAGTAATGGGTACTTCCCTCTACCTAGTGTGAAATAACTCTTCCTCCGGTGAAATCTTCTCGCAGTTCCCTCCATCCACATTCCCTATTTTGTCTTAACTGTGACCCCAGAGAACATGATACGCTTCATCAACACATTCTAAAAGTCTGCATTATCATTCCTGTGTCTGTCTCCAGGTAAGGGTAAAGAGGTGTCTCTGTTGGCCAGGAAAACGTCATGAATACTCACTGCCCACCAGCTTCCCAGCTCTGCAGAGCAGCTGCATCCAAGTCCTAGGCCCCAGTGTTTTCAGTCCTCTTGGTAATGGCTGTGCCTTCAAGGTTTCAGCCGCTAAAGTCTCAATCTTGACAGGAGTCTCTTGGCTTTTGCAGAACAGAAGGTGCAACATGTCTGTTGAAGAAGGGTTATTTTCTATACATAGGCTCCTTCCTTCCTTCTTTCCTTCCTTCCTTCCTTTCTTTCTTCCTTCCTTTTCCTGTTGTTCCTTACCCCTCTTGCCTTCCTTCAATTCTCTAATCATTTTCCCTGATAGAGGAAAGTCTCTGTACAGTAGACTTGCTTTGCCACAGTCCAATAAGATAAGCTTTGTAGGTGAGACGTACCAGCCGCATGGCCCGGGGAAGTTAGTGGGAGGTGCTTATGTGAAGGTGGGATGCTGCTGTCTGGTACTGAACAGAAAGTCTGACTCAAAAGCAGGCTGTTTAGACAGCAGGGCAGAAATCAGCTAGCAGTTGTCAGAGGCTCCCGCAGAAGTGCTGAGTGTGTAAACCCATCCTTGCTTACAAATGAGCAACCCAGAGGCTCTGGCTTCAAAGAGCTCAGCCTCAAAGGGCAGCCGGGAGCTGTTAGAAGGGGCTCGCCTATGATCATGTCACACACAAAGGGCATACTCTCTGTCACTCCAGTCATAGAAGACAGCAAATCATGGAGGCCTGGCTCTGCCTAGAGCCAGAAAGACTGGTCATGTATCGTGTTAAAAAAAAAAATAGAGGGCATGGGCAGTGGAAAACTAGAGAGAGAAATGAGAAGACACTGAATGAGGATAAAGATCAGTATAAAGTATTAATTGTATGCCTGTGTGCTTGGCGTGACACAGACATACAATTAATACTTATTGAATGAGTGTATACAAGGATAAATGGACGGTTAACACACCAGCATTCTAAGTACTGATGATTTGTGAATCAGCAGTAGATTAGACTCCTGCCCCATATGAAGCGGCTATTCTAGAGGAGATGACTGAGAGAACATCCGAGGGCTTCCCTGGAGGAGAGAAGTTGCAAGAAGGAAAGGGGTGCACAGCATGGGGCAAATGAATTCCACATCCAGCAACCGAGGCAGGCCTCACACTACAGATCAACAAACAGAAGCAAAACAGAAAGCCAGGTATAGTGGTGTGCACTTATAACTTAGCCCCTGAGAGGATGAGAGGAAGGAAAGAGGAGATAGGGAGGAAGGGAGGGAGGAGGAAGGGAGGGAGGGAAGAAAGGAGGGAGACCCTGCATCCAAAATGGGGGGAGGGGAGAGAGCAACATCTGAGATATCATGTAGCCTCCACATGCACACATGTACTTGTGCATGCAGTCTTCCATGTGCATCCACACACATACACACGTACATCACACACATCGCATACACACAGGAAAAGCCAACCCTTTGTGACAGAGAAGCCACACAAGATAAATCTAGCCCTGAGTGGCTTCAAGCTTCGGGCTGGGCTCTGTACTGTGAGGCTCTCCTGAAATTGCATGAGGTAATTGAGAGGAGCCAGGTGAGAGCATGCTATTTATCAGGCCTGGTGCTTGGCTTCCTTTTGACGTGACTAATTTGTTTATCTTGTTGTTGTGTATTTTGTCTTGGTCCTAGTTAATGCCTCTGGCAAAAATTTGAAGGAAGATTTCTAGTAAGGAAACCTGCCCATCTTGAAGGAAAAAGGGATAGACTCCAAGACAGACCCTTTGTCTTCCCTTTGTTGAAATGAAGCCACCACCATCTAGGAACTGTTCAGGGTTTCTCAGACGGTTGGCTTAGCTACTGTAGGCAGCACAGCATAGTTCCTCACCCCTCACCCCTTAGAGGCAGCAGCCTGCAGCAGTGTTGATTGACATTTGTGACAAGGTAGTTCTAGCGGTGGGGGGGGGGGGAGGGGGGCAGCCTTCTGCCCCACGAGCCTGCCAGCTGTCCTTGTCAGTTCTTCAAGATTCCAGGCCCAAGTGAGAAGGCCTCTGAGGTCCTTACCCACATCTGACACCCAAATCTGGCAGATTTTGTTGGGGTCCCGCATATAGCTCCTCTGTGCCAGAGAGAAGAGAGAGAGAGAGAGAGAGAGAGAGAGAGAGAGAGAGAGAGAGAGAGAGAGAGGAGGAAGAGAGGGAGGGAGAGAGGAAGAGAGGGAGAGAAGGAGAGGAGAGGGGAGAGGGAAAAGGGAGAGGAAGAGGGAGAGGGAAAGGGGGGAGGGGAGACAACTTTGTGGCAAAACTATCTGTTCTGCACACGAGGACTTTTGCATTATGCTAGGAATGTTGGGAATGTGTTCTACCCATGCCGGAGGCCAGCCAGGAGTGCCAAAGAATGGATGATCCTGGAGTGGCTGTCAGGATGCTCAGTAGAGTCAGTGGATAAATGTGCCCAGCTTCCTTGATCCTCAGCTGCTTTCTGGGGTTTTCAAGGAGGACCCAGTCTAGTTGCCCATAATAATTGTTTCACAATACCTCATTCACCAACTTCCTTTCCCTGCCTCACTCCCTTAAAGGTGTTTTGGGGGTATCTCGAAAATAGACTACTATCTGAAATTCTTTTTCTCAGGGTCTATTTCTTCATCAACCCAAACTAAGATACAGTTGTCTCTATGAGTTGGTGTAGGCGTGTGTCTGGAGATTCTTGTTAAGTCAAATGATAGTGAGTGAGACTCTAAGCCAAGAGAGCAACTATGGAGGTCCACAGAACCAAGGAACAGAAGTCACAAGGCAGCCAAGAAACATCCCTTTCTCTGTGCACCATCAACTGCTTCCTTCTGTTAGTAACTCTATACAGGCTATTTACAACCTGTGAGACATCCTTCTATCTGGTAGATCTGTGGAGCAGCCAGATCTAGTGAACAAATATTCCAAGATGCCTAGTTAAATTCAGGACACACACGCACACTAAAAATAGTTGTTAATTTCAATTCCAAATGTATTGGTTTCTAACTTTATCCAGTAAATCTGTGGCCAGTAAGTCATAGGAAACAGACCAATGGAGGTGTCTATCCAGCTTCACACAGTTGCTCAGTGGAGGGCTGGACTGGAAAGTCTCAATGCAGAACCTCCTCCTCGGTAGAGCCTTGATGGGTTCTTTGCCATCCAACAGTGAGGTGGGCACAGAGAAGTCATATTAATGTGTGGGAAAGATAGGCTGAGTATTGAGCTGGCCAGCGGAGAGGATCATGGGAATTCTTGGCAACAGTGCTATTAGTCGTTGAGTATATCTCTTCCCAGACTTTGCAAAGGAGTAGCCTGGTGCTTATGTCTTGAGATGAAGCTGGGGGGAGCAGGGGGAAAGGTATTTGATTCTTGCCTGAGAAATAACACAAGTGAGGTGCCTTTGTTAGAGGAGCTGGCGGGGACCAGAGCTTGTCCTGGCCAAGGGCACATAAGTGTGCTTGTGGAACAGTCGTGGTGAGCCACCATCTGCCCAAGTTTTCCTAGGATAGTTCTAGTGAAGGCTTATCTGATTTAGCTTATACATGTCTACAGAAGAAGAGGCCTTGAGATAGGGTCTCGCTGTGTCTCCCAGACTGGGTTTGAATTTATGTGGGATCCAGACTACATTTGAATGCATAACAATCTTTGTGCCTCCGCTTCTTTAGTTCTGGAGTTTCAAATGTGTGCCTCCACTCCAAGCATGAATCAACATTCATTGTATTATACAGTATTATCTCTGATAAGACAGATTGGATGGGTTTAGCAGATGATCCTTGGGCACTTCTAACTTTCATGGTCTCACCCAGTTGTGTGTAACATGTATCTTAGTCCATTTCTGTTGTCATAACAGAGTACTTGAGACCAGGTAATTTATAAAGAGGAGTTTATTTGAATCGTGCTTTTGGAAGCTGTGAAGTCTAAGACCACGGTGCCAGCATCTACTTGGCATCTGTACAGGCCCCTCTTTCTATACCATAATCACACAGTGACACAATGAATATGTCAGTCTGGGTCCCTCTTCCTATAAAGTCACTAATGCTATCATGGGAGCCCCATCCTCACGACCTTGGCTGATATTAATTACCTCTCAAAGATCCTGCATTCAAATACCATTAATATATGAATTTGGGGATTAAATTTTTAGTCCATAAACTTTGGAGATACATATTCAAACCAAAGCTATATGAAACACTATTTTTTCTTTTCTTTTCTTTACTTTTCTTTTCTCTCTTTCTTTTTTTTTTCTTGGTTTTTCAAGACAGGGTTTCTCTGTGTAGCCATGGCTGTACTGGAACTCACTCTGTAGACCAGGCTGGTCTCAAACTCAGAAATCTGCCTGCCTCTGCCTCCCAAGCGATGGGATTAAAGCTATGCACCACCACTGCCCAACTAAGCATTTTAATTAAAAAATTTATTCTATGTATATGCATGTTTTGCTTATATGTATGTTCATATACTATGTGCATGCCTGGTACCCATGGAGGGCTGAAGAGGGAGTCAGATCCCCCTGAGACTGGAGTTACAAATGATTGTGAGCTACCATGTTGGTGCTAGGAACCAACCGTGGTCCTCGAGAAGAGCAGGGAGTGCTCTTGACAGCTGAGACATCTCTCCAGCCCGAGGGAACACCTTAATCAGTGGTCAAATTGCAATGATTGCTACCAGTAGCCTTCATTACCTATTCTACAAATTAGCCAGCACCTCCTTTTAAAGAATAGTGTGCAGATGGCTCAAAGACAGAATGCTTTATAGCACATGTGACCAAGAAAAGCTAACTGCTGAAAGTTTTGCCTTTCAGCAAAAACAGTATATAAAAAAAGTATTTGATTTGATGCATTAGGCCCTGTGGGCACTTGTGTGGCACTGGCCTGTACCCGTAGCCTTTGCTGTGATCCATGAGATCCTAAAGGCACCAGGCTGACCATGAATATTATCAGTAGGAAACACGGGAAGCCATGGACTAGGGGTTCTATTAATGAGTTGGGAAGAAAGGCTGAGCCCTAAGCAGAGAGAGAAGCCTGGGCGTCCTTGGCCACGGTGTCCTCTTGGCCACGGTGTCCGCAGCCACTGAGAGCGCCTCTCTTCCTAGCCTCTGCTCTGCTCAGTGGTGCTTCCATGTCATTCAGAAAGACCACCTGTGAGCATCCAAAGGGCACTAAGTACCTTTCTGTTTCTCAAGAAAGCAGGTGATGACCATATATTTGACACAATATACAGGTGTCTGTAAACATCCAAGGAGGCTGGACCCACAGGCCACGTGGAAACTGGAAGACATAAGTCTGATAGTTGAATTGTCAATTTGTTCTGAAAGATCGAGGTTAGTAGCTTTTGAACATGATGCCCCAAGAGAATGGTTTAGCAGCGGCAGCTACAACAAAGGGAATTTATGCAGCTCTCTGTAAGCCAGGGCACTTGATTCACCTGAAATGACTGGTGTTTAAAAATCAGTCCTACCCATTTGGGGAAAAATGAACTGAGCAGACACATCTTCAAAGAAGCACGTGAGAAAATGCTGACCATCACTGGTTGGTAAGGAAGCATCAATCATAACTGAAGGGATCAAACATGTCACTCTTCAGACGGTGCCTGCCATCAAAGACCAGACCATTAGCAATAGGTGCAGAGCTGAGGACCCAGTGCTTGGGAGGGGCAGCAGGAGGACCAGGGGTGGGCTACATGAGACCCTGTCTCAAAAAGACAAATAAAACAACATTTAAAAAAAAAAGAAGGGAGGAAACAGCATGCTAGTTCCTCAGAATCATTATCTTCTTTTTTTTTTTAATATTTATTTATTTATTATATGTAAGTACACTGTAGCTGTCTTCAGACGCCAGAAGAGGGAGTCAGATCTCTTTACGGATGGTTGTGAGCCACCATGTGGATGCTGGGATTTGAACTCATGACCTTTGGAAGAGCAGTCAGTGCTCTTACCCGCTGAGTCATCTCTTCAGCCCCCTCAGAATCTTCTTAGAAAATTAAACATGGACCAAAGAAAGAGCAAATGCCCCAAAGAGTTGAGTCAAGGACTGAAATAGATGTTGTTTACTTGTGTGGATAGCAGCATTGTTCACAAAGGACAAAGAGAGGAAGCAGCCCACATGCCAAGAATGGATAAATAATCTTTATAGGCAATGGAGTATTACTCATTCTTTTTTTTTTATTCGATATGATTTATTTACATTTTAAATGATTTCCCTTTTCTAGCCCCCCCCCCACTCCCCGAAAGTCCCGGAAGCCCCCTTCTCTTCCCCTGTCCTCCCACCCACCCCTTCCCACTTCCCCGTTCTGGTTTTGCCGAATACTGTTTCACTGAGTCTTTCCAGAACCAGGGGCCACTCCTCCTTTCTTCTTGTACCTCATTTGATGTGTGGATTATGTTTTGGGTATTCCAGTTTTCTAGGTTAATATCCACTTATTAGTGAGTGCATACCAAGATTCACCTTTTGAGTCTGGGTTACCTCACTTAGTATGATATTCTCTAGCTCCATCCATTTGCCTAAGAATTTCATGAATTCATTGTTTCTAATGGCTGAATAGTACTCCATTGTGTAGATATACCACATTTTTTTGCATCCACTCTTCTGTTGAGGGATACCTGGGTTCTTTCCAGCATCTGGCAATTATAAATAGGGCTGCTATGAACATAGTAGAACATGTATCCTTATTACATGGTGGGGAGTCTTCTGGGTGTATGCCCAGGAGTGGTATAGCAGGATCTTCTGGAAGTGAGGTGCCCAGTTTTCAGAGGAACCGCCAGACTGCTTTCCAGAGTGGTTGTACCAATTTGCAACCCCACCAGCAGTGGAGGAGTGTTCCTCTTTCTCCACACCCTCTCCAACACCTGCTGTCTCCTGAATTTTTAATCTTAGCCATTCTGACTGGTGTAAGATGAAATCTTAGGGTTGTTTTGATTTGCATTTCCCTAATGACTAATGAAGTTGAGCATTTTTTAAGATGCTTCTCTGCCATCCGAAGTTCTTCAGGTGAGAATTCCTTGTTTAACTCTGTACCCCATTTTTAATAGGGTTGTTTGGTTTTCTGGAGTCTAACTTCTTGAGTTCTTTATATATATTGGATATTAGTCCTCTATCTGATGTAGGATTGGTGAAGATCTTTTCCCAATTTGTTGGTTGCCGATTTGTCCTCTTGATGGTGTCCTTTGCCTTACAGAAACTTTGTAATTTTATGAGGTCCCATTTGTCAATTCTTGCTCTTAGAGCATACGCTATTGGTGTTCTGTTCAGAAACTTTCTCCCTGTACCGATGTCCTCAAGGGTCTTCCCCAGTTTCTTTTCTATTAGCTTCAGAGTGTCTGGCTTTATGTGGAGGTCCTTGATCCATTTGGATTTGAGCTTAGTACAAGGAGACAAGGATGGATCAATTCGCATTCTTCTGCATGCTGACCTCCAGTTGAACCAGCACCATTTGTTGAAAAGGCTATCTTTTTTCCATTGGATGTTTTCAGCCTCTTTGTCGAGGATCAAGTCGCCATAGGTGTGTGGGTTCATTTCTGGATCTTCAATCCTGTTCCATTGATCCTCCTGCCTGTCACTGTACCAATACCATGCAGTTTTTAACACTATTGCTCTGTAGTATTGCTTGAGGTCAGGGATACTGATTCCCCCAGATTTTCTTTTGTTGCTGAGAATAGTTTTAGCTATCCTGGGTTTTTTTGTTGTTCCAGATGAATTTGATAATTGCTCTTTCTAACTCTGTGAAGAATTGAGTTGGGATTTTGATGGGTATTGCATTGAATCTGTATAGTGCTTTAGGCAAAATGGCCATTTTAACTATATTGATTCTACCGATCCATGAGCATGGGAGGTTTTCCCATTTTTTGAGGTCTTCTTCCATTTCCTTCTTCAGAGTCTTGAAGTTCTTGTCATACAGATCTTTCACATGTTTGGTAAGTCACCCCAAGATACTTTATACTGTTTGTGGCTATTGTGAAGGGGGTCATTTCCCTAATTTCTTTCTCAGCCTGCTTATCCTTTGAGTATAGGAAGGCCACTGATTTGCTTGAGTTGATTTTATAACCTGCCACTTTGCTGAAGTTGTTTATCAGCTGTAGGAGCTCTCTAGTGGAGTTCTTTGGGTCACTTAGGTAGACGATCATGTCGTCTGCAAATAATGATAGTTTGACTTCTTCCTTTCCAATTTGTATCCCTTTGACCTCCTTATGTTGTCGAATTGCCCGAGCTAGTACCTCAAGTACAATATTGAAAAGATAAGGAGAAAGGGGGCAGCCTTGTCTGGTCCCTGATTTCAGTGGGATTGCTTCAAGTTTCTCTCCATTTAGTTTGATGCTGGCTACCGGTTTGCTGTATATTGCTTTTACTATGTTTAGGTATGGGCCTTGAATTCCTGTTCTCTCCAAGACTTTAAGCATGAAGGGATGCTGAATTTTGTCAAATGCTTTTTCAGCATCTAATGAAATGACCATGTGGTTTTGTTCTTTGAGTTTGTTTATGTAGTGGATTGTACTGATGGATTTCCGTATATTGAACCAACCCTGCATTCCCGGGATAAAGCCTACTTGATCATGGTGGATGATCGTTTTGATGTGTTCTTGGATTCGGTTGGCAAGAATTTTATTGAGTATTTTTGCATCGATGTTCATAAGGGAAATTGGTCTGAAGTTCTCTTTCTTTGTTGGATCTTTGTGTGGTTTTGGTATCAGTGTAATTGTGGCTTCATAGAAGGAATTGGGTAGTGTTCCTTCTGTTTCTATTTTGTGGAATAGTTTGAAGAGTATTGGTGTTAACTCTTCTTTGAAGGTCTGGTAGAATTCTGCACTGAAGCCATCTGGTCCTGTGCTTTTTTTGGTTGGAAGACTTTCTATGACTCCTTCTATTTCTTTAGGCATTATGGGACTGTTTAGATGGTCTAGTTGGTCCTGATTTAATTTTGGTATTTGGTATCTGTCAAGGAAATTGTCCATTTCCTCCAGATTCTCCAGTTGTGTTGAGTACAGGCTCTTGTAGTAGGATCTGATGATTTTTTGGATTTTCTCAGTTTCCGTTGTTATATCTCCCTTTTCATTTCTAAGTTTGTTAATTTGGATACTTTCTCTGTGCCCTTTGGTCAGTCTGGCTAAGGGTTTATCTATCTTGTTGATTTTCTCAAAGAACCAGCTCCTGGTTTTGTTGATTTTTTGTATGGTTCTCTTTGTTTCTACTTGATTGATTTCAGCCCTGAGTTTGATGATTTCCTGCCTTCTACTCCTCCTGGGCGAAATAGCTTCTTTTTGTTCTAGGGCTTTCAGGTGTGTCATTAAGCTGGTAATGTATGCTCTCTCCATTTTCTTTTTGGAGGCACTCAGGGCTATGAGTTTTCCTCTTAGCACTGCTTTCATTGTGTCCCATAGATTTGGGTATGTTGTGTTTTCATTTTCATTGTGTTCTAAAAAGTCTTTAATTTCTTTCTTTATTTCTTCCTTGACCAAGGTATCATTGAGTAGAGTATTATTCAGTTTCCACGTGTATGTGGGTTTTCTGTTGTTTCTGTTGGTATTGAAGACCACTTTTACTCCATAGTGATCAGATAGGAGGCATGGGATTAGTTCTATCTTCTTATATTTGTTGAGGTCTGTCTTGTGACCAATTATATGGTCGATTTTGGAGAAGGTACCATGAGGTGCTGAGAAAAAGGTATATTCTTTTGTTTTAGGATAGAATGTTCTATATATATCTGTTAAATCTAATTGGTCCAAAGCTTCAATTAGTTTCATTGTGTCCCTGTTTAGTTTCTGTTTTCCTGATCGGTCCATTGAGGAAAGTGCAGTGTTGAAGTCACCCACAATTATTGTGTTAGGTGCAATGTGTGCTTTTAGTTTTAATAAAGTTTCTTTTACGAAAGAGGGTGCCCTTGCATTTGGGGCATAGATGTTCAGGATTGACAGTTCTTCTTTTTGTATTTTTCCTTTGACCAGCAAGAAGTGTCCCTCAGGGTCTCTTTTGATGACTTTGGGTTGAAAGTCAATTTTATCTGATATTAAAATGGCTACTCCAGCTTGTTTCCTGAGACCATTTGCTTGTAAAATTGTCTTCCAGCCTTTTACTCTAAGGTAGTGTTTGTCTTTGACCCTGAGGTGTGTTTCCTGTAAGCAGCAAAATGTAGGGTCCTGTTTACGTATCCATTCAGTTAGTCTGTGTCTTTTTATTGGGGCATTAAGTCCATTGATGTTAAGAGATATTAAGGAATAGTGATTGTTACTTCCTATCATTTTTGACGTTATTTTTTAAATTTGAATGCTTAACTTCTTTTGGGTTTGATGAAAGGTTACTATCTTGCTTTTTCCAGGGTGAAGTTTCCCTCTTTGTATTCGTGTTGTCCTCCTATTATCCTTTTTAGGGCTGGGTTTGTGGATAGATATTGGGTAAACTTGGTTTTGTCATGAAATATCTTAGTTTCTCCATCGATGGTGATTGAGAGTTTTGCTGGATATAGTAGTTTTGGTTGGCATTTGTGTTCTCTTAGAGTCTGCATGAGATCTGCCCAGGACCTTCTAGCCTTCATAGTCTCAGGTGAAAAGTCTGCTGTGATTCTGATAGGTCTTCCTTTATATGTTACTTGGCCTTTTTCTCTTACTGCCTTTAGTATTCTTTCTTTGTTTAGAACATTTGGTGTTTTGATTATTATGTGACGGGAAGTATTTCTGTTCTGGTCCAGTCTGTTTGGAGTTCTGTAGGCTTCTTGTATATTCATGGGCATCTCTCTCTTTAGGTTAGGGAAGTTTTCTTCCATAATTTTATTGAAGATATTTGCTGGCCCTTTGTGTTGTAAATCTTCACTCTCATCTATGCCTATAATCCTTAGGTTTGGTCTTCTCATTGTGTCCTGGATTTCCTGGATATTTTGGGTTACAAGCTTTTTGCATTTTGCATTTTCTTTAACTGTTGAGTCCATGGTTTCTATGGAATCTTCAGCATCTGAGATTCTTTCTTCTATCTCTTGTATTCTGTTGTTGATATTTGCATCTCTGTCCCCTGATTTCTTCCCAAGGCTTTCTATCTCCAAAGTTGTCTCCCTTTGAGTTTTCTTAGTTGTTTCTACTTCTGATTTTAGATCCTGGATGGTTTTGCTTAGCTCCTTCACTTGCTTGTTTGTTCTTTCCTGTAATTCTTTAAGAGATTTTTGTGTTTCCTCTTACATGACCTCAGCCTGTTGACCAAAGTTCTCCTGTATTTCTTTAAGAGATTTTTGTGTTTCGTCTTTCATGACCTCAGCCTGTTGACCAAAGTTCTCCTGTATTTCTTTAAGTGTTTTTTGCATTTCCTCCTTGTTGGCTTTTGTATTCTCCTGGATTTCTTTCAATGATTTTTGTGTTTCCCTTGCAAGGGCTTCTAACTTTTGATCCATTTTCTCCTGAATTTCTTTAAGTATGTCCTTCATGTGTTCCTGTACCAGCATCATGACCAGTGATTTTAAATCCAAATCTTGTTTTACTGGTGTGATGGGGTATCCAGGACATGTTGGTAGAGGAGAATTGGGTTCAGATGTTGCCATATTGCCTTGATTTCTGTTAGTGACGTTCCTGCGTTTGCCTTTTGCCATCTAGTTCTCACTGGTGTTAGTTTGTCTTGTCAGTGCTGGACTCACCAGTGCAAGCTGCCCCTTCCCAGTTGGCCTCTGGTGCACAGCTTACCTCCTGCACTGCTTGTAGACAGGGTGCTGCTGCCCAGGCTGTTCAGATCCCAAAGCAGGCACCGGAAGGCTCCCGCTGGGGCCCGCTGGATTCACTGGAGCACACTGACTTCTCCCAGCTGGCCGCCTGGAAGCCCAGCTAGCCTCTTGCAGGACTTGGAGATGTGGTGCTGCCGCCCAGGCTGATCTGGATCCGGAAGCGGAGAGAGTAGAGCTGAGGGCTTCTGCCTGAGGCCTTGCCCCAGATTGTGTCTGTGGACCAGATGGAGCCCGTGTGTACCCCCAGGGAGTGCTGACGGTGTATGCTGCTGTGACCTCCCCTGTGTTCCGCTCACTCCGCTGGGCAGCCGATCTGCCAACCGGGCTGGTGCACACAAGGTTAGCCTGGCCGCCCAGTCCCTGAGTCCAGGCAAAAGCCTGGGAGGCCAAGGTCCAAGCAAAGTTCCCCTAGGGCTATGACTATTAATTGGGTCCACCAGGTGACTAGGATGGTGGGTGTGCGCGCCCGCGCTCCCTGAAAGTGCCGGGAGAGTCTGCTGTGCTAACAACCTCCTGGGCGGGTTGACTCACAGATGGCCCACCAAGCCACCCAGTTCTTGGGGTCAGTCCTGTGCCTTTTGGGGCCTAGACCCCCGCTTTGTAACAGGCTATGCCTGTTACAGGTCTGCTCGCCAGAGCTCTCTGTCGTCCTGCAGGCAAAATGGCGGCGCGCGGGCAGGCCTGGGCAAAAAACCTCCTGGCTGGGTTGGCACCCCGATGCCCCCCCCCCCACCAGCCCAGGGCCTGGGTGCAGGCCAACGCCCGTCGGGCTCAGACCACCGCAGTGTTGGCCTCGGATTATGTTTGTGTACCTCAGTCTGTCCGATCCCTGGAGTCTGAAACCAAGATGGATGCACCTCTCCTGACTGGTGGGAGGCCGTATTACTCATTCTTAAAAAGGGAGAAATTCCAATACACAGTACAGACTAATGAACCCTGGAAGCATTAAGCCAACTGTAAAGTAGCAACTCTGATATGATCCACTTGCATGAAGCATGCAGAATAATGGACTCCACAAAGAAAGCCCAACAGTAGTTACCAGAAGCTGGCAGGAGGGGGGAATATAAAGAATTACTATTTCCGTTAGGGATAGCATTTTGATGACTTTTCTATTGCTAAGATAAAATGCCCTGACAAAGGCTACTTAAGGGAGAAAAGATATATTTTGTTTTATAGTTCCAGGGAGATACAGCCCATCCCAGTAGAGAGGGCACAGTGACAAGAACAAGAGGCTGGCTGGTCACATTACATCCACACCCAGGAAGCTGAGCTATCAAGCCTCAAGGCCTGTAGCCAATGACCCACTTCCTCTAGTAAGGCTTCACTTCTAAGGATCCACAACCGTCCCAAACAGAGTCACTAGCTGGAGACCAAGTGTTCAAAGTCTTAAACAGGCTTTGAGCCTAGGGAGACACTTTACATTTAAACCACTGCAGACAGGGCCAGCAAGGTGACTCATCAGGTAAAGGCACTTGCCAGCACACCTGCCACCTGAAGTTTAATTCCTGGGACCCACATGGTGGAAGGTAAAATCCAACTCCACAAGATGTCCTCTGACCTTTAATATGTGCACGTGTGCACATGTAATTAAATATAATTAACAGCTGACCCAATGAATGAAAAGTAAAGAACTTGTTTTTAAGAGCTCTGGAGAGAACGGTGAGGTAGATCAGCTATGTGAGTTTATTGAACTTAGGACCCTGCAAAGCATGATGCACACTGTACATTTTACAGTGTTGCAGATGGAACTCATGGCCTTGAGCATGGCTGGCAAGCACGGAACCACTGAGATATATGCCCATCCCTAGCAAGGTATTGTGTGTTGATTAAAAATAATAAAAACAGGCAGACCTTGGGTGCAAACTCCTCAGCCAATCCCACAACACCCAGAGGAAGCTCCACTCCCAGTGCTCTAACACACCTAGGATCCTAGGATCCCAGGATCCCAGGATCTTGGACACATCAGAATCTCAGGGTCCCAGAGGCAGCTTGACTTCCAGGAGTTTGGACACACTCAGGATTTTAGGATTACAGGATCCCAGAATCACAGAGACAGCTTGACGCTGAGGAGTTCTGATACAACTAGGATCGCAGGAAGGACAGGCTCCAGTCAGATACAGCGAGGGCAGCTAATACTAGAGATAGCCAGATGGTGGGAGGCAAGCATAAGAACATAAGCAACAGAAACCAAGATTACTTGGCATCATCAGAAACCAATTCTTCTACCACAGCAAGTCCTGGATACACCATCACATCAGAAAAGCAAGATTCAGATCTAAGATCACTTCTCAGGATGATGATAGAGTACTTTAAGAAGAACATAAATAACTCCCTTAAAGACATACAGGAGAACACAGGTAAACAGCTAGAATCCTTTAGAGAGGAAACACAAAAATCCCTTAAAGAATTACAAACAAACAAACAAACCCACAAACAGGCAAAGGAAATGAACAAAACTATTCAGGATCTAAAAATGGAAATAGAAACAATAAAGAAATCATGAAGGGAGACAACCCTGGAGATAGAAAACCCAGGAAAGAGATCAGGAGTCATAGATGTAAGCATCACCAACAGATTACAAGAAATAGAAGAGAGAATCTCAGGTGCAGAAGATACCATAGAAAACATTAACTCTACAGTCAAAGAAACTGCAAAAAGCAAAAAGCTCCTAACCTAAAGCATCCAGGAAATCCAGGACACAATGAGAAGACCAAACCTAAGGATAACAGGTATAGAAGAGAGTGAAGACTCTCTACTTAAAGGGCCAGTAAATATTGTCAACAAAATTATAGAAGAAAACTTCCCTAACCTAAAGAAAGAGATGGCCATGAACATATAAGAAGCCTATAGAACTCCAAACAGACAGGACCAGAACAGAAACTCCTCCTGACACATAATAATCAAAACACCAAATACACTAAACAAAGAAAGAATATTAAAAGCAGTAAGGGAAAAAGGTCAAATAACATGTAAAAGCAGGCCTATCAGAATTACACCTGACTTCTCACCAGAGACTCTGAAACCTAGAAGATCCTAGACAGATGCCATACAGACCCTAAGAGAACACAAATGCACCAGGCTGCTATACTCAGCAAAACTCTCAATTACCATAGACAGAGAAAACAAGATATTCTGCAACAAAACCAAGTTTATTACAATATCTTTCCACAAATCCAGCCCCACAAAGGATAATAGATGGAAAACACCAACACAAGGAGGGAAACACCTTCTACACCCTAGAAAAAGCAAGAAAGTAATCTTTCAACAAACCCACACAAACATAATTCTACTTCTAACAGCAAAAATAACAGGAAGTAATCACTTTTCCTTAATATCTCTTAATATGAAAATTAATATTACCAATATATCCTAATCTATTGAAATTTTAAAAATATGAGGAATTAGAAATGTGTTGGCTGTTACCCAGTGGTGTCTCTAATTTGGTAATTGGAGAAATTTGTCCAATATTGCACAATCCATATACACTTTCTGCTTGTTTGTGCATGACAGTGTCTTGCTGTGTACCACATATTGGTCCTGAAATCATGCTTCTCCTATCTCAGTCTCGCTATAAGTAGGATTGTTTATTTGATGTTTTTACACTATACTATGGTTTTCACAACAGCTTACATATTTCAAAATTATTTATACAGCCACAGGAAATGTAGACAAATAATTTGGGAGGTGGCTTGTAAGAGAATAACAAAGAGTGAGACTGACTGCTTTGCTTGATAGTTATAATTTTTGTATCAATTTTGAAGATGACCTTATATGTTATTCTTTTTCTGAGATGAATGTTTTTCAAAATCATCACAGCTGGTGAACCAGTATCTTATCCTCACCTGATGTCTGTGCCATCCTCCAAGCAGAACCATTATTTATTGAAACAGTTCATGAATGACTTCATGGATGCACCATCTTAATACACACATCATTTCTTAAATGAATGTAACATGTTCCCTGTGGGCTGAGAATGATGACGATCACTCAAGTCAAATAGTTTTGACCATAGCAGGAAATCTGTATGCAAATAATTGTGCCTACAATTCATTCCTTGGTGCAGCAGAACTGTCAACTCTTAGCTTAGCTACTATGGAGGTAAATCCTTTGGTGATGTGAGTGACATTAAAGTACAGCCTTATCACAATGAACTGCAATGTGTAAAAATTGTTATTTTGGATTTGTACCACAGTAAGAGCCAAGATTTTAAGCTCTATTAAAAACAAAACAAACAAACAAACAAAAAGACTTTATCTTTTTATGTTAATTTAATAACAGGACAATCATTTTTATGATTGGTATAAAATATATATTGTGTTGACTATAATAGAAAATATAAAAAATGATAAAAACAAATTAATAAATGAATGAGAAATTTTTCTAGTATGGATGTATTTTACAATGAATAAAAACTCTCTTACTCATTTTTTTTTAAATCCAGGCTTTCCTGCACATGTGCACGTGTGCAATGAGAAGCGATAGCTGCTGATGTGTAGGCCTCACTGCCACAGCAACCTCACAGACAGACACGAGGCCACGCCAAGAGCAAAGAGCAGCCGCTGCTGCGTCAAGCGAAGGATCAGTTAACTCTGACCGGGGTTTGCTTTTTCTCAACTGATTCACGGATTCGAAATCAGGCTTTAGAACCTCAGCCTGCCAAAAATGAGACTTCCAAAACAAATGTAAACATGACCACAGATTTAGTTAAAACGCCTGGCATTCAAGATGAAATTGGCTTTGTGGTCTCAAATAATCCATTTTGGCTCGAGGTAGTTTCATAATAAAACAAATGATGGTTTTGCTAAATTTAACTATCAAGCAGCAATGACCCTGGAATTGGTTGTGATGAACTCTGAATTTCTAATTCATTCACAACAGCTGTGATAATCTAACCAACTGAAATTAAAACTGCAGTTGTTAAATGAGACAAATATTTTTATACATACCCAGAGTAACTGTGATAAAGCTGAAATCATATTTAACAACCACAACAAAATCTCTGGCACAGAGCGTGTTTGCTTGCTTTGCTAAAAGCCATTAATCAGTTTAGAAATGCCTAAGCTTTTGCAGAAACCTAAAACTGGGTAGGTTCCAGGGACCTCTGTGAACACCCTAACTTGAGGACGGAGACTCAAATCCCTTGTATAAAATGGCAGAATTGCATGTGACCCTCGCACACCCTCTGGGGTGCTTTTCTTTGCCTCGCAATGCACTTCTAACACTTAAGCATGGGTGTCCAACTCAGAGTCTGTGGACCTCCTGTGTCCCAAGATAATTGGGAATGCAGCCCAACACAAATCACAAACATACTTGGAATGCCACAAAATTTGCTGGGTGGGGTGGTACATGTCTTTAATCCTAGTACTTGGTAGGCTGAAGCAGGTGGGTTTCTATGAGTTCAAAGCCAGCCTGGTCTATACCATGAGATCCAGGTCGCCCAAGGCTGCATAGTAAGACTCTTTCTCAAAAAACCACCACCACCACCAACAACAACAACCAAATCACTGATATATATTTTTTGCCATTGTGTGTGTGTGTGTGTGTGTGTGTGTGTGAGAGAGAGAGAGAGAGAGAGAGAGAGAGAGAGAACGACAGAGAGAAACACACAAAGATAATCAGCTGCATAATTCTCAAGCATGGAATTTGCAGGTGACGATACACGCCATGATCATTCAAACATATATGCTCTCATATCCCAAGGGCTCTTGTTTCGGCACTCCTAGACTTAATGTATGGCTTACGGCAATTTTACATCCTTTGTGGCACAGAGAAGCCTAAAGGATGTATACCCCTGATGAAGTAAGATAAATGCTGTGTCAATAGCTGTTCTAATACACCAGTTAGGAAATAAAGAAAAAACCAACAAAAGCATATGTTTGGTAAAGACATAGCTCTCTGAAATGTTTTTGATTAACAGTTGGTGGGGGGGTCTTCAGAGGTCAAACCTATGCATATGGTGGGCCACCTATGCATATAGCAGTCTACCTGTACATATGGTAGACTGCCTATGCAGAGAGGGGGTTATGCATACGGTGGCCTATCTGTGCGCATAGCAGGCTACCTGTGCCTTGTGAATCAGCCCAAGTCTAACAATCATACCAGACTTTTGATTTTCTCCCAGAAGAGTCTCTCTATATTTTGATCAAAATAATCACTTGGAAATAGTTCATCAAAATACTCAGTGCATGGAACACTAGCGAAGCTTTAAAAGGCTGTTGATAAGTTTGCAATGATCGACGTCAAAGTGTACAGGCCATGCAGTCACCTCATAGGACAGAGTGCTTGTCTGCCTGGTGCAAGGCCTTGGGTTCAAGTCTCAGCATTGGGAAGAAGAGACAAAGAAACAATGCCCACACATCCTGGAGTGCAGAGGTGAATCCCAAGGATGAGAAGGGACTCGACACAGGCAAAGGGGAGTCCATCCACAGTGCTGCCCACACTCTGCTCTAGACAGTCTTAACTTGGAGGAAGAAGAGTTGGGTAGTTGTATAAATTTATATATTTTCAGGGGAATTAAGAAGGCTAACACTCTAAGAGCGGCAAGATATTCAAAAGAATAATGGAATCTTTTAATTGATGATTTAAAAAAACATGTAACTTTATCAAAGAGAAGTACTCTAAAAGCAGATAAAAAGATAGTGTCTGTGAAAATATTTGGCTTGAAATAGTTATGCTCTGGAGTATGAAACAGGATGAAAAGGAAGAGATCATTGTCCTTGAAACTCATCAGACATCTTGGTACCTGTAAATTGTATTTTCAAAACTAGCTGTGGTTGTACACGTCTGTAATTCTAGCACTCAAGAGGCTGAAGCAGAATTGCAAAAGGTAGTAGGCTAGCCCGAGCTGTTCCGTAAGAGTCTGTCTCAGAAGGACACTTTCTCCACTGAACATGTCATGAACCATAGAGAAGTATATTTAAAGGTGTTGACAATTCCAAATTTATTTTCAATACAATGAAAATTTGAAGACAATTTCAGTCTAGTTTATGAAAACCCCAAAATACTGAAGCCAAAATACAACCCTTTTTTGGAAGTACAATTGTGAGAGAGTATTGAAATTATGTATATATACATATATTATATATATTTAAATACACGATTACTGATTACTTGCTGTTCTTGCAAAGGATATACATGTACATACATACATGTATTCATGTGATAATAATGAAAATGAGCTCTTAAATTTGAAAGAGAGCAAGACAAGGTATAGGGGAGAGACTGTAGGAAGAAAATAGGAGGAAATGATGTAATTATATTATAACTTCAAAAACTAAAAGGGCACAAACCAAAACCAAAACCAAAAACTAAGGTGGAGAGCGGTTGAAGAAGATACCCATGCTGATCTCAGGCCTCTGCCCACTCTTGCACTTGAGCACACATGTGCACATATCCACACAAACATATGCGCAAAGCTTCTGATCAAGTTTTAGTCTGAGCACTCCCCATCATTTTTAAACACTAAGCAAGTGAGCCCCACTTTCCTGAACCAAAAACCTAGAAGCTTCTCCCAGCTCAGAAACGCAAACAAGATTCACCCGAAAGTCTAAGGACACCAATTCGTTGAGAATTGTTTCCTGGAGCTGGAGGGATGGCTAAGCAGTGAAGATTCTGCTGTTTTTGCAAAGGATCAGGGTTTGGCTCCCATCACCACACCAGGGTGGCTTGCAGCCCCTGTAACTCCAGCTCCACCGGCACCTGCACATATGTGTACATAATGCCCTGACACACATTAAGGAGGATCTTCCTCCAAGGATCACAAAAGTCCTACCCAGGCTGCTTAGATGCTAGCAGAGTTTCAGGGTCCCCTAGGCTGGGTGACAGGCCAGCCAAACCCAGGATTCTAATATGTATTTGTTTCTCAATTGGATCTGGCCAGTGCCAGAGGGCAGAAGCAGAGGATCCCCTTGCCATCTGGTGAAAGGAAGGAGGAAATCTCTTTTGCTCTGTCAGCACCAGGATGTGCTGAATTTCATGGCTGGGTGACTCATTAGACTTGATCTAGGGCCCCATTTTAATTTTTTCTCCTGTTGTGGTAAAATGCATATAACCTAAACTTATAATTTTATCTATGTTTAAGTAAATAAATCAAGTATATGTGAGCAGTGTTTGTGTAAACATGGTGTGCATATCTGCTTGAGTCCATTCTTTTGGGTTTTTTTTTTTTTTCAGTTTTTCAAGACAGGGTTTCTCTGTGTAGCCCTGGCTGTCCTGGAACTCACTCTGTAGACCAGGTTGGCCTCGAACTCAAAAACCTGCCTGCCTCTGCCTCCCAAGTGCTGGGATTGAAGGTGTGTGCCACCACTGCCTGGCTTGAGTCCATTCTTTTGAGCATGCACACAAAAGTGAGATTTCTGAATCATGTGTAATTCTGAATTTAATTTTTGGGGCCTGCTAAACCATTCCAAATTTTATATTTCCACCAGCAATGTGGAAAGGTTCCAGTTTCTTACTGCCTCCTCCCATCCCAGTGGTTTTGTTCTGTAATAATGACGATCTCATGGGTATAAAATGGCATCTCACTGTAGTTTTGATTTCCATTTCCCTTTTCATGTGCGTGTTGGCTATCTGAGTATTTCCTCTGAAGAAACATCTATTGAAGTCTTTTGCGCATTTTCAGTTATTGTTGGAATTATACCTCTTTTATATAGGAGAAAAACATCGTTAAAAGGCTACATGGGGAAAAAGTCAGGTGTGGTGGTACACATCTTTAATCTTAGCACTCTGGAGGCAGAGACAGCAGAACTCCATGAGTTCAAGGAGAGCTGCATCAACTTAATGAGTTCTAGACCAGTGAGGTCTATAGAGTGGGACCTTGTTTCATAGGGGGAGGTGCTGTGCAGGAGTTGGGGGGTATCTCAGTGATAGAGTACTTGCCTAGCTTGTGTAGGATCTTAGTTTCATCTCCAGAACTACAAAAAGTGTAAACACACACACACACCGTATATTTTGGGCCTGGTGGTTCCTATCTGTAGTTCTATATCTCTCCAGAGGCTAAGACTATACCATTACAAAGCCAAGGCCTGACTTGGCTACAGAGTGAGTTCAAAGTCATCCTGGGAAGATTTAATAAGACATTGTCTCAAAATAAACAGTTAAAAGGAGGCTGGGAATATAAGCCAGTAGAAGAGCACCAGTCTTGTAAACACTGGCCTCCACCAACACAGACACACACACACAGACACACACACACAGACACACACACACACACAGAGAGAGAGAGAGAGAGAGAGAGAGAGAGAGAGAGAGAGAGAGAGCTGTGACATTCAGGTGGAATATAAATCAGGGTGTCCTAACATCTAAAATGGGCTCTCAGTTGTTTGACTTCAGTCTGTACAGAGGTCCAGGAGGTTCACCACACACAAGCTTGTCTTCCTTTCTCTTGAGCAGTGATCACAGCCTACTTTTCAACCTTGGCTTATGTTTTCACTCCTTTCCCTTCCAGATGGAAAAGTAGTATCAGTATGTGGAGAGAGGGTTTTTAATGAGCTAATTAAGGCTAATTTATGTCCTACAGGTGAACTGGTTTCATTTTACAGGACCTACATGGTGTGTCCATCCAGGTGTCTCACTGCATCCTGGGTAGCCCATTGTCTCTCATTGTGCTTGCTGAAGACTCTAACCCAATAGGATTGGTGTGTCCATGACAAGAGGAGAGTAACCAGATATGTGTATACCATGGGCCACAGGAGAACACAGGAGGAAGGTACCATCTGTTAGCCAGAAAGAGCCACCACCACAGTCACACCCCGCTGTTCCCTTACTGTGGACCTCCAGGCTCCAGGATGGAGTTGGTGACAGGATATCACCCAGCCTGTGATATTCTGCTATGGTAGATCCTGCTGGAGAGAACACTTGGATTCCAGAGAGATCTCTCAGGGCAGGATGATGGTCACATTCACCAGCAGGATCCTAGCCTGGGGCCATGTTAGAGCTTTCTGGAATCTTATAGGCATAATCTGGCAGCAGATAATCCTCTCCTGGCAGAACACAACTTCCTTCTGTTGAAAGCAGAGCTGAACAAAGGCTCCTGAGCTATCTCCCAAGGCTTCCTGGGTATCAGATGGCTTTCATCAAAAAGCAATGATTTACGAGCCCCAGGACTGTGTGTATTGGGTTTCCCCAAAGCTTGTATGCTTTTACCACAGCCAGTTCTCGTCTCACAATCCTTAGCTTTTCTCTTGGCCCCTTCTTTATTACTATTATATTTTTATTTTATGTGTATGAGTGCTTTATTTGCATGTAGGCATGTCTGCAACACGAGTGCCTGGTGCCCGTGGAGGCCACAAGAGGGTGTTAGATCCCCTGGAAATGTAGCTGCAGATAGTTGTTAGCCTCTACGCAGGTACTGGGACGTGTACCCTGGTCCTCTGTAAGAATAGTAAGTACTCCTAAGTGTGTAGCCATCTCTCCTTCTCAGAAGGCTCTTAACTATGTGCTTAGAGCAGAGGCAGCATGCAAAGGGTTGAGTTGTAGAGACCAAGGTGAAACCCCAACCCAGTACTAGGAATGACTTTGGTACCACCAAGATTGTTCTGTACAGCATAGCTCCCAGTGTCCACAGACAAAGTTTGTAAGTCATCAGCTTCTTCCTTTCTGCCCCCCTTCCTTGTTCTATTTTCTTGGGCCGCAGCCCCTGGCCTCCCCACCATGCTTCCTGTCCCTGCCTGGGTCACACATCTCTCAGCTATAAGCTGGGTAACCTTGTGTCTCTTCTTGTCTTTGCTTGCTGAAGATTCAGCATAATGTCACAACCCAGGACTTCTCAGGGTCAAAGGTAGGACCCTACTAGGAGGCCAGGGCTGGCTGAGACTCACTGGGTTCTATTGACTCCAGACTGAGTGGGATGGAAGTCCTAGATGAAAGGGTTAGGAAGGGATGAAGCTGGACTTCATGCTTAGGAATGAAGATGTTAAAGACTGAGGATCATCCCACCCCGGCACTTTCTTTAGTAGGAATCTGAAGCTTCCCCATGCACTGGCTATGCTGAGGCAGGTCTAGAGGTGGGTCCTGGATGCTGCCATTTCTAGAAGCTTCTAAGAAGTGTAGCAAATGCTAGAAGTGCACGCACTTTAAGCACCAAGGCCCCATAGTATTGTATTTTTGGAGTGACACCTGAGCTGGGATCTTCGAGGCCTTGAAGGCATGAGGGCTTCTCAGCACTATGACCTCCAGGACCATGACCCTGAGGAGATGAGACGCCCTGGCCTCCTTCTGCTCCTGCACTTTGGATTTGCAAGACAGTTTATGCATCAGTGTGTATTAGAACCACTTGGAGGGCAGAACACAGCAGCTTCTCCCATCCCCCACCAGACTCTCTGATTCAGAAGCTCTAGAGTTGTAACAACTTGCGAGGTGATCCTAATGCTGCCTGTTGGGGGAGTGCTGTTAATGGATCATCTACAACCCCCCATACCTCGTGGAACCTCACCGGTTCTATAAGAAAGTCTCACATGAACCTGAGGATGACGCCTGCTCTCTGTCTTTTATCATCACTGTGATCCTGGGCGAATCCTTCCCACTTTCTGAGATCCTATTTCCAGACTTCAGAACCATGATGATGCACTCACTCTGTGGAGCTGCTGAACAGATGGCAACAAATGTTGGCATGGACCCACAAAGGCTCGTCCCTACACTGATTATCCAGCCTGCATCAGTAGTGTCACACTAATTCAAAAACTGCTTTTAGAGGCTGGCGTGTAGCAGAGTCTGAACATTGAATAAATGAGACCTGGATTAGGATCCCAGCACCATAGAAGCCCCATTGCATAGCCATTTTAGTTGCTTGATTTACCCTATGCATACAATAGAGTTCGTGATCTGAATGAATTGATATTGTTTGTTTTTTGTTTTGTTTCGTTTAGGGGAATTATTTAGGGATATTTCTAGATAGAAATGGCCTCTCAGATCTTCATGTGCCTCCATGGGATTCTAGATTTTCAAAGTGGTGTCTCTCGAGTGCAGTAAGGCTGGGACGAGAACTTGAATATTTACATTTCTAACAAATTCCTGGGGGGGGGGTTTGGGGACCACACTTTGAGTGTCAAGAATTTTAGAATGGGGCTCAGCAGATGTTTCAGTGGTTTAGAGTACTTTCCACTCTTGGGGAGGACCCTGGTTCAGCTTCCAGCATCCACGTGGCAGCTCACAACCATTTGTAAATCCAGTTCCAGCAGTATCCAGCCCTCTTCTCTGGCCTTCATTGACTCCAGGAAAGCATATAGTAGTCCCCACTTGCCCACATAGGCAACATGCATAGATATAAAAAATTTAAAAGCCTTTAAGAAAAATAATCCTATGGCCCTGCCCAATCCTAGCCTATGATTTCCTGGGTGGCTTTTCAGCAAACAGGACTTTGAAAGCTCCTCTCTGTGTCGCTTTGGTAGACGCTGACACTTAGATGTGGCTGTCATCATCACGTGGCCAACTCCACCCTGCTTCACAGGGCTTCACAGGGAAGAAGAGTCCGTTCCAAGTCAGGGTCTGTGTGATGTCGTGGGAACCATTCCCTAAATGGTCCCTGATTTAATTCTCCTAAAATAATCTGCTCATCTGTAAAATGGGAAAAAATGATCTGTCCTTGAGATGAGTCACTGCGGATCTGGATGACCCACTGCATGGAAAGCACTTTGGAGATTGCAAATTTGTAAATACAAAGGATTATCTTTTAAAAACAGGCTCACAGCAAAGCTCTCTGTCCCAACTTCCAAAAAACTGACTTCAGGGACTTTGCAGAGGGATCTCAGGCTAAAGGCAGACCGCCACAAAAAACGGTCAAATGTTTTGGTGGCGTTCCTGAGACTTTATCCAACAACTGCAATCCTTTCATTTTGACTACTCCCAAGGACAGGCAGCTGGAAGTGAACACCCCTTAACAAACAGTTCCACTTGAGCTGTTAACCATACATCACATCAGCAACAGTTAGGCACACATGCCTGCGCTCCAGTCACAGAACAGTCAACATGATCATCACGTGAGCTCTAGCATCATTCCGGAAGTTCATTTACTTCCTACTGTAGCTGAATCCAGTCCTAAAACACAACAGTAAAAATGTGCAAGAGCGTGAAAGCTCTTTCTGAAGAATTTCTAGGTCTAGGATTATCAGAAGCTCCCAACTATGCTCTGGCAGGGATTTTACATCTTTCCCATTTCAAACACAAGGGAGCTGGCCTTGAAGGAGATTAAAGGGCAAGACTATAAAGATACCAAGTAATGGTCGAGATTGTGTGGGAACTGCTTCAGGCATGCTTTATAGTCTTCTAGAAGAAGACCCAATGAGCAGTCCCCAGCACTGGACTGTGGGTTCTGCACCTCTTTTACACACACACACACACACACACACACACACACACGGAAAAAATTCAAAACAATAACAAAATTCCAAACCTTCAATTTTGTTTAAGCTATCTTTATTTTTAGTGTCCCCCTCCTACAGCTGAAATCAGCTAAATCTCTCTCTCTCTCCCTCCCTCCTTCCCTTCTTTTCCTGGTGTGCTAGTAGCTACTGCCCCAGGGGTCCAGCCTTGGACTGCACATGGAAGAGCAGAGATCAGGCAAGGCCAGCCTTCTGTTATACCCTTGAGCTACAAAGACAACCAGTCTGAAAGCCCCTCTCTAAACTGCAATGCTGTTGATGCTGCTGCCTGTCTCTCTTAGTCTGGGAAGGCTCCATCTGCTGTATCCCAAAGCAGGGTGGCTGTCATGAGTGGTGTTGCGTTAGACTCAGGAACCCTCACTCTTTGACTAATTAGACTTCAGAGGTGCATCAGAGAGTCTGGGGTGGGGCAGAGGAGAGGATAATGATCTTGATAGTCAGGGTCCTGACATCGAGACAATCCTATGTATGGATCGAGTCTCAGCTTGTTTCTATTTCAGGATGGAAGCAGTAAACACCCCCAAACCCTATTAACTTGGGTTAAGTGGAGGAGAGAGCCTGAAATACAGCCTCAGTCCTAGGAACACAATTTTATTCTATTGTCAAGTGTATTGTAACTGGACCAAGCTCGGCCAAGAGGTCCTGCTGGGATGTTCTGGGGAGATGCAATTAACATATTGTTGCTATGCCAACACTAATCATTTCTTTGGGGACTTGTTTTCTTCATATAGGCAATGTGGCTGAGTCAATGGTGTAGAGGAGGCAGTTGCCATTGGAAGGGAAGGTTAACCTGTTTCAGAGAACAGGCTGTTTTCAAGGACTTGAGCAGTGGCCCTTGGCAGGACAGCAGAGTGCTAATTATGCATTCATTAAAGAGGGCTCCACAGTACCAACCTGGCACTGCCCAAATGCCCACAGGTTTTAAGTCTGAGGAATCCTGGGCGCTGCTCCTTCCGTGATATGGGCCCTGATAAGTAACAGTGCAGATGGCTGAATACATGAATTCACTGCCAGGGCCGAAGAGGCACACGGCAGCCATTTCCAAGGATGGTTGAGCATGCCCTGGGCATGTGAGGGAATTTCTCATTCTGGGGAGAATGGCTGAATTGGGGCTTCTTTAGTAGCTACTGGTTGCCACAGGCCTTTAGGTCCTCCACATTAGACTTAGTCTTTAGTTTCTTACCCCTCTCCAGGTTTCCTCAGTGACTTCTCAGACTACCAGAAACCTTGGAGACAGGAGCCAATTGGGTTGCTTCGTTAGTGGACAGATGTGAGCTCAATGTTTAAAAGCTGCCCTTACAATCTCTACATCAACTGAGAAACAGGTGGGGTGAAGACCCCTTTAGCTTAGTAGGAAATGGCTGTCCCTTGTTTTGGAAGTCTTTCCTTGAGCCATGTGGGTTCCAGGCTTCGTTCTTTCTTCCTTTTTCACCATCTTAGGGTTTTATTGCTATGAAAAGACACCATGATTATGGCAACTCTTATAATGGCAAGCATTTAATTGGGATTCCCTTACACTTTCAGAGGTTTAGTCCATTATCATCATACTGGGACGCATGGCAGCGTGCAGGCAGACATGGTGCTGGAGAAGGAGCTGAGAGTTCTCCATCTTGGTCTGCAGTCACTACAAGGAGACTGTAACACACACTGGGGGTATCTTGAGCATATGAGACTTCTAAGGATACCCTGACAGTGATGCACTGCCTCCAACAAGGCCACACCTATTCCAACAAGGCCACCTAATAATAGTGCCAAGCATTCAAACATATGAGGCTGTGGGGGCCATTTCTATTCAAAGTACCACAATCACATACAACTTTTCTCTTTCTTCCTTCATCGTATACAACTGGAACACCTTTATGCCAAACACAGTGAATTTGAATATGAATGAGATGCAGAAGCTGCTTTTGCGGAGCTCTGAGTTTGATGAGGCACATACAGACATGTGTACATTCGGATACAGCTCTAGTATGTGTTGCATACAGGAGAACACAGAGGCAGAGCCTTTCAGCTGGAACTTAAAGGTCAAGGTGGGTGGTCTGTACCCAGGAGGGGAAGACCAGAGCACGTGGGCAAAGGCTTGGTGACCTGGTAGTATGAAGATAAGTAACTAGGACCACAGAGGACCTCATTACAAGCATGTGCCTCCACGATGGATCAAGATTTCAATTTTCTACCCTGTCTATCAGTGATGTCAGGACTCTGCTGATTATCGTGCCTTGAGTCAAAAGACAGAGGGGATGGAAAATTTGGGGTCACTACTTACTGTTGTCTGAAGGAAGCATGCTTTCAAAACTGCCAGGGGCATCCCCAAAGTGCTCACATGGATAAGCCTGACAATTTGACCTCCTATGAATGTGGTCAATTGGAGCAAACTCGTGAAAGGCCATGCGTATAGAGCACTACACACTCGAGAAAAGCTAGTTTAGTGCTTAACAAAAGGGTGATTGAGTGCTTGAGGAGGGTGGCCAGTAGAATGCTCCCATTGACAGCCCTGGGCAGTTAGTGTCTGTGTGTGACAGCTTGTGGTGACTGGGATGCACATGAGCCTCAGCTGGGCCCTTCACTAGGAGACTGACCCTGTCAGGCTGTCAGGAGTCTGGTTGAGTCAGAACAGTTGAAAAGGACGCTGGGAGTCAGGAAGACAGTCTCTGTCTTCTACTGTGCTCTGCCTTCTGTGACGTCAGGGCACCGGCTGGGTTTCCTCCCTGCATGGCTTCTATGGCTACAAGCTGTTATCCTTATGTGAGATTACAGAGACTAGCTTTCCCTGGGGCGCTGGGGTAGAAATAAAGCCCTGTAAAATGCTACTAATCATGGTCAAATGTCATTGAGACGCCAGCTAAACCTTTGTTAGTCTTGTCTCACAAACACCTTTTGATGTATTTCTGCGAATGAATGAAGCTGTCAGGAGACACTATTCAACTTACTAGGCACACCTTCTGCAGGGCCCGGCCATAACTCTGCACTTCATCTGCAGGGGACATGGCTACCACAGCTGCTGAAGATGTGACTCCCACCTCAGGAGGCCTTGCTCCTTATCTGCAGCAGTGTGGGAAGCCTTCACTCCACACAGGACAAATCTTGATAGACTCTAAGTGACCTCACTTTCAGTCGTTCCAGAGATCCTGACCTCTGGCAGCTCCAGTGTATACACGGCCAGATCAAACCTCCACAGTCCAGACCTTGTCAAGGCATCTTCTTCTATCAGGTCTGAAGAAACAAACACACTCCCCTAGTAAAGCAGGGATGGACAGAGGAGAGGAGAGGAGAGGTACCAGCGCTTGACTCTGACTGAGCCTGACAAAACTGGAAGAGTGCTGCAATTTGTAGTACCACATCTGCATACCACACCCAAGCCACATTCCTCTCAGCTCTATAACCAGATAGCCCCATTCACTTTGGGGGTCACCCAGGAGGTCCCTTCTGTGTGGGTCACTCTGGTGTTGCAACTGTAGGCCCTGATAAAAGCCTTTCTCCCAAGTCTTCCGGCCTTTGGTGTGAGGTGCCGCTCTGCTCTGTCTGCTGCAGTGGCAGCAGCAGCAGCCACAGCACAGGAGCGTGTCAAAGAGCAACCAGGGCCAGAGGCTGCAAGAAGCAGAGCTACTGGAGATGGCCAAGGGCTGTGGGCAAATGAAGAGGATAGGGAAGATTGAGTCAATGAACAGCCCAAGATGAAGGGCCACAGGTCATAGTGGATGGAAGAGTTCCAGGGAACTGCCAAGCCCTAAAGGCCGTTGCTGCGCTCTTCATTATGACCAAAGGCGTAACAGCCAGTGTTCTTAAGGAAGAAAAAGTTTATTTTGGCTTGCGGTTCCAGAGGGATAGAGTCTGTTCATGGCAGGGAGGCATGGCAGGGCAAGAATGGGAAGCGGGCTGATCAGATTTTCATCCACACAGAAGGTAGCCGGAAGTAGGGTGAGGCTCTAAACTCTCAAGGCCTGCCCCCCCCCCCAATGACATACTTCCTCCAGCTTGGCTCTGCTTCCTAAAGGTTCCATAACCTCCCCAAGTGTTCGTTACCACATGGAGATCAAGTATTCAAAGACGTGAGCCCATGGGGGCATTTGTTACTAAACCACCACAACTACAATACCCCAAGCCCCAGCGCTGTAACAGGAGTTGCTGTTAGGAACCCCAAATCCCAACTCCCCCAAGTTTGACTATTGTAACAATAGCCCTCACCTGCTGCTGACTCAGCAATATGTATAGCAGGTAGATCTATCTGGCTTGAGCAGGATTAAGTACACCTAGAGAAGAGAGTGCCTTTGCCGGGCCCACTGTTTCTCCGGGAACACGGTCTAATATTAATGTTAATAAACTTCTAACAACGAATGTGGATGTTTTAAATAATATCATCAGAGCTGGTCAAGATATGATTGCATGTGATAGAATGATATGTTTGATGCCATAATTCCAGAAGCTGTTATATATAGGCTTTCTGGTAAGACATCGAGATCAGTCATGCTGTCCACGATCCATTCACCCATCACCCATTCTCGCTTGTCAACAGGACAGTGCCAAGTTGCAAGCCTCATGGGCTCTCTCTAGTTATTCAGGATTGTGTGGCCCACGCAGAGCAGAGTAGAAACATCTGGGTCCTGGTCACCCTCCATCAATGGCTGTCATAGAACGAAAACGAAGAATCCTAGCATCTAGCCAGGAAGTGGCGGCGCACACCTTTAATCCCAGCATTTGGGAGGCAGAGGCAGGCAGATTTCTGAGTTCGAGGCCAGCCTGGTCTACAGAGTGAGTTCCAGGACAGCCAGGGCTACACAGAAAAACCCTATCTCAAAAAAAAAAAAAAAAAAAAAAAAACCAAACCAAAAAAACAAGAGCAGATCCTCCTTAGCCAGCCAAAGGTATAGAACCTATGGAAACACTAAGATGATACAAAGGCACGCAAATCAAAACTACAGTGAAATTCCATCTCCCCAGTCTGAAGGGCCACCATCAAGAAAACAACAAATCCTGGGGAGGATTCCGAACAGTAAGTACCCTTATTCACTGCAGGAGGATGTAAATTAATCCAGTCACTATGCAAATCAGGATGGAAACTCTGGGGAAAAAAATAAAACCCTAAGAATAGAACTTCCTTATGATCCAGTTGTTCCACTGCAGGGTCAAAGAACCAGAGCTGGCATGCTTCAGGGATAGCTGCGTTATCCACAATAGTCAAGTTATGCAACGACTTCAAGGTGTCCGCTAGCGGATGAGTGGCGTCTATACACAGCGGGTGTTACAGAGCAATAATGGCATTGTGAGTTGTTTTGTTCGGTTTCATTTTTTAATGACTGGAGCTGTAGAGCATCATGCTCAGGAAACTAAGCCAGGCTCGTTTCCTTGTACCTGTAAAAACTAGGGGAAAAAAAGATTTAAACTAATGGGAGCTATGCTAGGGTTGTAGAAGAGAATCAGGGAAGGAGGGGTGTGAGGGGCCATGACAAAGGGTGATAACAGGGTACGCGCAATCCAGGTACATGATATGTGTGTATGCAAATGTCACAGTGAACATTTAATATATGCTGATTTAAAGGAAAAATTCTAGAGCTGTGTGTGGTGGTATGAACTTGTAATCTTGGCATCCTAGAAGTCAGGAGGATGGGGGGTTCAAGGCCAGCTGGAATATGTGAGACCTGTCACAAACAAACAAAAATGTTCCCTCTGCCATATCTGACCACTCTCCAGGTCAATGGACCAACTCACCTCCCTCCCTCTTTCCCATCTCCCTTCCTCTTATTTTCCTTCTTTTTTTCTCTTGTTCTCTCTCTCTCTCTCTCTCTCTCTCTCTCTCTCTCTCTCTCTCTCTCTCTCGGGATTGACCACGAGCTAAGGCCTCACACATGCTAAGCAATCACTCTGCCATTGATCTATATTGCCAGCTCTCCCTAGTTGCCCAGGCTGGCCTTAAACTCACTCTGTAGCCCAGGAAGACCTTGGCCTTCAGGTTTCCTGACTCAGCTAGAGTATATGGTATTATGAGTTGCTATTTCCAGCCCCATATTTTGTGTGTATTGGTGTTTTGACTATACCATTTGTATTCCTGGTACCCATGGAGGCCAGAGGATGGCATCAGAGTCCATGAAACTAGAGTTACAGATGGCTATGAGCCACTATATGGATGCTGGGACTCAAACCCAGGTTGTCTGGAAGAGCAGCCAGTATTTTTAACTACTGAGCCATCTCTCCAGTCCTATGTCTATAACTTTTGAGAAGCAGCAATTTTGCTCCCAACCTGACCACTATCCTCTAGGAATAAAATCAATAAAGATTCTGTAATGTCAGGTTTGCTCTGTTTCCTGTGGCTGTAACAAAGTACTGGAGAAGTTCTTTATAGAGAAAAGTGGTTGATTTAGCACGCAATTCTGGAGGCTCAAGAGCATAGTGCTGCATCTACACAGCTCAACACCACCACAATGGTAGAAGGGCATGCTGAAAATGTTGGACATCAAGGCAATAAGGAAGGGGTAGAAGAGACTGAAGGGAAGCTCAGGGTTTATAGTGACCCCTTCTGGTAGAAGGAGATTCTCTCCTACCAGACCTGCTACAGGAGATCAGCAGGATCCTTCTAAGGGTCACATTCTCTGGGGCTCACCTTTCAAAGGTGCATGGCCTCTCAACGTTGCTACGCTGGAAACGAGCTGTCAGTCCATGGAATCTTTAGGGGCACATGAGCCACATCTGAAGGTTGGCATTCACCTAAGATGTGGTTTCCAGCTGCAGGTTTCCACGTGGAAATTACCAAAGGTGTGGTGGCCTGCTACATTCTCTTTGGGGAAGGCCTTGTGGCTACATGCAAGGATACGGAGCCTGGAGCTGTAGGAGTTGCTCCTGGGAGGAATAGAGAACTCAGAAATCACCACGTTCATATGGAGCCGTGTACGCTGCAGTCTGGTCGGTCCTGGCGTATAACTGTCACTACAAAGGTCTGTTACTTTTCATGTCTGCTTCTCTCCACACTCTAAGCATGCCTCAGGCCTGGCTTGACCTCAGTAATCTATTAATCTTTGAACCTGCTAGTACTTGACTTAAGGTCTAGAAAATTGTTGTAAAACATGACTGCAATGGCCTGGAGGAGGCAGCTCAGTCTGTAAAGCACTTCCCCGAGCAAGCTTAAGGACTGAGGTTTAAACTCCAGCATTTACAAAAAAAAAAAAAAAAATAGTACAATGGCTCACCTGTAATCCCAGCCCTGGGGAATCGGAAGACAGGAAGATCCCCAGGGCTCGCTGATTTAACTGAATTGGTAAACTCCAGGTTCAGTGAGAGACCCTGTCTCAAAAGATAAAGAGAAGAGTGACCAAGGAGGACAGCCTCCCAAACATATGTGTGTGTGCTTGCACACAGACAGAAACACACACACACACACACACACACACACACATAGGAATATTATACTAAAAGGTACAGCACTCACTGTCCACCAAGCATGGTTCATTCATGTGTCAATTTATTTAATCCTCCACAAGCATTGATATACATACACATATACACATACATATGCATATACACACATATTATTGTTAGGAAATTGCGCACAGGAAATAAGGATGAAAGCATCCACCATCCGACGCAACTCTTACTCAAGGTCTGTCAATCAGGAAAGCTGGCTGGAAAGACTGCACTTTCACTTCTAACAAAGCTCCAGATGGCTTCATGTATCACTGTAACTTGGTGGTGGAGGCAGGGCTGAAAAACAGAGAAAATAAGACTCACTTCTTCCGTTGCTCGGGAAGGGAGTATAGATTCTCAGGCTTGATGCTTTGACGGCATGCTGAAGACCAGTCAAGCCAGGCAACTTCAGAAGCCTCATAGGATTCATCCATGTTCACAGTCTCTGGGGAAAGCAGGATGAGCACTTTCTACAATTGGGGATCAAGCTTTGGAAGGGTCCCATGTTTGAATTTAACATGGACCCCAGTGATGGCTGCCAAGTATCCCAGAACCTGTTGTCCAGGCAGGGCTATGACCCTTTCCAAGGCTGCCATGGATCAGGTAGAAGTGAAGAAGACTTCCTGGAGGCTGGAGGATGCTCAAAGATAGTGGAGGAAGTGTATAGTTGAAACACCCGTCTTATGGTCAGGCACCACTGTGTTCAAATCCAGCATCACCAACCATAAACTGTCCAACCAGTGGTAAGGGGCTCATGGGGTTCTGTTTGCTTGGGATAGATGTGGCAAATGTGGACTCCACAGGCCTTCCCAGGAAATGGGAAGCCTTGGACACTTGAAAACAGAGCTTTCTGAACAGGAAATTGGGCTCACAGGTGATGGCTGATCTGGAAAACCAGTGTGGAAAGTAACAGATGCCAAAGATAAATAGAAAATAGCTCTGGGCCTCAGGGTCCCAGGAGGAGGTTATGCGACCCTAGCCTACGGTTACACAATCATGGGGCCTTCCTTGCCCTGTCACTGTGAACAGCCCTAGTTACAAGACTGCCTGAGACTGGAAGGAGAGATCTCTGGCCTCTGTCTCTGCATTCCACTTTCCTGGATGAACATGGCTTCTGTCAGCCAGAGCAGGGAGACTCAGAAGCTGCTTGGCAGGCTCAAGGAAGGCACTCAAGACCTGAGATGCCTGGACTCAGGGATCACCAGCCCTGTGACCAGCCCAGACTCTAGACCCAGCCTACTTTCTTAAGTCAGTCGTGTCTTCTATTACAACTTTCCAAAAGTCATCCACTGCTCTCTCCATCTCTGTGTGGGTGAAACTCCAGGCTGTGTAACACAAGGGACCTCTCTAGTGGCATTTTATGAGTTGAGGAAGCATAGAAGGGATTCCTCGAACCAAAGGACCATCAGGGCCAGAAAAAGCAGATGAGGCTGGATGCAGAAACATCAGGGACGTAAGGACTAAAGGTGCATCTCTGCTTTCTTTCCCAACCCCTCTCTATTCTTTTCTGGAGGTAGGGGACAGGAGCCTTGCTGTATAGCAAGTTGACCTTGAAGTTTCCTGATTCCATCTCTCAAGTTTTAAGATTATAGATGGATGCTACTAGGTGACTTCCTTCCTTCCTTCCTTCCTTCCTTCCTTCCTTCCTTCCTTCCTTTTTTCTTTTTCTTTCTCTCTCTTTCTCTCTCTCTCTCTTTCTTTCTTTCTTTCTTTCTTTCTTTTTTTTTTTGAGACAGGGTCTCTATGTAGCCTGACTGTCCTCAATCTCCATATGTAGACCAAGCTGACTTTACAGAGATGTGGCTGCCTCTGCCAGAGTCCTGAAATTAAAAGCATGCATCACCACACCTGTCCATGCCTGTCTCTCTCTCTGTCTCTCTCTGTCTCTGTCTCTGTCTCTGTCTCTCTCTCTCTTTCTCTCTCTTTATTCTTATCACTTGCTTCGATTAAATATTCAAGATGCTAAGTTAAATAGCAGAGGGCTTTCTATGCTAATGATTAAAAATAATTCTTGACTAATGAGTATTAATTAGCTTGCAGGTCAGTCAACAAACATTTATTAAGAGCTTAGATTGCATATGAAATTTTGCTGTACACCCTGGATATTTCCTGGTAATAGATTTACCTAGAATTTATTTTTTTTTAATTTTCTATATTCTTTGTTTACATTCCACATGATTTTCCCTTTCCCAGTTTCCCCCTCCCCATAAGTCCCATAAGCCCTCTTCCCTCCGCCCATTCCCCAATCAACCCCCTCCCACTTCTCTGTCCTGGTAATCACCTACAATGCTGCATCAAGCCTTTCCAGGACCAGGGCCCTCTCCTTCCTTCTTCTTGGGAATCATTTGATATGTGAGTTGTGTCTTGGGTATTCAGAGCTTCTGGGCTAATATCCACTTATCAGTGACTGCATTTCATGTGTGTTCTTTTGTGAATGAATTACTTTACTTAGGATGATATTTTCCAGTTCCAACCATTTGCCTAAGAATTTCATGAATTCATTGTTTTTAATTGCTGAATAGTATTCCATTGTGTAAATACACCACAATTTCTGTATCCATTCCTCCATTGAGGGACATCTGGGTTCTTTCCAGCTTCTGGCTATTATAAATAAGGTTGCTAGGAACATAGTGGAGCATGTGTCCTTATTGCATGCCGGGGAATCCTTTGGGTATATGCCCAGGAGTGGTATAGCAGGGTCCTCCAGAAGTGTCATGCCCAGTTTTCTAAGGAATCGCCAGACTGATTTCCAGAGTGGTTGTGCCAACTTCATGCCTGGCCCTCTTAAAGAAGCATTTGTCTATCCAGAAACCACAGGAGTATCTAGGAATGCAGAAGGTGCACTGGGCTGCCTGGTGAGAGCCACACATTAACCGGCAGATAGAGCTACCAACACATAAGAAGCAAACATCACTCCAGCACTCTAGAGGTGAAGGGTCCTTCTGAAAGAAAAGGGGATCTGTTAGGATCAAGTGCATCAAGTGTAGCAGATCTCAAGCAATTCCTTCAGCCTCTCCACCACAAAGCACACCCTTCCTGTTCCCACATAACTCTGGGTGACTTTTGACTTTCCAAGATATCAGCTGACCCAGTCCTTTGAGTCCTGGAAGCTACAAATTCAGCACATTTTCACCAACTGGCTCCATTCACTGGGCTCTTAGGTTAAATTACTGTGTCTGTCTCTGGTTTCCTTTCGGGTGAAGAGCGGGACAGGGGAGGGCCTGTAAACCTTTGGAGGAGCAGGTTGTGGCCAGGCAGGCTATGAAGCATGTTTCCTGCCAGAAGCAATTGTACATCTGGCTTGAGGGCAGAGCTGGATGAGACACAGCCTTCACAAGGACAATAGCAACCAAACCTTTCTGTGCCCCGTGCTGTGTCAGCTGTATCTCAGGTGTGCAGGCTGGGGAACTGGCTCCTTAGTTCAGGGCTCACCATAACGTCTGCACCCCCACCTTCCCATCCTCTTTTGAGTTCTTTCTCGCTTTAGGAAAATCTTCATTTTCTTCCACTTTTGATGGATGGTTTTGCTGGATATGGATTTCCCAGTTAGCGACTTGTTTTCCCTTTAGCACTTTAAGTCGACGGCTCGGTTTGCTTCCTGCTTGCCTGGTGTGTGTGACACTGATGAGGTCTGTCCGTGCCTGTGCATAGCTGAGACATCTCACTACCTCAGGATTCTTTTGATGTTTCTCTCTGTCCTTTCTGTTCTGCACTTTGAGCATGTGTGCCTAGCTAGATGTGGGGGTGTCTTTAGTTTCCTTGTTTATTTTGTGTTTATTCTACCTAGTAAATTGTCTTGGAGTTGTGACCATTATTTCTTCAAACACTTCTGCTCTGCTTTCTCTTTCTGGCACTGTAATCATGCACCTGCTACTGCCTTTAATATTATGCTGCTGTTCTTCAACTTTTTCACAGTTATTTATTTGTGTGTGCACGTATATGCGCACTTATCCCAGAGTGTGCATGTGGAGGTCAAAGGACAACTTGCCGGAGTTGTTTCTCTCTTTCCACCATGTGGGCTTCAGGGATCAAACTCAGGTCATCGGGCTTCGCACTGAAAGCTCTTATTCTCTGAGCCATCTTGAAGCCCCGCCCCACCGCCAGTCTTCATGCCCTGCTTTGTATTGGTCCGTCTCCTTTTTTGGCATTTTAGTTAGAAATTATTCTACTGACCTGTCTTCAAGCTGCCTGAGCTGACTACGTTAGTCTCCAGGTGACCCTTGAAAGTCAGTACTTCCCTTCTTCCTCTTTTTCTCCCTCCTTTCCCTCCTCCCTTCCTCCTTCCTGCCCTCCTTCCCTTCCTCTGCTCTCCTTTTCTCTCCTTACCTCTCTCTCCCCCTCCCCCTCCCCCTTCCCTTCCCCCTCTTCCTCTCCCCCCTCCTTCTCCCCTTCCCTTCTCCCCTTCCCTCCCCCTCCTCCCCTTCTCCCTCTTCCCTTCCCCCTCTCCCTCTCCTCCTCCCTTCCCCCTCCCTCTCCCTCTCCCTCTCCCTTCCTTCCTTCCTTCCTTCCTTCCTTCCTTCCTTCCTTCCTTTCTTCCTTCCTTCCTTCCTTTCTTTCTTTTTGCCATGCTGGAGATTGAAAACCTTCCACCACTGAGTGACATCTTCAGTCCTGAGTGTCAGACTTCATTTCTGTCCAAGGGTATTTCATTTCTAACATTCCCTTTTGATGACTTCTTCAAATTCCATTCCCTTTTTCTTCCATCAGTCATATGTTCTTACATGCATACATCGCAATCATTTTAATCACTAATCAGATTCCCTATCTGATGTTCTACATCCGCCCTGTCAGAGCAGGTCTGGTGCTGGTGACTGCCTCATGGATTCAGGGTGAGTTTTCTTACCTTTGGGCAAACTTTGTAACTTCTGGCTGGGAGCTAGTTGTATCACATTGGGACACAGGAATGGAAGTAAGCAGGCAGTTAGTGGGAGGTTTCTGTCACCATTTAACAGTGGGGTGCGTTTGATATGTAATGTGGCTGTGTGCTACAAACCCTTTAGATCCCTCTGCTGCTCCTGTCTCATCTCCATTTGACTTTGTCCCTACTTAGCTTTCCTGCTCAGACAAAAAGTCTGTCCTGCAGATGTCTCAGCTGTAATCTGCTGTTCCTAGGTGAGACCCTTAATGTGGTGGCCTGGCTTCTCATTAGCTTTGTGTCTTTGGACATGTTTCTTCACTGAGCCTCTTTTCTCATCTATAATAGAAAATAGTTGTCCCCTCTTAGTACTGGGCTGAGGATTAAATGGAATACTAAATTAAAAATGATGGTCGCTGTGCCCTGGATAGACCACATTCTTGATTGAATCAATGGATCCTTCAGGCTCTGACTCACAAATTGATACTTGTTGAGCTGGATGCTTGCAGAGTGTTGCCCTGTGTCTTTCGGCGGTGTAGTTAGAATAGAAGCTCGTCTCTCCTTATCCTAGTGGCTCTACTGTATGGTTGCTGCAATAGGCAAGTATCTTAAAAATAAATGAAGGTGCCTTCCAGGTACCCCAGATACTTTAAGCAGCAGCTAATGACATATTAAAGTGCAAGACCTGCCGGAACCAGAGAAAATAATAACCTCCTAATTGCACAGACATCCAAGCTACATTCTCCCATGTAAATAATACGCCCTTCAGAAGCATCCTAATTAGGTATTTACCTCAGCGATTGCAGCGGCTTCAACCTGCTCCTTAGGGACATATTAAACACCATATCAGGGTGGCTGGGACTGAAAACAAACCAGCATTAAGAAAATAAGCAATGTCAAAGGTGTGTGTGTGTGTGTGTGTGTGTGTGTGTGTGAGAGAGAGAGAGAGAGAGAGAGAGGCAGAGAGAGACAGAGACAGAGAGACAGAGGATGGTTGGGGCTCTAGTTGGGGAGAGTAGAGGGATCCCCAATGGGTGGGGCAGCTTATCTATGTGTTGAGGCAACTTCCTATAAAGAGCCCTATAGGGCAGGCAGAGAGGTAGCACCTCCCCTTCATGTCTACTTTGCAGAATTAGAATTTAGGTGTGCAAGAGAATGGTCCCGCCTAGTCACATGCTGGTAGGGAGAAGGGTTCTTACCATGAAAAAATCTATTCTTTGGGAGTTGCTGAGGGGTGAAGATATCCTGTCAAAGCCCTCATTTTTATTTTCTGGGTCATTGGCAGTCCCTGAGAGTCAAAGGAGCCTCTGGCAGCTTTGGCCAGAGATAAGATGGCAGCCTGCTGTCCAGTCCCTTCCCTCTTCTTTCTTCTTCCTGTCTCTCCTACTGCTCTCACATCCTTCTCCTCACCCAAACTTGCACTTCCTCTTCCATTATTCCCTCTGTTCTTCTGTAGTTCTTCCTCTCCAGGACCCTGAGATGCCCAGGCCATCTTCATGCTCACACATCACCGCTCTCTGGCTGGGTGATGGCATGCCTGGGGCAGCTATCTCAGTGCTTCGAGAGTAGTGATAGTGTGGGGTATCCAGACAGCTCCTCACTGGACCTGACAGGGGATCTCAGTTCTTCAAGTCAGTTCTCTCATTTGGAGGCAGCATCACTGGGCCTCGAGGTCCAAACCTTGTGGCCTTACAGGCCTGGGCTGTTTGCAGATATACTGTGAAGTCCACAGGAATGTGTGCCCTTAAGGATTATCTCCCAGATTCTACATGCAGAGGTGCAGGGATATGAGACTACCTCCGAGGACAGCAGCAGCCACAGCCCAAATGGGGTCCAACGGGGTTTGGGTCTGGCTGCCACCTTCCCTTGTGCTGCTGTAGATCAAAGCCTTGACCTTTCTATTGACAACCACAGCACCTTTTATGGCCCTAGGATGAAGTGTGGCTCATTGGCTCATCCTCTGTGCAGTTGGTCCCCAACTGGTGGCCAGTTATAGGGGAGATTTTAGGATCCTCTGAACACGGAGCCTATCTGACAGATATAGGGTGGAGGCTCATGAGTTGTCATGACAAAAGCCCAGAGCTAGTTCTGCCCTGAGCTTGTTTTCTCTGCTTCTTGGTTGGTGCTAAGATTTGAGGAAGCCTCAAGCTGCTCCTGCTGGTGCAGCAAGAGCCGCTGTCCCCACTGTGCCTTCCCACCATCATAGGATGCAGCTCACTCAAAACTCAGAGGCAAAAAATGAATCCTCCATTAAGTTGCCTCTTACTGGGCGCTTGGTCATAGCAAAGGAATGCGTATCTGGTGCCCTTCTTGCCTGGTACAGGTGCCTTGGTAGCACGAGGAAGTTGAAGGACCCTATGGCATTGTCTAACTCTGTAGTTCTTAACCTGGCACCTACTGACTGCATTAATTTGTGGGTGCTGCTATAACAAACACTGTGGGCTGAGTTCCTCAAACAACAAAAACGTATTTCTCATGGTTCACAAGCTCAGAGGCCCAAGGTCAAGACCCTGCTTGGTTTGTCCTGAGGTTGATCTCTTTGACCTGCATATGGCCGCCTCCCTGTGTCCTCACTTTGCACATCTGTGTCCTATTCTACTCTGCTAATAAGATTAGCAAGTCTCCATATGATATTGTTGAACGGCAGTTCGACTATTTGAAGTCCCTGTCTGCAGAATCACATCCTTAGCTACAGAGATTTGAAACTTTAACATAGGAAGTGTGTGTGTGTGTACACAGGTGCTCAGGTGTACCTGTACAAGTGGGGGCTCTGCATGTGTACATGCAGGTATACGTGTATGTGCATGTGTGTGTGCCTGCACATGCACCCAAATTTACATGTAGGTACACGTGTATATTTGTATGTGCTTGTGGTGTGCACATGTGTGCACATGTACTCAAGTATACATGCACATATGCATGTGAGTGCATGTATCTTTGAGTGTATGTGTCTTTGTGGTATGCACATGTGAGTGTGTGTACTCATACCTAAATGTAAAGGCATATATGTCAAATGTGCACACACGCATGCAGGTGTTGGTGTGGCTGTAAGTGTAGGCAAGAGAACAATGTCAGATGATTTCCTCAATCTCTCCATTTTGTTGTTGAGACAGGATTGCCCAGTAATCCTGGGGCCAGTGAGTGGCAGAGACCACCCGTCTGTGATCCCTTCGTTCCTGAGCCCTAGAGTTATAGATATCGCCTCTGTGCCTCAGGTTGGGATTCAAACTCAGGTCCTCATGGTGTGAGGCAAGCACTTTGTGATTGAGCCATCTCCTTAGTCTCTAACTTAAAATTTTATAAAGAAAGTAGAGCCCAGAGAGGCTGATCCATACGCTGTCTCTTGATCTGAGGGCTGAGGGTCCCTAGCTATATCTAGGTCTGCTCTCTCACCCTTGGCTAGGTTTTTTCCTGTGGCAAGGACTGCTATAAAATCACTAGCCATAGCATGGATTTCAAAACACCCTCAGACTGTGGAGACAGACGCTCCCCAGATGCTGGGGTTGTCTTTTCCTTCAATAGCTAACCAGTCTTGTCTTCCTTCGGAGCAGAGTCATTGAGCATTTCATTGCGCTCACCCCTCGCATGTTTGGGGATATCTCAGAGGCTGCTTACTCATGCTCCAAATGTGTTCAGTCTTCCATTGCTCTGTGTAGTAGAATGATCATCTTGTCCTGGTCTGCTAGGGTTAGCCAGGATTAGCACTAGACACCCCATGTCCTGGGCAACCCTTGGTCCCCAGAAAACATGGATAATTGAAACCCTCCCTGCACTCATCTCTCACATAACCCTAGTGGCCGGTCAAGCCCTCTACCCCCTCCAATACCCCGACATGGCTATCTAAAGCCCAGTTAAAACTGTTGCCTCACCAATATCTTCAAACACTCAGGAATTGTGGAAAGAGCAGGAGCACATGGCTTCTGAGACCAGATCTCCATGCTCCTGGCAGGCTGCTCATGACCCTGACCGATGGGTTATCTGTTTCTCTGTGGTTCCACCTGCTGCTGTTGGACTTGTACAGGGGGTTATGGTCCATCTCTCCTCAATATACTTCCTGCCTCTTAGAGCGCATGTTAGCATCCTTACCCTTCTTGGTCCCTGTCCTGAAATCTCTGAGGGGGGTTCTCTGCCTTGAGTACCACATACTGAGCAGGTTAGCTTCCAGTTCTCACCCTTCCCAATTCTGTTTTCCCTCTGCATGGTGAGAAGATTCATTGACATGAATTTCTTGAAGCAATTAGAGCTTCCTTCCCTCTGAGGGAGACTTCTACTGGCAACACTGAAATTGCAGTTCATCCTGCTTCTGAGCTTTGTCTTACTGTGACTGATGCCCTGATGTGAATGCTATAAATGCACGCATGGCAGGCTGTCACTCACTGACTTGAGAATGACATTTATCAATCAAGCTCTGGCATACGCCCACACTGAACAAGGATGTGTAGACACGGAGATGACGAGGACCATATCCCCTGCGCTCAGTCTGTTCTGTCCGCATTGGGGTGACAGGATGCCAGCAGCACCTAGCAGAGGTCATGGGTCACAACCTACCACATGTGATCATCTCCTGCTGGGCAGCAGGCAGAGGTAGTGTGAAGAGATTCTCACACAGAGCTTGGTTAGGAACTGGTTGGAAATGCAACTGCCTGCCCAGACCAGCCCCAGGTCAGAGATTCTGGCATGAGGGTCAGCAATCTGTTCTGAGAAGCTCTGTAGGAGTTTGAGAGCCTCCTGGTAGCTCATCATTGTTGACTTTTCTCTACAACCCCTTTGCTGGAGAACTGGCCCGGGTATCAGGCTGCCTCACTCGGTGCCTCTACAGAAAGAGCAGTGGCTGACATGGTTGTGCAGTCACCTCCCTGCCTCCTCTGTGGAGGAGTGCTAGTTTGGGGATGCAGAACATGACCCAGGGATCCTCATATGCTCTGTCTGTGATCCCCAGTCTGCTTAGCCAAATCCTGTCCATTTCTGGTTCCTTCACATCCATCTGTGTTCTGAAGATCGGCCAGTTAATTGCTTGAGTGAGAAACCCCGTCTCAGGCTCTGCTTCTCAAAACCAAAGTCAAAGGCTTCTCTAGGGGCGGAAATCTTTTGCTAGTCCTTTGGGAGGACCTGCCAATCAGGAAAGCAGAGGACAGATAGGTCAAAGGACTCCATTGTGCAGAGGCCATGGGATGCTGGAGCGCTGATGGGTTTATAATGGCTACAGTGTGGGTGCCTGGGGAGAGTGTGGGAAGTTGGGACAGGAAGTCAGGTGTGAACCAGGGACTGAAAATGTTATGAGCCATAATGAGGGCTTGAATGTCACGGACTTTGAGTGGGAGGCCACAAGAGACGAAGGAGGGTGGACAAGACTAGGCTTGCATTTTGGACACATGACTGTGCTATAAGGAGAGAGGTTAGAGAGCAGAGAGACAGGAGGCTGAAGCCACTTGGGAGGAGCATCCAGTCATTCCCAAATGATTCAGGCTGGGGGCTACTGCAGAATCAAGAAGAGTTCACTGGGTAAGAAATGGAGCCTGGGGACTTGGGCAAGAGCAGACGGCAAGCCCTCCTGCCCAGGGCAGAGCTGGGTGACAGCACTGAGCCCATGCAAAGAGTTAGGCTCACCTATGCATCACACGGAATCAATAGCGGCGTCTGGAGGTAACTGAAGATGTCCACTTGGCATGGAGACGGCACTTCGATTTCCAACGGTTAGAGTGAAGAAGTTAAAGGCTTGAACAGCAGGTGGAGGATAAAACAGAGACAGACACAGACACTGGAGCTGGCATGATGTGATGTCATGGGAATCAGGGACAGAGCAGGAGGTAGAGGAGGGTGGTCATTGGAACCACAGTCAGAAGCTATGTAGCTGAGCCCTGGTTACCGGCCACCTTAACTGCGCCTGGTGCCCAAGGTACAGGCAGCTCATTGGCTGCAGATTAAATGAAGGCTAACGAGGTGCAGAATGGAATGAGGCAATTCCATGAACCTTGGCCATGATGGAAAGGAGACAGCTGAACGCTCCTGGTCCTCCTTTTCCCTCACTATCATCTGGGTCCCCCTGGAGCTGGTAGCGTGTCATTGTCAACAGTGGGCCACAGCTGGGTGGAGTCTAGATGCAGGGAGGTTGTAAGGCTGACCACTGCCTAGTATGCCCAGCTTTTACCACCAAAGCTACCTGCCATACAGAAGGTGATGATGGGGAAACGTGTAGATCTATAGAGCACACTCCAGGATTTCTCTGCCTTCCAACACACCTGGTCTTTGCACCAGCAGAGCATTTTGTATTTCCCTAGACAGATGGTGACCCAAATTATTTAAACATGCAGTTTCCACTTGAGATGCAAATACACTCCCAGAGGTAGGTTTTTCTTTGTTTTTTCTTTTTCTGATACTTTTAAAAAAGACACACTGATCACTTCTGATTCCCTGCCTGCCTATCGGAGCAATCAATCACTGAGGGCCCTCCTGGCATTAATGAGAATGTCAGTACTGCTTCTCTTGGGTTCTCCCTGAGACTTGGCTTTAATTAACAAGATTATTATTTCTGACATGTTATTAAAGCTGGAATCTTTCCCCCATTGCTTCAAAGCTCCTCTCCCCTTGGGATCAGGTCTCCTGACCTACCAATGGAGAGCTGTTTACCTAAGCTTTAGAAACGGTAGAACTAAGCCAAGATGTCTTTATATAGACTGATTGGGGACGGGGCTTAACTGCAGGTCTTTCTAAATCTTTTTCAAGCACCACATTTGTCTCCCTTGATGTTGTTGAATATTTATCTTTTTCCTGAAGACTTGGTTGGCGTCCTCCAGGGATCCAATAGTTGCCAGAGTTCACAAGGAATGTTCCCAGAGTCCAACGATTCAGGACTCATGAACAATAATGCTTAAGAGCAGGAGGGGATCAATGTTCCATCCCTTTTTCTTTTCTCTATGTGATGTATGAACATAATGTCTGCTCACAGTGGTGAGGGATGATCTTCACTCTATGTGCTGAATCTAATGCTGATGTGTCAGGAAACACCCTGACAGACCCACCTAGAAATAACGTTTTACCAGCTTTCTGTCCATCCCTTATTCTAGAGAAGCTAACACATGATATTAACTATCATGCCATTCTAGGCATGACCTGGGTGTTCAGTGACCAAGGGCTAAGTGAGCGAATGACTGTAGTTCACACTTTGCTTAGCTTGTTCCCCACAGTGGACCTTCATCTCCTCCTCACTGGCTAGGAATGATACCTACATGCTCTATTTTCTAGCCCCCACACCATCTTTTGAGATTTGACTCATATAATGTTTCTACCTGTCTCTGGACTTAGTTACTTTTCTGTTGCTGTGACAAAACATAATGACTGGGAGGCTGGAGAGGTAGCTCAGTGGTGAAGAGCACTGACCACTCTTCCAGAGGTCCTGAGTTCAAATCCCAACAACCACATGGTGGCTCACAACCATCTGTAATGAGATATGACGCCTTCTTCTGGTGTGTCCAAAGACTGCTACAGTGTATTTATATGTGATAAATAAATACATCTTTAAAAAAACATAATGACCAAGTCAACTTATAAAAGAAAACATGTAACTGGGAACTTCCTTACAGTTTCAGAGGGCGAGTCTATGACCACAGTGGCAGAAATCATGGAAACAGGGAAGCAGGCAGGGTACTAGAGTAGTAGCTGAGAGCTTCTCTCAGATCTACAAGCATGAGGCAGAGAGAAGGTGGGGTGATGAGAGAGAGGGGAGGAAGGAAGAAGGGGAAGAGAAAGGGGAGAGGAAGAGAGAGCACATAATAGAGTGCTAACTGAGAATGGCTTTTGGAACTTCAAATCCCACCCCATACCCCAGTGACACACCTCCTCCAACAAGGACACACCTCCAAATCCTTCCCAAACTGTTCCACTAACTTCAGTCCAAGTATTTAGATATATGAGTCTATTGAGATCATTCTTATTCAAACCACCACATCTATCTTTTAGGCTTTGGAAAAACTAATGTGGTCCTGTGCTCTCTTCTAAGACTTTTAAATGTCTTTCTATTGTTACCTACTCATTTAAAGAATATTTTTTGAACTCTTGGTGAAAACTGTAATGGTCCTTTCAGTGACCTGCACAAAGCCATGCAAGACTAGAAGTTCTTGTAGCTTATGTTATAGTAGAAGAGAGTCCACAAACAAGGAACGATACTCTACAGACTATAACCCTTGGAACACAAGGGCCTGTGACAGAAGAACCTTTGGAACCTCAAATCCCACCCCATGCCCCAGTGAATACCAAGGTTCAGAGATTGTAGTCTCATTCTGCTCACGTCCACCATCTCTGTCTGTCTCTGAGCCTCTGTCTCTTAATGCCACATTGGAGACAGCAGTTTAACCACAGAGGATGAACTTCCCTGAGACATGATTTTTTTGAAAGTCTTTCACTGGTCTATAACTTGACAATTAGGCTGTCTGGAAAGCTATAGGGATACACATGGGCCTGCCTCTTTAATGCTAGGACTATAAATGTTCTGCTACCATGCTTGTTTTGATGTATGTGTGTGTGTGTGTGTGTGTGTGTGTGTGTGTGTTGTGGGCTTGACATGGCTCTAGGGATTCAAATCAGGTTCTCATGCTAGGACTATAAATGTTCTGCTACCATGCTTGTTTTGATGTGTGTGTGTGTGTGTGTGTGTGTGTGTGTGTGTGTTGTGGGCTTGACATGGCTCTAGAGATTCAAATCAGTTTCTCATGCTTGCCATACAAGCATTTAACCAATGGAGCTGTCTCCCTAGCTTGCAACTTGATTTTTCAAATTTTTTATAAAATAATGTCATGTGATAAAGTCCTTGTATCAGTCCATTTTCTGGTACTAAGACAAAAATAGCTAAGGTTAGAAAATTTGCAAGAAAAAGACGTCTACTTAATCCACAAGGGCATGGCGCTGGTTCAGCCTGACTCCTGTGAGTACCCCATGGCGGGCTCGTATGAGATTTGGTGTGAGATCATCTGATGAGACAGGAAGCCAGACAACAATCAAGAGTCCTGTGTTAATCCCTTCCTAGGCATGCCCTAATGGCTCAATGGTCTACCACTAGGCCCTGCCTCTTAAAAAATATCTCACCACCTCTTAACATTACCACACTCAAGCCCACCTTGGAATTCACAAACACATGGGGAACACACTTAGACCACATCCAAACCACTGTAGTCCTCCATGTAAACATACGGGAGAAAAAGTTCTGATTGTAGCAGTCCAGAGTTCTGCTTGTCTTTCACCTTGGGTGCTTTCAAAGAACTCATAGCAGCCAGCCTTTGAAGCAAAGTTCCAAAACTGGTCTATAGACTAAACTCCTAAAGCCTTTGTACGTGGCCAGTCTGTGCCAATCCAGCCTGTCTGCCTTCTTCTTTGACTCTATCTTCCCACTTCATCCTATGCAATAGGAACACAAGCTTCGCTACACTCTATTAACATGCTTGTCTTCCAGGACATGGTTCTATAAGCAGGAAGCAAGCCCAGCTCAGCGTGTGGCGTGGTTCCTTTATGCCTCTTTGGCTTGGACCTTAACTGCTTTGTAATGAGTCTGTCTCTCCACCCAGCTTCTCAGTTTTGCAAGCTGAGCACAGGGGCAGAGCACGGGAAGCCATAGTGGAATGGATGGGTAGAATTTGGGTGGCTCCATGTGCAAATCCTTCCTGACCTGCACAGGAGCACAGCCTCAGCCGTGACTGGAAACTGGCATTGCACAGTATTCTCGCTCCGTCCCCTGTGCAGCAGGAGGAACACTGTGACAGTGGGACCTGGAACTCAACAGCATCTCATTGTTTCCTCCTACAAATATGTATGAGGGGCCCACTGTGTGTCATGAAGGGACCGACAGAGCCTGACCAAGCCACATAACAGCTTGCCCTCAGAGTTTACGCCACACGTACATAACTCGAGAATGGGCAAAGGGGCCACGTTGGCAGGAGGCGGCATGCGAGTGGGGAGTCGGGGAAGGGAAGTGGGCACGAGGACAGAGCAGTGTTAAGGGGTCGTGGTTTTCAGCAGAATGAACAGGTAGATCTCAGGAGTGACAGAGAGCTGACTCGAGGCCCCTGTGCCTAGGGCAGCAGGCGAGAATCTGGGAAGAGGAGCCAGCAAAGACAATGTCCTGAGGCAATGGGGTGACAGACATATTGAGGCACATTTTCCTGTGGGTGTGACTATGGGCGTGTGCACATGGGTGTGGGGACCACAGGCCAGCTCTCTTCCACAATCATCAGTTTCCACCTTTCTCTCTCCCTCCTTTCTAGCTTTCTTTTATCTTCTTTTTTGGAGGCAGGCTTTCTTACTGAAGCTGCAGCTCAGGGATTTGGCTAGACTGGCTGGCCGGTGAGCCTAAGCAAGCCCCTGTTTCTGCTCCCCAAGGCTGAGATTACAGATGCACTTTGTGTGGATACTGGGGGGGGAGGTCTGTACTTGGGTGTGTGAGCGCCTTCACTAACTGAGTCACCTCCACAGCCCTCAGACTTCACTTTGGATCCATCAGCAGATCTCCTTAGCCACATCCACAAAATAGTACCTGACTACTTCCCGCCGACTCCTCTGTCACCTCCCAGGTCCAAACCGATGATTTTTTTTCCTTTGAGTAAATTTATACTTATCCAACCGCTGCCACAATCTAATTTTAGAGCCTGTCTGTCATGTCTCCTCTAGTCTTTGACATACGTAGATCATACCCTATGTGGTGTGTGGTATTTCGTGTCTGGCTTCTTCCATCCCACATAATGTTCTGTGGTTATCCATGTTGTGGCATGTTCAAGCAAGCTGGTTGTATTTTGATGCTGAATCGTGTCTGAAACATGTCCTTGTGGGTCTCCTGCTTCTTCCTGTCCACCCTGACTCCCTGAGTTTGGAGTATAGCAGCCAGACAGACTCATTTAAAATCTAACTAATACATGCTGTTCTAGACTCAAACCCTCTCATGGCTTCCAGCATGGAGAAAAAGTCAGCTTCTCAGCAGAGGTGTCTTAGCCAGCTCAGATTGTTATAACGAGACACCTAGAGTGGCTTCCCTAGCTCTGGAGGCTGCTGGCCTGAACTGAGGGTGTCAGCCTGCCTGGGTACTGATGAGATTTGTTCTACTGTAGAATGTACCATGACCTTCTGTCTGTGTTCAAGGGGCCATACCTTACAGGGTATTCCACCATCTGGGAGACCTTAGTGTTTTCCCAAACACCGGACTCTGAATACAACTACACAGGCTTAGGACTTCAGTAAGTGGATGAACAGAGGAATCAATGTAATAGATAGCAAGAAACCCGTGAGGCTCTGCCTGATTGTACTTCAAAACACTATGGAGAATGGAAGAAGCCAGACACGAAATACCACATACCACATAGGGTATGATCTACATATGTCAAAGGCTAGAGGAGACATGACAGACAGGCTCTAAAATTAGATTGTGGCAGCGGTTGGATAAGTATAAATTTACTCAAAGGAAAAAAAATCATCGGTTTGGATCTGGGAGGTGACAGAGGAGTCGGCGGGAAGTAGTCAGGTACTATTTTGTGGGTGTGGCTAAGGAGATCTGCTGATGGATCCAAAGTGAAGTCTGAGGGCTGTGGAGGTGACTCAGTTAGTGAAGGCGCTCACAGACCAAAGTACAGACCCCCAGTATCCACACAAGAAGCCAGGCATGGTGACATGCATCTGTAATCTCAGCCCCGGGGAGCAGAAACGGGCTTCCTTAGACTCACCAGCCAGCCAGTCTAGCCAAATCCCTGAGCTGCAGATTCAGTGAAAATAAGACCTTCCTGGGGGTGGGGGTGGGGGGATGGGGGCGTGGGGGGTTGGGGGAGAGAGAGGGAGAGGAGAGGGAGAGGGAGAGGGAGAGGAGATTTAGAGACATTAGTTCCTGTATGGTATTTGAAGACTCACCCAAGGATTGCACATAGACAAATCAGAGAAGGGACCCCAGAACTGATCCCTGGTCCTCTCCAAACTTCTGCCAAGAGGAATATGTTAGCTATCTTTCTGTCACTGTGAATTGAAAAAACAAAACAAAACAAAAATAACAACTTGAAAGGAGAAAAGACAGAATTTGGCTCATGATTTCACAAGTTTTGGTCCATGGTCCCTTGATCTCATCTTCTTGGGCCCGTGGCAGCTCAGTACACGATGGCCGGAGAGCACATGGAGAAGTTGCTCTAGGAAGAAAAGGGAGAGACAGAAGACGAGGCTTGGGCTCCAGTGACCTAACTCCCTCGCACTAGGCCCCACCTTCTAAAGGTCCACAACCTCCCAGTAGTGCCATAGGCTGGGTACCATGCTTCAGGCACACGGTCTTTGCAGAGCACATCATTTTCAAACGGTAGTGGGAGAGTTGGTCATAGGCTCATCAAAGATGCTAGTCCAGTAGCCCATCTGGGGCCAACTCCTAAGCTGTCTGGGACTTTGGGCGAGCAGGTGTGTTTCGGTGGAGATAAATGGAGAGTGAACATATGGAAACAAGGCTGTGCCTGCCAGGAGGCCTCGGAGACAAAACATAAAATTGAAGGTGGTTTGGCTTAGAAAGGAAATTCAGTTCTGCCTCAGGATGGAGGGCTGTAGATTGGGGGGCCAGATCCCTGTGCAGTGGGCAGGAGACAGCACAGTCTAGCTTCCACAGGCCACCTGGATTCCCACTCCAGTTTCAGGACAAGCAGAATGTGAAGACAAAAATACTAGATTCTAGACATGAGTCAGCGAGCCAGGTGAGCCTGCGAGCCCGGGCAATGACTAAAATCCCTTTTGGTCAAGTCGACCAGGTCTCAACGCAGAGATTTGGGTAATTCATGTAATTTGGGTAATTAATTGGTCTGATTTGCTCTCATCTGGGCCACACAGGTCTGGAAAGTGTTTTGAGATACAATTAGAGGTTGCTACATGATTCCTTATTGACTCAGCTTGTGGGAGACTCTCTGTGCGTTTACCTGGTGTGGTGTGAATTACTTCACCTGATTTATAGAGTAAACATGCAGTGTCTATATTTTCAGCTCTGCAGTGTGTGGAGAACAGGGGACAAGAAGCCGCAAGATTGACTTCTGGTCATCACAAGGCAATTTATACAGGGCAGACAGTCGGGTTAGCTGATCTGCAAAATCCCCCGTGAGTTTATTAGGGATGACAGAACCAGGAACCACAGGCCTGGGCTTAAACACGTTTCTCACAATCTGGGTGGCTGGAAGTCTGAGATCAAAGTGTTGACAGGGTGTGTTTCTCTACAGCCTCTCCCTTGGCTTGCCTATGGTGCTTCTCTCTCTGTGTGTTTTCATGTGGTCTGCATGAGCGTGGGTCTCAATCTCTTCTTGAACCAGCACCAGCCATACTGGCTAAGTCCCATCCATATGGCCTCCCCGAACCCTAAACACATCATCAGGGTTTATGCTAGTTTGTTTTGTTTTGAGGTACATGTATGTTCATGAATGTCTCAGTTCATCTGTGTGCGCACCATGTAAGTGTGTGGGAAGGTCAGAGGTCAACATCAGGTGTCATCCTTCAGGTTGTTGTCCATCTTGCTTCTTTTAGACAGTCTCTTGATGGTGCTGGCCTGTAATGTGCTAATTCAGGCAGCCAGTGAGCCCAAGACCTCCTGTCTCTTGATTACAAATGTGTGTGCCGCTATGCCTGGCTTTTTTTTTTTTTGGATTTGGTTTTTCCGAGACATGGTTTCTCTGTATAGCCCTGGCTGTCCTGGAGCTTACTCTGTAGACCAGGCTGGCCTCAAACTCAGAAATCCGCCTGCCTCTGCCTCCCAGAGGGATTACAAGTGTGCACCACCACCACACGGCCTATGCCTGGCTTTTTAAAAATGTGGTTTCTAGGGATCAAGCTTAGATCCCCCTGCTTGTGTGGCAAGTGCTTTACCTGAATGAGCTATCTCCCAGCTCTTTAAATCATGTCTGAATCCAGCTGTGATGAGGGACTGAGAAGGGGGACCTAGGAGGATACAGTTAGGATCACAAGACAATCCTATCTCAAGATGCTGGGATCCTAGGTCCGTCCCCTCTGCCCTGCTGACTCCCCAGGTGGGCCATCCCCTCTTGGGACCCCAGATTTTCATAGCTGTTCCTCCACTGGGAGCAGCACATCAGTGAATGTATAAGAAGGGACGGTGTGAACTCTCCAGCAAGGGCCCTCTGAGGAGCAGCAGCCCCTAAGGTGAATTTTGGAAATCTGTGTTGTGTGTGTTGAGTCGTTAAGATGGTTGGGAGCCCCTGGACATTTAGTGAACAGGAGCTAGGGAGAAGTATGGATACATGAGGGATAGTCCCGTACAACAAGCTCTGTCAGTCATCGATGTCTCTGTACATTTGTGTGGTGGTGGTGGGAGAATGCCCATAATAACCTAACATTAAATTCCATCCATTTCATATGTAATCACAGAGCACAGTGGGCTCCTGGTATCCATGGATTTGCCAACCTCATAGAGAAAACATTAGCAGGAAAATTGTGTCTCTACTGAACACATATTCTCTCTTTTCTTGTCATTATCTCCCAAGCAATACAGTATAAGAGCAACCACATCTGTATAACATTTATTTTGGTATTAGGTATCATCCGTGACTTCAAGGTGCCTTAAAGTATCCAGGAGGATGTTTGCAGGTTATTTGTAAACATGATACTGTTTCATGTCACAGGTGTTGAACATCTATGGATTTGAGCATTTGTGGGAACTCTGGAGCCAATGCCCTACGGAAAGACCATATTTTCCTTCGTGAACTGTAAATGCACACCCTTTGTAGACATGACTAACCAGTCAAACCCAGAGGGGGTGGTGTGTTACATGCTCTAAAACTTTACCAAAACTTACAGTCAGTTTAGAGAATGCTTATTTTCTATGACACAGGTTCCTAGAGCAGGTCTCTAATGGTAACCATGATCGTGAGGCCTGATGCCAAGGCTGCTGGACTGGACAGGCATCGTCTGTCATCCTACCCATGCCTGCACTCGTCTACCCCACCCCCAACCCCGTCCTCCCATATAACCGGGATGTGTGTGATTACAATTTCCTTGTAGTCTTCTACCGTCAACACATTGCATGTTTTTAAAAAATGAGTTGGGTGTTTAGATTATCTAAAAACTTCATTTAAAGGTATAGGAGGAATTACGAACATATTCTAAAATTGGGTTTGAGGCAGTATTACAAGGTATTTTAAGGCTCCGTGCTATGCTAGCTTTGTCTGAGCAGTGGCTCTCTAGGTGACTGACATCTCTTTACCTTCTTCGTGTCACTGTACCTGGGTGACTTGGCTGAAGTGGAGCCTTCCTGGAACCAGTGTTGTGCTGTCTGCTTGCCGAGACTGTGAATCAGGACTTGGACGATAGACTGGTCTCTGTGGAGGTCTCTGAACATCTGTCTCCCTGCTTTCTGGTGTAGCAGAGCCAAGGATGAGGGCAGACAGCTGCTGGAACAGGTCCTCTGAGCCCAGTTACATGTGCCAGGCAATCGGTAACAGCCTGAGAAGACTGTACACCTAGAGGCCCAGACTGGGGCAGAGCTGTGGAGACTGGATCGTCATCATAACGTCACTGGGTGGAGACAAGCTGTCCACAGATGCTGCACTCAGGGACAGGCCAGCTTGTTGTTGTTACCATTTTGACCCAAGCCCAGGAACCGGTTCCCGCCCACCTTGGTGCTTTGGGATCAATTAGCAACACAACTTATAAATGAGGTCTGGGCCCCTTGGGATGGCCTGCCTCCCCTGGGCACTGCCTCCGAGGAGGTGGTTCCTGCCCCTCCCTCCCTATTGCCTTGGTCCAGATTCTTCTTCCTGGGTGCATCACTTCAAGATGTCATGGGCAATCCCCCAAGGAAAACCTCCTTAGCATCATGTCAGGCCCTTCCCCCACATCAGCCTGGGATTGTTGTTAGGTATCCGCTCTTGGTATATACCACCATGGAGGCCCACACTTTGCCCTTCCTCCTGCAGCGCAGTCTCACAGGACACCAGTGAGAGCTACCAGACACACTCGCCTCCTCCATCTCTCAGCTCTTCCAGGCAGCTGCTTCCCTGTCCCAAAGCAGTGTTGGTTTCCAGGTCCTACTCCACATCTGCGGGATCCCAGTGGCTGAAGCTACAGCTTCAGAATGAGCATTTGGCATGTTTAGACAGGGTCTTGCCAATCAGTACTTTGATGGAAGCTTCCTAGATGACCCTAGAGTTCTATGTGTTTGAGAGTCCTTGGCTGTGGAACATAATCCCCAAGCCTCCATGGCACCTAAATCCCTTTACAGCTGGGATTTAGTCTACCTGTCTAGCCTCCCTTCTGGTAACCAGACTCATGTGAACCTTGTCCTTGTTCCCCACCTCCCTTCTCCTGAACTCTCTGTGCATGCTCCGTCTCCTGTCTGGACAAACCCATCCCTTTGTCTATCTAGACTTTAAACATCTTTTAGAACAAGGTCAACAGCACGGTTTCCACAAGCCCTCTCTCCCCACAAGCTGTGTTGCTAAGTCAGCAGTGATATAAGTCAATCACAATCGTCCTCATCTTGTCCCGTCCTCTTCCTTTGACCCCACACAGCACCGCACTGCCCCCCTCCCAGAGTGCGAGAGGAGCATTGTATTTACCTCTCAAATCCCAGCAGCCAAGCCCATTCCTGGTACACGGCCCCGTACGTGGTCTCTTAGACCCTGGTTTCCCATCTCTTCTTAATTAGAGTTCTGCCTTTCACTGTTGGGCTTTGGGTAAACCTCCTTCATTAAAAAAGCAGTTCCTTTGTTTCCTCTGTGTGGTTCATATTTAGCCAAAGAGATTTATCTGTCCAATAAACGCCACTCTGCAGGCAACTACATTCACCTGCTGCTCCTATGGGGAAATGAAAGGCCGGCCCAGGATGTACCCAGAACCCCTGTGATGTTGAGTGCAGGACAAAAAGGAGTATGGGAATTTTCTGAAACCTTACTGCCAGCTGGTGATCAAGGCAGAGCCCCTGGCATGTGTCTTCATGTTTGTAGGGCTAAGTGAGGTTCCTGGTGGAGGTGGGGGAGGGGGGCATGGGGCTATTTCCTTTGTTCTGTTGGCAGCTTTAATTTTTAATACGAGAGAAGATGGTTTATGTTCTAAGAGAGTGACTCTCCTGTCAGGTGACAGGCATGGTTGTCAGCAAACTCATAACTCCAGAAGGGACCAAGTTGGTCCTGTAGGCTCCAAGCTACAGATTTACAGAGCTGCATGCAGAGAACACTTGGCTCCTGGCTACCCAGAATGCGGGACAGTTTCTGCCTGACATTGTACACTCCGGTACAGGTCAGTCTGAAAATGCCAGTGGGTTTGAAAACCACATGCACCTGTGTACATATGTGTACATCACCAGAGAACAATGTGGGCGTGGTCCCTCGGGTGTTATCCAATTGGTTATTTTTGAATATTTTTGAAACACAGTCTCTCTCTCTCTCTCTCTCTCTCTCTCTCTCTCTCTCTCACACACACACACACACACACAGACACACACACACACACACACACACACAAACACACAAAACACACACATGCACACTGGCCTGCAGCTTGTTAAGTGGGTACACTAGCTAGCCAGGAAGCCCCGGGGACCCACTGTCTCTACCTCCCCAGTGCCTCAGTGCTGGAAATACATTCACACAATCACACAATCACTTCTGGGTTTTCAGTGCTGGAAATACAATCACACAATTACACAATCACTTCTGGATTTGTTTGTTTTGAGACAGGGTCAAATGTAGGCCAGGAGGGCCTCAAAATCTCTATGTCGCTGAAGACGACCCTGAACTCTTCTTTAAAACTTCTATTTGTTTGATTTATTTATTTATTCATTTATTTATTTATGCATTTGTGTGGGGGGAGTGGGGGAGTGGGGGGTGAGGATATGACATAAGGTATGTGTGGCGGTTAGAGGTCAACTTGTGGAAGTCACTTCTTTCTTTCTACCATGTAGGCCTTGGGGATCGAATTCAAGTTGTTAGATTTGATCGCAGCCATCACTGCCCACGGAGTCATCCCACTACCCCTGGCTTTGTTTTTAAATTTTATTTCTTATTTATTCTTGAGACAAGGTCTTACAATATAGGCCCAACTAGCCTGAGTGTCACTGTGTAGACTGGGCAGGCCTTAAAGTCACAGACATACATCTGTCCTGCCTCCCTTGTGCTGGGATCAAAGAGATGTACCACTACTTGAGGGAAAACAAAAAACAAAACAAAATAACGAAAAAACAAAAACAAAACAAGCAAACACACAAACAAATAAAAACCCGCAACAACATGGAGTCTTGGGCTACAGCTCAGTTCCTCATGCTTGTAAAACAAGCACTTTACCAACAGCAGTGTTCCCAGCCTGGATCTCCTGGCTAAGAGTTTTGGGGTTAAGCTGATTTCATAGACAGATCCAGAGCAACTTGCCTGGTGGAGCAGCTAGCATATTTTCTGCCTCTGATCTGCTGATGCATTAGAAGCCTGGGGTATGAGAAGGCAAACATGGCTGGCCTGGCTGTGTGCAGAAGGGGACACACAGTATAGTCTTTCCCTCAGACGTCTGGAACTTCCGAGTGAAAAGGGAACTTTGAAGATCACCTTGCCTGACTCCTCCATCCCATGCTTGAATTCCCCCTGTGACAGCCTCAGCAAATGATGATTATCCAGCCCTTGTACAATCGTGTCTAGTGCCAGAAAACTCATTACCTTCCCTGGCGGCCCATTTCATTTGCAGACCACTCTCCAGCCGGCGGTCTCCTAGGTAAGGTGGATACCTGCTTCCTGTAACTGTATAGGACAGCCTTGCTGCAGGCTGCATGTGGAGAAAACCTTCACAGATTTGAAGGTTCCCCATTCCTGGGTCACCACACACAGCTTCTGTGGGTGGCAGGAACCTGCTTCACCTTTCCCACACACATTGAAGGTGTTTGACAAAGGCATTTGAGGAAAGATTTGAGGAAAGGAATCACTCATGAATTCATTTATTTTTCCCCAATGTCAGGACTGGCGCACACACTACCCACACCACAGTGCTTGGCTGACATCACCTGAGACCTTGGCGCCATGTTGGGTACATTGGGACACTCTGATATTTGCTGACTGGCTCCAAGGATAGGTGGAGGAAGGGTTGAACGTGTGAGTGGTTGAGTGGATGGATAAATGGATGAAGGAAGGAATGAACGACTTAGTCAGTAAAGGACACCAACCCGGGGATGTGTAGGGGGACCTTAGTTATATCAACCCCACAGCGGGTAAGAGAGGAGGCTACATGATATCTGCCTGAATGTTGGAAGCAAATTGAGTCCAGATTTCTCCCCTTAGATGCCTGTTAATATCTGCCACTGTCATGAGAATTTTGGTTTCTTTAAAAACACAGAAATCATATAAGAATATAGTTTTGTTTTAATCCCAGGTGTGAGATATGGGGCTGCTTCAGATTGCCCACAGCAGTTGACTGTGATTTGCCCCGTGCTCTAGCAGAGGCTAGAGCTGAAGATAGTTTCTGCGATTATGTGATTTTGAGAATTCTTGCACCTTTTCAGAGGGTATATAAATACTAAAAATCCCACGGTGGTTGTTGGTGGTTGGTTGGTTGTTGGCTGTTGGTTAAGTAGTTGTGCACAGACAACAAAAAGAAATTAGATCTCCTGTTGGTGAGGATCAAACTTGCCCCAAGGAACTCTACGCCCCCAATCACCAGGAAGTAGTCAAATAATACCATTTCCCCCTTTCCCCTCTATCCTTTTTCCTCTCCTATCTAGTGTTAGAGGGGTTGGAAGGGTTAAAGTAGAGGGATGGAGAAGGGTGGAAGAAAGAAGAACCAACAGAAGAGCCAAAGTCTGGCTGCATGTCACATAGCCAGCCACCAGCGGCACAGCGAGGGAGCAGCTGGAAGGTGTGGTGGCAAATAGGTTGTACCATATTATACAGTGAGAAAGATGGAAGTGACTCCCGAGAGCACCTGGGACGTTTTTAGTGCCAGTTCCGCAGTCCCGTCTCAGCTCCTTGTCTAGTGCTTATTTTCAACCACGCTCTGTTTGCTCAGAGGTTATTCTGTCTTCTCTAAGTCTCTTCCCTGTTTCTTCTCTGCTTTCCACGGGCCTTGCAGGCCCAGGTTTGGATTCCGTAGAAAACATCCCTTTGTCTGTCTCCAGCTTTCTATTTAGTTACACGTGGGGGACTAGCAACGAAGAAGCAGGGCTTGGGGGATACATGGTGAGATGTGACCCCTTCCATAGAAGCATTTATCCAGAGAGAATGAGTCACACGGAACCAGCAGGCAATGTGTTCCTGCTGTGGAATGGAACTGGGTGCTCAGAGGTCTTCCAAGCCAGAGGAAGCCATAAGGTATCTTACCTGCTTTGTGCTTCTGTCACACAATGTCACAGGACGGTTAATCTGTAAGGAACAAAACGTTGGAGGCTGGAGAGTCCAAGATCAAAGGCCTGCACCTGGGAAAGGCTTCAGGTTGCAGCAGGTTACAAGGTAGAAAGTGTTACATGACATGTGTGAGGCGGAGGGGAGGAGGGGAAGGAGGAGGGGGAGGGGGAGAGGACGAGAACATGAGCCAAACAAACAAACAAACCAGGACTCCATTTACTCCATAACGGGCCACCTCAGGCTCTCTTTTATTACTGAGGTGAACAGCACGACCAAAAGCAACTTGAGAGGAAGGGTGTATTTGGCTTACGAAGTCTAATCACAGTCCTTCCCTGAGGAATGCCAAAGCAGGAACTCAAACAGGGCAGGAACCTGGAGGTACAAACTGAAGTCAGGCCATGAAAGGATGCTGCTGCTGGCTTGTTCCTCACTGGGTGCATAGCCTTCTTCCTCATACACCCAGGACAATCTGCCCAGGTGCGGCACTACCCACAGTGGACTGAGCCCTCCCTATCAATTATTTTTTTGTTTTTTAAAGATATATTTATTTTGATTTATGTGAGTATACTGTACTCACACAGTCTTCAGACACACCAGAAGAGGGCATCGGATCCCATTACAGATGGTTGTGAGCCACCATGTGGTTGCTGGGAATTGAACTCAGGACCTCTGGAAGAGCAGTCAGTGCTCTTAACTGCGGAGCCATCTCTCCAGCCTTCCCTATCAGTGATTAATCAAGAAGATGCTTCCTAGACAGGTTGATGGAGGCAACGTGGTAACTACAGTTTCCTCTTGCCAGATGACTCTAGTCTGTGTCAAGCTGACAAACCAAACAGCAGACATTAATCTGTTTCCCTTATACAAGTGCCAACTCTCAACACTATTAGACCAAGAATCCTAAGGCACATTTTGGAGGATGTAGGCACACTAGGAAAAAGCCTTGAAGGACCAATAGGAGTTTGCTAAGGTTTACATAGGGGCAGAAAAATGCATTGCTTAGGCAACAAGCTTGGAAAAAAAAAATGAGCTTACCGCTCAAGGTCAGGAACAATGCAGGCTGTGACTCTACACAAGAGCCAGGGTCACAGGGTCTGGCGCCTTCAACCAGGGAAAAGTATAGGATTGACTCCACTATGCTGTGACTGGTTGTTCTTGTGTCTTGATGAGAAAATGAACATAGTTCAGGGAGAAGTCTCTGAAAAGCCTGCTTATGACTTAGTAGCTGTGGAGTGAGCTGCAAGCCCTGTGGCTGCGGTGGGAGAGATACGACGGTGTGCAAGTATTTGGAAATGTATTTTTGACTTTCACTTTGGGCCTCAGTATGGAGGTTAAACAATTCTCCACTTGTGTGTCTTACAAATGAGCTGACACTAGTCTCTCTTTGATCTTTTAAAATTGTGTGCGTGTGTTCATGTACATGTGTGTATTTGTATACATATGTCCATGTGTGTTTGTGCTTGTGCACTGTTTGTGTGTGGGTATAGAGGCCCAAAGTTGATGTCTTGAATTTTTCCCCATTGTTTGCCATCTTATTTTATTTTTTGAGACAGGTTTTGCAGCTGAGCCTCTAGCACAGCGACTCAGTTAGACTAGTCAGACACACACACACACACACACACACACACACACACACACACACACACACGCCCTGGGGTCCTCCAGTCCCTGCCTCTCCAGTGTTAGCATTCCAGCTACTGGCTGCCGTGCCAGGTTTTTATGTGGATGCTGGGTATCTGAACTCAGTTCCTCGTGTTCGCATGGCAAGCACTTTACCAATCAATCCATCTCCCCTTTCTTCCCCTCCTTTTTTTTCTTCCATTTTCCCCCCAAGGCCTCCAACAATCTCTGTGTGGAACTGAGGCTCTCTGTGATTTCAATCCAAAGATGGAGCACATCTGACCTGTGACCAACTTCCTAAAGCTGTTGTGCATGTGGGTTGCAGAGACATTAGGGGATGTTTGTAAACTACCTAATAGAGCACTTAAAAATCTAATAAATAAGACATACAATGCTATTGTCAGAAGCTTCAATGGGGGTTGGTGCGAGCAAGAGAAGTAATTTGAGCAATAAATCCTGTGAATTCCCATTACCTACCCCCCCTTCAGACAAACTAAAAATAGAAGCCTCCAATAAATATATATCAGAGGTAGAAAAAAGAAAAGGATGATTTAGAAGAAATTGTTGGTGGACAGTCTAAGCCAATAGGGTGGAAATTAAAGTCAAGATTACAAGCATGAGATACTACAGTGCTTGCCAAAGAGACAGTTGGGGAAGAAATATTCCCGTGTCCTCTAGACACAAATCAAAAAGAGCAAGGTGAAAAGCCAGGGGACTATGAGCTGGCGGCCACTCGTCTGCTGTCTCTTTGAGAACGGATGTGGAAGCTCTAACAGGGGAGTACAGCTACTTTGCCCCTGACAGAAGAAGGTCAGTCAACAGCTCTGGTAGAAACACTGCGAAGATCCTCTGTATGGGTTACCTCTCCTGTTGCTGTCATAGGTAGGGGGTTGGTCTGGTGCTGCTTGTTTTCAAATGCTAAATTCTGTACCTAAAGATCTGGTTGCCCCAAGACAAGTGGATCCTTGCGTACCAGCCTTCCTTGTGTGAGCCTTGCTCCCCAATTTAAAGCTATGAGGTAAATGAAACAGGTGACAGCCAATTCCTGGAGGGAATAGAGAGAGATAGAGTTTGACCAGGCTGAGGTGGGGCACAGGTAGGGTCCTTGAGGAGGAGAGAAGAGAGAGGAGGGGGGTAGGGGAGGAGAAGGAGGGGGGGAGAAGGGAGGGAAAGGGAGAGGGAGAGGGAAAGTGGGAGAGAGAACATGAAGAAGGAAAAGAGAGAGAGAACAGGAGGTTTCCACTAGTCATGATGGACCCATGATTGGACGTGCCCAAGTGAAATGCCTCCCAAGGACACCCGATTGCTGGAGCATAAATAATCCAGAGAATTCCCAACAGCAAGTATATGGGGAGCACAGTTGGGGCAGTAGCCAGACTAGCGCTAGAGATTTAGATTAGGGTTAATCCCCCAGTGATTGCGCAGAACCTAATAAATAAAAGCCATAGTTTGAGTCTCATTCATTTGAAGCTAGACGGGGATAGGATTAGTAAGTATTATTTTACAGTCATAAAATGTCCTGACGTAACCCAGGGAGAGGGCACGTTTTGTTTCACAGTTCCAAGATGTAGTTCACCATGGTGAGGAAGTCATGGCAGCTGGAAAGCTGGCCACATTGCACACACAGGAAGCAGCTCGACTTGGTCCTAGATCCCAGCCTGTGGGATGGACCACTCACAGCTAATGTGGATCTTCTCAACTCAAGGACACAATCCAGGCAATCCCTCACAGGCATGTTCAGAGGCTTGCCTTCCAGGTGATTCTAGCCATTGGCTCTAGCCTGTCAAGTTAGCCATCACTATTAACCATCATACCTGCTTAGCCAGTCAGTCAACTGGTGGCCAGACTGAGTCAATCCTGGCAACTAGCAGGTGATCGGTGTCATCTAGATGTCTTCACTTGCTTGGCTGCTGCCACGTGGATATCCTACGGTCCGAGTAAGACTGGCAATAGCCATGGCTGGGGACGTCTTTGCTCTGATCACACAACCCCTCTGTCTTCCCCATCCTCCCATTCAAAGATCAGTGGTGACCTTCCTGTTGGTGAGGTAAGTGAACATTTGCCTTGGCTTTCTCTTCACTTCATGTAGCTCTGCTGTGGACCCTTATGTGCGAGTTAGGTCTGGCTCTACCTCCCAGGCCCCTGTTCCCAGGAATAAGACTCAGACTCGTTCAAATGATCTCAGTTGGTCTACAAATACCTTGGCCATATATCTAGGCTCTTTTCTGACTAGATCGTAACTTAAAAATCCCATTTATTCTAATCTACGTCCTGCCACATGGCTGGTTACCTGTGGTCCAGTACCATGTGTCTGTCTTGTCACTTCCCAGGAGAATTCCCCTTGCCTGACAGTATCCCAGAATCCTTTCTGCCAGATGTCCAACCTCCTACTTCCTGCCTAAGCCATAGGCTATCAAATGTATTATTGGCAGGTGCTTCATCCATACAGACGTTAAGATTTTCTTTATACTCTTCCCTGCTAAGGCTTCAACACACCCTATGCAGTTCTCAGGCCTTGTCCAATGTTCTCAGTAGGCTTTGCTGATTCCCTTTCTTCCTCTCCTGCACTTTTGCTGTCTTCTTGCTCCACACCCTCTAAGCGCCTTTGAGACGGCCCTCACCCAATATATGTCTTAACTCCTTCCAGAGCTGTGCTACGCAGTACAGCTACTGCCACCCCCGTGTGGGTGTTCAAATTCCAATTCTTAAAAAGAAGTCTTTAATTTTTTTTATATTTATGGTTTTTTTTTAAAAAAATACTTGTATACATTTTTAAATGTGTCTTGCCTGCATTTATGTTTGTGTCCCACAAGAGTGCCTGGTGCCCTTAGAGGTCAGAAAAAGACAGTTCATCTCTTGGAACTGAAGTTACCAAGCCCCACATGTAAGTGCAGGGAATCAAATCTGGATCCTCTACAAGAAAAACAAGTGCTTTAACCACTGAACCATCTCACCAGCCCCTCAAATACCAAGTCTTAGAATAAAATCGAGTCCCAGCAAGATGGTTCATTATAAAAGTCACTTGCCACCAAGCCTGATGACCTGAATTCAATTCCTGGGACCCACATGATGGAAGGAGAGAACCAACTCCAGCAAAATGTTCTCTGTCCTCCATACCTCTGACACGTACGTGTGTACCCACACCCATACCCAATATACATGGGTGTGCATGCACAATGAATAGATAAATGTAATATTTAAAATTAAAATTAATGAAAATGAGTTTGATTTAAACACCCAGTTCCTCTGTCCTATAAGCTGCATTTAAGGGTTAGTGACATACAGCAACCGTGTCGGACCGCACTGTTCAAGTTATTGCCCTTGGACATTCTGCAGGCACCTCACCATCATGTCTTAAGTATATTATTCATAGAATATTGGATTGTGTGGACACGAGGTAACCAAGAGGAATAGGAGAGTGGAATAAAGGATTGATATCCAGTTTGAAGTAGCATACAGCCCACTACAAATGGAGGGTTTATTGTGCATGAAGCATGGGTTTCTCTCTCTCTCTCTCTCTCTCTCTCTCTCTCTCTCTCTCTCTCTCTCTCTCTCTCACACACACACACACACACACAGACACACACACACACACACACACACACACCCCGTGTAGACTATCCAAAAGCAAGCATCACCTTGGGCACAGAGTGGCTGCCAGTAGTTCCTAGAGTGCAGGCATTCTTCATTTTGGTCTTGATAAGGACAAGGACAATGGTCTTTCTGCAAATGCCTCACACACTTGAGCCAGCCACTGTGGCCGGGCCAGGGCCAAGGCAAGCACAGCTTGGCTCAGTCCTGGGTTCCATTTTAGTCTCGGGAAACACATTGCAGAAGCTACTTATGACTCAAGAGACTCTCAGGCAGAAATTAAAGGCCATTGGAGAGTGAGAGAAAGAACATGGATGCCAAGGAGATCCACAGATGCTCAGCGGAGAGGAGGAGGAGGGTCTGAAAGCGCATGGGAAGTGGGGCTGGTCTGCAGGTCCTGTCTTTTCAGAATTTGGTGAGGACTTGGCTCTGTGGATTAGCTGGAACAGAGGCAGTCTGCAGCTGTGGTAGAACCATTCGCTATAACCCCAGTTGATCCTGTGTGCCGACTGGTTCCTTCCACCGTGTAAGTGTCCTAAGAAGAACATTCCTTACTCAGCAGCAGAGTCAAGGGTTCCCAAGGGGTCCTTAGGACCAGAAAATGGGCATTTATTTCAAATTTCAAAATGCATAGGCTGGAAAGATGACTTGATAGTTAAGAAGACTCATTGCTCTTCCAGAGGACCTAAGTTCTTCTCACAGCATCACATAGGTGTACACACACACACACACACACACACACACAAACATATATTTAAAAATCCAATGATTGAAAAAAAAGAAGCCATAAATATGAAAGAGACAAAGGAGGCTTTGGAGGAAGAAAAGGGAAATATTTATATTATACATGCAATTACAATTTTAAAAAGTAAAAGGAATAATTTTAAAAATACAGTGAGTGGAGAACATGCATATTAGCCAGTTTCTATAATTTTCCCTCTAAACGAGGAAATGCATACAGATTCAGGGGAAGAGTTGGAAGAGTGATGGAGGTGGTGAGATGTCTCAGCCAGAAATGGTGTTTACCACCAAATCTGACTACCTGAGTTTCATTCCAAGGGCCACAAGGGTCAAAGCTGACCGTTGACCTCCATATCAATGCATGGCACACATGCATAGGTAACATGAGAAGACAGAGTGGAAAACATCTCCAGTTGACACCAAGAAAAAAACAAAGCAAAACAAAGCCCAGTCCTATGACAGCCGAAGCTGTCTGTATCAGAATGGGAACAGACATCTTTTCTGTAATCCTTACCTCTGCTTTCTTTTATTTGTTTGCCACGAATCCCCATCACCTCTAACAAAAGCACCATAACCCCTAATGTTCTGGCAAAAGCCCTCTTCCATTTCCAGAGCCTAGGCTGGTAAAGTCACCTCTTTTGAAACTATGAATTAAGATAAGCATTCAAATGGATCGGCCTCACGGAACGGACTTCCTAAGTGCCGTGTTCACGGGGCGAGAGTGGCTTGCAAACGCCACCACCATAGCCACTTTGTTCAGAGAGCTTTATGAATCCCATTTAGCGTCAAGTAGGTTGTCACACCTGGAGGGGCTCCAATAGAGGGGCTTCAGGTTTCTTATAAGTAATAAATAGCACTGGGTAATTTGGCTTGAGGAATTGTAATTCCTTTCTTGTACAAATACAGAAAAATAATTTTTCTTTGAAGTTGCTTAAGGTTATTTTTTTTCCAAAGTCAGAACATTTGAAATGTGACCATGGTAGGAAGCCTTTCTGACAATTATTTATGAAACCCCAAGAGTTGGTGAAATGGAAAAGACAGCTATACAATGAGTAAAATGCTGTCCCTTAAAAAGACACATTAAAAGTAAGTTACCATACCAATGAACATGGTCTTATTTGGAAAGAGGATCTTGGCGGATGTCATCAAGTTAAGAGAAGGTGAGGGAGGTGAGTCCGAACCCAATGACAGGTATCTTCACAGGATGAGACCACTTGGAGTATCTATCACTCATTACCACTGAGTGGTAATCACACTCAGCCACCACTCAAGCACAAGTCACTACTCAAGAGGCCGAGGCAAGCAGATCTCTGTGAGTTCAAGGCCAGACTGGTCTATGTAGTAAGTTCCAGGACAGCCAAGGCTACACAAAGAAATTCTGTCTAGAAAAACCAAAATAAGATGAAGTCATTAGGATTTCAAGATCCAAACTCAAAGAGGAAAGCAGCTGGCAAATGCCTGGGACAAACTAGACTAGACTGGACTGGACTGGACTGGACTGGACTGGACTGGAGTAGACTAGACTAATAGACTAGAGTTGTGCAAATGCTAGCTGAGGGACACCAAGGGGACCCTAGGTTTCTATGTAGAATTCCTCCCAAGATCCTTCAGACAGTGTGTGTGCGTGCATGCGTGTGTGCGTGCGTGCGTGCGTGTGTGTGTGTGTGTGTGTGTGTGTGTGTGTGATTTACGCATCTGTGTATACACATGTGCAGTGTGTGTAGCCTTGAGTGTAGAGACCAGAGACAAACACCTGTTATTCTCTGTTTTATTCCACTTAGACAGGGTCTCTCACTGAAATCTGGAGTTGACATTTTTTTATTCGAAATATTTTTTATTTACATTTCAAATGATTTCCCCTTTTCTAGCCCCCCACTCCCCGAAAGTCCCATAAGCCCCCTTCTCTCCACCTGTCCTCCCACCCACCCCTTCCCACTTCCCCGTTCTGGTTTTGCCAAATACTGCTTCACTGAGTCTTTCTAGAACAAGGGGCCACTCCTCCTTTCTTCTTGTACCTCATTTGATGTGTGGATTATGTTTTGGGTATTCCAATTTTCTAGGTTAATATCCACATTTTTTAGCAAGGCTGATGCCAGCAAGCTCCAATAATCGTCCTGTCTTTGGCTCTCATCTCCTCCCAGCCCTGGTATTAGGACTGGCCATACCTCCTGCTTTTCTTCTTTTTCTTCTTCTTCTTCTTCCTCTTCTTCTTCTTCTTCTTCTTCTTCTTCTTCTTCTTCTTCTTCTTCTTCTTCTTCTTCTTCTTCTTCTTCTTCTCTTCTTCTTTTTCTTCTTCTTCTTCTTTTCTTCTTCTTCTTCCTCTTCCTCTTCTTCCTCTTCTTCCTCTTCTTCCTCTTCCTCCTCTTCCTCCTCTTCTTCTTCCTCCTCCTCCTCTTTTCTTCTCCTCTTCCTCCTCCATCTCCTTCTTCTTTCTGCTGCTTCTTCTGCTTCATCTGCTTGTTTCTTCTGTTTCTTCTTCTTTTGCTTCTTCTTCCTCCCCCTCCTCTTCCCTTCTTTCCTTTTCTTTTTTGCATGTGTGCTAAAGCTATGAACTCAGGCCAGCAAGTGCTTCCACACCTAACCACCTTCCCTGCTCCTCTAAGGTCTTTTGAATATAGCCAGACATAGAAACCTTTCCTCCTTGGTCCTCCAGAGAAACACATCTTTAGCCTGCCAACTGGCCTCACTACCGCACACACACCTCACTGTCTTGGAAGGCCTCCCGCTACAGTCAGTCTCTGTGTCCTTTTGCTGGCTCCCACCTCAGTGAGCTGCAGCCTTCTGAGCATACTCTCCCCGACTGGAAAGCACAGTTAGCCTGGAAATGGAGATTCAGATAGAGATACAACGTAGGATCTGGATTTCTGAACATGAATTTACTCCTGAACCCAAGGAAATGTTGTGCTCTGGGACAAGGACTTAGACGAGAGATTTATAACCCTACTTTCTGGGGACCTTGGGTGAGACATTTCAGCTCTATGAACCTCAGTCTGTTCACTCATAAAATGGGTCTACAAATCCTACCCAGGCATTTCCTTAGTCTGGTTTCCCTGTCAAATAAGAGAATGGAGCCAACTATTTGGCAATGGGAATCGCCTATGCAGGCGTTGATTTCCCCCAGGGTGACCACAAAATCCAGTTTCTTGGGGGAAGAAAGAAGTGAGTGAGAATGAAGCAACAGATTTAATGTCTATTGTCTGCTTCTAACTCAGGGTTCTGGGCAGGTGAACCATCCACAGCAGAGAAGACCTCCAGCAGAGGCTATCTCCAAAGCTAAACTCTGACTATACCCCACTCCCAATCCACTCCACTGATTTTATTCTTGACTATATGTCTTGTACATGTGTATACCTGTGTATATATATGTATGTATGTGAGCATGTGTATGCTTATGTCTAAGTGTGAATAAGTGTATGTGTGTTTGTGTGTGTGTGTGTGTGTGTGTGTGTGTGTGTGTGTGGTGTGTAGAGGCCAGTAATGAACATTAGGCATCTTTGCCTATCATTCTATACCCTATTTTTTGAGACAGGGTCTTTTGCCATATTTGCCAGACTGTCTGACCAGCAAGCCCTTGGAATCTCAGCCACCCCACACTGTATAGACAGCCATGCCTATGTTCAACTTTCACACTGGGATCAGAACTCAGGTCCTTATGTTCGCATAGCAGTACTTTCCCTACTGAGCCATCTTCTTGCCTCCTATAATACTTTTACAACTGGGAAACTTATGGCCCCAGTCCCTCTCAAATCCCATCCCCCCTCTGCCCTCCCCTTCCTCTCATCTTCTCTCCCTGTCTCAAACCTCATCTTCCCTTTGAAAAGTTTCAAGTAGAATGAAACCACTGTTCTCAGAGGCTCGGCATAAAGAGCTCACTATGCACTTCAGCAGAATTTATCCCCTTTGAAGAGTCCCCACTTTAATCTCCTCCAAGGCAGGTCTTTGTGGTAAATAGAACAAAATGACACAATACTCTTCAAACTAAAAGCCTTATTAAGTAGCATTCAGAAAATCTTGCAATTCTCTCATAATTGGAAGCGTAATTAATTGGGTGGGTGGTTTTTTTTTAAATAGTATTTGGTGATTAGGACCTAACAAATATTTCAGATAATATACTCAACATTGTGCAGGGTAGTTATCATCCCTAACATGTGACTTAAAAGCAAATATATCTTGGCTGGGTTAACACCTGTGCCAAGAGCTTCGTGGCAGATTTGGTCACATCAGTGTAAGCATCTTTCTTTCTCTTCTGGGGTCTCTCCTGATACATTTGAAGGTCTGATTGTGGGCCTAGGAGAGTTTTTGCTGTAGTACAACCCAAAGAGAATGTCAAGATGGCGATTACCACTATGAGAATGGCTATGCTGGTCATGGGTGTTCCTTATACCCTAAAGACGGTATAATGTCTTTAGGGTATAAGGAACACCTAACGGACCAGCATACATTAACACATCCTTTGCCTGCCCTATCTCCCACTTGACTGGACTTCCCCATAACCCTCATGGCCAAGCTCTCATTGAGTGGGCCCACTCCTCCCTCTAAAAACAAGAGAGGGATTAGGGGGATTTGACCCCAGGATAAATTAGTAGAGGCATTATTTACTATAAATTTTAAAAATTTTGACAACAGGGTCTCTCCCCAGCATGTAAACATTGGGGGGCTATGCTGCCAAGAATAACTCCTTTGACCCTGGTCTATTGGAGAGGCCCTATAAATAACACAAGAAGAAGAAGAAGAAGAAGAAGAAGAAGAAGAAGAAGAAGAAGAAGAAGAAGAAGAAGAAGAAGAAGAAGAAGAAGAAGAAGAAGAAGAAGAAGAAGAAGCGCTCATTTGGGTTCCTGACAGATTAATCAAGGCCTGCACTGCTGATGGTCCAGATGAAGTTGATGGAGTCCCTGAGGATAGCCTTGCAGAGGACATCCCCAGCCAACTACCCCAGTGACCTGGGGGAATCTCAAGGTTCTTGTAAACCAGGTGCAGAGAATGTATTCAGAAGGACTAGAGACAGGACCAGATACCCCTTTTCTACTGATGTGTGCTATTATAATGACTTATTCTCAAGTCCAGCCACTCTTGTGGGCTGCTGTTTGGAATCCGCCCATTTTTCTCCCTGTTATTTAGGATTCCTGGCTGCCTATCACATACAGTAACAATCCAGCAATGGGAGAGAGCCAATTCTCTGTCAACTTTACTCTAGCACTTCAATTTAATGGGTCATTCAACCTGGCCCCAGGAATGGTGGGGTTTTGTCTAACAGGAAATATATGTCCAGAGGTTTTCATCCTACTGGCTCAGATAGTTCTTGGGGACTTCTCCAGTTGGGTTGAAGCCTATTGAGCAGGCAGTGGACAATATGCTTTGCCTCCACTGCCCCCCAATGGGGAACCCCAACAGATGCTTATCAATGGGATAAATGGGTTATTCCCTGTCCCTCAGAATGTCAAGGCTCAACGGTTGTGTACCAAGTCACTCCTCTTAGGAGTCCTTAGCCTTGAAATAAAAATAGAAGGGGGGACCTGCAGGGGATGTGTAGGTCAGCCTTGTGAAGGAAAAAGTGAGGTGAAGATTGAGGTGCCACAGGCTCCTGTGACTCCTTGAAGAGCCCTGATCTGCTGAACCCAGCATTAAGATGTAAGATGGCTCCCAGAACACTGGCGAGACAGCAAAAAGGAGCCAAGGCCAGGGAGGTGGCTGCTTCCCCTGTCTTCATGGAAGCCCCAGCAGGTAATGGTGCTCCCCCTCCTTCTGAGTAACCTCAACAGGCAGCGTTTTCATTGGACACAGTGATGGTGTGGCAAAATGTGATTGGCCGAGGATTTAGAGGCTTGCAATTGGTTCAAACACTGAATATAAGCTTAAGGCTGCACAATAAACTCAGATCTGCACCCCAATCTGGGTCCCTGGAGTCTGAGTCCTGGGCTTCATCACATGACTCCATCGAGTCTCACACATATACCCTGCCCCATCCTCGGTCCTGTTTCCAACAGGAGAGAGAGTGATGGATTAGAAACATCCACTCTTTATAGTAACCAGCATCCCAGGCGACAAGCCCTTCTCCCTCTTGCTAGCCATGTGAGTCCAGAAGAGTGTGAGGTTACTGGATTCTCAGCAGGACAAAAGAACATAATGATGCCCTTCCTCACCCGCTTTACTCACTAGAGAAAATGAGTCAGAATGGTCTTGGAAGCAAGTCACACACACGTATATAAACAAGGAGTGCTGGCCTCTGTGCAGCTTGTGACCCCAGAGACATCTGAATGGGACTGGGGATGCTATGACTTTCTTTAGCTTCAACTCTACATGAACCCTAACTCTTCCCTTCAGGATCCAGACTGGACATGCACATCTGCTATACATTGAATCATATATAGAAAACGTGGTCCTGTTGGAGACATTAATAGGTAGTGGGACCTTTAAGAGGTGGAGCTGTGAGAGGCTATAATTGGATTCTTCCCAAGGACTGGCTTTCTGTTTTGCTACCAATTCTTTCCTCACACCCACCACGTCTGTCACAATTCTGTCCACCACAAGACAACATACCTAGCAGGGGACCTCGCCAGACCTGTCGCCAAGCAGTATCTCTTGTACAGCAATTTCTTGGGACTGCTGTAGGGGAAACTCTCTTTCATTACTGCCTTTGGCAAGAAAGGTCATGGTACCTATTTTCAGGACACAGACCTTACTTATTTCTAGGAGCTGAGGAAGTGGGGTGGGGGGGGAGAGGAGGAAGGGAGATCATAGCTAGACCTTTTGGAGAGGACATTAGTCACCAGAGCACCTGGGTCAGCAGGAAGGACCCTGCCCTGGAACAGTGGTGCAAGTGTCCCTTCAGGAGTTGAGTGAACACCTAACCTGGGCTGTAGGGCTTTTACCTCCATTCATGGGCACACAGTTCTGTAAAGCTGATAATGGGAGAGGCCAGGGGACATGTTGTCATGGGAACACTTGGGGATGATTCTGCGGGCAGCCCTTTATGAGGAAAGCGCTTCCACACCTGTCCACTTGAGTATGAAATGTCTGCCAGATCTGACAAGACTTTCAGGGTGCATGGAAGCCAGCTGAGGCCTTGCAGTTCTACACGGTGGGTTTCCGAAGGACATTTGCAACACCAGAAGAGGCATGTCACTTGGAGCTTATTCAAGGGACAAGAACTGTATCTGGGTTTAAGGATGAAGGGAATATAAGGTTTCATGTGAGCTCCCTCAGCCCCACATACATCTGGTTCTTCCAGATTCTCAAGACAGAAGCTTGGGAGTCATCCCAGCTCCTCCTCCTTCTGCTACCCCAGGGCTGCTTCTAATCACCAGCCAATTCATTCCACGCTGAGTCCCTTGAGTCAGTGCCCTGATGTCTAGCTCACTGTCAGCCCTCGATACCTGGTATCTTTTAGCTTGTTGCCTCTCTGTAATTGGCTCTCTTCAACCTTTCTTCCACGATAGTTGCAGAATGCTTTTGATTTGTGAATTTGGGGATTTTGTGTGTTTCGAGAGAGAATCTCAAGAACTCACTAGGTAGTTGATGTTCTAGGAGGACTTCAAGGTCATCCTGGTTCCCCTGTTTCTACCTTCTAAGTGCTGGGATTATTGTGTGCACCACTCAATCAATATACCTGGCCTTGGAATTGATTCAGTGTGTATGGAGGTGGAGTAAGTGTGCATATGGGGTGGGAGCTTTGGAGATGGGAGAAGAGCCTCAAGCATCACCCTTAGAAGTGCCATCCACCTCCACTGAGTCAGAGTCTCTCTGGCCTGCAATTTGCTGGCTAGACTAGACTGGAGCCAGTCCCAAGGATACTGTCTCCACCTCGCCAGTATTGGCAATACAAACTAGATCAGCCATGCCTAACACTTTCACATGGGTCCTGGGGTTGGAGCGCAGCTCTTCATGTTAGTAAGGCAAGCTTTAGAAACTGAGCCATAACCCCAGTTCCTTAGAATGCTTTTAAAATGTATTTTAATTGAAAGTATGACCACTATGAGTTAAACTCATGTCCTCTGGACTAGCAGCAAATGCCTTAACTGCCAAGCCTTCTCTCTAGCCATCCCACCCATAAGAACAGTTTTTTCAAAGCCAGATCTGACCTTATCATTCACTCGGGAAGAACTCTTGGGCTCTCTTGCTCCCCACTTCCCTTGCTTGGTACACAAGCCCTAAGTGCCTGACCTTGGCTGGGTGTTCCAGGAGCATCTTCATTCCTAACCTTGTCAGTCTTTCCTGCCTCACCACTGGTAGGCTCAGGGTGTCCATTTCTTCTGTGCTGTAACAGTTCTGTAATTCCAGAGATACATCTATCTAAAATAGACACGTGGTTCTCTGGTTTCTGCTCCCGATGAGTTGCAGGGAAGTGGACATAATTGAACTGAGATGCCAGTGTGACAAGTGAGAGAGGTGGGAAATGGAGAGAGAGATGGGATCTTGGATTCAAGCTTTCCTTGTGGAGTGGAAAAGAAGAATGGACAGGGTTGAAGCAGTTTGGGCAGGATATGCCTTGAAGTCCCATGAAGAATGGATGGGGAAACAGCGAGGATAGAGAACAGACTGGAGAACTGGACCTTAGAAGCAATGATCCCTAGGAGACACGAGATGAAATCTCATCAACATGCTGCCTAAACAAGACCTGAGTAAAGACAACACCAGTAGACATACTAACCCAGAAGGGGAGAATGTCATGGGGATCCTGGATGAAGAACTGCAGGCAACCAAGGGATGTCAAGAGCGGCAGTAACAGTCTTCCTCAGAGAAGGGTTCCCTAATTGGATGGCCAATACCAAGTGGTCAGCCCTGAAACCACTGACAAACAATTAACATTATACAGCCAGAGAAGGTTATATTTATACATTTAAGTGTGTGTGTGTGTGTGTGTGTGTGTGTGTGTGAGTGTGTATTCTATAAAGCAATAAAATATAAAGAAGCCATGGATTTGAGAGAGAGCTAGATGGGGTTCATTGAGGGTTTGGAGGGAGGAAATGGAAGACAGAAATGATGTAATTGTATTATAATTCCAAAACATTTAAAAATATATATTTAAAAATGCAACAGTCTACTAACACAAGTTAATAATTAGCAGAGGTGGGCATACTTTGTCTGTAAAGAACCAGATAGCAAATGTTTTAGGTTTTGTAGGCCTTTCTGTCTCTGTCAGATCTATGTATCTGTTGGTAGAGTAGCTCGAAAGCAGCCAGGCACTTTGTAAGTAAATAGTCATGGCTGGGTTTTAATAAAACTTTATTTATAAAATAAACATGTTGGATGGTACCCTGTGTGGAACGATACCCAGAATTTTCTTAATCAGAATTCTGTGCTTGCCAGAGATGAGGAATTGATCAAATACAGCTAAAAGCTGGAAAGCAAAGACTTGTAAATAGAGGTGAGAATACAATAAAACAAGAGGTGGAGGATGAGACCTCTGGGCACTCGTTGAAGCAAGAAGACATCCCAGTCTGTAGGTGTGAAGGGTCAAGAGAGTGAATGCAGTCAATGGAGCCTGGGTATGAGATGGGGACTAGAGAGAGGGACTGCCTGGGAGACTTCATAACTCCAGTACCAAGTGACAGTACTGTCTCCAATCTATATGCATCTCAAACTAGTGAATATCTTTAAGATATTTCCGAAAGGCTGTTTCATGATCCCACTTCAGGAACTATATTAGGAAGGGAGGTGGAGATCTGACCATGAATGGCTTTTAACCTCCTGGCAGGTCAATTCAGGCTGACTTTGTGGGCACAAAAGCATCGTCAGAGGGTCAAGCAACAGTTAAGCCTGTTGAGGTTTGGTCTGTTGTATATATTGTAATGCTAAATACAAGGCCCTAAGACCTGGTTGTCCTCAGGGACAAGGAGATCATCATATGCACCAAGTAATGCTATGTAACCTGCTCCTTAATTTAAAACTATTGGCTGAATGAAGATGCCTACAGCCTGTGGTTGGGCAGAAGAGAGGTAAGCAAGGTTTTGATTTCTGGCCTTGGGGTCTGAAGCAGGACCACAAGGGAGGGAGAGAAGATGGAGGGGGGAGAAGATGACATGGGGTAGGAGAATCACAAAAGCATGCCCATGAGGGGTAACCAGTTGCAATTAGAGTGGCCCAGGGGGAACAGGGCTAGTCATACCTCACAGCTATTTGCAGAGAATTAAACATAATTGCATAAGGGGTAGATATCCTTCCAGCTCTAGTGATGATTATTATAAAATTTTGTGTCTTTTATCGGAGAACTGAAAGATCAAATGTGGGGTAAAAACACCCAATCGAGATTGAGATTAAATATATACTACAACATAAGCCCATCACCTTGACTATTAAATATTGATATTAAAACAAGTTTAAAAGTATCTGTGTCAAGCTTTTCCACCCTGCTTCCTTTCCCCAGCCCCTACCTCAGCCTCTTTATGACTCAGAACAGGTACTGCTTCTCCCCCGACGGCCCTTGGTTTCATTCAATCTCTTTTTCAACTACAATATTTTTTTTCTAAACAGTTCAATATCCATCTCAACTTCTTATAAACTGCCTTTAGAAGATTTGCATGATGAAAGGGGGAAGATAGAATTGTCTTCTCCTTAGGGAAATAATTTGTGCATCTTCCATTTGGAAATTATTCCAAGATCACACTTCATGTGAAAGTCACAGTTGTTCCCTGAGATGGCACTAATGAATCCATCCACAAATGTCCTTACCTTCATCTTGGCTCAGTGTTATCTAGAATACTCCATAACCTTGAGAAAGGGAAAGGAGTCTCAGATGAAGATCACTCTTAGGCATTTGTTCTTTTCTTGGGGTGTGTGTGTGTGTGTGTGTGTGTGTGTGTGTGTGTATGTGTGTGTTGAGAGGGCGCCTAAGTGTACATGTGTGCACATCTGTGTGAAAGCCAGAGCAAAGTCTCCTGTGCTGTTCTTTAGGCACCTTCCACTCTTTTCGTTTAAGGAAGGGTCTCTTATTGGTCTGGAGCTTGACAAATTAAGCAGGCTAATTCACCTGGCCAGTAGGCTGCCAAGATCTGCCTGTCTACTGGGTTATCTTGCCATCTCTAGCTAATGCCACCACAAACCCGGTTGTATTATAAGGGTTCTGGAGATCTAAATTCAGGTCTTCACACCTCTAAGACACGTTCTTTGCCAACTGAGTTATGTCCCCAACTACTGTTCTTTCACTTATTGGATATCTATTAACAATTGATTAAGGGCCCAACACCAGTAAGATCTAGGTAGTACACATGTGTGTAAAAATAGAATCTTCTATACAGCTTGGAGCCCAGGAGAGCAGGGCTTTGCCTGTCTGGTGAATATTTCAGGCCCATCTCTAGGTCAAGATTCAGCATACAACAGGTGTTTCATCACTGTCTACTAAGTGAGTGGGTACCTGTAAGAAAGATATGCTGTTTTAATCTTAGCCTCTAATAATGAGCAAGCCAGTGTGCTCACCTGTAAAAATGACTTGTTTATTCTAGTAAGAGTTAATGAAGTTCTGCTCCTAAAATGTCACACACATGTAGTCACACATCACAGCATCATACTTCTTTGTCCTGAGTGGGAGAGATTCATCTAAGCAAATGGTATCAGCATCACAATCTCCAAAATGTCAACATGTCCTCTATGGGCCTCGTAACCATAAACAGGATTGATTAAGAATCCAACAGCATAGATAGTAAGCTGGGGCATGAGTAACGTCTTCTTCAGTAGCACCCCCACTATGCCTGGTTTTTTTTCATGGCTATCAAGAAGAGCAGGCACAGAGCCTTGCCAATTCTCCCTCTGTCACAGTTGTGTGGAGCCAGTTGATGGAACTTTCTCTGTCCCCACTGGTCACACAATCAGCAAAATGATCAACAGAGAGCTCAGTGGCGGCCCTACTGGATGCCCTTTGCTTTGTGGTCAACTGAACCCCAACAATAGCCAGCCAGCGGCCTTTCCCATGCAGTTGTCCCAGCTCAGATAATAGGTGCATGGACGTCAGCCCCACATTTGTTGGTTGACAATGGCTCAATTCTGCAGGGTGGCACTATCCAAAACCTGCTTCCCCACACCCCGCCCTTGAGGGAACTGTAAAAGAGGTCCCAGCAGAGCTGAGCCAAGCCAGAATGTAACGGCCAAGAGGCTCTCCTGAGAAGCCTGAAAAGCTTCCCTTGTAAATAAAAACGTCAAGTGGGGGAGGGGGGACTGGAGAGACAGCTCAGTGGTTAAGAGCACTGATTGCTCTTCCAGAGGTCCTGAGTTCAATTCCCAACAACCACGTGGTGGCTCACAACCATCTGTAATGAGCATCTGATGCCTTCTTCTGGTGCATCTGAAGACAGCTACAGTGAACTCACATACATGAAATAAATAGATAAATGTAAAAAAAAAAATGTCAAGTGGGTCTATGGTGAAGAGCGGAGAGCAAGGGACACATCCTGCTTGCCTGGCAGAGGTCCAGGTAAGATGTCTTCCAACAGCTGTGGTCACACGTGTGGGGCAGAAGAGGTGGGGAAGCCTGAGATGGTTCAAATGTCCTGTTTAGGAAAGTTCCATTCTCCTCTCCCTGGCACTCTTTCATGTGTGAGGCATTGGACTTTGTTCCATGCTTAGCAATGACTATGTCATTATCATCATGAGCTATGCTTTTGACCAGCTCTTACAGTTACAGAGGGCTTTGTCTATTTTGCCATTTGACCCGATTGAAACACACAAAGCAAGACTCTCACGTTTACAGACAAAAACAAAAAACAAGAAGCAAAAAAAAAAAAAAAAAAAAAAAAAAAAAAAAAAAAACCCAGAGAGATTGAATGGCTGGCTTAAAGTCACCAGCAAATATATTTTAGAGCTAACTATGGGGTGGGGACTAACTTCAATTTGCCATCCTGAGTCATCTTTTCTATAATACCTTGGAAAGTCACTTCCTGTCTGCTAGAAATCCAAACACTGAGGACCTAGTCCTCACAGACAATCACCATACTGCACTGCTAGTCAAACTCCACTCATCAGCATTATGTAACCCAAGTTACCCTGTATCTTGTGCCCAATGGTCTGTTCCCACTTTGACTACGTTGAATAGGTCAAGCTCTCTTCTATGACTATCTTTTTTAATGTTCCCTCACTCCCGAGGGCTTCCTCTTCAATCCAAACAATTCCTCAGTCCAAGCAATTTCCCAATGATCAATGTTGCTATTAACTGTTTAATTGCTGTTTAAAATTGTTAATTCAGTTTAGATCGAGGCCACCAGAATATAACATGACATGCAATGCTTGTTTGGCCTGAGAATCAGCATGGAATTGCCTCTGTTACCTGTTAGGGTTGGGATCTGGGCTTCCATGGACGCCCCTGGGGTCTGCAAAAGTGTGTTTGGCTTAACTTCTACTTGGAATAATAGCATACAGAGAAGGTAAGATTTCAGAACAGGAAATGGAGAAAATAAGAAATGCTGGAATGGAGGGGTTATTGTGGGAACTCCACAGTGAGACCCGGGCATTGCTAGGGCTGCTAAAAAAAATAAGAGCAGAATAGAGCCCAAGACAGAAAGGCCTTGGTCAGCTGGCCCAGCCATATGCCCCCTTTCTCTGCCTTCCTTGAATTCTTGCATGCACATCCAACTTTACCCACCTTATTTTCTGGCTGAGCTAATTCAAGCCTCCATACTGTCGTTGCCAGGGTGACTAGAGGGCAGGTCCTGTGGAAGCTGCTAGTGGTCCACCCAAGTCTGTCCTCTCCTGTTATGATTGGATCTAAACTGTCCTGTCATGCTGCCTCTGACCTTACTGATGACAGATCAATTTACAGGCAGACTCACAGCTGAACAGGCTATGGCCCAGCCATAGAAGATTGCCCTAGCTGTGGAATGCAGCTTGCTGTGTCCTTGAAGGGGACCCTGGTCATGGCCCCTCCCAGCTGTTTGCGTGGCACTTTCGCCTTTCTGAGGCGTGCCTCCTGCCACACAATGTTTTGCCCCACCCAGGCACAAAGCCATGCAACCATCTGATCATGAACCGAGAATTCTAAAACTGAGCCTAAAATAAATCCTTTGATGCTTTAGTCATAGTAAGGAACAGCATCCATTACTCCTCTTTCTCTTCCTCCTCTACTTTCTCCAGAGACAGGGTCTCATGTATTTCAGCCTGGCTTTGAACTCACCATACAGTCAAAGATGACCCTAACTTTTGATTCTCCTGCCCCCACCTCCTGAGTGCTGGGATTAAAGGAATGTACTACCATGTCTAGTTTTACACAGTGGTAGGGATAAAACCAAGGGCTTCATGGATGCTAGGAAAACACATTATCAACTGAGCCACATTTCTTCCATTTTGTAAAAATAGCTGTGACTAAAACATCTTACTGGAGGTAAGCCATCCTTGAGGGTAGCTATGGCCATGTTAACAGCTATCAATGGAGTGTGAGTCTCTTGTTGGCCTAGATAGGTTCTTCCATCATGGGGGGTTCTTCCCCCTCCCTGATTTCCTCTACCTCCTAGAACAGAGGGTACCAAAGAAGCCCAACTTCAATCAAACTAAAGAAGACAACACCTAAGGTCATCAGTTCTCAAAATCAAGCTAATCAGAATCATCTAGAGAGCTTGTTAATATACCCATTTCTGGACCCCCCTTCAGGATTTCTGGGGCCCAAGAATTACATCCTTGTTTTGTCTCCCAAAGATGCTGCTGTTGCTACTTGCTTCTGAACCATTATCTTGAGAGCTCCTTCTCCAGGGAATGGTGAAGCAGGAAGAATGAAGGTGGGTCTCTGAATGACTAGCATTCTAGACCAATAGAACTCTAAAGTGAGAGAAAAATGAACCTCTTTGGCTTGCTAGATTTAACAAATATGAAGAGTGTTCTGGTAAAATGAATGAATTGGTTAAATCAGTGAATCTCAACTTTCCTAATGTCTGTGACCTTTTAATACAGTTTCTCATGCTGTGGTCACCCCCCAGCCATAAAATTATTTTTGCTGCTACTTTATAACTGTACTTTTGCTACTCTTATCAATCATAATGTTAATATCTGTGTTTTCTAATAGTATTAGATGACTTCTGTGAAAGATTGTTTTGACCCCCAAAGGGATCAAAACCTACCCGTTAGGGACCATTGGTCAATAGATAGAACACACTTATGTCAAGAGACTAGTTTTCAGACTCTCCATGTGACTTGCCATGTTGCATTTTGTCTAGCAACCTGATGATCTTTGGGCCAGCATATTTTAGGGTGTCCTGATTGCAGGAGACTGACCCTCCTTGTCTCAAATACAGAATTCATCCCAGGACTTGGCAGAAATAAGGGCTGTGTCCTAAGTCTCAGGCAGGGTCCTCAACATTTTGCCTGCTTTGGGGTCCATGGTAACCACAGAACCTTCTTGTCTTCCTGATCCAGATCTCTTAACGGGGCTTGTGCTTTTCTCTATTCCAAATCTCGCTCTGGCAACTGCTTGAAAGCCCATCTGTGACAGAACTGAAGTCATGACTGTTCCCCAGCCACGGCTCCTTCTGTGTCATCATTTATGCTAGGCCTGTGTTAGTCAGCTTTTCGATACTGTGCCCAAACACCAAGGAAGGCATCTGAATGGAAGAAAATTCTATTTGCTCATCATTTCAATGTATCATAGTAAAGAGGGCATGGTGGAATAGAATATGGACGTCATGTCATGATGAGCAGGAGGAAGAGAGGAAGGGAGGAAGGGAGGAGGGGAGAGAAAAGGGAGGGAGGAAAGGAGGGAGGGAGGGATAATAAAAGCTGTGCTACTATTTTTTCATTTCCCCCTTCAGTCCATCTGGGCCCTGAGCCATTGGTGCCATACACAGTTGGGGCAGGTCTTTACCTCTTAGTTATTGACCCAAATGTCAATCATCTCCGGAAATGCCCTAACAGATAAATAAGAACTGTGTCTCAATAAATGAGGTGCTTTTCTATTAAAATCAAGTCAACACTCAAGATTAGCCATAATTTTGGCCAGTGATGTGGCTCAGTAGATGAAGGCACTTACCACTGAGCCTGACAACTTCCGTTCAATCTCGGAACTCATGTGGTAGAAATAACCAACAATCACATGTTAGCCTCTGACTTCTATATGTCTACTTAGACCCACTGTGGCATGAACATGACCCCCTACACACCTACACAGCTAAATAAATATTTTAAAAGATTATCATCTCTGGTTCCTCCCACCTCTTAGACCCTGAATACCTTGGAGGCAGAAGTTTTCTCTTTTTTAAATTCAGTCTTCTCAGGGGCCAGCACAAGATCCAAACAAGTTTTATGTGTTAGAAACCTAATCTGTAATTCACATGTTACTGGCTGGAGCTGAGACTGGAGAGAGAAGTCCTAGTTAGCTTTAGCTTTCAACTTCAGCTTGACACAAATCTGGAGTCACCTGGGAAGAGAAAAGCTCAACTGAAAAACTGACTGTATCAGATTGTTCTGTGAGGCATTTTCTTATCTTCTGATTGATGTAGAAGGACCCAGCCCTCTGTGGGCGGTACAATCCCTAGGCAGATGGGCCCAGGCTACACAAAATAGGCAGCTAAGCAAGCCACAGGGAGCGAGCCACTAAATATCACTCTTTCATTGGTTTCTACTTCCAGCTCCTTCCTTGAGTTACTGCCTTGATCTCCCCTAATGATGGACTATAAATAAACAGGTAAGCTAAAATCAACCCTTCCTTCCTTTCCACCTCAAGTTTCTCTCTACCTCAAGTGTTTGCCTTAGTAAAGAAACTAAACTAATGGTGGAGATAAATAGGTTTAGATGATGTCATGAGACTGGGATCCAGTGATGATATTAGCAGCTTCAGAAGAAACAGAAGATAGACCAAGTTGGTACATTTGCATTGTCTCACTGTATGATATATTGTACCATATCCCCCAAGCCACCAGGAGGTCCCCCACAGGTGCCAGCACTATATACTTGGACTTCCTGACATCCAGAGTCAAATAAACAGCTATTGTTTATAAATCAGCCAGACTTTGGTATGCAGTTATAGCAGCAGAAAACAGATGACAGCCGTCACTAGTACATAGATATGAATATGACATTAACAGGTGCTGTTGTGAGTCCAGCCTCTTGCTGACATGCTGGGGACTCCAGCCTTCTTGGGTCAGTTAACAGACCAGGTTTGTATCTAGGCCATAAAAGAACATGAGGTGGATCACCCCCAGACACAACATTGGCTCAATGAGCTTGAGGTTGTTGGGAGGATATGTCAAACAAAGGAGCTTCTCTGAGGAAAATGACCAAGACTCCAGCCCATCCTCTGAAGTGACTCTGTTCTTCTGTAGCAGAAGTTGCAATGCAGCCCTTGTACTAGATTCCCTGGGAGGCTGGATGGAGGCAGAATGAGTCACTGAGGGCCAGAAGTCAAAAGCAAATAGGTGTTTAAATTCTAGAAGACACAGGTCCCAACCAACTGTAGAAAGTTTATGTTGCAGGGAAGTGGTTGGAAAAGTAGTTTGCTGGGTATCCTACCTTATCCCTTGAAGAGCCACAGTGGGCTGGGTGAGATCCCACTGCTGGGCAGCAGAACCATAGCCACCTGTAGCTTCAGCCCCAGGCTCTGCCCAGTTGAAGGGTTCTCCAAGTTCCTAGGCAGGAGGTGAAAGAAGTCAGGACTGGAACTCAGTGCTGGCACACAGAAGCACCTCTAAGGGATTCCTTAGCCTGAGCCTACAGTTGACATAGAGAAGGTGAGCTGTGCTCTGGCCCCCATCACCAGCAGTGCCACTATCTGCATTCTCGAGCCTGAGAAGCCATAGGCCCACGACTCCAGATCTAGGCCTCTGAAGATGGACTCTATTCATTCCCTGGAAACTCCCCTTAGTCTGGGGAGCCATCTGCCCCTCGCTTGAAAAGAAGAAATGCTATTTCTCTTATTACTAGATGAATCTCAGCTGGTAGCCCCCATTCTTTTGGTGCTGATGTCCTTCTGAGGATGAACCATGATCAAGTTTTGCTGGAAGGACCCATGAGGACCAAGGCTTGTGGCATAACTGGGATCTGCCATGTGGGTAGAGCCGCCACCACGATGCAGATTTTTGTGAAGACCCTTATGGGGAAGACCATCACGCTTGAGGTTGGACCCTCGGACACTAGAAAATGGAAAGGCCAAGGTCCAGCATGAGGAAGGAATTCCTCCTGATCAGCAGAGGCTGATCTCTGCTGGTAAGCAGCTGGAAGGTGGCTGCACTTTGGCTACAACATTCAAAGGAGTCTACCCTTTATCTTGTGTGGAGACTTCGTGGTGGTGCTAAGAAAACGGAAGAAGGGGTGTTACACCACTTCCAAGAAGAATAAGCTTAAGAGGAAGAAGGTTAAGTTGTTCGTGATGAAATACTAAAAGGTGGGTGAAAATAGCAAAATTAGCCGATTTCATAGTGAGTGTCCTCCTGATGAGTGTGGTGCTGGAGTTCTCATGGGTGGGCACATTGACAGGCAGTGCTGTGGCAAGTGTTGTCTGACTTACTGCTTCAACAAACTAGAAGACAAATAGTTGTGTATGAGTTAATAAAAAGAAGGAACTCAAAAAGAAAATTAGCTGAGGCTATGCATTTGGTACATATAAAGGAATATATGTAGTGCATGTGTAGTTATAATATGTAACAATAAATGCTATCCCTGTGAGTCTGGCACCCACAGGCTCACAATGCTTCCAAATGAATAATACTAGGAACCTTCCAGAGGATAAGCAAATGTCTGTATCCACTAGACCCATGACACCCTAAGCAGATATTTCATCTTCAGCACACCAATCAATGGAAACACAGGTATTGAGTTTCCAGTCTCACAAGTGTCCCTGGCAGCAGGATGTGGCCTGGGGCCTCATGCCTGTTCTGATTGGCCGTCTCAGTTCACAGTTCCCATAGGAGGCTGCTCCTTTCGTGCCCTGGGTACAGTTGTACAGTTTTGAAAATGTAGGTTCCAAAGCTGCCTCCCTGACCTTGTGAGTAAGAATTTACAGGACAGAAATGAAAGCCCTTACCCCAAATTCTCTAGACAACTGGGGATGGGGCTGTCCCAGCATCTGCTGTATTTATTGGGCTACCTGGAGAGAAGAGCAGAGATTCAGGCGCATCTACTTATCCGACATTGCATCTGGCTCTGCTGCTCAGGTCATGGGTGATCTGCAGTCCTCTGGTAGAGTGGGGGGGGGGCACTCTGGCACCCTCCTGACAAAAAGACACCAAGCTTTCTCTAGAGAGGCAGCACACTATTCCCAAAGGCTGAGTATTGGAGGTTTCCTGTGTGTGGCGTGTGTAAAGTCAGATACACTTTACCTAAAGAGACTATGGCAGGCTGCCACTCAATATCCCTGTGAACTTCAGCTGCCACCCGGCTCTGGGCAGTAGGGGCAGCTGGGACTCCTGCACTTGGGGAAGACACCACATCACTGGCTCTCAGTTGTGTGGTATCCGGTAAGGATGAGTTTCTAGGCTCTGCTCTTCCATGGCTTACGGTGCAGTGAATTCAGCAGCAGCATATCTGTGCAGACTTTAGACTAACCTGGCAGTGTGGATAATACATCAACAGTGGAAGAGCTTTGATTTCCTGGTAACCAGACTCTGGCATTACTGACACTGGGACTCCCATTTAAGCCATCCATAATACTGTGTAAAAACAGACCTCTGGCTTCGTCCAGATTTCCTTATAAGTGACATGGCATATTGTCCCGCAGTCTCTTTGCACTGGAAACTGGGATTGGAGCGGACACTGACATTGGGAGCTCTGGTTCTTTTCAAATGAGTCCCCTGGCAATAATTACATGAGAACCATGCATCTAGAGATTCAACTCTCAGCGCTGGAGGAAGCCTTGCCTGCAGAATCAGGAGCCCTATGATGCTTTGTCTAACCAGCTAGATAGACATGCAAAGTAATTTCTTCCTATTTTTTTTTTTTAAGAAAAGGCCAGGCACACAGTCAGTGGCCACCTGCCCAGTAATGTGATATTTCATTTACAACAGCCCAAGAGCGTAGCTCATACGTGTTAATATTGGATTATTTCTCTTCGTAGTTAGCTGCCTCCTCACTTCACTGTTTCCATAGCAACACTCCTCAAACACCACTTCCTACTCTGAATACACAATGTAAACAATCTGCTGTTGAACATTTCCCAATTTAGGGGATTGGAGCCAAAGCTGAGAGGCCTGCGATTAGAGAGGAAGGTGAGCTGCCGAGAAGTGGGGTTCTGGTATCCACTCAGAAGGGGTGCCCATAACAGCTTACAGGGTTATCAGACAGTCACAGATCACTCCATTCTTTCAGTGAAGGGACATTTAGTACAGGAAGAGTTCATAGGACTCCGATATCATCAGTTAGGGACAAGGAGCCTCCGGATCCCAGAAGTGACATAAGGTGCTCCTATTGTCACACAGCTTGTGATGGAGCATAGTAAGAATTAGGGCTGGTCTGGGAAATACAAATGCCTTCCCTTCACCCCTTCACGTGTGTCCCAGAAGCCCCTGTCCTGAGCCCATGGCGATCACTGTGGTGCAACTGGGCATTCTCCTGCAAAGCCTTCACACTGAGCAAGTCTTCCTAAGGTCAGCACTGTGTCTTTTGACCAGTTGGACAGTGTATTTGCTGGGCCTGCATCCATAGGGTCTTAGGGCTTCAGGAGCTGTATTTCTCTGATGAGCAAAGTAGGAACTCAGCCTATCCCCAAAACAGCTTAGGATACTGCTCAAGACATTGCTATTTTCCTTTTTATCAAAGAAGCTATTTTTGTTTCCAGTCTCAGCCACACATAGTAGTGTCCACAACTTCGACATCTTCAGAAGCAAGGCAAGACTGTTCTTTTTTCTTTTTTTAACTCAAGTTGGGGGGGGGGCATCAAACCATTTTCTTTCAACTTCTTAGCAACCCTTAGCATTCTTGGACTTTTGAGCAAATGATCACATGATTTCTGTTTCTTTAGCAATGAGCCAAAGGACACTCATGGCCTCAGGAAGTTCAAGAAGAGAGTGTGTTGGAGAAAATGCTAACACCTGGCTGGGGGATGGGAACTGTTGGAAGGTGATGGAGAGGTTACCCATCTAGCTGCTAGCTAGACTTTGGAGCAGGAGGAGGTATGGAGAAGTTTATCATTGGGAGATTTTAAACAAGTGACAGTCACTTAGGGTTACTAGTACAGAATGCTACCCTTGCAGGGTCCTGGGGGATCCATGGCCTGCTCCACTCACTGCCACCAGAACATTGCTGCCATGGGGTGGGGCTTGTCTGCTGTCTCTCCTCCTAAGGGATAGCCCATCAGGTTTCCCCACAGACACCAGCTAGAGTCACTAGGAACTCCAAGAGGGTCCTCAAAAGATAGACCTGCCCTTGCTGCTTGTTCTGAACAGGTCTGACTGAAGTATCCATCAGATCTCTCAGTCCCTCAGAATGTTTCACACAAGATGAAATTTGCAAGTCTGTCAGGGTTCGAAGTCATGAAGAACCAAGACTGCAAGGAACATTAAACCCAGATAGTAGGTGATGACCCACCCTTAGCCTCTCAGACACAGTGCTGTGTCTTCTGCTCTGAGGCTTTCCTCTCAGAAAAACACATACAAACCAAACCAAAACTCTTGTGGGGGGGGGTGGGGAAGTGGGGAGGTGGGAGGTGGGGGGTATGTGTGGTAGAGATAAAGAGAGTTCTGAGATAGGAGATCAAGCTCAGATGTCCAACTTTACAATTGTGTCACTGTGACCCTGAGAAAGTCATGCTCCTTTCCTGAACCTCAGTTTGCCTGTCTGTACGGTTCATGGACTAGCTGGTATTCATATTCTTTAAATACCAGTTCTATGGGGATACTGGGCAGTAGGAGGAGCAAAAAGGACCCCAGGTGATATAGGTTTGAAAATGCCAAATGCAGCATAGTATAAGATGCTTCTCCTATGCATCTTCTCAGCACCATTAGCATGCTGTCCGCATCCCCCAAGGGGACAGAACATAGTGTGCCCAAAACTGTGAAAATGAAATTTGGTTCTGTAGAATTTGGAGATGAGGACATCCCAGATGAGACTATAAGGTCTGGATGGGAATCAGAGGGTATAAGTGACCGAAAAGGAAGAAGCAAAGGAAAACAAGGGTGGCAGGGCAGGGGACAGTGACTATCTCAGGAGGACCATGGCGTCCTTAACTTCTCTCCCAGGCCTGGTGTGAATGCTCTAAAGGTCACCATGCGGCTCTCCAGTATGAAGCTCATGTCCTGAATAGCGAGGCTCCGTAGTAGAGACAAAATTACTGCCGTATCCAAAAGTCTGTCTCTGACAGGTCACCAGGGCACCATTTATTAAATCATCATTCAAGGGCACATGATGCTCTCTTGCACAATGACACAGGCTGCTCGCCAGGGCCTGCCTCCATGCAACTTCAGGAGCCAGGGTGAGAGGCTGAGGAATGGAGGCAAGGGCTTCTGCTTCCTTCCATTACAGAGAACACACCACACACACACACACACACACACACACACACACACACACACACACAGCCCAAGGTGACTGAGAGAAGGTGCCTAAGAACTAAGGCACACTCAGTGAGAAGCACCAGGAAGGACTTCCGTGGCAGAGTTTTTGACGTTCACTTTTCCGCCATCTGCTGCTTTTTGAGTGCTGGCCTTTGAAACAAAATGGTTATAATAAGTTTATAATACTATATTTACCAGCAGCCTGAGGGATTAGCATTCTCTGGGCTTGAATGGCCTCATGACTACTCACACGGGTGACCTACAGGAGGATGGTTTTGGCAGCTGCTGATGGGAAGGACGGAAAGCTATTCTGCTCTTAGAACCAAGGAGCTTGGAGATCTTCAAAGTATTTGCATTTTCCCACCTGGAACCTGTCCATCTAGTGGCAAGTAAGATGTTCCAGATTTTGTCTTTTAAACCTGGTTTAAAAGGAAGGAGGGAGCAAAGAGCAGTCCCCAAAGCTAACCAAGAGCATCCATCAGAAATCCTTTAAATTAAATTAAAACGCTGAATCATTCAGACCCATCCCATTGCATAACAGCCATTAAAGTATTAGCATTACTTTGGGGGTACTCTGTTATGCAAGCTACTGCTAAATCTCCTCTGGGCCTTTAAAAAAATTCCCCCAAAGGGTTGTTGTTTGCTAATTTATTTTTAAATGGGCTGCATCTGTGTTGATCCTAGCCTTCAATTCATTTTTTTTGGCCTCCATGCAAGGATGGCAGAGTGCACCAAAGTTGGAATCCAAGAGGTGCATGCTATCTTTAATACTCTTCTACGTCTGCAGCAGCATCGATGGCTGTTTGTTCGTTGGATGCACATATCCGAACACTGATGGTGAGGTGCAGCTCCTTGCCCTGTACTTCTTAGCCTCAGTTTTCCCACATATAAGAAGAGGGTTTGAAGGAGGAAACTCATTGTTCGCAAGGTGATTGGGAACAGGAATCTTAAACTCAAGCTTTGTCACTTAGAGCTGTGTAACTTTGGGCAAGTTGCATAAGTATTCAGAGCCTTGACCTCCAACATCTGCAAAGGATACTTCTGATGGGACTCAGTCCATAGAGTCAGGAGGGTTCAACGGGTAGATGGATATCAATCAAGGGCTGTGGTGAGGCTCTGTCCCAGAGCGAGGACAGATAAGTGTGATCTGTGGTCATAATGGATCTTGTGGAGGCCCCAGCAAGATGCGTGTGCACAGCAGAAAACCCTCCTCTCATCTTAGGCTTCGTTTCCCTTCCCAACAGGCAGCCATAGCCAGGTGGCTGAGGTCCAGTCCCTGAGGGCAGGAGTCACCATGTCTGGATCTGACCCATCAAAACCTTCCCATGAGATTCTTCACAGTCCTTCCTCCACCGCTGCAGAACATGGGTGCTCCCACAACCAGTTGGAGAATAGCCACCCGCTATACTCCCAGTTTGACATAAACTCCTGAAGTTTGAGTTGGTGAGATTTGAGGGTGGCTGGAATTGCTATAACAATGCCCTGGGCTAAGAACCAAGTCTAATAGAATCGAAACACCTTCTCCAAGGGACCAAACCTGGTCAGTTCCTTGTTTCTGGTGTAAACTGGGTAACATCCAAAGTACTCCCAGTTCTCTAGAAGGGGACACCAGCTTCTGTGTCTGGCAAGTGCTGGCCTGGTACCTGGCGAGCTCTCTGCAGATGGTTGCCCGAGCTGGCTGCCTGGGCTGACTGGCCCCACTTTCTGGACAATGGAACAGCATTTCTGCCCAGATGCCACAGGCAACTGCTAGGGTTACCCAGGCAGTAGCCACGTCCAAAATACAGCATTTCAGTATGCGGATGCCCACCACAGAGGCCCCAAAATGGGGAAAGTGAAACATTTCTTCCTTAAAACTCAGAACAGACACATGTCCCTGAAAATCATGGGGACAGGGAGAGGCTCAGCTCATGCTTCTAGCTCCTGAGGGGAGCAGCTGGCCAACCTACGCCTGATATGCGGTGGAAGGCATCCCTCCTGTAGTCTAGCCTTGTTGAGAAATTCCTGTATGCAGACTCTGCCTTTGGTAGAGTGCTTCCAGCATCCTATCTGCCCCTCTCTCCTGGTGCCTTCTCTCTTCTTCATACCATCCTCATTCTCACCCACGTATCAAGGCTCTTCCAGACAAACAGAGAGGCAGAGCTTTTGATTCCTGAGCTGTAACAACGAAATAAAGAAATATAAAAACATAATGGAGTGTCCTGGCTAAAGATCAAACCCCCAAGCCTCCCTTGCTTTTGGCCAAACAGGGCACTCACTGATGATAAAGGAAAGGCTGGCTTTTGTGCCATGTCACAGCTTGTACTGAGCAAGGAGAGGCAAATCTAACAGCATTATCAGGGTCTAAATTGGAGCCAAACCCCTTGCCAAATAGCTTTTGCCACTGGACCTGAGATAGATCGTCTCCCTGCCTTGGGTGACAGGAGTCGGTGAGCAGAGGACCTGTAGCAGGTACACCAGGGTTGGAACCTGAGGTCTGGGCACTCCACTTGATCATAATCAGGTATCTTAGTGGAGGTGGGTAATGGTCCGCTGAAGTGACAGAAGTCTCCCTGTGCCAAGCTGCTCAGCTAGACATTTTCTGATCTCCCTTTGGTAAGTATAGTCATGTGACCAAGTTTCCATCGGTGGAATATAAGAAGTGTCATGGGGTACTTCTGAATCTGCGACTTATGACATGGGATGCTCCTCTGTCCTGCTCTCTTCCACATCTCTATGAACATAACCCAGGTGTGTTGGTGAGACAGCTGCGATCCTATAGATGAAATATCCAAGGGGATGGCAAAGCCACAAGCGAGGAGGAACTTGGGGCCCTGAGTGACAATGAAGGGCCTGGACTTCTAAACCTGTACTGCTCTTGACGACTATTGTGTTGTCATTTTCATATTGGGAGTGATGTGTGTGAATGCAAAGGCCCAGAGGACAGCCTTGGGTGCTGGTTCTTGCCAATTTTTTTAACAAATAATGATTCTCTCTCTCTCCCTCTCCTCTCTCTCTCTCTCTCTCTCTCTCTCTCTCTCTCTCTCTCTCTGTGTGTGCGTGTGTGTGTGTGTGTGAGAGAGAGAGAGAGAGAGAGAGAGAGAGAGAGAGAGAGAGAGAGAAAGACAGACAGACAGGCAGGCAGACAAGCAGACAGGCAGACAGAGAGCATGCATGCATGGCCCAGAAGATAGCATTAGATCCCCTGGAGCAGAAGCCACAAGAAGTTTCAAGCTGTCTGATGTGAGTACTGGGATTTGAACTCAGGACCTCTGGAAGAGCAGCCAGTGCTCTTAACCACTGAGCCATCTCTCCAGCCCCAACCATCTTCTTTGTGATCCAAACTCGGGTCCTCATGCCTGAGCAGCAAGCTCTTTACCCACTGAGCATCTCCTGGTCTGATGGCATGTTCTCTTTGGTGCTCTGGTGCTGAGTCTCACTGCTACGGTCTGCCAGTGCTTTTGGTGATATATTATGGGTAGGTTATGGTGTGGAAAGACATGTAAGGGTTCGGTTATTAGGTGTCTCATCAGTGTCTTCTGAACAAAGAGTGAACACAGGCATTGATGGTCTCTACATTTATTTTATTTATTTATTTATTTATTTATTTATTTATTTATTTATTTATTTATCGAGACAGGGTTTCTCTTTGTAGCCCTGGCTGTGCCAGAACTCACTTTGTAGACCAGGCTGTTGTCTCTACATTTAAATCACAAGACTCTTAAGGGCAAGTTTATGAAGTACTTAACAACTACGTATCTTTCTTTAAGGGAAGCAGCTTTGTTGCATAAGTTATGGACATGCCTGTTGTGAGAAGTGGGCTTGCAGGAATGCCCAAGTACCAAGATGTAGCCATAAGTCCCTGATGACCTTGACCGTGAAGATGGGTAGGAATGTGTGCTGGTGCTGAAGCGATGGAGAGAGTGACTGGCAGGGAAATATTCTTTATCTCCTCTGTGCGTCATCCAAAAATGTGTTTCCCTGTTCTGTGTGAACTGTGGGAAGCACCTCGTGGTCTGGGCACCGAAAACTGCTGATAAGAAAGCAAGTCCTCACTCACTGGGAGAGACTGAACTGTGGCAGACACGCTACAGTACAGATGTATATGAGTGAACAGAGTGGGACCAACCTCAGCAGGAGGAGGGAGGGGGAGGCAGGAAGAGTCTCAGAAGGCAAGGGGGGGTTCTACACTGATACGGGTACCCCCAGATGGCCTATTATGGACCTAGAGTACAGCTGTTCTAAGAGCACTCCTGAAGTTCCTGGGGGCTTGGTAACTCACTCTTGGTGTGCCTTGGTCAACAGATCACTTCCAGGTTATAGTACTTGTAGCCAGCACAGGAGCCTGAAGGTCTCTTGTCCCTCTTGGCATGATGAGGAACAATGTTTGCTGCTGTGTTGATCACAGGCAGCCAGGTGGCCTCACCCCTTGACAGGATGAACTTACTCCCACAGTGTAATCCAGCCCCTCCATTCAGCGTGGGTCCAGGACAGGCAGCATTTGTTTTACTTAGGAAGGAGCTAGACATACAAACACCCAGTCCTTATCCAGGATGATTGAAGCAGAAACTTGGGCAGGGTTCCGCAGGGTCGCTTTGAACAAGCATTCCAGGGAATTCTGAGGCACAAGAGAGTTGGAGAACCTGGCCAAGGCAGGAGGAATTGGAAGTCAGCAGAGAACAGTGAGTGTTCTCTGTAGGAACAGGATAGCTTGGTGGATAAAGTGCTTGTGTACAAGTGTGTAGGCCAGAGTTCAAATCCCCCAGCACACACACGACCCACATATAAGTCAGGTGTGTTGGCATCCAGACCCAGTACTGGAAGTGGCAGGGAACAGTAGACAACTGGACCGCTGCCACTCATTGGCCAGTCAGAATGCCTCAAAGGGGTAAGCTCTAGGCTCAGTGAGATCTCAACTCTGTCTAAAAGTGTGTGGTGGGGGGAAGGTGGGAAGTAACAGAAGACACCCAATATGGATTTCTGGCCTACATATATACCCCAGTTTGCACATACGTACATACATGCATAAGTTCCCCCCACTCCCCAAAAAATAAATTTAGAGAAGTCACAGAGAAGGTCATTCTGGCAAACTTTAAAAACTATCTGACTGTGCGAATGTCTTCTCCCATGCCAAATAAAAAGAAAATGCACTATTGCAAGGAAGAGACACTCAGAGTTCAGTGGCACTGATGCCAGGGCTGAAGATAAACCCAGGGAAGCACTTTCCATTTGTGCCCACAGCCTAGCTTGTTTAGGAAGTGCTCCTGAATGCTTCTAATTTGAAAGGTACATAATATCCAATTCTCTCTTCTGCAGGCTGAGTCATTACTGTGCTGTTGCTGAGGCTATTTGGTAATGGGCACTATTTAAATGAAGCCAAAAAAAGTACAATTTCAAACGAATTGCTTTTTAAACTGTCAAATAAAAGGAATCCATTTGTGCGTGTGAGATCATTCCAAGGATTCTAACTATTAACTGAAAGCAGTTGAAAAATGTCAGAGAGAAAGAAGTGTTCTATTATGGGCTGTCTGTTTCCAGGTGGAAACTAATGACTCCTTTGACCTGAGCCGGACTCAAAACTTTCTGTTTTCATTAGTCCTATGTGAACTCACAGGTGCCCATTTTTGGCATTAAATCTTAGAAACAAGCTGCTAGTCTTAATTATTTATTTACTTGTTTCTATACCAGGCATAGGTATATTATTTGTCAAATCTTTTTCCTCTATCTTAAATTGGGTGTCAAGGGCCCTTGCTAAGCAGCTTTTCCAAGTAGCATATTTAATAGTTTCTTTCCTTCCCTTCATTGTTGATAAACTCATCTTTGTCTAGTCTAGTCAATAAAAGGAATTGCATGCATGCATGTAATTTTTCAATCGGCAGTGTGCATGTTTGGTAGCTAGTACCAAACTGGAGGACAATAAGTCGGAGAGACACCACTACAGACCGGACAGAATCCCAGATTGTTCTACACAAGGCCCTTCTAGGGCTTTCTGGTTCATACCCTCTGGGGCATTCCATGTGGTTGGGTTTTTGTCCATGCCCACAGCATCTTTGTGATGTCCATTATATTAGTAAGTTATCCTGTGCTGTTTGAGTTCTCCGAGAAGTTGGAGATGCGGCTGTGATTCCCTGCTTCAGAACCAGCCACATTCCCATCTCAAGATCCCTTATCTGGGGAAGGAGTATTGTCTCCAACTCTGTGATGGGTGGGTGGGTGGGGGCAGGGGGGGAGAACAACCACAAAATGCCCAAGAATAAAAATCACAGTGTCCTGGAGAGCAGCTCAACAACAGCCCCTTTCCAACAGCTGTTCTTATTGTTTCTCCTGTAGCATAAAAATGCCTGCAGCGGGCACCAAGGCCACACAGCCCATCCAGGAAGAGAAAGCTCGGCTGGGAACTGCAGCTGACCAGCGCCTCAACTCACCCAGTGTTGTAACTGTCTCCAGTTTACAAATCTCAGATTTGACCACATTTTGCTGTTTATTTACCTGCCCACTCTGCCTGCCTGCTCTTTGTTCTTTTACTTTGTTTTTTTTTCTTCTATACTTAATAAACTCACCTATTCTCCTGATTGTACCTAACAGTACAGAAATGAAGAAGCTGCAAGCAGTGACACCCCGCCCCACTCCCACCCCGCCCCACCCCCACCCCTCCCCCACCCCAGCCTTCCAGGTCCCTCTCTTACCTGTGTCCCTCTGCTTGGCTAACAAATGTAAAATACCCTTGCTGGTGAAGTACAAAGGGACCTGGCAGGTAGTGGTTGGCTAGAGGAAGCATTTGGGACAGTCCCCAGAAGGGAAGTCCTCACAGTTGACTGTGCTCAAGGGCTCTAGGGAATCTGGTTAAAAATGCCCATTTTAGCTCAGTAGGTCTAAGGGTAGAGTAGTGCGGCCAGCCTGACTGTCTCCTGTGCTCCCGGGCAGTGACTTGGCTGCTGTGGACCACGCTGTAGGCTAATGAGTAGCGAGGGAATCCTCGGCACTTTATGCAAAACACTTTCAGAATCCCACTTAGCAGCACGCGTCTGAGGGACAGGCCCCCTTTAATTCAGGGTTCCTTGAAAGCAAACACTGAGTCTTAATACATGACGTTGTTGTTGTTTTGTTTTGTTTCTTGGCTGGATGGCCCTTGGCACAGAGCCCACAAATGGTGGGTATGTATTTATTTAATTAAACAGAGTTGGCTTTGATCCAAAAATGGTTTTAAGAGTTTAACCCCTAAATCAGCACAGGATAGAAAACCGACAGGCAAGTCTGAGTTAGAGATCCACCTGGATGACACCCCCATTGCTCTTCGGAAATTTCACTGCGTCCACACTTTAAAAGCCGTTTACACTAGAGAGCCGAAAGGGACGTGTAAAAGCAAACCCAACCAGAAAGCCTTGCGAAGCTGTAAGGTTGCAAAACATCAAAAGCTCCCAACTGTTGGCAGCAGAGCCGCAGAACTGCGGGGTTTCTCCCTCTGTCAGATTACCAGCGTTTCGGAGGTCGGTGTAGCGCCCCCCACTACACAGGTCCCTAGGTTGCCCAGAGAGCCTGGCAGGAACTGGTCCCGACGGGCTTTGGTTGGCTTGGTGCAAGCCTGTTTCTTAGCACTGAGCGAGCAGTTAAGCTGCATTGGCGACCTCAGGGTGGTCGTGGTGACCGCCTTGGGTCGCTGGGGAGCGGGGGAGTGGGGGTCGCTGGGACCCGTGATCCGTGTGAGAGCCCTATAGAAACTCTGAATCTGAGAGTCCCCGGTGATGCCATAACCTGTTCCACCTTACAGCAACCACAGAAGCTGAGGACTCCTTTCGGCTCCATAGGGTTAGAGGGAGAGAAAGTGGGGGTGGGGTGGAGGCAAAGAAAGGGGATTATATTGGTCAGTAGTTGGGCCTCCCTTGGGCGAAGAGAGAAGCGCACTGGGAGAGCGCCCTAGGGGAGGTGTACACGTGCAGGGGAGGGGGGATGAGAGGCGGGCAGGAGGGAGGGGAGGAGTAGGGAGGCGAGAGCTGCTTGCGGGAGGCGCCACGGCCTCGCAGACGCAGGCTCTGGCCGCCGAGGAGCCAGAGAGAAAGTTCCCGGGGACACTTCGCCCGTGGGAGGGCTCAAACTGCGGCCACTGGCCGAGAGGGTCTCGAGTCCTGCGAGTGCTGCGCGTGGTCCTCCAGCACGCACTTGGCTGCCCGGGCCCTGCTTTCCGAGAAGCAGAGGAGCCTCGCGGGCGGGCAGCCGGGGCGGCCGGGGCTAAACTTGGACGAGAAGGATGCTGCGAGTGGGCGCGGTGGCGCGGGGCGCGGGGGCGCTCGCCAAGCACTGATCGCTCCCGGCGGACTCTGAGCGCGCCGAGGAGCAGTGGGCAGGTAGCGGCTCCAAGCGCCCGGACTGAGCCAAGCCGACCAGCAGGGCCGCCAGCGCCACCGTGCAGGCGTCGTCTCCTCGCCACGGAGTCATGGTGCGAGCTGCGCGCACGCCCCGCGCGGAACTCTGAGCTCCGGTCGTGCAGTGCTCCCCCTCCTCTGGTATTCCCATCCGGTCTCCCCGTGACTGCCTTGCTCGAGAACCATGAAGCTATCTCCCGGAGCTCCTTGTCTCTGAGCTACGCATCGCCCCGCTGCAGCCCCAACGCGGCTGGGCCACCGACAGTGCTCCAACCCTTGAAGCTCGGGATCTTCTTCCAGGGAGCGCCGGGTTTACGGCGATGGCGCTCCGTGGACTCATCCGGCAGTGCAAAGTTCGCCGGAGGCGAGAGATGCTGCCGCAGCAAGTTGGCTTCGTGTGCGCTGTGCTGGCTCTGGTGTGCTGTGCCTCCGGCCTCTTTGGAAGCTTGGGTAGGTGTGGGGAAGGATGGTCTCCACTCGAGAGGGGCTTGAGCTAGGACAGCTCCAGCTTCTTCTCTGTCAGATTGGTCCCCAGGGTTTTCCCTCTCAGTCCGGCGGGTAGTGCTCACCCAGGAGTGCTGAGCCACGCGCTGGACTGTGACTGCTCGAGCTCCCTGGGGATCCGGACGCGGCTGTAAGTGTGCTACTGGGACCAAAGCCTGCACCACCTCTGTCCCCGGAGTGTGCGAGCAATGGGTAGCTCCTGGCAGCCCAGAGGTAGAGTCTCCCGCTTTAGGATGTGTGAAACCGAGCTGTCCGCTTTCCTATTCTGCATAGCTGCAAAGGTTGTGCTTCATCCCTCAGAGACCCAGATTTTCAGGCTGGATCTCTGCTCTCCTCCTTACACCTGCTCTGATCCAAATGCCTGGTCCTCCCCAAACCCTTAACGGAGCGAGCTAGGCAAGTCTGTCCCCGCGGGAGATTGCTGCCTTGTTCCAGCATCCCTTCACTCAACTCTGCTTAATCCCTACGGAAAGGGAGGGCTGGCATGCTAGCGGCGATCCACACTCCTCCAAGCAGAAAGAGACCCGGGAGTCTGTCAAGACATGCAAAATTCAGACGGAGTGGGGAAAGAGAAGAAACTTATGAAATATTTATTTCAGGGTGATTTGGGCTCCTGTTTATAGCCTTTAACGATCATTTACTGCCTAGTTATTTCAGAACTGGGTGCTGTGAACATTTGGGGTGCCCCCTTCCGTGAAATAAATGTTGTCAACTTAGCCAGAGGCACAAGAGGGAGGGCACCTTTTTTGAGTGGTTAGTAAGGCCATTAACATAGTATCTTGGGATCATTAAGAGATCTGTACAGTGCCTTTAAAAGCAAGTGAAACCTGGTTAAATTTTTAAAAAGAAAAAGAGACACCATTCTCTTTCAATACCTAGGCTGTGATTCGGGGGTAGAAGGCTAGAGAGTGGCCCGTTTCTAAAGACATTCAGAAAGTTTATTTTTGACACCTTTATACCCAATGCTTTGCAACTGGATAATTAAACACGAGAAATAACAAAATGTCTAGAGGGCCCGTGAGGTGTAGGCACTCTGGAGGGTGTATTGCTACCCAGCTGAAGCATCAGACATCTGGACAGGTAAAGAGTTAAGGTGTAGTCTGAAGGCCAGAGCTGTCTTTATTTGCTAGATCAGGAGTTAGCTTCCTGTGCTATTATCTCTACTCAGGGGCCTTCATGCCTTCTCCGATACGAGTCTGTGTGACCTCCCTGGACCACAGCATGATGACGTGGGAGCTTGGTACTATAGATTCTCAATCTCTGCCCTGGTCCTACTGAATCAGAGTTTCATTTCGAGCAGATCCCTGGGTGATGTGTTTGTGCACCTAGCCATGTACCACCAGCTGGCTGAGCTCACAGATTTAAGCATCCAGGTGTGGGGTCCGCCTGAGCAAGTTCACTGAGAAAGTATTTAATGCTCCTAATGTAATCTTCTGGTGTGTGGAGGTGGAGAGGTGGAGGAAGCTGAGACCAGCTCAATCTTGTCCAAAGTCGGATCACAAAGTGACCCATGTGAGACTAGAAACAACGGATTAGATTCAGGAAGCAGGATAGTGTTTGCAAGCAGGTGAGAGCATTCTCCCAGTGACTGTAGCAGTCACTATAGGGGGCTCTAAATAGCCAAACCTGAGACTAGAGAGATGTCTCGAGGTTAAGAGCATGCACTGCTCTTCCAGAAGACCTGAAGCCAATTCCCAGCACCCTCTTCAGGGTCCCCACAACCACCTGTAACTCCACTCCTGGCAGATCTGATTCCTTTGGACTCTGTGGACACCTGTACTCATGTGCACGCACACACAGATACATTTAAAGAAAAATAATAAAAAGAAGTACCCAGTGTCTGTGCCCGACCTAGCTAGATGCACGGGGGTAAGGTCATTTTTGAGAATCAAGAATTACATTGACCTGATGGTATCTGTGGCTTGTTTTCTTTTCCAATCCAGGCCATAAATCAGTTTCTGCTGGCAAACATGTTCTGCCAGACACGTGGCGAAATAGGAAGTTGATGGCACCAATAAATGGGACTCCGCTGGCTAAGAACTGCACAGATCCAGGTAAGGCATGCTCTCTCCTTCCCTGCAGCCGTTTAACCCCAGGTTAGGTCTGATGCTTATGTGGACAGATCCAGCCAATGCTGGGAAAGACGGTGTCAGGAACCTGAGTGAGAAAGGGGAACTGCATGGTGTTGAAATGAAACCTATAGACATTCGTCAGCTACGCTGCTAAGCAACACAAGAGCTTTCTTTATCCGGCAACTACGAAGGTCACATTCAAGAGTCTAAAAATGTTATCTTTTGTTCTAAAGGCATTATATTTCCCCTGCTCTTTTGGCTTTGTCCTGGTGTCTGTCATTTCTCCCTTTGCTCGCCATGTGAATGTGATGGTCCCCTGGGGACAATGAATCCATAGCTTGTGGTGGGTTTCCTTGTGAGATGACCTAGCAGGATGGGAGCACTCCAGGCCCCTGAAGGGAGGATTCTGAGTTAGTTGCCTTTACTCTCTAATGCTGGGTCCTTCCTTTCTAATGGAAGCTCTTGGGTAGTTGGGTTGTGCTTGCCCTGGGAAGCTCTTTTAATGTTCCTAGATGGGGTGGGTATCTGGGGTCGCAGGGTCCCAGGGGTATCATCTGATCTATTCTGCTGTGAGCAGGCTTCACTTAAACCAGGAAAGCAGTTCTCAGGAGGAGAGGGTGTACCTGGTGGTGGAGACGTGCAACTGCTGCTCAGGCCTCTTGCAGGACAGGTCTTTGTGAAGAGCAGGGTGAAGGGTTCAGAAGCCTCGAGGGAGGTAGGAGACGTTGTTATAGATGTCTTTTCTACTGAGTTGCTAGGTAAATCATGCAGCTTTTGGGATTGCTAACCTGTGACGGGGTGGGGGTGGGGCAGAATGGTGCTTGCTTACTCTGGGTTGTTGAAGAATCTGTCGAGGCTCTGTGAAGGGCTGTGTGTAGGAGATGGAGCAACCAGGCAGAGGAGAGGCCTGGGTGCAGAGCTCCATGCTTCTGATGTCAGCCTCCGAGAGGCAGTGTCTTTGTAGGTTAGGAAAGGTCTGTGGTGGAGACCCAAGATGCTCAGAGTCACACAGCTCATCAGTACCGACTCCGGCTCCAGAACCCAGGTCTGTGCACCTAGACTGTGTGCTGGGCTCCATGTGCGCTGCTCACCGAGACAGTGCTTCTCAACCTGTGGGTCGCTACCCCTTTGGGGATTGAATGATCCTTTCACAAGGGTCACCTAAGACCATCAGAAAACTCACATATTTACATTACAGTTCATAACAGTATCAAAATCACAGCTATAGAGTAGCAATGAAAATGACTGTGGTTGGGAGTCACCACAACTCGAGGACTGGATTACAGGGTCAGAGCATTAGCAGGGTTGAGATCCACTGCTCTAAGCTATCTTTCTGTTTTTGACACCATGAACTTGTCCTTCCCCAGAGGCCTTCTAGAAGGACTTTGGAGTATGAGGGAATGGGGAGGACTTTCAAAGCAGCCTTTGTAATTCCCACTGAGCCTGGTCATCTATTCCTGAATCATCCCTTCATCTTGGTGATCCCACAGGCCATGGTACCATGCTGTCATTAACATTCCCAACACATCTCTTTCGTTCAGGTGCTTCCTGACTCCAGAAAGGGGGCATTTACTCAATCATGAGCACATGTTAAGTCACAGACTTTAAAGCAATGTGTTCACTCCCACAGGAGGGACTTGGACTGGCTTTGTCTGCTTGTGGAGAGGGGAATGAGAGAAACCATCCATGTCTTTAGCAGCGATTAACACTCAAATTACACTTTGTGCTGACTCTATCTGTACTGGGCATAGCAATAGGAGGGTCTCAGTGAACGGGATGGTGTAATAGAAAGCACGTCTTGGTACACAGTAGTCCTTGAGGTGTCTTTGCAAAGATGGGGACATAAAGTCCACTTCAAGTGGCTCCTGGAAGTCTCATCTCTGAGTCAACTGAGTTCTGGCGCTGTCTTAGCTGCTCTCTTATTGCTATGGTAAAGCATCATGACCAGGGCAGCTTCTAAAAGAAAGTGTGTAATTGGGCTTACAGTTTCAGAGAGTCTGTGACGGTGGTGCCAAGGAGTCAGACACACCCACCACTACCCCACACCCAAACACACCCATCCCCCCACACAGAGTGGGGGTGGGTAATGGCATAAATCTTTTGAAATCTCAAGTCCAGCCCATGACATAACTTCTTCAAAAGGCTACACCTCCTAGTCCTTCCCAAATAGTTCTACCAATCTAGGGACCAAGTATTTAAATACTCTGAATGAATGAGCTATTCTCATTCAAACCACCCCATGCCCTTCCCATTCCCACCCCCATATCTTCCAGGGCCCAGCAGGGCCTCCCTTCCTGCTTCCTTCCTTCCTTCCTTCCCTCCCTCCCTCCCTCCTTCCTTCCTCCCTCCTTCCCTCCCTCCCTTCCTTCTTTTCTTTCTTTCTCCCTTCCTTTTTTTAATCTTAGCAAGCAGTTACTATTGCACACAGACTATGGAACCCAAGTAGGCTACAAGTGGCAGCCTCTGCCATTAAGTAGCTTACAGTCAAGTAGAGTGGGCAAGATCTTGACCCCAAAAAGCCATAAAACCATGAAGGATCACAGAGACTTGCAGTCAGTCCTGTAGGAGACACTGCCTTTTTGGTGTATATAGGAGGAGGAGTTGACTTGCTAGAGTTCTGTGTAGTCATGGGTCTAGATAAGGTTGGCCTGTGTTTCAATGACAGAAACCTTCCCAACTGAGTTTAGCAAACAAGGAAAATGACTATCTTGGTAAATGGAAGAGCGGACTCAGGGGTTAAAAGGTGTCTATAGCTCAGCTTTGCCCAGTCTCTAAGACTCAGTTGTGTCTTATGGGAAGATGGCCACCAAAAGGCCACTCTTTCTTATGTGAATTGGTGTTTTGCCTACAAGCGTGTCATTGTGAAGATATTGGATACCCTGCAATTGGAGTTACAGATGGTCGTAAACTGCCATATGGGTGCTGGGAATTGAACCCACGTTCTTTAGAAGAGAGTCAGAGCTCTTAACCATTGAGCCATCTCTGCAGCCCAAAAACTACTCTTATGTCCTGTAGGCTCTGATTGTTGCAAAGAATGTATCTGAACCCTGAGACATGTTCTGTTGGCTTGGGTTGTCTTGGCCATATGATGACCCTAAATTAACTAGGTGGGCCAGATGAGTGTTGGATTCTTAGGCATCTGGAGCAAGCAAACAAAGCTGCTTCCCCAACCTCCACCTGGGAGTCAATAGCTGGTGGTCATTGTGCACCTGGAGTCAGTATGCACCTGGGGGTCAGTGTGCACCTGGGAGTGAGTGTACACCTGGGGGTCAGTGTGTACCTGGAGTCAGTATGCACCTGGGGGTCAGTGTGCACTTGGGAGTCAGTGTGTACCTGGGAGTCAGTGTGCACCTGGGGGTCAGTGTGCACCTGGGGGTCAGTGTGCACCTGGGAGTGAGTGTGCACCTGGGGGTCAGTGTGCACTTGGGGGTCAGTGTGCACCTGGGGGTCAGTGTGCACCTGGGGGTCAGTGTGTACCTGGGAGTCAGTGTGCACCTGGGAGTGAGTGTGCACCTGGGGGTCAGTGTGCACCCGGGAGTGAGTGTACACCTGGGGGTCAGTGTGTACCTGGAGTCAGTATGCACCTGGGGGTCAGTGTGCACTTGGGAGTCAGTGTGTACCTGGGAGTCAGTGTGTACCTGGGAGTCAGTGTGCACCTGGGGGTCAGTGTGCACCTGGGAGTGAGTGTGTATCTGGGAGTCAGTGTGTACTTGGGGGTCAGTGTGCACCTGGGGGTCAGTGTGCACCTGGGAGTGAGTGTGTACCTGGGAGTGAGTGTGTACCTGGGAGTGAGTGTGCATCTGGGAGTGAGTGTGTACCTGGGAGTCAGTGTGCACCTGGGGGTCAGTGTGCACCTGGGGGTCAGTGTGCACCTGGTGGTCAGTGTGACTGGGCACCTGAGGGTTAGTATTGCTGGGAATGTGAGAATCTGTCACAATACCTGGGTGTAAGTGTGGCAGGCATCTATTGGTCAGTGTAACTGGACACCTGGGGAGCCGGTAGACACTCACCCAAAGCTTTCATCCTGGGCTGCCACTATGATAAAGATGGACTGTGGCTCCAGGTTCAGGAGTGTGGCAGAATCCGTGCATAAGAGGTGTTTGCAAGAGGAAGTCAGAGTTGCTGCTACCAAGGCTGGGCCCAGAGGTTCACAGTGGGCCATCACCACAAGCCCACTAGGAAAATAGTCTCGTTCTCTCTCCTACTAGAACAGAATCTACATCCTAACAAGGTCCCCAGTGAGTTGTGTGTACACCAAATGCCAGTGAGCCCTGCCCTGGAGTGTTGCTGGACACTTGCAGGTAGGCCGTTGGTCAGTGCTGGAATGTTAGGCTGGAGTGTAGAGTATTTGCCAATCATGAATAAGGCTCTGCCTTTAATCATCTCAGCACTGAAAAATCACTTGTGAGTGTTCAATAAAAGTTAAGACTTGGTTTAACATAGTAATTTCCCAAAGTATTTGGTTATTTGTTTTACACATAGGGAAAAATAATTACTTATTTTTGGACAATGATGTCTCTAGAAAATTCATAATTGTCCCTCAGAGACTTGAAGGCACTATCTGGACTCCAGGCCTTAGATACTTCTTTTCACAGTCCAGACCAGTGGTTCTCAGTCTTCCTGTGACCCTTTAATGCTGTTCCTCATGTTGTGGTGACCCCTAACCATAAGATTGTGTTTGTTGCTACTTCAAAACTATAATTTTACTGTTATCAATTTATTTATGTTATTACAATTATGAATTGTGATGTAAATATCTTTGTTTCCTATGGCTTTAGGTGATCCTGTGCATGGGTCATTTGACCTCCACCAAAGGGGTTGTGATTCATAGACTGAGATATCCTGGTCTATATAGAGCAAGCAATACAGAAGGCAGGAGGTTTGGTGTGGCCAAAACCCATGCAACAGTAATGAATGGCAGGAACTTTGAGTCTGTCACTGGCTGCTATAACAAAATACCTCAGGCTAAGTGGCTAAAAAGATGCATTCTCTCAGACCTGGACACTGGAAAGTTAAAGATGAAGTTGCTGAATTTTCTGGTGTCTGGTGAGGATTGTCTGCCTTTGTGTGGCATGTTCCTATGATAGTGAGAAAACATAATTAAGCTTCCTTCCCTTTCCCTCCTCTTCCTCTTCCTCCTCCTCCCCTTTCTCCTCTTCTTTCTCCTCTTCCCCTTCTTCTTCTTCTTCTTCTTCTTATTATTATTATTATTATTATTATTATCATTATTATTATTATTGGCACTAATCTATTCTAGGAACCCCACCATCATAGTCTCCTTAAGCCCTAAGCTCTGTCTCATATACCCAAAGGCCTCCGAGAACTCTCATATAGAGGGTTGTGGCTTCAACATAAGGATTGGGACCACGTAGCCCATTCAGTTCACAGAGGGAAGTAACACGTTTCCAGGTTTCTCTTGGTGGAAGCACCTCGAGGGTTTAAGGGTGGCTCTTCTCAAGCCTGGTCTGCAGGAAGAGACGCTTCCTGGGGAATGCAGATGCCAAGGCCTGGACTGGAAATCAGGACCAGTGACAGTTGCATTGTATGGGCCATTTTTAAGGCTTCTGACCATCATGACCTCTCTGTGCTATTTTTCATGGGTTTCTGCTCATCACTGTAGCATCCTAAAGATTGTCCCTGTCTGCCCAAACCAGTGGCTGTCATAAAGTCTTATTCCAGCCCCTCACAAGTGTCTGTTCTTCTGCCCACTGTCATATTGCTCACTGCTCTAGGGCATATACAATGAAAGCCTAGTTTGTCTTTCTGAAGCCACCATGTGCGTATCAGCTTTCCCATCTGCAACATGGGACACAGGTGTGATAACTACATCTGGTTCACAGGCATACTAGGATTATATGCATTACCATACATCAGCCCTTAACCTGGTGTTTGGCACATAAGACATCCTCTGCCCTATGTTATAGAATGGTTTGGGTTTTCACCAACTGTCTCTGGTCATCAGGCAGAGCTGGGGCATCACAAGCAGTGGGCAGCCATTTGTGGATGGACCTTGATAAATATGAGCTGGTCACGCCCCTTACCAAGCATTTACTCTTGTCTCCTGGAAGCAAACATTTCTTAGTTTGCTGTTTCTTATCTTTGAGGATTTAGAAGTCCGAAGACAGTTTTATCTTGGAAGATTTTTACATAGAAAAATGTTTACTTCCTGCTTTGGTTTGGGTATTTGTTTGTTTGTGTTTTAAGCTGTGCTGAGCAAGGCTTCTCCTGTCATAATTCCCACCCAACCCCACATTTGGGTTTGAGTGAGTGCCTCTTTTCCAGCTCTGTCCCCCTGTGGTGGTTTTCTGGCATCCAGCATCTTTAAAAGGTAGGTAAAGGAGAGAGGAGGTGGGTTTGCTGTTACTGCTGGGGGATTTCAGCCCTCCTGTAGAGTTTGCTGTGTTGAGTTTCCCTGTGAAGAGTGCATTCTGGGGTGCCTTGCGAGGAAGGCTGGGAGGAGCAAGATGAAGGGTCTTGTAACATTTCAGGGAGCAGAGCGATTGATGCAGGCTTCGGATGGAGGACACTTTGTGAGCCACTTGCTTTTGTGACTCTGCCCTTGATTTATTTTTCTGTATTGGGTAGAGGTGGAAGCAGGTGTGAAGGAAAGCACATGGCGGACTGGGTAAGGATGGGAGGGGCGTGCCAACGGCGTGCCAGCGGGAGCTGGTACACAGCTGGATCAGGCAGAGATGAAGCCTTTGCACAGTACCCCTGCCACAGGTCTCATAGATGCCCTGTGCAGGAATCAGAGGTGCAAAAAGCATGAGAAATAAAGAAGAGGAAGAAACCAGAACTGCCAAGGGTACATGAGGACTGTGTGGGGAGGTGCCAGGTACAGGCTACGGGAACAGGGCTGTGGTAGAGCCAGCAGCCTGATCACAAGAGGAGGTTGGGAAGACAAGTCGTTTGTCATATAATCACCCACCTTTTGCTGCTAGCAGGTGGGATGGAGTCAAATGGGTCCAAGTCTTTGGGAGGCAGAAGCCTCGATTCTAATGTCAGCAGTACCCAAGGCTCTGCCTGCTGGCATTTGGGCTTTTTCTACCTCTCTTACCTGTGAACAAAAAGAGGTTTTGGTGGCTACTTAGGAAGATTTCCAGAAGGTGGAAAAGGCTTGTGTCTGTACATCTTGGAGATGATGGTTTATATGGTGAAGGCAGACCTAGGGGTGGAGTCCCAATCTACTTCCTACTGGTGATGTGACCTTGAACAAGTTATATAAACTTTAAGTTTCAAGTTTTCCCTTTTGCCATGAGGATAATAGAAGCCCCTGCCCACCTTACTAGGCTGCTGTGAGACTTAAGTCACTCGACAGGTGGAATTTTGAAGTGGTACCTAGCACACTGTAGTGCTGCCCGGTTCTGAGTACACTCTGTGTCTCTTCTTTACAAAGGGGCGGGCTCTTGGTGCACTTGTTCTGCAGATGAGAAGACCAGAGCCACCCAGAGAACAACAACAACAACAACAACAAAAAAAAAAAAAAAGCAGAGAGAAGGGGGAAATATACTCAATAATTCTTTTTCTAGAGAAGTGTTAGGTTTATAGAAAAGAACTTGCACAAACAATAGAACCCAACAGCCATCTCTCCAGCCCCGTGCATTGTTATCAAATCTGCAGTGGACGTCAGCATTCACTCCGTCCTCCCTTCCTGGGTTCTGATGGATGTGTGCTTGACATTACTGATTCATGCTAAATGATTGGGCTGCTCTAGAAGCCCCTCCTGGAACCAGCTTATAAAATGTGGACTGGGAATGTGGCGAAGTTGGTAGAGTTCTTTCCTAGCAGGCTCTGGGCTCCCTCCCCAGTTCTGCACAAAACTGAGTGTGGTGGCTCATGGGGCAGGAGGAGCAGCAGATCAAGGTCATGCTTGGCTCTAAATCCCATTCAAAGCTAGCCTGGGCTATAGGGAACCCTGACTTTAAAAGGAGTGGGGGGTGGAGATGGGGCTGGAGAGATGTCTCAGCTGTTAAGAGCACTGAGTTGTTCTTCCAGAGGTCCTGAGTTCAATTCCCAGCTCACAACCATCTGTAATGTCCAAGGATCCAATGTCCTCTTCTGGTGTGTCTGAAGAGAGAGCTACAGTGTACTCATATAAATAAGATAAATAAATAAATCTTTTTAAAAAAAAAAAGGAGTAGGGGAGGAGGGCGTTGAGCCTATATCCTGATCCATAGTTATAGTAAATGTGGTAAAAAAAAAAAAAAAAAAAAAAAAAAAAAAAAGACAAAATGGGGCAGTGAGCTCATGCCTGCCCCTCTGAGGGATGGGACGTGTGGATCCCTGGCAGCAGCAAACATCAGATTGCTTCTTGGTATGTTTCTAATACTGATTTGTTTGCAATCAAAAAGCAGTTTTCTCTGTTATCCAAACTACTGGGGCCATCTGTGAGCAAACCTTTCCCCCTGTTGGGCCATCTGCTGCCCCCTGACACGCAGATCCTTCGTTCCTGACCCCACTTTCAGGCCTCCCGCAATCCAGAGCGCGCCCACTCGGCTTCCAGCTCAACTCTGAGAAGTGTTCCTGCCTGGGTTAAAAATGGAAACGATTAAGCACTGCCATGTGCTGCTCGGGTAGGAGCAATCTCGCTGTGCCATTCCACACGGGAGCCGCAGACTTAAGACGGGAATTTTGTGTTTGATGTGGCCCATTATTAAGGAAGTACTGGAATATAGCATTTCACTTTTAAAAAAAAGAAAAAGAAAAAAGGCAAATAACCATGCTGGATTCCTTCAGTGTTTCTCTGAGGAAAGTTAGGAAAGAAATGGGAGTCCTCTAGGTGTCTGGGAAGGAAAGACCGGGAGTCCTCCCTTGTCAGGTGGGACAGTGTCCTGTTGGGTTACGGTCCCATAGCTTCCTTTGATACTTCAGTAAAAGCACATCCACCAACCCTGTACTCAAAGCAACTGCAACACAGCACTCATTTCTAGATGCCTGCTTGGCTTTGTACAAAGCTCTGAGTCTTGCTGCAGAGGGGTAGAGACTTGAATGATGGAACTTGTCCTCAAAGGGACACGGCAGCGTGGAAGAACACCTAAGCAGATGGTGCTGGCATTTGAAAGTCACAGCATCATGTCTGTACGTGGAGGAATGCTCACCAGCAAGCCAAGCTCACCCCACGGCTGACCCAGGGGAGAGAGAAAACAAACAGTGGGCAGGAGTGCTGGCACAGTCTCGAGTAATTAGGCTTCGGGGAGTTATCAAGCCGTTGGCGCTTAGTTAAGGTGAGGCCAAAGCAGATGACTTTGATTTTAATATTTTGTAGCAAAAAGGGGTAGGGGTTGGGGATGTATATGCCGTGGGGCCAGGATGAAGTTACCTGCTGGGTCCCCGCAGACGTGGTAAGTTAGGAGAGAGATGCATCCCAGTTCATAGTCTGTGCTGGACCTGTGCACGCTAGCTCATGGAAGGCTGCAAACAAAACAATACAGGCATTTGCCAGTCTTTGTTCTTCAGCCTTTCAACTCTGTGAGGCTGGGACCAGATGCACTTTGCCCTTGCCTCTGAGACTGAGGTATAAACTCAGCGTAGGGTTGCAGAGGCCCCTTTGTTCTGTGCACTGGGGAGCTGTGCCCCACAGATGTGGCCTTTCTTCAGCTGTCTCATCTGTCTCGGTGGATACCATGGGGTAGGGCAGCATCACTCATAAAGGGGAAGTTGGGGCTTAGGACTATAACTCTAGAGACAGACCTTGGGTCTCTAAGCTCCTGGTTCTGAGACCTTGAACTCTAGTTATCTCTAGCCTGAGGGAAGAGGCAAGATTGATCCCATGTGTGGATGTATCCATATAGCCTCAAGTCTGGAACCATGACTGGTGTGCAGAAAGAGGTATACTGTGTGTGTGTGTGTGTGTGTGTGTGTGTCCCTTCCTTACAAGGCTGTGAGCACCACATGTGTTCATGTGAGAGATGTGTTTGAGTTTAGGCTTTATTTTGAGCCCTACACCCCTATCCTAAGGAACAACTGCCCTAGTCTTTGCTACAGTTTCTTTGCAGAGCCAAGACAGTTTTATCTTGCAGGGATGACCACAACACAATACAGACTGTGCAGTGCAATGGTCCATAGTAGGTCTGTTCTAAATCTGGGAACTTCTGTGGGTCACGTGATCCCTGAGGAATGACACCGGAGCTCAGAGACCATTTGTTAAGCTTTGGCACAGACTGCCTAGATTTTGTAGAGGACACTGGTTATCTGAGCCTTGACTTCCTGGCTGTGAAACGGGCAGAGTGTGGGCACAGGGAACCTCAGGCCTCTGTGGCCTCAGTGCGAAGCATTGTGTAAATGTGATCGTGCTCACTTGCTCGGGGGAATCATGCATCTCTCCCAAGACCATCCTCTTCCCTGCAACAGAGAGAACCAACTATTTGGGGCCTTCCAGAATCGACCCCTTTATAACTAGTATTTGGTGAAAATGTGCTGCCTTGTGTAAAGCAAAGACCCCACTGATCTCATGTACAGCTAGAGTAGAAAGATACAGATCGTTGAGCCACACTTGCAACCTGTAGGGGTGCTGTATGAGGCCCGTGCAGCCACCGATAGCTGTACAATCCTAAATTTACTTCAAACATTTTGAAGGGTGGTGGTGGTGGGTGGGTGTATGTGTGTGCGTGCACGCACGTACATGGTTCTTGAGTGTGAACTTTATAGATGATAACATCTTTCCCAATGTCGGCAAGTTAGATCCACCTGCTCAACCATCTGTTTGCGTGCTAGCCCCAGGGTGTTCACCATGGGTTAATCTCATCCAAACCATAAATATCTGACTTTCAGTTATGGGCTCCAGTCCAGTGAGAGCTTGGCAGATCCCACACCAGTTGATTTCATTCAGTAACATCTGTTTACTGAGGTAGCTACACGTATGTAGAATTGGTATCTACACGTATGTAGAGGTGTCTGCACGTATGTAGAATTGCCCCGAGGAGGTCGTCCCCTGGGTCATTTCTTTGGAGTGAGAAGCCATCAGTATGGTGCAACATAGCTGTAGGAGTCTTGCTGCTGGGACAACTTCCTAAGTACAGACCCTGTCTCCAGGGAACATCCATAGTTAAGAGGGCAGAAACCTATGGAACTAACCTGTAATGTGCACAGGGCTATACTTTTGGTGTAGTCCTCAGTGTCAGGGCCATAGAGAGCATCACATAACAGGAGGAACTGAAGGTGGGGGAGGCAGATTTTGAAGGTAAGAGGGCAGGTGCTGTTCTAAGCACTTGACACACATGTCTTTGTCAGTCCTGGTCGCTCCTCCTGTAGGGCAGTGGGGTGGCATCCTCACTTCCATTTTCCAAAGATGTAAGTTAGATACAGGGAAGCTAAATAATGTCTCCAAGGTCTCTAGCTCAGAGTTGAATCTAGCATCCTGATCATAGCCCCTTAACATTAATGTGCTTTCTTTGCCTTGGGTTTGACAAAAGAAAGGGAAGTTGCAACTACTCTGTGCTATTGTAAGGAAATTTAGGCAAAGAGAATAGTCTTGTGTGGGGCGCCATTAAATAGAGCAAGGTGTGCAGAGTCTGTTGGGCGTGTAAGATGGGAGGCAGACTTGTCAGCTGTACCAATGGTGACAGCTGTGCTTCATAACACCACCACCTTTGGGATGAGATGGGAGCACAGAAAGTTCCTCCCTCCTCCCCTATTCCCTCCCTTCCTTTCCCTCCCTCCCTCCCTTCTTCCCTGTCCTCATATACATGCTTCATTCTTTAAGTTGTTTTCATCAGGTATTTGTTACAGTGAAGAGGAAAACAGTGAAGGTCTTTTTCCCCACACACATTACCTTATATTACAAAGTGTGCCTCTAACAGACATCTCCTGGGTATCCATGTTAGGACACTGGGAGATGCTGGAACTAAGGAAAGGCTTATCCTCAGGTTGGACAGATAAGGTCAGCACATCTTCATTCCCCTCAACCTGGAATGGCACATGAAAGAGTCTGGTGTGACTGGGAGGTTTCCCAAAGGATACAGTGGTTAGCTACTCCTTGCTGCAGATGGCTGGTGTCTGGACAGAAGGGGTGGTGGGGCATTCTTGCAGGTGGGTCCAGTGGCTACAGAAACAGGAAGGACAGAGAGACCCAAGGATAAGGGAAATTTCAGCTGACTTAGCTGTGCCTCCCTGCCTCTCTTCCCTGCTTTCCTCTTCACTGTGACAAACAACCTAAAGAATGAAGGGTGTGTTGTGGCCCACGGTCTGAGCACACTGCCCATCATAGTGGGAAATGTGTAGTGAGAGGAACCTGAAGCAGCTGGTCATACTGCATCTGGCCCCTGAGGCCCGGTGGTGACTCGTCCTCTGTGCTGCCTCCGAGGTTGGGACTCTGCTTGTCTTCCATCATGGGAGGTTTGAAGGGTAGAAAAGATCACTGTTGCCTCCTACACTGGGCAGGTAGGTGGGAGATTCAGGGATGATTGAAATGCCAGTCTCACCATGGAGGGGGAGCACGGGTTGTTCCAACAACAGTATGCTCCCACCACATGGCATTTCCCAGGTGTGGATGGATATCCAGCTTATTATACTTTTTAAAAAACATTTATTTTTAAGTGTGGGTTTGTGCACATGAGCACACGTACCCTTGGATTCCCGAGGCATTAGGTCTCCTGGAGCTAGAGTTACAGGTGTGTGCTGGGAACTGAACTTGGGTCCCTACAGGAATAGTATGTGCTCCTAACTATGGCGCCATCTCTCCGTATCCTCTTACTATACTTTTGATGCCAGCAAGCTTTACTTCCAAAGTTGTATCCCTGCACCCCTGTGCAGAGATGCTTTTTAGAAGCAATGTTAGAAGCCCTTAAAACCACAAGGGAAATTATGAAATCTAAGCACAACAATGAAAGACCTGTAGCCCTTGCTGTGAGGACCTTGCCTATGAGGGTTCTCATGTCTGCATCTTCTGCCTCCTTCCACTGCACTGCTAAATCTTTTAGGGAGGAGCTGGTAAGCCTCCTGTAGGACGATCCATCGCACGCTTGTGTTTTGGGAAAGGTGGCTACAATCCAGCCTCATTTGTGGGGCCTGGTAGCCATGTGTCAGAAGCTATCTGGAGATGGACTCCTGGGGACAGGCTTCCCTGACTCCTTACTGAAATGTCTCGTGGGCATCACCACCTCAAAATGCCTTCATCTAAGGGAAGTCTCATTCTAGAAAGGAATAGAGGTTCCCCAGAGGTTCACAGGCGCATTGATAAAGACGATTAGTGGAGAAGATGGAATGATTTATGAGCGAGATTAGACAGGCTAATCGGCTCTGGCTGAGGCCCCGTGGAGGAAGACTGTGAGAATGGGCTCCTAGCCCTGCCTTACAACAATTCACCTGCCTTCAGGGCCAGCACCTAGGGAATCTTTAGGCCTAGGAGAAGCAAAACCAAGGGTCAGCTTTCTCTGCTAAAAAATGTTCCTGGAACAAACCACTGGCTTCTTAGTAGTCTCCCCAGGAAAACACAGTGGGACCCCATTACCTGGGAGGCTTTGGTTGACTAGGGAAGGGCATGGGGCTTTATGGGGGGAGGGAACCAGCAGGGTAGGCTAGCCACAGCTCTGTATCTTTCCACTCCGTAATTCCAGGTAATTCTTCTGTGGACTCTGCAAAGAATTGCTTTGAAATCTCTTTGATCATTTAAACCTTGTGTATGTGCTCCTCAGCGGGCAAATGCTCCAGTCTGGTATATTGCGACAAGATGCTAAATTACTTGTAGGCTTTGGCTGACCTACATCATTAGGAAGAAGCAAGTGGGGTGGTGCTCAACAGGCTCATCATTCGCAGGCCTCACACTGGGACAGAGATTGCTGTGGCCTCCACCTGGCTCTCCATGCGTCTTCAACAACTACAGGGTCAGGGGAGAAGATGGCCAGATGGCCGGAGTGGGGGAGGGGGAGAGGGAGTGCAGAGGGAGGCACCATGTCCCATTATTGGACACGGCCACCTTGCTGAAATGCAGATGCAGGATGACTGTACCTCTGCCCAGCTCCCAGGTACCCAAGGCTGCCTGTCTGGAGGTCAGCCTCACTTTGGATCGTGGCAGTGTAGTGTATCTGCTCTGGGTTTGTGCTCCTGGTCTGTCAGTGATCTGTGTGGCCTTGAGCAAGTTGCTTGGCCTCCTTGAGCGTCTGTCTCTCCCTTAGTGGCTCGCAGGGTTTGCCTGGCATGAGTCCTGGCAACTTATGCCCACTGGCTGCTGAGCTCTGTGACCCGCACTTTGCTGGGGCTCAATGCTAGAAGCTGGTCATGTGGAGCTTACTGTGATATCTCCAAGCTTCTCTGAGGAGCTCTCTTGGTCTACAAGGTGACATCCCCCTGTCTCTGTCCCCTCCTTGAGGTACTTTCCATAAGCAAATAGTTTGGGACGAAACCATAGATTCAGCCTTTCTTAGTGACAGAACTGCAATAAATATATTCAAGGTTCTGAGGTGTTTTGCAGTCGAGAACCTTTAGACAGTCAAAGTAGACATTCTAATTACAGACACACATATAATAAACATTTGCCATTTTAACTATGTCGAAGGGTAGAGTTTAGGAAGTGCGGTACATTCACATTGTGGTGTAACCGGCTCCGCCATCCACGTCACCTTTTCAGCTTTGTAACCTGAAATTCCGTGACCATTAACCATGATCCCCATTTCCCTCCCTAGCCCATGACAGCTGCCTTCAAACCCTCTGGGCCTATTAATGTGACTGCTCTTATCAGCAAGGTCATGGAATATTTACCCTTTGGTGTCTGGCTTCACCTATGGGGCATAAAGTCCTCAAAGACCATTTATGCTTTAACAGGCGTCAAAAATCCCTCCGTGTGTGTGTGTGTGTGTGTGTGTAGGCCAGAGGTCAACTCTGAAGTTGTTCCTCAAGTGTCAACCCCACATCGGCCTGAGGTTTTTTTTTTAGACAGGGTTTCTTACTGGCCTGTAACTCCCCAAGTGAATGAGGCTGGCTGAAGAGAGCCCCAGGGGTCTACTCACCTTTGCCTTTCCAGAACTGGGATTACAAGTACTTGCCACAGTATCCAGCTTTTGACATGGGTTCTGGAAACTAAACTCAGGTCCTCATGTTTGTAAAACAACCACTTTCTGGTCTGAGATATCTGCCTTTCTGTGGTTAAATGGTATTTCACTGTAGGCACAAACTATGTTTTGTTTATTCATCTACCAGTGCATGATTATATTTTTTGTTTGTATTTTTTGTTTTTAATGATACCACTGTGAATGTGAATAAAATAGGTTTGCAGTGTAAACTTTTATAAACTTAATATTAAACAGGCTTTTTTGGGGGTGGGGAAGAGGGGAACACAGGTCCTTAGCTGAGATTCTTGGCCCTGACTGTACCGTAGAGCTATCTGCGAGCTAGACAAAAATACCTATGCTAAGTCCTCCCATGGGCCAACCCAATCAGACCCTCTATGGTCAGAACCAGGACACAGGTATTTCAGTGTCCTGGGTGATGTTCCGAGGGCCCCAGGTTGGGAGATGCTGTCTGGCACAATTGCTAAGACTCATATCCATCAGCAATCAAGTTCAGATCAAGAACTGGGAATAATTGAATCCTAGGATGCCCTGTGACTCGTCTCCTATGTGGGTCCCCTCATTCAGAGCCTCCGCCTGTCTTGGAGTTCCTGCCACAGTCTCCCGGGGGTCTAGGGAGGCAAAGATGGAACCAGCAGGATTAAGGGATGGATGGATGTCAACAACAGGCTTGCCTCTGGCTTCCCAAAGCCCTCCTCTGCTAAGGAGTCTGGCGGGGTCCTGTCTGATAGCGGAAACCCAGCCAGGGATGGCTCTGTCTCCACATGAAATCACCAAGCAGATGCACGCGACAGGATGCAAGCCAGCATCCACACTGGGATCCACGTCTCTGTGCTCCGTACTGGGACCAGACTCTGTACTGTGTGTAGGGCTGGCTGCAGCTTCAAAGGGTTGTTTGCTTTGTTTTGTTTATTTGTTTTGATATGGATGATGAGTTTTTGTTTGTAAGGCTCTGAAGGCACCAGAGTTCACACTCCTCAACCAGAATGGTGGTGTCCGCTGTCACTTAGAATTCAGGAGATTGGAATCTCTGGCCAAGCGTTCCTGACCACACAGCCCATGCTCATGAATGGCACCCCCTCCCAAGAGACAGGGATTTATCTCCAGAACCCCTATTTAGTGGTCTGCCAGCCTGTCTGGCATCACGATGTCTGGGCTCACTTTGGTTAGATGTTTGAGAGTGTAGAGAGTAACTTCAGTTATCGCCTTTAATGCATAACATGGGCCTTGATAAAAACACACCTAAAAGTCTGTTTTTATTCTAAATGAAGTCTTCTGACTTGATTGCCCTTTAAAGGTGTCTGATGCTGGGTCTTCTGTTAAAAAAAACAAACAAACAAAACAAACAAACAAAACAAAACAAAACAAAAAACCCACCCGCCATTACACAGCAAGTGCTAGATCCTAGCAATGTTTTGCCATATCCTCTGGGCACTCTGGGGACATCTGTTTCCTGGCTCCCTGAGCACAGTGTGCAGGAGCAGAGCTGGTGAACCCATGGTAACAGGGCCCACATGCTCCCATCAGACTTAGTAACCGGTCCTCAGGCAGGCTGCTGAGCCCGGGGAAGAGATAACCTCCTTCCAGGAGAGTGTGCCTGATTCTATGTATGGTCACATAGTGTCACAGGGCAATGGGCTATGGTTACCAGTCTTTGTTTCCATTTGGAGTGAGTGACCAATGTAGTTTGGACAAACTGGCAAAGATCCCCAGAGCTTGTTTCCTCCACTGTGATGTGTGACATCAGAAGGAACAACTAAAGAACAATAGCAAAGGTAATGACTGGCTCTTAACAATAGCCCCCTTCAAAAAGTTTTGATGGGGAGAAAAATCAGCCAATACTGTACTTGCTATGCAAGCAGGAAGACCTGGGCTCCACCCCCAGAACCAACATTTTGAAAAAGTCATAAAAGCCTGTCTCCATTTACAATTTTAAAATTGTTGTTTAATTTAAATTTAAATCCTAAATTTAAAGATATAGCTCAATGGTATACTGGATTTGCTTAGTATCTCCAACAACAACATTTTAAAGAGGAGGACCAGCTTTGTGGCTTTGTAATGACCTCAGCCTCTGGTGGCCGTGGTGACAGATCTGGCTATTCCTTCCTTATGTATCAGGGAATACATGCCTTCTTACAAACATCCCCTGTACCAGCCATAAAGTTCCATGGATCAGGGACATTGCATTCTTGATGAGTGTGTGAGTTTGGGATCCTGGGCTGTGGGGCCCTTGTCACCTAGCGCTTGGCTCGGAAGCCCTGAGCCACTGCTCCTGGCCCTGCTCAGCCCACCATTCTGCTGTGGAAGACTTGTCCAGCGTTTTCCATTCTTCTTCCTTCTTACCTTCAGATAGATGAGGTCAGGATGGCATAAGGAGCAGCTGTGGCCCCCCGAGAGGCCAGGAAGAAACCCTTCTTCACGTCTGCTCGCTGGGATTTGGTGATGGCCTCTCCTCCATACCTCTATGCACCCTCTTCTGCAGTTGGAAAAGCTATCTTTGTGTAAATGGGTGTTTTTGCCAGCAGCCATGTCTATGCTCCATGTGTATGCAGTGCCCACAGAGGCCAGAAGAGGGCGTTGATCCCTAGAAGTAGCTCTACAGAGGCTGTTAGTCACCATCTGGGTTCTGCAAACAGTATCCAGGTCCTCTGGAAGAGTAGCCAGTGCTCATAACTGCCAAGCCGTCTCCAGTCCTCCAGATCATTCTTTTTAAATACAATATCATTTTTATCTACGATTTAACATCTTTTACAGATGCTCGTTTACATCTCACATCCTTTTAAAAGAGCACCCCAAGTGTCCTCTTCCCACTGCCCCGGGAACCCCATCCCACTTTCCCTTACTGACAGATCTTGAGCTCCGCCTTCTGCCTGCTGGCTGTCAGGGAACTGGAGTGCCTGGTGTCTCTTTTTCAGGAGGAGTTGGCAGACAGTAAGGAGCGCCTGCAGACTTATCAGACATTTACTGTCACTCTCCATAGGCTTTGAGTGAGGCTTAATCCCGGAGGCTGGATTTTCCTAAACCGCTCGCTTCTCTCTCCCCCTCCTCGGCTTCCTCTCTCCTCTCCCACCTCTGGGGCTGAAGTCTGCTCAGGCATCTGCTTATTTATTTGCTTATTTAGCCAAGAAATCCCAGCACCTCTGATGTAAGTAGCAGCTCAGCAAGTGCAGATGACTAGAAGAACGCTCATCCTGAGAATTGCTCAGCGAGATGGGGAGGAGAGGCGGATCTGACATCGTGAACAGCTGAACAGCGTTCCCGATGTACTGGCTCAACAACCCCTCCCCCAACACACATAATCCCTAAATCAAACGGAAGACTGGCTCCGTAAAGTCATCCACTCGCTACATGAGTATTGCTTTAAATCTGTGTGCAGATGGCTTAGGTAAGGAGACGGGCTTCCTATTTAGGGATCCCAACTCATCACCTGCTAGGAAAGTTAAGCCATAACTGAGACATGTATGGCCAGTTGTGTATATCTGTGTCCTGGGGAGCAAAAGAAACCATTCCTCAACCCGGGGGAGCAAGAAAACTTTCCTTGTGGTCTCCAGGAGGGATTGGCCTTGAAGGCAGGGGTGATTTTGATACCATGAAGAGAAGTGGCGTGGAGCTAGGCCCCACTGCCCTGGTGGCTTGTGCCGTCATTTGCACTGACGGACTGCTAGCTCTACTTATACAGGTAGGGAGGGTCCAATTCAAAGACTGAATCTTAGTCCGAGTGACACAGATGTGGCAGCTGCCTGGGGGTAGATGGGGGTGAGGCTGGTTTCTCGCAGGAGACAGACCCTCCTCAGACTGGCAGGGAGGATACGCTGGCCCAGTGTGCACTCTGGCTGCCCTACCAAGTGTCCTAGCACTGCCTCTAACCGAACTGCAGCCTTTGTTTGTACAAGCAAAGCAAGACGTCTAGGGAGCCATGCCAGGAGTTGGGTGGACTTCAAGTTCTCTCTCTGCTTTGAAACCTCTCAAGGTCCCGCCACTATTCTTGTTGAGGGGACGAAGGTGTGAGGGGGCTGTCTGAGATGGACAGACGGAATGACGGCGGTGAGGATGAGCCCTTCAAGTGTACTGTGCCCCATAGCAAAATGCAGGTATCCAGACATAGGGACTCTCAGTGGCAGCCCTTCACATCTGTCAGCAGAACACCCCCAACCATCAATCATTCATTAGTCGCTCTTCATCTAGAAGCATGATTAGGAGAGCAACTGAGCCAGGCACAATGCTACCTCGCCTCCCAAACACATGAAGAAGTGTGGAGTGTGCTTCCTGGGCTTGCTAAAGCATGGCTTTTCCATCTCCCACACTGGACTCCAGCAAGCCAGTTGCAAACCCCCTGTGTCTTAGTTTCCTTCTGTGTACAATGGAGATGAGAACTGGAGGGTGATGATTTTAGTGAGGAGTGTGCACGCGTGCGCGTGTGCGTATGCATGTGTGTGTGCGTGTTTGTGTGTGTGTGTGTGTATTATTCTGGAACACCCCTTATATGCTCCAGTCACTAGAAAGTGAAAATAGTGAACAAAGCCTTTGCTTTTGGGAGTTAGATTTAGTGCAAGAAAACAGAGAATAAAATAAATGTGCAAACCAGTAAATGTGTATCTTGTATCAGTGATAAATACTATGAGAAAAACAGTGGATAAGGAGGTAGTTACCAAGATGAGTTTGCAGAGCTATGGTGAGATGTTTGCAAATGTCTCTTGGAGGCTATTGAGACCCAAGGGGACCATGTGGACTTTGCACTTCCTATCTGGCCAAGGGACAGGAATTGTGATGGCCTTGAAGGAGCCTCTACTGGTCTGTTCCAGGTGTGGCCAGCATAGAGGGAACTCATTTTGATAGTTTCTCTGCCCTCTGATAACATCATAGGTCTCTACATCTATGACATAGTTTCATAGTGTCAGCAGTGTTCTAGAAAGTACTCCAGCAGGGTGTGAAGGTTCCCACCTGTGACCCTAGCACCTGGGAGCCTGGGACACAGGAGGACAATCATGAGTTTGAAGCCAGCTTGGGTTACCATTAAGACTCTGTATCCAAAACAATGCAAAACACAGCCCATGAATCAGTGGTAGCCCTGGGAAAGAGTGACTGAGGTCAGGATGGGAGCATCTCCCACATGACACATCGGGGTCAAAGCTGAGCTGAGGAGAGAGGGGTGGCTCACTGCTGAAACCGACCTTTTAAAAATGGAAAGGGTCTGTCTTCCAGCTGCGATTTGAAACCACAATGGCTGCTTGTGGTGATGATGTCTCCAGAGAAAGGAGAAAATAGTCCCGGAGGTCATGAGCTGGTATCATGGGCTGTGGTTTTCTGTGGGGCCTGATCCACAGTTACCTGGGAGCTTTGGAAAGCCCCTGGTTCTCAGACCCACCGTAATCCTGGGCAAGGAGCAGTCTGCGTGGGCGGTAAACTTCCCCCTTGGCCTGGACATGTAGCCATGGCTAGGAACCACTGATCTGGGCTGGGTTGGAGAGTAACCACTCTTGTTCTAGAAGGTTCTGTATAGGCAGGTTCAGGATCGCCTCCACTGAGACTGTGGTAAGAATGGCTTCCAAGTCAAGGTTGCCTAGGCTAGCCCCCCTGGATCCTGCTTCTCTTGTACTTCATTCATGCAGCTGTGCAGACCTTTTTATTTTTGAAACCTCCGAGACACATGCCATAAACAATGTCAATGCTTTATGAAGAGATCCACACATAGTAAAAAGGCAAGGGCACACTAATCAATCCCAGGAACCGTTGTCAGCCTTAGTTTATTGGTCCCAGGGAGTTAATGGTAACTCTCAGTCAGTCAGGGTACTGATGCAATACATTGTGTGCGTGGGGGGGGGGGGTTGTATGTGAGTGTATATACGTATGTGCATGTGTATGTGCACAGTGTGCATGCCTGTATATGCATGAACAAGAACAGAGGAAGGCAGTAGATGACGTGTTCCATCACTCCATACCTACCTCAGTCCTAAGGGACAGGGTCTCTCACTCAACCTGGAGTGATGTTAGTAGGCAGCAGGTCCTAGTGATCCTCTTGTCTCTGCCCTGTCACCCACCACAGCACTGGAGTTGATGGCATGACCTCATGATCATGCCTGGCATTTGATGTGAATTCTAGGAGTTTGAAGTCTGGTTTACATGTTTAGATAGCAAGAAGTCTTATCCACTGAGCCATATCTTTGGCCCCAACCTTATAATATTGAGACAAAATCTCTTATTGGAACTTAGAGCTTCTTGATCAGGCCTGTCTGAGCATGACTTCTCCACACTGTGACTTGGCTTTGACTTTTTACTCTGCCGTCAAACCATTTGGAGCTACTTGGATTACAAAAAAATACTTTTAGGGCTGGAGAGACGGCTTGATCAATAACACACTTAGAGAGCAAGCAGGAGGACCTGAAACTGGGCTCTAGAACCTGAGTAGAAAAAGCTGGCAGATCCCCGAAGCTTGCTGGCCTGCCAGTCTAGCCTGCTTGTGAATTCCAGATCAGTGGGAGAGCCTGTCTCAAAGCACAAGTACACAGTGCCCGGGGGCTTTCAGACACACGTGCCTGTGAAGCGCACACACAGGCACACACACTTTTGAAGAATTATGCCTGGGTATCTCATTGGCAGATTGGTTCTTCTTGTTTTAAAAAGGACAGATGAAGCCCCAGAGCTGCTTGTATATCCCTGCTGTCCCCAGGTGAGCATGCAAAGGTAAGAACTGATTCTTCAGGAGGAGCCCGTCTCCTTATTCATGAGAGCGTCAGTGCAGAGTCACATTTGGATTCATTAAAGTGGGTCAAGCTCGAGCAAGTGGCCTTGTTCTGAAATGCTGACTTGGTGATATTTTTATACTGAGTTTTTCTCTCCATCAGGGGTCAATCAACTGTCTCTGTAAAGAGAGCCCAGACTGTGTGTAGTTTGCAGCAGCCGTTCAACGTGGCTATTCTGGAATGAATCTGTAAATGAATGTGTTACAATAAGACTTTATTAACACCAGGTCAAGGTCCCAAAGCTACTTGGCAGTTCTCAGTTTCTACAGCCTGGGGCTCCTTCTCTGGCTCCATGCTACCCATCTTCAGAAACAGAACCAGCCACTGCCTGCTTCCGCTTTGACCGTGGCTTCCTTCTATGGATCCACTTTTCTTTCTGAGAGCTAGATTAAGTAAAGGCTTCTAACATGCCCTTGGGTTTCTCCAAGTTTTATTTAAGAATTGTTTGGGTGAAGGCTTTCTGGAGCCTGGGACCACTGAGATGTGGAATCTGATGCTTTTAAATGCCAGGCATTGCTTGCAGTGAGTGATTTGTGGGCGTGGAGAGAGAACTCAGGATAGAAAGCAGACTATGCCAAGGGTCGGTTATGACCCAGTTACGAGGGAAAAGGCCCGTCCATGGTGACAGCTCAGGGAAGCCCATCAAATGGACCATCCCAGAGCCTTGCTTCCAGGTAAAAAGGCTGGCGTGAGGCTGGCTTGCTGCGTTCCCCCAGGTTCCCATTATCAAAGGAAGACAGCTGGCAGGCATTTCCTGAGAACAGAGGGCATTTTCTTTTTCAGTCTCTTTAGGCTGAACTTTTCAAATTGCGTTAATTGCAGATTCGCACACAACTGGGAAAAAATACTTCCATTTTCTTGTCTTTCTTCCTTCCATTCCCCAATGGCAGAATTTTTGAAAACTCCAAGGCACGATCCCAGGCAGGGTGCTGACACTGCACAGCCGAGACGTAGAGCTCACCTGTTATCCCAAGGATGATTTACTTTGTCAAGCTCTCACTATGTATTCCCTGGCTGGCCTGCAACTTGCTCTGTAGACCAGGATAGCCTAGAACCTACAAAGTTCTGCCCGCCTATGTCTAGGAGTAAAGGCATGTGCTACCATATCTTGTGTGAATGTGACGTTTTGTTGAAATTTGGAGGACCTAATGGCCAGAAGGGCCACTAGAGCATGTTAACGACTCCCGTTTTCAAATGTTGCCTGTAGCTAAGAGCCTTGTTGCCAGCACTAACATCCGAGAGCTTTGCAAATGAGCATCTTGCTAAATGGAAACTCTTGCGGGTTTGAGGATGAACCACCCAGTGGGTCCCACAGGGAAGATCTTTGCCTCTTAACCTGGAAGACACTAGGCAAAAGGAACCTAGGGGCTGACCACAGACATTACCTTCCCCGCAAAGCAAAGATCGTTATGGAAACTTGCCACGGCGAGCAGAATGAATTTGTTCATGCTGGCTGCAGACAGATGGAACCTGCTAACGTTTCTCCTATACAGTCCGTACAGAACAATGGCTACCACCAACTATCCTATGCCATCAATCACACAGGTAGATTTTGGGGACGGGAAGCTCCTAAGTGGAGGAGTCAGGACCAGCTGCTTCCCAGAACCCTGACTACTGGGTTATAGAGAAAGTGTGTTGCAAGGGCTGGCGAGACGACTCAGTGAGTCAATCACTTGCTGAGAAAACAGGAGAACCTAAGCACCACCTCCAGAACCCATGTAAAAACAACTGGAGATAGTGGTGCACAGCTGTAATCCCAGCACTGGGGAGATGGAGCTACCTAGCTTAATCGGTGAGTCTTGAGCTGATAAGAGACCTGTGTCAAAAAACACTGGAATCTGACCTCTTACCTCACACACACACACACACACACACACACACA